>NC_136259.1:23919583-24565000 GCF_053564925.1 Oryzias latipes
ATAAAGCGCCTTTCATACATTTATAAATTAAAGTACTATCAATTGTAAAAACAGTTGTCAACATAAAAAAGCAAAAACAAAAAGTCAAAATCACCTCAAACACACACACACACCCCCACACACCCACACCCACACACACACACACACACACACAGATAGACATGCATGCAGAAAAACCTACAAGTACACACATATGCAAACACACACACATACACACCTATATATATGCATAAAAACAAATGAATACACACATGCGGGCGGCCGTGGTGCAGCGGTAGGGCTGTCGACTCATGATCATAAGATTGCAGGTTCGATTCCCGCCTTGCACGCCCATGTGTCGAAGTGTCCTTGGGCAAGACACTGAACCCCACCTTGCCTCTGGTGGGAGGTTGGCGCCAGTGTTCGGCAGCGGAGCCGCCATCAGTGTGTGAATGTGTGTGTGAATGTGTGTGTGCATGGGTGAATGGGACTGTGACTGTAAAGCGCTTTGGGCCTTCGTAAGAAGGTAGAAAGCGCTATATAAGTATACGCCATTTACCATTTACCATTTACATGCAAACACACACATACACATATATATATATATGCGTAAAAACATATAAATACACACATATGCAGACACACACACACACACACATGCATCCAGCCAATCATACAGATACACACATACACACCTGCCTTCACACACAAGCATTGAAACGCATACGCACACATTCACTAACACATGCATGCAGGCAAACAAACAAATACACACATGCATAAACATGCGTGCACACACACACACAAGCATGTTAACACACAAAGGCTCACATACTCGCATGCATGTACACACACACACTCAGTTGTGTGTAAACATACATCCACTTACACAAAAACAAACTAATGTGGCAACATTTACAATAAATTTAGACAAAAGCAATCTACCGACTGAGATTCCTTAACTTGCTCTGCTGTTTTTTTGTTAGTTTTTGTCTTTCATGAATCTTTGTGGAAACGATCAGATGTGGACTCTTTTGTTGAAAGTCACAGCAGCTAGAAAAGCTTCTAAAATGTTGTTTTTTGGGGTTTTATGTAACACGTTTGTTATGTTCTCCACAGGTTCTTTGACGTCACTCCTCTGGGGCAGATCCTTAACAGATTCTCAGCTGATACCAACATCATTGACCAGGTAAAAGCATTAAAGACCGCTGTGTGGATCAAATAAAAACATGTTTTGTCTGTATATCCCCTGGAGAATAGTTTCAAAATGCTCTCACTGCCTTTCTGCCTTTCAGCACATTCCTCCAACCCTGGAGTCTTTGACCAGGTCCACTCTGCTCTGCCTGTCAGCCATTGGGGTCATCTCCTCCATCACTCCTGCTTTTCTCATCGCCTTGATTCCTCTGTCCGTGGCCTTTTACTTCATTCAGAAGTACTTCCGGGTCGCCTCCAAGTGAGTTCAGCTGCTACTTGGTGTACATTTTTATTCAGTTGATGTTGAAGTTTTTGTCCAAAAGGATATTAGTTTTTTTCTGAATGACCAATGAAAAAAATGAGAACTTGGTCTTTTACTCTTTGCTTTATGAATGTGGATAAAACCTTCTTTTTAGGGACCTTCAAGACCTGGATGACTCCACGCAGCTCCCTCTACTCTGCCACTTTTCTGAGACAGCCGAAGGTCTCACCACTATCAGAGCATTCCGGTACAAACCTTCTTCACTACATGGAAAATGTTTAATTTTTTTCACCAAAAATAACCGCTTTATGGCTAAGAATAAGTCAAATGGAGGACTCTGAAGAATAAAAAATAACTCAAGTAATGCAAAGTTAAGAAGATCTTAATATCAGGATCATAAGTGACAGAAGAAGATAAATATTATGGGAATCTTCTTCTTATAATTTGACACAGAAAGCAAACAAAAGGGGTCTTTACATTGAACCCTGGGGTATCCCTTTGAAGGATTCACATAATTTAACTACTTTTTAAGGCTTGTATTTCACCTGTGAAATACTCACGACCAACCACCCCCCCATAATCTCTAAGAGCCCCCCCCACCCACACACACACAGAATTAATAAAATAACTTTTTTAAAAATGTTTTAAAGGATTTTCCCAAAGAAAGACGTCGTTCTTTCTGTTTTTAAATGTTTCCAGACATGAAGCGCGGTTCAAACAGCGCATGCTGGAGCTGACGGACACCAACAACACCGCCTACCTGTTTCTGTCTGCTGCCAACCGCTGGCTGGAGGTCCGAACGGTGAGACTCGAACCATTCTGACTGCAGGGTCTGAGAGGAGCTCCTGATCGCCATGGTTTAGCTTCAAGGTGAAGCGTCTTAGAGCTGTGAGGGTTTTCCCTGCAGGACTACCTCGGAGCGGTGATCGTCCTGACGGCGGCTACAGCCTCAATATGGAGTTCTCAGTACGGTCTGCCTGCTGGAGGTCTGGTGGGCCTGGGCCTCACCTACGCCCTCACAGTGAGTCTCCTGGTTCCTGTTTTCTACTCATTACCTCAGTTCAAAACATAGCCGTCTTCAGGTAGTTTTAGACTCAAGACTCATAATCGGAGGTGGTATTCCTTTTGGGTATGGGATATTTACTTCATTCTCACTATTCTGAACAGTGCTTTATATTTCCATCTTAACATTACAGAAAAATCAAGAACATCAAGAACAAAAATCAAGAACAAGAACATTTGAAACTCTATTAGTTTGTCTTGATGCAAGCAACGATCTGCAAATTTAAGCGTTGGCGCGTCAGTCCGACAGCAGCGCGTTTTGGGCGTCGCTTCGTAGAAGAAGCTGGTTTTATCCATCATTGTACATCCAGATGATAATTATTCCCCGCGATCATCTTCCTCGGCATATCAGGATATTCTTCTGAGTCAGCTGATGCCATTTCTATGTGCAGTGGTTTGTAGCGGTTCAGGAACCGGCAACCAGCTGTTGACTTAGCAGCTGGCGAGGAGGCCGACGGGCCGCCGTGCTCTTCATCTCTGCTTCCCTCCTCCCTCACAGCACCTCCTTCAGACGCAAACGTCTCAAACAAACGCCTTAAGCTCTAATATTGAAATGCGAATAAGCCGGGGGACACTGTATATACATTTTTTATTCTTTTTAGTGAGATTTGAACGTAGAAACGGCAGAGGGGACGGCTGCCAGGGGACCGTCTACAAAGTGCAAGCTCTGAAAAAAATTGATTAAAAACAACAGAAACAAATAAGCCATCATCATATTCAGGTATTTTTGTCAAAAAGCCATTTTTACTTTTTATTGGAGGTATGAATCATACATGATTGAAAAGGTTTAATTGGTTTTGAAGATACTAAAACTACAGTCACTAGTAGGCATCAGACATTTTTATTGTTTAATAGTTGCACTGATTTCCCATTTAATTTAGATTTTATTATTTATGCACTATCTCTATATGCATACACAAGCACTGAATATCAGAAGGTGAGGCTAATATGAGAAAGCAGAAATAATAATCAGATAAGAACAGTTGCACTAATTTTACATTCAAACTACATCACAGAAGTGTTTAGGTGTAAAATGATTAATAAATAGAAGAAAACCTGGATCTGTTTATAAAATTTGTTCCTTTTTTAGCCTTTTTTTTTTCTTTGCGCTCTAAGATTTTTATGTAATAGATCTTTTCAAAAGTCAAATTCCGGCAAACTCATGACACCTTTGTCAAGTTTTGTTCCCCGTTTGTTTGCACCAAAACAAGAGACTGTAATATTTATCTATTCATCTTTTAAGTTGTTGCACAAAAGTCAAGCTAATCCAGACTTTGTTCAACCTCAAATTAAGATTCGAATGAATGAATAAATCTGTATTTCATTACAACCCCTTGGTGTAGATAAGACGGTAGATAAAAGAAAATAAAAACAATGAGAAAATAAGGAACAAAAACGAAAACAGCATAAAGGTTTCTCTTCCCTGCAGTCTGCTAAGCTCTTCGTCATTCATCTAATCAATTTATTGTGATTTTTTTATTTTTTTTTATTTTCATCACATTTTTTGAAAACTTTTCTTTTCTGTGGGAGATTTTGAAATGTCTCCGTGTCTGAAAGGTGACTTTGAAATCAAACTGCCTCTCAGGTCTCCAACTACCTGAACTGGGTTGTGAGGAACCTGGCGGACCTGGAAGTCCAGATGGCGGCGGTGACGAAGGTCAACAGCTTCCTGGGAACAGAGTCGGAGAACTATGAGGGGTCTATGGGTAACTTCTCATCTTTAGTCCCAACAGAGGAAATCTGAAGCAACTGCAGGGGTTTATAAATAAACATAAAAGATACAATGTTTAAAATCATAAAATTAATTTAAAACAGAATGACGATGAAACTATAAAGCAGCATTTGTTGTAACTTCATTTTCTTTGTTGTTGTGAGCGTTCCTGTTTTATGCCAAACTGAAATGCAAACACATCTTCTGACAGATGACATAATATGCATGAGGTCCCTAATTATTATAATATTTAAAGGAACATAAAGACACGTTTCATCAAAGTGAACAAAGGAAATTTTCTCCCAAAACAGAACAGGCACAGTAAAAGAATGAGAACAATTTAAAATACTTTTTTTTGAGGAGAAAAAGACTGAATTGTTAAAAGAATTGTTTGTTTCTGTTATTTTTCTACGGTGGCCCAGAAGGGTCACAACACAACACATTAACTTTACACACAACACATTAACTTTAACTTTAACATTAACAGAAAATCCCTGAAAGTCATTGAGAAATAAATTAAAAGCATTTCTATAGGTGCATCCAGACGCTCTTCCTTGTTCCTTTTTTTAGACACATTAATAATATTTTCAATCCGTTTAAAGCTTTTTTTTTTTTTTTTACCAACCATTAGGTAGCTTACTTTACTTTTCCCTTGCTTAGCTAATTTAGCATGTTGCAGTTTTGTTGACTAAATTCAGCAACATCGAGCCATTTTGACATTTAGCTTGTTTTTTAGGAAGTTTAAAATTCACGTAAAAGTGAAAGTCCCACTCTGATCATCTTCTGATCTATTTTCAAAGTGTTCCCAGCGGTCTTTGAAGTCTGACTATGCCGCTTTTTAAAAACAAAATCAAAAAAACCTGTGTCGTTTTCCAGGACATAGGAGTTGATGAGAAATTCCCCATGGGTGAGACCTCCCCATTTCCCATCATCCCTTTGTTTACACTCCCTCCCGCTAGCTTACAGCCCGTCGCACCCCCAACTTAACTTCCCCAATGGGGAAGGAACATTATAGGATTGACTTCTAAAATATTGCCGTTCACTCTGTAGAATAACCCGTCCCGCCTGCTTCTCCCCCCGCAGAGGCCTCCCAGGTTCCTCAGGACTGGCCCCAGGATGGCGAGATCAAGATCCAGGGGTTGTGCGTCCGCTACGACCCTCTGCTCAAACCGGTCCTCAAACACGTCAATGCCTACATCAAACCCGGTCAGAAGGTGATTAACGCCGTGCTGCGAAGAGAGCGCAGGAGCGTCGTGTGAGGGCAGGAAAGTGGGCGGAGTTTGGTCTCAACAAAGGAGTATGAACCACATCAGTGCAGCTTAGGTGTTGAGTAAATATGGGTTGTGTAGCATGAAGGCGGGACATTTACTGAGCTGGGTCACGCGGTAGCTGGTACTTCACACCACGTTGGAGGGAAATGCGGGCCTCATATCACACTGGGGTGGAAAAGCAGAGACCAAACACAGCAGAGAGACGTCCTCTGGGAGCGGAGCAGAAATGTAAAGCAGGGAGATGTCATAGAGATTGGCGAGCCTTCCTCTTCGCCGCAGACGCCTTACATGGTCCTGCGCACGCCGCGGGTCTGTGTCGTCCCTGAGATGTGCAGATAAAACGCTGCCAACTTTTTTTTAGGTCAGATCCAGAGTTTCTGCTCTCCTGTGAGGGCAGAAACTCTGGTCACAAAGAGAGTCATCTAAATGAGTCCACATTTTTACTTATTTATCTTCTGTGTGACGTGCAATAATGTCAGCAAAACACCAATATCATCCTCCATAGTGGTCCGTTTTTTCACCTGTCTGAGGCTCACCTGAGCTTTAGAGATGTCAGCATTTCTGCAAAATCACAATACTTTTATTTACTCTTATTGCAATATTCAAATCAAACTTTAATTATAAAGCCCTTTTTTTTACATTAGAAAAGATCTCTTTGTTCTCTTGAAATTTGTACATTTTTCTGCAGAAAAACCAAACCAAAATTTCAAAATAAGAGCTTTTTTTACAAACTGCAGCTCAAACGGATTCTTCTGTGAAGAACATCGCAGCTTCTTTAAAGATGGCCTTCTTTGAATTCTCAGTGTCATGTTCTGCCAACCTGTTCTCACTCAGGTGTGTCTTGTCTCACTCAGGTGTGACTCTGCTCTCATAGTCCCTTTCTCCTCCGTCAGGTGGGAATCTGTGGTCGCACCGGCAGCGGGAAGTCTTCCCTGTCGTTGGCCTTTTTCAACATGGTGGACATTTTTGAAGGTGAGTCTGTGTGCCGTCACTCCGTCCTCGTGAGAAGACCCGCCCCCTTTGTTCTTCTGCTGTCTCATTCTTCATATCTTTGACTTTGAGGTTGAAATGACAATTTTTTTGGTGTTTGACTCTGCAAATAATCTGCCGTCATGTTTTTCTAGTATTTAATTAATTGCGTGAAAGTAGGAGGGAAGAAGCAAATTTATATGAGCCCACCGCTGTAAATTCTGAAACACAAACCAAACAGCATTTTGCTGGAGAAAAGACACAAAGACTTCACACTGATGACATGAAACTACATCAGGTACAGTAATAGTGAAGAAAATCACTGGAAAGTAGTGAAATTAAACTATTTTACATAAGAAATTTGATCAAATATCAAAATCTAGAAATAAGGAGTTCCACACAAACATTTAAATATGGAAAAATTGGCTAAAAAAGCTAAACCATCAAATTGAAATGTTCTTCATTAAGTTTTTAATGGAGCTAATTGTAGTTCATTTTAATTATAGTGAGAAAGAACCAGTGAAAATGACAAAATGACAGTTGATCCACCTTAATAAATCCTCATGAAGTCTAAAACTAGCCCATATTCTTATGCTACGTTCACACTGCAAGCTGTGTCTGAATGACGGCTGCTTTCAGCAGTACTCCTGTCCTGGACGACTTCCTGTCCCGCATTTGTACCAGAGAGAGGAATGAGAATAGGAATAAATATAGACAAACCTTTATCGTTCTTTCAGTTGAAAAATGATAAACTTCAGGAGTAGAACAATCAGATTCTCTTGTGTTTTGGTTTTGGACTCCGCCCACTGATGACGTAATCAACATGAGTCCCTGATTGGTTGACATTTTTTTGGGTCAAAGTTCAGATTTTTTTTTTTTTTAACTTGTCCTGTCCAACAGCTAGGCAAACAGATGAGAGCTGAGGGCCTCTTGTGTTGGACATATTTTATTTTAACAAGAGGGGTTATTCATCTTCAGACAAACCAAAGGTATGTCTGAATAAACCCCTTTTGTAATTGAGGCCAAACTTTATTAATTTCAATCATGTTTGAAAATCTTTGGTGTTGGACCGGACGGAAAAGGAAAGAGGGGAAGAAGAGAGAGGGACGTTAGAGAGAGGGGGGAGTAGGAGGGTGATAATAGGAGGGGAAGGGGGGTAAGACCATGAAGCAGCAGAGAGCAGACAGGTTTACTGGTTGTTTATCGTTACGGTACGGTTCAAATGTAGTACAAAAAGGGCGGGGCCTGTTCACACACACTCAAATATTATCAACACACCTGCTAGCCGCAAAAATGTCCACATGTCAACATGCACACAAAACAGATAGTGTTCACGAACGCATACCTATGCCTTTAAACCAACTAGTGTGAAATCTTTCATTCATTCAATCATGCAAACTATTAGTGCAAAGGTGGGCTAACACCTGTGCTCAGGTGAGTGTATATGTTCTTCTAAAATGGATGGTGGAATGTGAAAAGAAGGAGGAGGAGCGCCCAGCCACCCCCACACCCATACCCCCGCCGCAGCAGCAGCGGCAGCCGGAATTCCCCCAACGCCACACGGGAACAGGCAGGGAACAACCGCCCCCCGGGCGACCAAGACCGCCACCCAGGCCAGGGCCAGCAGGACCGCCGCGAGGCCCCCAGAGCCAGAGAGCAGGGAGGCGCAGAGGGAAAGAGAGCGCCGCCCCAGCCCAGCCAGGAAAGCAGCCCCCAGCCGCGCCGGAAGAGCCCAACGCAGGGCCCCACCGGAGAGGGACGCCCACAGCCCCAGACGAGCACCCCACCACCACCCAGGAGTTCCGGGCATCCCCCCGCCCCGACCCCAGGTACGAGCCAGGACCCCCCAAGGGAGACCCGCTCCGCACTCCAGGCAGCCACCCACCCGGCCCACGGTTGGTCCAGGTAGGAGCAAGGCAGGGGCCCGCCGCCCCCGCCCAGGAGGGGGGAACCCCGGGGAAAAAAGGGCGGCCCACAAGGGATGTTATAAATATGGCCCGACCAGGCTCGGCCATGTTGGAAGTTTGGCGGGGCCCAGCGCCCAGGGGCAAGGACCAGGACCCACCCCCCAGGGACACGAACACCCCCGGCTCAGGTGTAATATGAACCCCCCCACCGTGCGGAGAGAGCACCGCCGGGCCCAGGGAGCCGGCACCCAAGGGACACGGCCGCCATCGCCAAGGGGCCCGCACCCCCCACCAGGGAAGGGGTAGGGGACGGATGGACCCAGGTCCCACCTTCCTTGTAAAATGTGTGTGCGTGTATGGGTGTTTGAGAGGGTGTGTGTGTGCATGTGTGTGTGTTTATGTTTGAATGTATATATTGAAGGGGGAGGGGTGTGTGTACTAAGGGGGGTGCAGTTAAAATTGGCGAGTAGAGCTTAGGGGACATCTCCTGATTACTCACAGTGATGTCCCCTCACCCTCCCCACCAAGGGGCCCTAAATGTCTAAGGTGCGGTTAAAATTGGCGGGTAGGGTGCCAGGAGGACATCTGCTGCTTGCTTGCAGTGATGTCCAAGCACCCCCCCTACCAAGGACCCTACATGTCTAAGGTGCAAATAAAACCGAAAGAGGGGGGGCCCACTCCATACGGCAACCATAGGAGGGGGGCCACTCCCAAGTAGCCCCCCCCCCCCAAGGCGCATCGCAGGCTAGACCCCCCACCCCCTCACCCTAATATGAGGTTATATAAGGAAGGGGGTAAGTTGGGGACAGCTGGTAGACTGTTCAACAAAGTTCAAACAAAGTTCAGATTTTTAAACTCCGGATGTGCTACGATGATCAAACTGCGCTGCTTTCACGCTGCAGGACGTCTGATGGCGTCCGTACGCTGACCAAACATTAAAACTGGACACAGCTTCCAACATCATGACAAAGAGTCTGACTGGTCAACATTTATCTTTAAGTTTGAGTTTTGTTTTTGTCTTAAATCAGGTTTTTTCTTCGTCAAGAGTTTGGAGCAGAACCATTTTCACTCATTTTACCACGATTTTGCTATTTCTAGCTCTTAATGAGACAAAACGATTCATGATTTTGAGAAAAGCTTTCAAAGTTGAAGAGCAAAGATTTGTTGAAACCACTTCAAACCTGGTAAAACATGGTGAATGTCTAGGTTTGAGATCTGTGCAAGTAGACTGTGTGACAAACCTGCTGAAGAATGATGGCGTGTGGTTATTTTTTTCACACTAACTTTCTTAAAATGCAAATGCTGTAAATATATATCTGTCTTTACATGTTGATTTTTTTTTTCTGTAAAAACTTTAGCAAGTTCAAGATTGGTTAATGTCAGTGGTTGGAGGGACGTAAAAGACAATAGGGTTTGTTTGAAGTGAAGCTCTGCTTCAGGGAAATGACTGCTTCAGCCTTTCTCTCCTTTCCAAACATCTACCAGTGTTTATGTCTCATGCTGAGCTTTTTAAAACAGCTCTCTGAGTTTGCTCCTCACGCCTTAGAGGATTCAAATAACACAAGACTTCATCTATTTTCTAGATGCTTCTCTGCGTGGCGTTTCTTCCTGAAGGCAGCAGTTAAACCTTAAATCGTTCTGGTTTCATAAGAGCGTCCCGATCGAAGCGTTTCTGTTTCTGCTCTGAAGAAGGATGGACGCTGCCGGGCAGATAATTCAGAGAAGAGATTACGCAGTCGCTTTTTCCATCCACATGTTCTCACAGCTGGGCAGTTTGTTTCATGTAACCATAAATTCAGGCCTTTAGTGGCAGAAGCGTTTCCTTATAAAGCAGTAAAACAAAGTCCAAGCAGCGCCTCCGACTCCGCTGGACGGCGGCTGAGTGTGAAGGAGACGTTTCTTCAGAAAACATTCAAAGATGGACTTTTTTTTTTAGCTTGGAAGTCTGTATTTTATGAGGTAATAGTTTGAGTTTGACCTTTAATTACGGAAGTTTTTTTGTTCCATCAGATTCTGAATTTTTTAAACCTTTGCATTTTGTGTCTGATTTTTTTTTTTTTTTCTAAACCCTTGATTTTCAAACGGCAACAATTAATCCCCCAAAATCATATTTTATAACCTAAAAATTTCAGCGTTTTTAATTTCATGAATCAACAGTTTGACGGTACGACAGAGTTTTGGGGCCAGTTTACAAGCACGTTTTTTTTTAATTACTACTTTTAAGTCGTAAATTTACGAGAAAAAAAGTCATAACTGTTACTTTACGAGATTTTAAAGTGTTCTAGTGAGACAATAAAAGCGACTTCTTGGGCCTTCAAAATGTTGAGTTTCCAAATTAAAAAGACTGAAATATTTAAGACAGAAAATATTATTTCAGGGTAGGGCTGCACGATATGAGGAAAAATCGCGATATGCGATATTTGAGATTAATATTGTGACAACGGTATAATTTGCGGTATATAAAGCAATAGCAAAACAACCAAAAACATCATTCCCATTTCATTTCAACAGTTTAAAAATGATACTACAAATGACCCTCGATGACATAGATGACAAACATCTAACATAATAGGCCTCCATCCAATTGGTCAACAAGGTGAAGACGTCCATCCGATTGGTCAAATGCATGAAGGGATTTATTTGATTCGTTAAATGCTTCAAGCTGCCATAAGATTGTTTTAACACATTTAAGGTTTATGATTTATTGCGATTTCTGCTGTCGTTTGCGATATGCATATTGCAGAGCTGGATATTGCGATAACGATAAATTTGCGGTATATTGTGCAGGCCTATTTCAGGGCATATTTTGCTGTTCGAAAATGCAAATTTATAACCCTTGTGCTATCTTCTGGGGGTCAAAGTGACCCCAATCTTACATTGACGTGGACAAAGGTGGATAAAGGTGGAGAGGATTTCATGTAATCCATGGACACAAGTGAAGATCACAAATTGACTACTGTCGCCATTGGCATTGATACGATGACTCAGAGCGACTTGGACCAATCACTGTCGACTGATTTCAACAAAGCGGCGCCCGTATCAGGAAGCGATAGTGAGACATTTGGCCTGATTTCGCGAGAGCATTTTCTATTGGTGACGTCACAACCCGATTGGTCCATTGTTTATACGGTCTATAGAGGGAAAGTCCCTTAAGTCACTATGGCTCCCCCTTAAAAAAACACTTTTGGACACCACTACGGCTCCAAATACCCCTACAATTAGAGCAATAGGGAGGAGCCAGAGGGGTAGGGGTAAGCAATTTGGATTCGGACTACACCTCAAGCTTGTGGCGTCCATCTTTAGTCAACTGACAGGTCTCTTAAACCCAGTGAAACCATCCAGCTCGTACTTAAATTGCCCCAACTTTCCTCCTATATTATTTTCAGTTTTCCACACCCACATTCCTAATCTCTTCCTTTAGTCCATATGTTCATTTTGGACACTCTTTTCCCAAAACTCTCCAATCATCACTTCATTATTTTCTTAATCTGTTCTTGTTCTTGCCTCAAACAAAGCAGCAACAGTCCCTGCAGTTCATCAGCTCAAAGACTTCAGTTGTCGAAAACCCTCTGCTCACGAGACCTTTGTGCCGTTTTCAGGAAAGATCATCATTGACGGGATCGACATCTACAAGCTTCCTCTGCACACGCTCAGGTCTCGGCTTTCCATCATCCTGCAGGACCCGGTGCTGTTCAGCGGGTCCATAAGGTACACGAACACAGTCCTTCAGTGTTCCTTCATCCTCCCTTCATTAGCTGCGTTTCCATCACACGTATGCACAAAACCTTGTGGAAACTTAACAATGTTTCCGTTAAATCCTTATGATGCGAATAAACACAAACCGACTCGTGATGAGTCATTCAAAAACCCGGATGTGAACAATTCCTTTGATTGACAGCAGAAACATTCACATTTCTGCCACGGCTCTAGCGCTCATCATCATCAATCAAAGGAGACGTCGGCGTCTTTTTCAGGGCGTGGGGCGGCATGCTCCTTATATGTGGGAGGGGCTACAGGTGAAGCCGTTTTGGGAAATGGTGGTTGGTGATTTTCCAGGACTCGCTCAACTTTTGATGAGCTGTGTGACGCTGTGGGACCTCTGGTGGCGCCCGCTGTGCAGCGTCCAACGGCGCCAGCGGAAAATGGTTGTTGGTCATTTACAGTGTCGGGAGTCTTATTATTAAAAAGTTATTAGTTATAGTTACTAGTTACATTGCCCCAAAAATAATTGAGTTAATAACTTACAGCATCTTAAAAGTAATTAGTTACTCAGCAAAGTAACTATTCCATTTACTTTGGATAAAATCTTTCCTCAGCTGACTGCAAACATAACCTTTTGGTTAAAGTGACACTAAATAATACTAAAGTACTAAAGTATTCTGATAGGGTTCTACCAATGAAATTATGTTTAATTACAGTAGAGAGAGAAATTCAAATATTCATTTATCAGAATTATAACTTATATACAAAAATTTCAACAAGCCATATATAAAAATATTATTAATATTAACTTTGCATAAATCCTCAAAAACCACCTCCTCCAAGCACAAAACCTTTTATTTCCAATAAATGTGAGTTTTTATTGAATTTGTTATGTTTCCTTTAGAAAAATTTTATATCACAGTTCAAATTTGAGCAATTTAATAGCCAGTGGAAACGGCAGCTACTTTTGACTCCACTGTTTTTATCAAATATCTTATGATCTAATTTCAAAGTGTTCCTAGTCGTTTTTTAATCACGATAAAGCCGTTTTCTTTGACATAGTTTCTGCAGAGCGGCAGGAGCCTATTAGAAATCCACTTCTGAAGTTTATGGCGCAAAGCAACCCCGCCCCCCCTTCCCGTCTCCGTTGGTCAGAGCTCTCCGTTTGCATGGTCTCCTGTTACACCCCCAACTGAACACTAGCGGTGCAGCAAAAATGGCGAGCAATTTCGGAGCCATTCAGCCGTACAGTTTAGATCCAGATTCCAGCTCAGACCAGGAAAACAAAGACGTTCGTGGATTTATTTGTCTGCAGGTGGATGCATCAGAATGGTGCAGATTTTCTACGTCACTAATACGATCTTACGACGGAGTTTTAGGGAAAGTTTACATTTTTCTTTTCTTTTTTAATTACGACTTTTATGTCGTAATTTACGAGAAAAAAAGTCAAAACTGTTAAACTACGAGATCTTAGATTAACGAGGAAAAAACACCAAAGTTTTCCGTTCATCGGAGCCTGGCTTGAAGATGGAAGATGTGGACCCTTTTGTGAAGCTTTATTTCCGGATAGGTTTAAAAAACCAAGAAATTCTGAACTTTTTGACGACTCAAAATCAGATTATTTTCCGTGTAGCAGTCTTTCCGGGGTTCGGTGTCGGTAAAGCGGAGTTTCATGTGTAAAATAAGGAGCTGAGAGACACGTTTGGGTGTAGAGGACCAATACTTTATTTTTATTTTCATTCACACACCCAGAGGTCCGTTTGTCTCATTAAGTCATGAACCTGTCATGCACAGAACACCAGTGTGTAAACAGTTACAGACGCCCCCTCCTCCAGATGAAACGTCCTGTTTCAACATAAAACAATGAACATGAATGATAATAGTCTGTTATATTAGCATTAGAACGTTGAAAATGCCAAAAAAGTGCTCCTCCTCCTCAGACGGAAGCATGAGTTTAGTCGGTCAGCTCTGCTGCTGCGTGGCGTTCACTTGCTGCTCTCAACTCACCTCCACTTTGATCTTGTAAATTTACGAGTTTTTGTCTGATAAATTTACGACTGTAAATCTCAAAATTTACTTTTTTTTATTAATTTTTTTGTGGCCCTAAAACTCCGTCGTACGATCTTTTCCAAACGGCTATTTTTCCTCTGTTACTAATTTACAACAAAGAAACAGTCGGAAAAGCAGTTTTGAGCTTAATAAAAGCACAAGAAGATTAAAAAAAAGAAAATATTGACATAATGATTGAGATGATGTTATTATGCAGTTCACATACACACCATAATCCACTAAAGATAAAATTAGCACACAAAAAAAGACCAAATTGTGGACCAATCAATCTACTTCCAACAGGTAACTATACACTCAGGTAAAGAATTTTTTCTTTTTTTATGTCTATAAAAGTAACACCTTCCCTTTACTTCAAATACTTTTGGTTTAAAATGTGTTGGTCGTAAAACAAATGTTAGAACGTTTAAAAAGAAAGCAAGTATTTCAAAAAGACAATAATTTACTGATGCTGATTCAGCTTTTCTGTCACTGAAGGGAAATCCTCTTTGCTAAAATGTTGGCCGTATTTTTGCCGCCGCCTGGTCACATGACGGCGGTTTTCCCAGCTGCGGGATAAACAGATAAAGACGCAGTGGGAACTGTGGCTCCGTGCTCGTCTGACTCTCGTCACGAACGTCACGCACGGGGAGATGAAGGACCCCGCCGGCTCCTCGTCTTCGTTCACACACACTGTGTTTGTGTTAGCAGATAATAACACAGACTGTCTGTTTGTTACAAGAGGCAAAGAGCATGTGAGTTTGTTTGGACAGATATGCAGTCAGGGACGATGATGTGCGGCGCAGCAGTCCCTTAAAGTTGGTTTATGCGAACATAAGCCGGAGGTGAACGGTCGACACGGACCGCCTCGCTGTTTTCTTAGCTGTTCTGACCCAGTTTGAGCCGCTCGGCTGCAAACACGCGGCCAGTTCTACCCTCTTACAATCACAGAGCCTCTATTTCCTAATCGCCTCTTGTCCAATCCCAGCTTTTCCACAGTCAATGCTGTTATCTCATGGAAGAAAAGCTGTTGTTTACATGTTTACTCTCTAAAATATGACAACTGATGGACTCCAATATTGATACATTTTTGGACTTTGCATCCTATAAAAAGTCTGAGGATCCAAACTCAAAACTTATTTTGTGAATTTGCCTTTTCTTTTCTATTTCACTCTTCTGTCAGCTGGTAGTTATTGTGATTTCATGTATGTTTTAAATGATCTTTTTGTTTGTTTTTTGCCTTGAGGTCTTTGAAAGGTGTTTTCAAACAAAATGTATTGTTATTTTTTTTAACTATTATTATTTTTATTATTAATATTATTGTTATTTTTAATTTGCTACTATTATTAATATCATTATTATTATTGTTTTATTTTATTATTATTACACCAGAGATCCTGCAGGTTTTAAAAAGTCTTCAAAGCATTAAATCAATGAATTTGGAAACAAAACCTTAAAAAGTCTTGAATTTTGTGCTGCTTCTCCATTTCACGTTTCATGTGAAAAATTTAATTCTTCAACCAAGATTATTTTGATGAAAGGATGTAAATAAACATTCGGGAACACCAGTTGGTATCCACTAGTACGCTGTGAAGCATCACAGACCACAAACAAGGCAAACTACAGTTTTGATCATAAAATGGGAATAAATGAATAAAATGGACTTAAGTTTGGACATGCATGCCCTTAAAAGGTCTTAAAAAGTCTTAAATTCAAAGTTTTAAAAACCCTGTACTATCTTAATAGATGAAACGAAATCGCTCCGTCTGGTTTATGTCCATATTGTCGTCACAATTGAAATGTATTTTACCATTTAAACGTAATTCTTTGTTTGTGTGGCAGATTTAATCTGGATCCGGAGAGGGAGTGCAGTGATGACCGCCTGTGGGAGGCGCTAGAGATCGCTCAGCTGAAGAACATGGTCAAATCTCTGCCCGGCGGCCTCGGTAACCAATGAAAAACCTCCTTACGGGGCGGTCCCTCGCTATAACACAGCTTTATTTGGGGGAAAGTTTGCATTTTAATCTGTGCTCTGATTGGCTGTAGACCACTGTCAATCATTCTCCTTTACGAAATGCGTTAATTTGACCAGAGTTGCATAAATCTTTGATCGCGATCAGATCTTGATTTTTTTAATCTTTCGTCCTGGACGTAACTTTCTGTGAAAGTTTGAACTCTGAGAGTTTAAACAAGAGAGAAACGTGTGAAAATGTCGGAGTCAGCCTGAGAAAAGGGGTTAAAGTGTGAAATGAGGAGTTTGCAGCCATAAATCTTGAAGTGCTACATAATGTAAAAAATGAAGACGACTGCTTTTCAGATTTCATCTATCAGTGATTTATTTTCAGTACGCAGCTACAGTGATAAGCGAGTGACGACTCTACATCACACTATTGTCCACCACATCCATTTTCTCATCTACCATCAGCTAATTTTAAAAATGGACTGAAAACTTAATTGGATTTGATAGTTTTGACCCTTGGTGGAGCATCTCTTGGATGTTAGGTACACTATATTACCAAAAGTATTGAACCCATAGACTTTAATACGATGCGGGTCCAGTCCACCTTTTGCAGCTTTTACAGCTTCCACTCTTCTGGGAAGGCTGTCCATTAGGCTGAGGAGTGTGTTCAAAGGATTTTTGGACCATTCTACCAAAAGGCCATTGATGAGGTCACACACTGATGTTGGTGGAGAAGGCCTGGCTCTCAGTCTTTGCTCTAAAATGATTCCAGAGGTGTTCTGTGGGGTCCAGTTCATCCACACCAGACTCTGTCCTCCGTGGACAATTGTCCAAAATGTTTTGGCATCCTGAAGCATTCAGAGTTCCTTTCACTGGACCTAAGGGGGTCCAAGTCCTAAAAAACAAGCCCAAACCATGAATCGTCCTCCACCGAATTTCACATTCGCCACAATGGGGTCCCAAATGTACCGTTGTCCTGGCAACCTCCAAACCCAGACTCCCATCAAGTGTCCCGGCTTATTAACGGTTATGTTCTTACGGCTGCTGTAGCTAATGTTGAGATTGGGGTCATCAGGACCCCACAAGAAAGCACAAGGCTTAACCCTTTATGTAATTAAAGTAATTCCAGTGGATTCCGTCACATCAGCTTTGCGCCGTGGTGCAGCCCTCGCAGCAGCCGTTTAGCAAAAATCCGCCCGTTGGTTGTTGTGTTTGTGTTCAGATGCCGTGGTGACTGAAGGTGGGGAGAACTTCAGCGTCGGTCAGAGGCAGCTCTTCTGTTTGGCCAGAGCTTTCGTCAGAAAGAGCAGCATCCTCATCATGGACGAAGCCACCGCCTCCATAGACATGGCAACAGTGAGTGTCGGCGTTCAGCACACACACACACACACACACACACACACACACACACAAAAAACCTCTATCTAAGCGGGGTAAACAAAGAAACTACATTTGAATTTTGACTCTTCTTGCTGATGAATTTGACTTGTTTATTTCTCTTTTATTGGTAAGGATCATGCAGAAACCCAAGAAATGTTCATTTTAAAATGTAGGAGTCTTATGCGTGTCAGGAAGAACCACATTAAACTACAAGCATTGCGTTCTTTGCCGGAGTTTGACCGTAGGGTCCGACGGCGACAGTCGAGTCGGCCATATTGTCCTGCAACCACGGCTGCAGATTCGTGAACATTTTACCAACATGCACCTGTACGACTGCTGCGGGTTTTTGGATTGTCCGGGTCCTTGGAGGGTCATAGAGAGGAGCGGCCACATCTTAAGCCTTAAGGGGAGCGCAGGTGTGTCTCACAGTTCCGCCTTAAGGGATGTTCTGATAATGGCACGTACCGCGGTCGAGCGTAACATTCGAGCGCTTCGACATTTCGCACCAGGCCTCTTCATGCGACAGCAACAAGTATCGCACAAACCCCGTCCCAAGTGAGTCAAACCCGGCGTTACCGCTGATGGAGGGACGCTAGGCTCACAGGTGCCTGATAGGCAGAACCTGGAGGGGGGGATTGAACTTCATCCAGCAAACGCGTGTTCCTTACAATATGTGGTACCATTTAAAAAGGGAAATAGTCTTTTTATTTTCAGAGCATTGTCACAGGAAGCTCCTCCCCCCCTATTTTCTACACTGGTTTTTGGTTCATCAGCCCTCTGCCTGACCTCGTCAGCCGCAGACGGAGCCTGTTTGTGGCCTTCATTGATGGACGATCTTGCGACAGCTCAGTCTGGAAGCTGCTCAGTATTTTCCAGATAGAGTGAGTAATAAGGTCTCTTTCTGTGACCTTATCACAGAAAGGTCACAGACATTTGACATTAACATTTCTGTTCAATTTAAACTTGTATTTTTAGGTAACATTTTGGGTCTTATCACTTTCTGTGACCTTTCACTCTCCGTCTCTCAGGGTTCCTCACCCGCAGAAGGTCTTGTCACAGAGCCACTACGTACATTTTGAACAGTTTCCACGTATAAAAGTTCGATCTTTCGTGATACATCCGTGATTTATATCATTCATACGTTTTGTTTGCGTTTTGCATTCGTGGATGTGCGTAGATGTCCGCGAATTCAGTTTGGAGCTGTTCAAAGTTTTGGGTCGGTTGAGAAATACGCAGTTTCTGTGTATTTTACGTAGTTTATATGCAATTATTACATAAATCCTACACAATTCTGCGTGATATTTGCGAGACGCTTTCGTAAATTTGTGGTTTTCCATGACTGTTCCATGTCTGTCTAACAGACTTTTCAGGCATGAATCAGCTATGTATACGTTTTATATCGTGTACACGGCGCACATATCATGTTCAAATGACATCATTGATGCATGAATCATTAAAGGATGGCATATATACAGCGCAATAACCATTTTATGTTTTCTTTGTTTGGTTTATTCGTACTTCTGCTGTGATTTTAATGTGTTTCATTGGTGATAAACAACCACAACTTTTCCCCTGTATATTCACGTGTGACCAATTTTCATGGTAGCGGCTGTTTGCCACGGCCTTAAGCTTGTCTTCTCTTCCACCGCTGCAGGAGAACATCTTGCAGAAGGTCGTGATGACGGCGTTTGCGGACAGAACGGTCGTTACGATCGCCGTAAGTCCTTGAAGGTCTCAGTGTGTTTCTGGAACAGGAAGTAACAGTGATGCAAACCAGCAGCATCAGCCGGATCTTGCATTGTTTATGTAAACCATAGTCTTTAGTTTTATGAGTGCATCCTCCTCTTTTCCCTTTGTTTGCCCAAACAGTTGCTGTAAGTGAAATGACAAACATCGATCCTCTTTGCCGCCTCTTTGACTCATCTGCTTCCCTGTTTCCTCCTTTTGTGTCTGTGATCGTGTCCCTTTGCTCTTATCTCGTCCCTCTTTATTTACAATCATTTCTTTGATCGTCTTTCCTTCTTCTCGTCCTTTCTTCCCTCTCCATCTGGTGTTACCCCTCCCCCATCGTCCTGCGTCTCCCCCCGTCCCGCACCAGCACCGCGTGTCGTCCATCTTGGACGCCGAGCAGGTGCTGGTCTTCTCCTCAGGGATCTTGGTGGAAAATGACTCGGCTCCCAGCCTGCTAGCACAGGAGGAGAGCCTCTTCAGTGTGCTAGTGCGGACTCACAAGTAGACCCGGATCGGCTCAGACCGCCTCGGCTCGGCTGGAACCCCTTCCTTCCCATCCTCCTCTGTTTTTTTGTACCCGTCTTTGGTGTCTGTACCACTTATCCCGGCCGAGTCCGAGCCGGAGTCTGAGTCTGGGTCTGCTGGAGCCTTTCTGCCCTTGGCGGCCTGGTTGGTACCAAACTACCTACTGCATGCTCAATCATACCCACTCTGATGAAGAGGAGGCTTTAATGTGTTCTTTCTGATGATGGAGGGCATGAATACAATGGCCATAGACACGTTCAAGATCACAACCACAATTTAAAAAAACAAAATTCCAGAAAACCAAAAAGTGGTCAAACAAAAAAAGAAGCAATGTTTTGAAAAATAAAAGAAACCAGACTTGGTTGGTACTGTGGCACAGCACTGATTGGATGATGAAAGTTATTTGCTGGGTCTGATCCGTAATGATCATAAAACTTTTAAAACGTGCAGAGATTAAAGACGCATTTGTGAAAAATGTTTCATTTTTGTTTTGTTTCTTTTTATGTTTTATTTTCTGGAATTGTGTTCTGAATTTTAAAAATGTTCCTTACTTTTTTAATTGTCGTTGTGATCTTTAATGTTTTTGTGTCGAGTGATTTGTTGGTGTGATTTGGACTTCAGGGCCACCGTACATAATAGAAACCGAAGCTCAAATTATGAAGATTTCTGTTTTGCAAATAACGAATCAGGAGCAGACAAAATAAAAATAAAAGATCATATTTATGATGTAGAAAATACGGTGGGCGGGGCCACAGGCTCTCTGCTCCGCCCCTTTCTGATGCATCCACCTCCAGACAAATAGATCCATGAACGTCTTTGTTTTCCTCGTCTGAGCTGGAATCTGGATCAGACCTGGACTGATGGATAGATCTGCTTTTGTTGCAGCAGTAATGTTAGTTTGGGGATGTGTGGGGCTGTAGGCTAGAGGGACGGCGTGTAAACAGAGAGCTCCTGCCGCTCTGCGGAAACTATGTCCTAGAAAACGATACAAGTTTTTAAGGTTTTGGCTAAAAAATGGCGTCATCGTAATGAGACGACCAGTGGAAATGGATCAGAAGACGATCAGAGTGGAGCTTTATTGGACTTCAGAGGACGACACGTACAGCTGATGTTTGGGTTTAGACTCTCAGTTCACTCCTGTTGTTACTTCATCCCATCAAAAAAAGTTTTGAAATCCTGATGACACTTTAAACATTGTCGTCTTCTTACACTTTGGCAAAAATCCCCTCAAAAGCTTTTAGGTATTTAAAAAAACATTTCTGTTCTATTCAAACTTTTATTTTTAGGTAACATTTTGGGTCACATTCCGCCTTTTCACTTCCAGTTTGAGTTATCCGTTTTTAATTTTTGTCTGCTTTTGGATTTATATATTAAAGTTTTAAAATGTAGACATTTCTTCGAGAGGATTTCAGGAAAAAACCCTGAAATTTCTGGGGGATATTTTGACCCGTGAGGTCAACCTGTAAAAGTGACGGACAGACAGAAACATTGGGATTTACCGTTTTCTCCTAATTTAAAAGTCGTTCCCTTTATCTTTAAAAAGACGACCGGTTATTTGGTCATTAAAATGACGAATGACAGCCACCAAAAAAAAAAACTGGTCATGATCCATTAAGTCCTGAAATCATCAGAGAGTTGTGTTTGAAGACTGCCAGGGTCGTGGACGCTCACGGCGTCCGTGTTGTGTGTCTGCAGCACAGAGTGCACACCATCCTCACGGCCGACCTGGTCATTGTGATGAAGCGAGGAAACATCGTGGAGTACGACAAACCCAAGACTCTTTTGGAGCAGGAGGACGGGATGTTCGCCTCCTTCGTCAGAGCTGACATGTAGCGGCGTCTCGTCCATCGTCAGACGCCGTCAGACTAACAACCAGCTAAACCTCCTCCGCCATGAAGTTCGTCTTTAACGAAAGCCACTTGACCGGAAATATGCAGTAAAAGAACAAAAGTACGGTCGATGTGAGTCGTTGAACCATCCGTTCACCCGTTTCCTTCATGTTCCGACCCTCCTAACTGTCAATAGGCGTGAGGTAGAAAGGCTTTAGTGGCTCCGTTTCCATGACAACAGGTTTCATAACAGCGTCTCAGACCTGATCTTCTCCAGCAAGCCTCGGTACGGTTCGCTTGGAACGGAGCTCCAGAAAAACCATCCTTGGTCTTCCTGGTACAGATTTCCACTAGTGAAGAATCAAAGGGGAGACTTAAGAAAGTGATCTGAGCATGCTCAGAGTGTCCCGGCCTGCTATGATTAAGACAAAATGCAGAAAAACAAACCAATATTTTCTACCACTTTATCGTTACATTTAGCAAAAAATGATATGGGACTATTTAGGTTCTTCAGGCACTGGGAAAAGGCTTTAAAGTTTAGAATAAAGGTGTGCAGCAAAAAACCACCAGTAGAGGGCGCTGTTGATTAAAGTGAAAACGAGTTTAAAAACATTTGCTTAAAGGATTTGGATGTTTTAGGTTAGAAACAGCGACGGTGAACAAACTTTTCAGTCAACTCATCTGCTTCCACAACATTTGGGCCTTTTTCTACGGTTTGTATGCAGGACGAAGTTCTTAACATTTTACAAAACTTCACCATTTGAAGCTTCACCTTTTAAACTTCAGCGTACGTCTAAAATCGCAGTGTTTCTATGTGAAATGTTAAAAAAAAATGTTGTCGTGGAAATTGTGTCGTAGCTTTAAGCCGAATGTGAAACTCGGAAGATGATAGGATTTTAAAATTCGTTTCTAACCGTTTATTTGGTTTGTATGTGACGCAATAACAAGGACACATGGGGGGGCGGGGTCACTGAGACTTTTGATCTCTTTTTTTATTTTTTGCAATTGTGCTCGTTTTTATGGTTAAATTGTGCCGCCAAAGCAAAACTAGTTAGAGTTTTCTCTAAGGCAACATAAATGTAAGCGAACACTGTCTGTGGATGAATTACTTAAGACTTTTAAACCTCATTTAAGGTACTCCTTCAAACTAAAAGCATCTTAATGAAACTATAAATTAGATCGTTAAGACCATCAAAATTCAGAACAATAAAGAAAATTTGCTTCGTTGCTGATTTGTCTTTATTTACACTTATTTCATGTTGTTTTGACCTCAGTAAAATAAACCTTTATGTTTCCTGCCACAGAACTGCTGTGATTACCTGTTCATTTGGTTAAAAGGATTTCCATCTGTCCATTTTCTAGACCCACTGCATCCCTTTCGGGGTTAACGGAGTCCGTGCCGGCCAATGTTGGGCTAAAAGGTTTTCAGTAAATCAATTTTTTGTACGTTTTTCAGTTTGCAAAAACATTTTTTCATCTCTGTTCAATAAATGCCTGTTTATGAAAATCAAAAGTAAATATATATATCTATATATATCTAATATATATCTAATATTTTTAAATAGATTTAAAAATATTAGACATAGATAATCCAATGTGACTTTTTGTGAGAAGTTTCCAGTACCACTGTTATAGCCATGTAGTGTTAGCTGTGTTAATTGTTAGCTGCGTTAGCTACATTAGCTGCGTTAGCTACATTAGCTGCGTTTCTAAAGTCAATTTGAGAAGGTTCTTCACTGTTCCGGTTTTTTCTGAGGATCTCTGGATAAGTACATAAAATCATCATTATCTGTGTTTATACCATGGTCCGGGTGAATACTCGATTCTGATTGGCTGCTGGGTGTACATTAAAAAGTGATAAACCACAGTGATAACCGCACGTTGAAAAAATAAGTTCCGGTCACCTAGCTTAAATGTTTGGTATCGCTGCGGTGGCTTCTTCAAAACAACCTTTAGCTTCATTATCTGGACTAAAACAAGCGGTAAGAGGTGAACTTTGTCTCTGAACTGATGCTTTATTCAACACATCGGGACAATCAGCATATGTATATCGCTGAATCTTGACTGCAGCGTGTGAGAAATGCGATCCAAATCAGAAAAAAAAACAAGAATTAAGGACTATAAACTGTTTAATATGTATTGCTTTTGTAAGTGACCATGGTATAAGCAGGTTGATGGCCTTCGAAGTGTGCATTATTACTTTTTAACGTACTTTGCGGAAGCAACTGCACACTTCGTCGGCCATTAACCCTAAAATAATCCACATTTTTATCATGCCGGATTATCAGAGATCAAACCAGATCCCTATATATGTTTCATTAGTTTAAACCATTTTATGGAGTTTGAATTTTCAGAATGGTTATCTCCGTCTCTGGAAGTTTGTCATCTCTTTAACACTTGTGCTATCTTAGGCACTTTAACATTGGGAGTTGGGTCATCTAGACCCACTAGACAGTCCTCTGAACCTTTTTTCTTCAATGATTTGTGATCTTCACTGGTGTCCATGGATTACATGAAATCTTTCCACCTTTATCCACCTTTGTCATGGTAGGGAGAACACGTCAATGGAAGGGTGGGGTCATCTGGACCCCATAGGATAGCACAAGGGTTAAATCTGTGTTTTAAATATTTACCCTATAAAGGAGAATTATATTTTGTTTGTTTTGCTGCTTCTGTTCTGACTCCAACATAGCAGATCCTTTTTTTTCTGTCTTTTCGTATCCGTTTCTGCCTTCATCCAGCTGCCTTTGCGATTCTCTCGTCTTAAACATGTTTATGTGCGAGTTTCCAGCGTCACCACGGCCTTTGCTGACGTGCAAACACCAGGAAACCAGCGTGCTCACTTGAGTCTTAACTCAGAGGAAACCTCCTCACATCTATGCACGTCTCCTTCTGTCCCCAAATCTGACTGTTAAAATCTTAGGATCTTCAGCCTGTTTTGTAGAAATCGTTTACGCTCATCGCATATTTGAGAGGTTTTGACAAATATTTAGCAAAGTATCACATGTGTTTATCTTTTTTTTTAAACATTTTTAATGATAATAAAGGAATTTTGTGTGACGTGGGGTTGTTTTGTTCTTGAATCTGCAGCTGATACACTGATGTGGAGCAGAACCCATAATATTTTTCATAAAAGTTTGAATTCATAGATGACTTTAAGAACCTAACAAGGTAACGAAATGGAAAACAGCAACTTCAGAGCATCAGACAGACATGACAGAAAGGAGGCTACAGTTGCGTAATGGCGCCCCCTAGTGGTCAAATTGTAATTACCTTTGAAATCCAAGAAAATTAAGACATTTTTAATAAAATAATCTTCTTTATTGTTGTTTCGGCGGTTTGACACTAATGATAATTATATGACATCAGTCTAGAGGAACCCTGATTTTGTAGTTTCGAACTCAGCTCTGAGGCTAAAAAATTGACTCATTTTTGTTGGGTTACTTCAACTCAAGAAAAAGAATTAAACTGGATTAAAATTAGAACTATTATAACAAAAAATAGTTTTATTCCAAAAGTTATCGTAGAAATATCTCCCAACATGAATAACCCACGTGTTTTGAGAGTGGAAAGGGTTAATCCAGTGAATTTAAATCAAATATTAAAACCGGATTGAGAGTTGTTCCAGTTGTTCATTTTCAGAAGAACCTGAACACATGATTCAGCTCAGTAAATTAGTACATTTTTTTAGCTAAAGTTTTAGTTTCTGATGAGAATTGTTGACACGAAAAAACTTTTTAACATTTGGGAGAAATTTTTGCCCTGACGCGCGTGAAGTTGTAACTTTTCCGACCGTCCCGGAGGGTCCCTGAAGGCGCAGATCTCAGCTGGTCTGGACTCTGAAGCGGGTCGACGTCAACAGGACAGTGCCGTCAGTCCCTCCCTGCCCTCAGAGGAGCGGCAGAGGCGGCGCTCGCCTCCAACCATCCCCGAAAAGTCGATGGATCCGCGCGTAAAGACGCACCGGCTTCGGATTTCCGTTTGAGAGCTAACTCCGAGGCTCCCAAAGTCAGCATGTACCCGAGGAAAAGCATCATCCCGGAGGAGTTCGGGCTGCCGGGGCTCGTCTCCCGGATGCCCCGCAAGCCGGTGTTCAGGGACCGCGTGAACAAGGCGCGCTTCATCGCCAAGAACGGCTCCTGCAACTTGGCGCACAAGAACATCCGGGAGCAGGGCCGGTTCCTGCAGGACGTTTTCACCACGCTGGTGGACCTCAAGTGGCGCTTCACCTTGGTCATCTTCACCACCACCTTCGTGAGCAGCTGGCTGCTGTTCGCCATGAGCTGGTGGCTGGTGGCGTTCGCGCACGGAGACCTGGACCCGGGCGTGAAGAACCGGCCCTACTGCGTCACAGAGGTCAAGTAAGAACCAGGAGACATTAATGTCCCCTTTTTTTGTCTCTGAACTCCTCATCCTGCTGCTCGTCTTCACTTTACTTTAAACTCGGAGAGGAAGAGGAGGGACAGGACATTCATCAGGGGTGAACCTTCGTTGTTTATTTTAGGGGAAACAGGTGATCTCACATTCCAGCAGATAAAAGAGACTTTTTGGTGTCTCCTTCTCCTCCACTGAACCTCCTTTCCCAGCTTATTGTCTCTGCTTTCCTTTTTTTATTTTATTTTTTAACAAACTTTAACAAACAAACTCTTCATCTGTGGAATGCTCCTCTCTGTTCTTGAGGAGTTGGGATGTATGTGAAGATACAGAAATGTTCTTTCCTCATGAAAGTTTCCCACGCTGCTGCACTCCCTGCTCCATTATCAGCGTCCATCTGGGAAGTGAGGAGAGCCGCAGATGGAGTCTCCTGATGGAGAACAGATACTCCAAAAATGGTTTTCCCTGGAAAACCCTCAACTGGAGCTGATGTTGCTTCTGGAAGGAGCAGTAAATTTGATTTTGAAATGCAGTCCTGCCTTCTTGGACTCCATGTACTCATTTTTTTTTCATGTTGTCCCTGGCGCACAAAGATTCCTCTAGAGTCTCAATATCTTAAATAACTGAATATAATCACAAGCTTTACCTGGACAGACGTTGTGTTTTTATGCTCAATCACAACACAGATGGATCAACAGGAATAGCTGCAGAGATCACCCTCACTTTATCTCAGTTTCATATTCTGGCTGTGTCACTGATTTTGTTGTTTTGTTGTTTTTTTGGTGCATTTTGGCTTTTTTTTTATATATACAGTGTTCTCCATCCTGATTGGCTATTGACTTTGTCACTCACTCTGTGTGCCGTGTGTCATGTACAGAAGGAATTTAGTTTTCCAAATTACATAAAACTTCTATATTTGTTTTTATTCCATAATCCTGGACGTGTTTTTCTATCAAGGTCTGAACTTTGAAAGTTTAAACAAGAGAAAAAAGTGTCGAAATGTTCACGTCTGTCTGAGAAAAGTTTATAAATCCGGAGTTTTACAGCCTTAAAACCCCTGCGATGAACGAGGAAACACTGATATGTTTGTTTGGGTGTTAACAATAACATCAAATCAAAGCGATTGAACTGGTTCATTTAAAGAAAAATCATCAAAACTCTAATGTTAGCAAGTTAGCTACATGTAAACCAAAGTTTTTTTTTCTACAACCAAGGAACCACGAACCGAAGGAAATGGACTTAGTGGCTCCAATTCCAACTGAGATCTGTTTTTTGGGGGCTTGTCTGTGAAGCGGACAAGCGTGTTATAGAATGAAAATACAGGGCTGATCGCAATCAAAGATTTATGTAGATTTGGCCAAATGATGCATTCTGTACTTGAGATGCAGCATGGAGGAGATTGATTGACAATGTCTCCAGCCAATCAGGTTGCAGAACGCTATGTAGTGTAAAATATGACAGCATGCAAAATCCAAAAGAAAGCAATACTGTGAAAAATGAACTGCAACATATCGAGGGATATTGCCAAACAAGGAAATGTTAATCAACGTTGTGCATTCTTAAATTCTACCGATTTAGTCCCTCGTTGCTCAGAATTGTACACAATGATTCTCCTGGTTGGTTGGATTCAACAAGCTGTGACTCTTCCTCCGTCCAGGTCTTTTTCTTCAGCCTTCCTTTTCTCCATCGAGGTTCAGGTCACCATCGGCTTCGGCGGGCGCATGATAACGGAGCAGTGTCCGACGGCCATCACCGTCCTCATCCTGCAGAACATAGTCGGCCTCATCATCAATGCAGTCATGCTGGGTGAGGCTACGAAATTCTCCCAGATAATGTGTTCTCCCACATCCAAGACCTAAGACCAGACGTCAACATGTCAGCGTTGGAAACCTCTGCAGACACAAAGAAAGCCAACCCTCGACTCATATCTATTGGGGATCACCACAAAGTTATATCTTTTTTTTTTTGTCCTCAGGTTGCATCTTCATGAAGACGGCTCAGTCAAACCGTCGCGCCGAGACGCTGATCTTCAGCCGCCACGCCGTGATCGCCGTCAGGAACAACTGTCTGTGTTTCATGATTCGGATCGGCGATCTGAGGAAGAGCATGATTATCGGCGCAACTGTCCGGCTACAGGTTCACCTGGATCATTCTTCACAGATCATTTAAAAATATTTAGCGTTTTCTATTTAGCCCTTTAACACCAAGGATGGCGCCGATGACACAAAACAACACGCTCTTTAAACCAACCTAAGTCTTTAACGGTTAACGCGATCAAAGTAATTTGAACAGATTTTAAATCAAAGACAAGTTT
Source organism: Oryzias latipes (assembly GCF_053564925.1). Classification (NCBI taxonomy): domain Eukaryota; kingdom Metazoa; phylum Chordata; class Actinopteri; order Beloniformes; family Adrianichthyidae; genus Oryzias; species Oryzias latipes. The sequence goes on from NC_136259.1 coordinate 23,947,800, forward strand.
ACGTGTTACATTACAGCACACAGCTGCTTTTCTCCACTTCAGAATCCACTGGATTTATGTCAATCAAATATTAATTAAATAAATTCCTTAAGGGGTTGAATAGTGACGGTGCTAAAGGGTTAATGGACCTAATTTCCTCATGACTGCCTATCTACCATCTTTATATGATATTAATTATTACCAATCCAAAGTGTTTAGCGGAAATCTACACAGAAAAAACAAACACATTTTCATTATACATATATATTTTTAACCCCCTTGTGGTTTGCAACATGCTGTTAGATCTAGGACTTTAATTTAGCATCACTTTAAATGCAAACACATTCGAGAATATTTTTTTTACATCATTTGAAATAAAGTCTGGCATGAAAAGGTTAATTAGGTAAAAATCCTTCTAAATATTTCAATAAATAAAAGTTCATAAAAATGTTCACCTACACAAAAAATAAATTCAGAAAAAATTTTGGTTGTAATTATTAACTTTAATAATAATTCTGAACAAATTAAATAAATGATGTTAAATGTTTATCATTCTTTTATTGAAAAAGCTTTAAAAATGACAGACGGCAGTCAGCTACTATCTTTGTCATTTTACATGTTTTCATAAAGATGGTAAATTTAATCATAGACAAAACATCGTAGCTAGCTAGAGTCGCTAAAGATTAGCTGCTTCTGGTAACTTAAAAATCTTTTTGAAAACATTTTTTTGTTTATGTAAATATTTTCTAACTAAACTAGAGTACAACTTCAACAACTACAAACTACAACTGGACGGATCACGTGTGACGCCACTCCTAGAAAATGCCTCGCTGGTTTCAACCAAATGAAGTCAAGTCAGGCGCCATTTTTTCACAAGACTGTTGCCATGTTGGAACCAGCTGTCCTCTGTCCGTGTCCACATTTCTATGGCAACCACTCTCTCCAATCAGGAGTTAGCACATTAGAAGGCCACACCCCTTCCACTAAAAGCGGCCTCTGGTGAATCTGTCAATCAAATGCTTTGAGCATTCGACACGAGGCCGCCTAGTTTTATCGAGGCGTCTGATTGGTCAGTTTATGACTGGAATAACTTGAACTACCGTAAAAATATATTTGAAAAAAATTGGGTTTATTAAGAACATGTAAAAAAAAAAGTATCAGATCAATAATGGGCACTCTGACCAATAGAATGACTGAGTTACAGCTGTTTTTTTAATCAATAGAAGTCTATTGTATTTAGGAATGTAAGGGGGAGGGGCCGCTCAGTCCAGTTCTCATATACTGTCAACGGTTATTACAACAAAGGATTGGAATTATTGGGGATTAGACGTTATGTATCTTAAATCTAATTAAAGCTTCTTAGCAAAATAGTTATTTGAAAGAGGAAAACGAGTTTGTAATATAAAGAAAGTAAATTTAGATGAGTAATTAGCATAAATTGCTGTAGACTTTTATTTTAATTAGTAACTTATTCACGCCGCAGTTTTCTAGTTTCTTTTAACTAGCTTACCCACATAAAGACAGATTAACTCTTATGATTGGAAACAAAACCACCAACTTTCCCATCCTTCTTTCATTTTAACTGGATATTTACAGGAACATATAGTTTTTATGCCATAAGTGTTTGTAGTCTAGTAGTATGATGCTCAACACCGGAACGCCAACACCGTTAAAAACACGATACATGAGATTTTATGCCAAAAAAAAACAAAACAATGATTTGCCTTTCAAAAGGCCTTTATTAACATCTTTCTCATGAATTTGGCCTAGTAGTTTGGTTGGAATTTTGATGGCTGGTCCTGTGCGTCTCGTGCAGGTTGTGAGGAAAACGACCACGCCGGAAGGGGAGGTGATCCCCATCCACCAGATTGACGTGCAGACAGAGAGCGCCATGGCCAGCAACAGCTTGTTCCTCCTTGCCCCGCTCATCATCTGCCACGTCATCGACAAAAACAGGTTCTACGTTTCTCCAAGTCAATCAAACATGTTTTTCTTATGAAACAATGTTGGGTGTCGCTCCCCGCCACCTGCTGGACAAACAGGGAGCTGCAGCTGTGATTCTGCCGTGTCTTCAGCCCTCTTTATGACCTGTCGGCCATGGAGCTGCAGTGCAGCGACCTGGAGGTGATCGTCATCCTGGAGGGGGTCGTGGAGACGACCGGGATCACCACGCAGGCCCGGACCTCCTACATTTCCGAGGAGATACAGTGGGGTCATCGCTTTGTTCCCATAGTAACGGAGGAGGAGGGCGTGTACTCTGTGGACTACTCCAAATTCGGGAACACAGTGAAGGTAAAAAAGTGAAAATAGGATGGTCTTAATTTGACGAGACGGGATGAAGACGTTTGCGGATGTTTCCCTGAAGGTGGCGACTCCGCCCTGCAGCGCCCGGGAGCTGGACGAGAAGCCGTCCATCCTGATCCAGACCCTCCAGAAGAGCGAGTTGTCGCACCAGAACTCGCTGAGGAAGCGCAACTCCATGCGGCGGAACAACTCCATGAGGAAAGGTGGGAACCTGCACAGGAACAACTCCGCCCTCGCTCCGCCCAAAGTCCAGTTTTTTGCCCCCAACGACGGGGGCCAGAGCCTGAACGCGGTCACCTGACACGAGGCCCGCCCCCTGCTGGCCGCCCTGCTCCTCTGCCTGGAGAGGAGGACTGCGCCCGTTTCTGTGATGGGACTCTTTCTTTGGCACGTCTTACGTCGACATCCGTCTTAACGCGTTTATTGCTAACCTTCTGTTGTCACGCCGACCATGAAACCCTGAAATGTCAATCACGTCTTTCTCAACACGTCTCTCTTCTGATCGTGGAACATCCAGAGCTTCACACGTCCTCGTTTGCACGTTATCAAGTGAAAAACGGGAAATTCTGAGCGGTGCCTTTAATAAAATCCAATCTGTGCATCTGTGTCTGTTCATCACGTATCCATGGAGACGATTCGTTTTGCTGCTTGAATAAAAGACGTGAGATGTTTTTCCAGTGGGACATTCTGTAGCTACGAATCATGACATCATTTCCTGTACTGTTCTGTCTTCTTGTGTTACTGAGGACTGAAAGCTCTCACTTCAATAAAAACAACTCTTAAAAAGACTTTTGATTCTTTTATAATCATGTTTGGTCCTTCTGGCTGAATTTGATTTAAACATCACTAGCAAAGCTAATGAAGCTAAAAAAGTTCCACTTTAATCATCTGATGATCTATTTTCAAAGCGTTTTTTTGTCATGATCATGCAGTTTTTAGCCAAAATCTAAACACCTGTGTTGTTTTCTAGGACATAATATTTGTTTTTGGTAATTTTTTTTATGTATCTAAAGTCAAATCTGTAAATGTAGGTAAAAGATTTAATAGACCCAGAAAAAGAGATTGAATATTTATCAAGATAATTCAGACTTTATTTTAGATTTGATATTTTTAACTTATGTAAAATTTAGTTTGAAAAAGTGATAAATTAACTGCATTTTCTGTGTTTTAAAAAAATAAAAACTACAATAATTACACGTTTATAAGTTTTAATTTACTTGTCATAAGTTGTTTCATATTTTACCAAAGAAAAGAAAAATCCTCATTTATAGAAAAAGAGAAACACTGTTCTCTTGTTCCAGTGCGTGAGTCTGGTGACGTCACGACGCTACACGGAAGTGAGTGTGGGACAGTGAAGGCAGCCAGTCATGGCTCGCGCGTTGCTCCTCGCGGCTCTCGGCGTGCCTCGGTTCGGCGGGAGCGGGCCTCTGCTCTCCGCTCGACGGTTCTGCTCCGAGCCGCTGACGGTGAGACGGCAGGAGGCCGGAATCAGGTGCTGCTGAAGGAAAACGAAACTATGTCGGAAACTGCTGTCTTTGTTTGCGAATCAAAAAGACGTCAGAGTTTAATAACATTTGTCCCTCAACAATATTCATTTTCGCTGTTTTCATTTATGTAAAACAGAGTCCATAGTTCAGGTCAGGTTGTGGGGAAAAAAACTATAGTTTCCTCTAAAACATCTGGCATAAAACGACTTTTATTCACTAGAATCAAGAAAAAACAATAAATTAATTTCCTAAGATTTTGCAGATTCTCGCTTTTAGTTCTGCTGTTATCTTGCAAATATACAATTAAGTGGTTAGAAAGGGAGGATTTTCAGTCAGACGGATTAAAAAAACCCTCAGCTGATCATAAAGTTGATCAATTATAGGTTAAAACTTCTTGAAAACGACTTTATCCTCTTAAACTGAAAATGATAAAGTTTAAAACAAAAGTATAGACCTCAAGAATAAAATGAATACATTTATTTTTAAACCAAAAATATGTTTAAACTCAACTGATCAACTAAAGCAGAAAAGAATAATTTGGAACACCTTAATTATTACCATATGTATATATAATCTTATACTTTAATTTTTATTGTATTTTTTAACTGTTTATATTGTTGTACTAGCTAAAGTCTGTACATCACTGATGCGAGTGTCCTCCAAGGTTAAGATCAATAAAGTTTCTTTATCTTATTGATAACAGCAGGGTTTAGCTTGGGACGCCATGTTTTCAGCTCACTATGTAGTTCTTTAATATTCTCTCGGTTGTGAAACATTTTCTTATGGTTCCTTGGGTCAAGCTGAACAAAATGATATGACACACGATGTGGACATGGTTACCAAAAAGACCTCAGTTGCTAAGGAAATCCAAAAGTTTACTTTTGCCGATTCTTCTGAAAAAAGCATAGATTTGTTCGTCACCCCCAGGCAACCCAAAAAGAATATGGTTGCTATGGAGATCAAACAACAGAAAAGGTGCCATTTTGAAAAAATGGACTCATAAATGACTAGGGTGGCAGGGGTAGAGGGGCAGAGTGAGGGGTGTGCAGCAGAGGCTCAGCTGATGGGGGCGGGTCGCACCTGCAGGCCAAACAGCTTACGGCTTCATTTTGTTGTTTGAAAGGTTTTAAAATGAACATGTGGTTTTCTGCTGCTGGTTAAAGAAAATGAATTGTGTTTCAGGAGGATCATTTTAAACAACCCAAAGAAGAGGAACGCCCTGTCTCTGTCCATGCTGGAATCGCTCCGGGAAAACATCCTGACGGACGTGGACGGCGAGGATCTGCGAGTGATCGTCATATCAGGTTGGTTTGGACGGCGTGATGGAGGCTAAGATATGGACGTTTTTCTGTTCCATCAGATTCTGAATTTTTAAAACCTTTGAATTTTATTTCAATTGTTTTTTTTAACCCTTGAACTTTCCCTTAAATTTTTTAAGCATTTTGCATTTTCGCACAGTAAAATTTTATTCCCCGAAATATTATTTTCTATCTTAAATATTTCAGTGTTTTTGATTTTTAAACTTAACATTTTGATGGCCTAGAAATTCGATTGAAAAGAAGTCCGTTATTGTCTCACTAGAACGACTTAAAATCTCGTAAATACACGAGAGAAAGCTCATACATTTAGAAAATGTTCCTCGTAAATTTATGAGATTTTAAGTCGTTCTAGTGAGACAATAAACTGACTTCTTTTATGTCTCGTAAAAACTTGAGACTTTTTCTCTTAAATTTACAATATAAAATCTCGTAATTTGACATTTATGACTTTTTTCTTGTAAATTTACGACTTAAAAGTCGTAATTAAAAAGTATTTGTTTGTAAAATGGCCCTAAAAACTCCGTCGTACCATCTAAATGTTGATTCTTGAAATCAAAAACGCTGAAATGTTTAGGATAGAAAATAATATTTCAGGGGATTAATTGTTGCTGTTTGAAAATCAAGTGTTTAAAAAAAAATCCTGACAGAAAATGCAAAGGTTTAAAAAATTCAGAATCTGATGGAACAGAAAAACTTCCATACCTAAAGCTTCCCGTGTGTTTGCTGCAGCTGAAGGTCCCGTGTTTTCCTCTGGACACGACCTGAAGGAGCTGACGTCGCTTCAGGGCCGGGAATATCACGCTAAGGTGTTTCACACCTGTTCAGAGGTCAGTCGGTCAGATTCATCCAGATTGGAGGTTGCTGTTGTAATTATTCATCACCGGATCCGCTCTTTGTTGTAGGTGATGACTTTGATACAGGACGTCCCTGTTCCGGTGATTGCCATGGTGAACGGCGTCGCCACGGCGGCCGGGTGCCAGCTTGTTGCCTCTTGTGACATCGCCGTGGCAACAGACAAGTCCAGCTTCGCCACTCCTGGTGTCAACGTCGGCCTTTTCTGCTCGACGCCGGCGGTGGCCATCGGCAGAGCCGTGCCGAGGAAGGTACACGACGGGCACGGCGGCATTTCAGTTCACTGAGACAGCTCTGTTTAGAAAAACGTACAAATACTTGAGGGAAAAAAGTAATAAATTAACATAACAAAGTCAGGTTGATTAACATATTTTTAGACAAACGCCAAAACTGAAGCAGTGGATGAAACAAATATTATTTCTGCAGATGTAAAACCTCCCAGTGTCAAACTCTAATAATCTTCTTTCTCCTTTCTCCAAATGAGGTTGCCATGGAGATGTTGTTCACAGGAAGTCCTATTTCAGCCCAGGAAGCTCTGCTGCATGGTCTTATTAGCAAGGTGGTGCCAGAGGAGCGCCTGGAGGAGGAGACGCTCGCCATCGCCCAGCGGGTGTGTCGGGCTAGCCGGCCCGTGGTCGCTCTCGGCAAGGCCACCTTCCAAAGGTGAGGGCGGCGCTGAAGGACCCTTATTTCCCCCAGATCACCGCCATTTTTTTAAGAGGATTATTGATTGAATCCTTCCTACCAATTTTAAGAGAATATGAAAGATTTACATGATGAAATATCGGAATATCAGTGGGCGGCGCCTTTACTTGACAGAATTAGAATGATTAAATTCAAATTTCCATTAGAACTCATACAAAAGTGTCTGATTTGTTTGTTTTCAAGGCAAATGGCTCAAGGCAGAGACGCAGCGTACGCCACGGCGTCCAAGGTGATGGTGGACAACCTGGCCCTGAGAGACGGACAAGAAGGGATCCGAGCCTTCTTAGAAAAACGCCAGCCTGTTTGGAGCCATAAGACGGAGAAAGCCCCCCCCTAACCCTCTGAAGACATGATCCACACCAATCCTGCCAAATCAGTGCATCAGAGAAGCTTTGTGGATCTCCAAAAAAGTCTAGCATGATCTAAACCAAAACATCCAAGAAGATGAGGAGTCACTGATTTCTAATGAATGCTGCTTCGGTGGACTTTGACTGAACTGACTGGAGGTTTTGGGAATCTGTAGCTTTTAGAACATCTTATTTGTAGATATTCTTTCGATTTTCTTTAATGAAGAAAATACTTTGGATGTTTTTTTTTCCTTAATTAATCATGTCATTTGGAATTTGCAGAACTCTTAATCACAGTTTAACACACTTTATATGCATTTAATTGCTGTGAAATACTGAATTGGTATTTAATTTAACAGTAAAAAAATCATTTGTGCATTAAATACAAATTTCTGTTTTTATTGATTTGGTGTAAATATTTTTAATTACGCTGCGTTTTTGTTTGTTCTATTTTTTTTAATCGATGGCTTGTTTAAAACTGTTCAGTTGTAAATTTAACTGATAAAAAAAGCCAAAAAAAGTCTTAAGTTGCTGAAGAAATTAAAAAGAATATAACTCAGTTTAATTAAATTTTTCAAATTATGTCTAAAATTAAATTTTATTCTTTCAGTTTAAAAAACAATCAAAACAAACTTGAGCCTTCATAGCTTAAGTTTGGTTAAACTGTTAGTGATTACGCTGTCTAGTCAAACTTCTTAATCCTAAAACGTGATCGTTTGCAGCACAGACTCTACAATATAATTCATATTTAGGTTTCATTTTGGTACAGATTAGAAAATAGTCAAGTTTCATTTTAACGCTGGGGTTCAGTTTAGGTTTTTTTGTTGAAAACCTGCACAGCAGGTACATAAAGACATTCTCAATAGATCGCAGATTTCCGGAGTCACCATGGAAAGATGAAAGGATGAAAGGAACCAGAGCTGCTGCTATGGAGACAGTAGAGCAAGAAGGTGCTGGTTCAAATCCCAGAAAGCACCAGATGGAGGAAAAATGGTGATCGACAAAGCACTGCCTGATGTCCAGAATAGTGCGATGGAAGTGACTTGATCTCCAAAGCAGAGAAGCGCTGGTTCAATTCCCCGTCTCTGCTCTTTTGTTGTCGGTTTTTGCCGCTCCTTGACAGTCTTCAGCTCAAAGGAACAAAGCAACACAGTTCTGCTGTAGACAGATTAGCACAGTGGGAGTGTCTCTGTCCTTGAAGCGGGAGAGCGCAGGTTCAAGTCCCAGTCAGGGACATCGAGGTGTTCAGTCGCCTCACAATTCAAGCTGCGGCTAGGAGGAGTCAGGACGGCAGGGAAGGGGGCTTCATCTTTGCCCCCCCCCCCCCCCCCCCCCCCGAGGAAGGAGGACCAGGAGAAGAGGATCCCAGAAGAAGATGTGCATTTAGATAGATCCATGCAGAATGCAGCTTGGATGTGTGGAGGGTCTGAGCACTGAGATGCAATACAGGTAGAGCAACACCTGGAGGTGGCAGTAGGGTGGAGGGGATGTGTGTTGTAAATAAAGAAAAACTTAGATATAGAGACTATTATAGAGTGTGTATATATATTTAGTTAGAACTAACTAGCAACTTGTCTTTACAATTTACAACAAGAGAGCACAAGAAAGTTAGAAAGAGAAAGTAAACCAAGTAGTGTTTTAGTGTGAAGGTACTGATCATGATCTAGTTGGTGCTTCTAGGTATTAGAAAAAGAAAAAGAAAATCCTACCCCCCCAGTCTAGTTGGTTTAGCCTCCTGTCGGTTCTAGTCTTCTGTCTCACCCTCGTGGGTGTCTCTCTACCAGTTAGCGTAGCTCTAATATCAACCTTCATCATCTATCTTATAGCACAGAATTTATAGATCATCAACCAGACTAAAGATGAAGCTGCTCCCTTCCTCAGCATCCCTGACTCTTCCTCACCACAAACAAGAATTGTTGATGCAACTAGCCAGGACTTGAACCTGCACTCTCCTGCTTTAGAGGACAGAGACACTCCCCCTGTGCTAATCTGTCTACAGCAGAACTGTGTTGCTTTGTTCCTTTGAGCTGAACACGCTCCACATGTTTCAAAAATCAACAATCAGGTTTAAAGACACAGACTATGACATCTACTTCCTAAGAACCCTTATTCTAACTGGGAATTGAACCAGCACGTTCTCACTGGAAGCACACAGACACTGCCACCACACTACTCTATCTGCATCAGAGCAGGGAGGTTCTGGTCCATGAAAGATCTTCACGCAGAGTCAGCTTTTATAGCGACGGTTTGTTAACGAGTCGGGAATTGAACCAGTCACTCCCACTGCACTATTTAAAGCACCACACAGGTCCAAAAAAATGTTCTTTGTCGGTTTTTAAACTAATTTGGATTTATTAATACATGACAGTTGTTTAACTTACTGGTACATCCTTTTATCCGTTTGTGACGTCACACTTAACCCGTGTGCTATCTTAGATGACCCCCCCCTTACATTGACGTGTTCTCCCTACCATGACAAAGGTGGATAAAGGTGGAAAGATTTCATGTAATCCATGGACACCAGTGAAGATCAGAAATCATTGAAGAAAAAAGCTTCAGAGCACTGTCTAGTGGGTCTAGATGACCCAACTCCCAATGTTAAAGTGCCTAGGATAGCACAAGGGATACGGCACGACAAAATGTCGAAAGCTTTTATCAATTTAGTGTCTATCCATCTTCAGAACCAACTGAATCCTTTTCAGGGCCACATAGTTGCTGGAGCCTATCTCAGCTGCTTTTGGGCAAAGGCAGGATACGCCACGAAAAAAACCTCCCTTTCATGTTTTTGCTTTCATGTTGATGCTAAATGTGGGTAATTTTGGAGCCAAAGAATGTGCATTTATTTTTAATGCATATTTATAGGCATTGAGGGATGAATGCATTTTAGTATCCAGTTGTTCTCAAAGAAAACACTTAAATTTTACTTTGTTTTTTTACTTGTTGGTTTTTGCATTAAATGACATTCCAAAAAACTCCTTTTTTTCCAATTTTATTTGAGATGTATGTCCATAATATACAAAGTTTGCCGAACAATAAGTAAAAGGAAAAACAGAAGAATTTAAAAGGATATGACAATTACAGGCAAAAACATTTGTATTAAAAGACAAACAGATTTTAGTTTTGTTTAATTCACACAAAGAATAGAGGATGAACTCCTGAGGACCGGACTGTGTGGACGACCTAGCAGCCCCTCCCTGAAGCTCTTCAATTTTAGTTCAAGTTGGAGACTTGTGTCATAAATAACCGGAAGACAAAAACGGTTTTTAGAATGTTCTCTAAAAATTATGTTAAGATAACGGCCGTCCCTGGTCCACATGAGGCGTTGGCCCCTAATGGGTTAGTGACTCGCAATGCTGGGATGGAGCGGTTTGACTCGGACTAGGCGGGACAGTCCAAGTCGCAGCCCCTGGCTGGGTGACGATGAGGCGCTTTCACCAATATGAGTAGGAATATAATATAAATATAAATATCAGCCTTCAATCTGGGGGGTCTGGTGGGTGTCGGTTTGGATGTTGGAAGACTTTTTACTGGTTTGGAAGCAGCTAAAATATTTTTTAAAGTCTTAGTAACAAAAATCAAGAGGATGGAAAACGTCAGCAGTTGAAACCAACCTGCTGCTTCAGGCTTCGTCTTTGATTTTTGTCTTTTTCAGAAGTGGTTTGATTCTGTCTTTGGTGGAGACTTTGTCCTTCTTTTTGGTCTTTGTGGGTTTCTTGACTGTGAATTCTTCATCCTCACTCTCAGATGGCTCACAGAAATCTTCATCACTTTCTGGATGTGGAAAAGCAAAGAGCTGTGACACTCATGAAAGCCAAGGGAACCGTTATTTATGGAGCTGTGGAACAAAAAGTGCTAACCGGTTTTAGAAGAAGTCTTCTTTGAGGCGGATGATCTGATCTCTGACCAGATTGCGTCTAAGCCTGGGACCCACGAAGAACAATAAAAACACACAAATGAGTAAACTGAAAGAAAATGGCGATAAGACCAGTGGTTTTTTTTAAGATCGTATTTATGACGCAGAAAATTCACTGGGCGGGGTACAGTCTCCATGCTCCGCCCCTTTCTGATCATCCACCTGCAGACTAACAGATCCATGAACGTCTTTGTTCTCCTCTTCTGAGCTGGAATCTGGATCAGAACCGGACGTCTGGATGGATCTGACATCACTGCCATTTTTGTTGCCCCGCTAATGTTAGGTTGGGGGGTGTGAGGGGCTGTAAGGTAGCAGGAGAGCGTGTAAACGGAGAGGGGTCCCGTCCCCAACTTAGAGGGGAATTTCTAATGAAGTCCTGCCGCTCTGCAGAAAATATGTCCCAGAAAACTACACAGGTTTTGGGATAAAAACGGTGTAATTAGAATGAAAACTCACTGGGAACGCTTTTAGAATAATTCGGAGTGGGTCTTTAAATACAAATATTTGTCAAAGAGTATTTATGCCAAAAAAAATCACTCCCAATGATTTAAAATTGTAACCTGCAGATCTAAGAACTTTTGGATCTGCTGGTGACTCTTGAAAATCACATGAGAAGGTTTTTGTGAGGCTTATGTTATGTTATATAAGTTTAATCTTTCTATAAAGAAAAAAATTCTGTGTTGCAGATAAAAATGTCTCCAGTTTTCTTTGAGGTTTCTTTGTTGGGTGATGCTGCAGTTTATTGGAACAAATAACTTTCTGTGAAAAAAAAAAAAAAAGTACCAGTGGCGCCGTTTACAGATCAGTGGGAAACAACAGGTTAGCCTAGTGAAGAGGCTAGCTGGGAATTCTACTGTATTTGAATGTAAATGTCTAATTTTTGTAATTTAAAATAAATAAATAAGTACATGTTTATTTATTGTTGATTAATGGTTCTAAATTGACCCTAGGTGTGAATGTGTGCTGGGGCGGGGCCCTGCAGTAGACTGGTGACCTGTACAGGTGTAGCTGGTGTAGCTCCAGCAACCCCATGACCAAGAAAGGGATTCAGTGGGTTCTGAAACTGGATGGATGGATGGGTGGGTGGGTGGGTGGCATTTTTCCACCCATGTGTAGAAGTTTCCTTTGGCAAGACACTAAACCCCACCTTGCCTCTGCTGGCTATAGGTTGGCGCCAGTGTTCGGCAGCAGAGCCGCCTCCAGTGTTTGAATGGGTGTGTTTATAGGTGAACAGGAATGTGACTGTAAAACATTTTGGGCCTTCTAAGAAGATAGTAAAGCGTGATATAAGTATACGGCACTGAGACTACGGTCCTGTATACCAAAATGCCACCGCAGAGCGACAGAAATGCTAGTTTATAGGCAAATTAGGCAGGTGGCCGCGCGGTAGTGTTGTTCATCGGGAGGCGGCAGTCGCATTTGTACACAAGCACTGTCACCGCTGTGTCTTTAGGAAAAATGTTACAGTGACCAGACAGTTTCTTGACTCAGTCAGTGGCCGCCCGGGCCCATTTGGAAGTCGCACGGGGGCAGTCCGGTGACGGGTGGTTGGTTGGCAGGAAGATAATTGACTAATAGGGGGGTCTCCAAGGCCCAAAATCGTCTGATGATTGGCTGAATTCAGACTGCAACCCGCCAGCCAACCCCCCGGCCCCCGTCCTGCCATCCCACTGCCACCGTCTGATTGTGGTTGGACCGCTTGGACCTTCGTTCTGGAGAGTGCATACAGTTGAGCAGAGAGGAAGTGACAATGACATGTTTCTGGTAGCAGGGAACACAGAGGAAAAAGCCATTGCTGTGATGGATTCTGGAGATACAAACACTGAGATTTGGACAGAAAACTTCCAGATCAACAAAAAACAGGTGCCATGTAAGCTGGACACAGGAGCAGAATGTAATGTCATGTCTGTGAAAACGCTCACTGCACTGGAAGCTGCAGGTTCATTGAAAGCCAGCAAAACAAAAATAGTTCCCTGTTTTGGTCACAAGGTGGCAGCAAAAGGCAAGAAACAACTGATCTGTGACTACAAAGGGAAAAAAGCACAAGATTGAGTTTGCAATCACTCAGGAAGATGTGAGCACTGTAGTTGGAGGAGCTACACGCTCAAAAATAGGCTTAGTTCAGAGAGTAAATGCAGTTGGAAGAGAACAAGACATTCTCAAAGACTATAATGATCTGTTTGACGGTCTTGGTTGTTTGCCAGGTCAGCATCACATCCAAATAGACCCCTCAGTCTCACCCAGAAGGATTCCTGTAGCCCTGAGAGACAGAGGAGTCAAAGAACTGCAGGGAACGGAAAACATGACAGACAGAGTGGGTTAACAGCGTGGTGACTGTGGTCACACCCAAGAAAATTCAGATATGCATGGATCCAAAAGACTTGAACAGACAACATCATCCATTGCTCACTGTGGAAGAAGTTGTGTCTCGTATGCCAAACGCCAAATACTTCTGTGTTAGACGCCAACCAGGGATTTTGGCAGATCAAGCTGGATGATGAAAGCTCAAGGCTCTGTACATTTAACACACACATCGGTGGTTACAGGTTTCTACGGCAACCTTTCTGCATCTCATCAGCACCCAACGTGTTCCAGAGAGCAGGAAAAGTATAAATCTGAAAATGAACTCTTAATAAAAGGATTACAAAATGTTTTGGTTATATAGGTGGGTTTTTATAAAAGCAGATGGTAAAATGATTTGTTAGCATAACGACGGACAAAACCAGCTCAATAGACTTGAATCAAGAAAGATCCAGACTATTTTTTTTATCCCATCTTATTTTATTGAGCAAAGTATGAGAATGTTCTGTTATTTTCCTCTTTAACTTAAAAGAATATCGATGACATCAGAAAGATTTCTGCGGTTTTAGAGGCGGAAAAAAAAACCCAGACTGAAAGGACAGAGAATATTTGTAAAATTTGAAATGTGTGACTCAAATGTTGAAGATTTTGAATGTGTACCAGTGAAAGTGATCAGTGTAACAGTAGTTCACGTCAGCGTTGACAAATTTGAAAACAGTTAATTATTTTCTATCAATCTTAGTCTGTTAGTGATGTAAACTACACTACAGCGGTTTACTGTCGCCGTCACACACAAACTTCTAAAATCAAACAACAAAAGTTTTTTTTTTTCAGGGTTGAAACCTTTATCAATCAAAACTTCACAGACTTCAGAAAAGGTAAACGTTACTTGCAGGACAAATGCATTGCACGTCAGTCTGGACCCAAAAACCATGAAGAACCGTAACAGAAAAAGCGTCTTTAAAAAATGACAAATGCTGCTTTTTTCACTGTAAAATGTAAATCCAGATGAACAGTAACCCATTCAACACTGTTTTCTAACTCAACACCGGGCTGATTTTTAAAAAAAAATAACATTCACAAGCATTAAGCGTTAATGAGTCCCTATTGTCAAATAGTAAGATATAAAAAATAAAGATAAATGGAATTTTCTTTCTTTCCCTGCAACTAATAACTCTGTATATCAACAAAAAGATCCACTGTACATTTAAGACTCTAAAAGATATAGTCACCTCTGATAAGGATTTACATTCAAAAATAAAATCAAATCTTCAACTCTTTTATTCCTCTTTTTTAAAGCAACAAGTAAAAACCTTAGAGGCTGGTGTGTCCTGTAGCAGTCAGGCTCGTACTTCACTTTTATTTAAAAATAAACAACAGGGCGGAAACGAAGCCGGGACTACAGCTAGTCTTGACCACAGTGTCAGTGACTTCAGCTCAGTTTGTTCTCTGCGTCTGTCCTCCTATCAAAGCAGCATGGACTCCTGCATGGCAAACGCCTCCTGTGCGTGCCTGTAGTGTGGTTGCCCGAACAGCTGAGGGCGCTGTGGCCGTATAACCTGCCGCGGCTCCTGGTACTGTGTTCTATAATCGGGCAGGGGGTCCGGAAAAGTGAACTCTTCAACCGGAGACATTTGAGCTCGCTGAAAGCTGGGTGAGCGGGGCATTCCACCTGGGGACGGAGGAGGCGGGTCTGCAGGGTCCCACTGGAGCCCGTCTGGCGCCAGCTGGGGTCGTCCTTCTAGCACAAAGGCCTGGTTTAGCTCCCGTCTATGCTGGTCCTCGTACATGCGGTCTACCTTAGCGTACGCCGGTGTGGTTGCTGGTAGTTGTTGTGTGTAGATGGGGGAGGACCTGCCGTGGATTTCTACCTGCATGGATTTGTCCAGGGGTGACGTGGAGTCTCTAATGTTGTGGGCGGAGTCAGGCAGGCGCTGTCTGCGATATGTGGCGTAGGAGTTATTCTGCAGAGCCTTTTCAGGGGATCTGTTGTGCTGGCGTTGAGTGGTCACGTAAGCTAGCTCATTATAAGCCTTTCTGGAAAATGATGGAAGCTGAGAAGCAGTAGAAAAGTGCTGTTCTCCCCTGTTGAAGGGGGGGTGGTGGATGGGAATCTCCATTGTGGTTCTGCCTGGAGACTGTTGCTGGGAGGATGTGTGGATGCCATGGTAACTGGCTTGGATCTCTGTTGAAGTGTTCTGGTAAAACTGAGGAGCGTTTCGTGGCATTCTGGGCCCCGTTGTGGCGGAAACCAAGCTGTTAGCCAGAGTCAGTCCACGATTCAGGTTGCCATGATGCAAAGCTGACACAACAGGAGCTGGTTCAACATATGGGGTCCTCATTCTGGACGGAGGTCTCTCAAGTTCTAGGATCTCAAAACCCAGTTCAGTTAGCCCTGGGACATTGTCATACTGGGAGGCATTGGAGCCTCTGTCAGAACCAGGAAGGAATCCCTTGGGGCGTGGCTGGCCCTCCAGCTTCTCATCGTCATCTGGGTTGGAAGGTGCTGGTGACAGCCTGTGATTCCTGTCTTGGGCTGCTGCTGCTGCTGCTTTGGCAGCCTCCAGCTTTGTTTCAGACGGTTTAACCCAGCGGGGGGTTATCTCCCTGCGGGTGGTGGCTGTAGCAATGTGGTCCTGGGACCTCTGTGCGTCCTCTGTGGTGATCTGAGGCGTTGGTGTTGATGATGGGGTTGCTCCTCTCTTGGGCATGACGGAGGGGGGCTGCTTTTGTTGCTCACTGGGCAGCTCGGTCGATCCCCAGGAACCCCTCTTGTGATGACGTGTCGGTTTCTCAAGTGAGTCCCGGCGTGACCGGCTTGGGGGACGACTTTCGCCCCGCTGCATTTGAGGACTTGAGTCCTTGGCAGGCCGAGCTGCTTCTATGTGGCTTTGACCGTTAGCCACCTGGTTTGGTGCAGGTGCTGCGCGCTCAGGAGGAAGCTGCCCTAAAGGCTTCTTTGGAAGCTCGTCCTCGTTACCTGTAACCAGGGGAAGAGAAGAGCTGCTTTAACACCCAAACCAACGCTCAAGTAGCATTGCGCTGTTTCACATCAGATGAGGATCACAACAGGGATATATGACTTCATGCAACAACACTGCCATAGACGGGCCAAAAGAAAGGAGGACTGTGGTTGTAAACGACACACATTGACACTGAAAGGAAAGACATTAGAAAAAGAGATGAAGCAACCGTGAAAAAACCCTTCAGGTACCGAGAACCAGAGGTTACTTTTACCACCAATGCATTCTGGTTCTTCAAGGAAGTTTTATGCCAACAATAATCAATTGCTAAACTTGGATGGAGTCCAGGTAGACCCTGTTTGGGAGCTTTTAGAGATGTGTGTAAAATGTAACAACACAAACCGTAGCATGTAGGATATTTTTCCAAGGATTGTAGTTTGAAAAATGGACAAAACCTTTTGGTAGAGCTGTTTTAAGAAATTCTTCATCAATCGGCCTTTTCAGGGGATCAGAACTGATCTCTTCTACTTTTGTTGTCCTTCAGTAAAATCAGTAAAAGAAGGCATTGGAGTGTAACAGAGAACGTGTTAATAATTGTTTCTAATGCTTTAGAGATGGTACAATTTCCGCCTTTGAGGGTCAGGCACACAGGAAGAACGGTTTTTATTCTTTATATAATTCTGGTCGACATTAACGGATGCTGTTCTTTTTCATAAGGTTCTTCTGAACAACAGGACATGGGAACAAGCCTAAAGAGCCATTTAAGTTTAGAGCAGTCTGGTTTTTATGTGTTTGTTAAAGTATTTGGTTCCGTTTGTGGGAGAAAAGCCAAACCAAGTCACTGTTCAATGACATGGATTTGTTGTTGTCCCTGGCTCAATTCAAACTTTTCTTTCCAGTGGTGCCTTGGCACGGCTAATATGTATGCTGGCGTTTGTCAAGGTTTGTGGTTCCATCCTCACTATTCTATTCCAGATTCCAGGTGTCGGTACCATTGTAAACCTCTGCAAGGAGTCCCTCCAGCCAATGCCAAGGAGCACCAGAGAGATGACGGCTTCCAAAGAGCCGTGCATCTGGGCCCAGGTAAGTCTGGTCTATTTTTACATCTGTGTATCAAGTATAAAATTATACACTTCAGTGCTTTTTAAAAGTTTATATTTACTTTTTCCCCCAAACTAAGCCCAACCCTGGTTTTTGGAAGAAGGCATCTTTGTAGTAACTCCTCTAAGGAAGCCACAGCCTAATGCAACGTGTGAATTTGAATTTACTAGCAGTTTATTGTTCCACAACGGGGAAATGAGAAATATGTGAACTATAGATATTATAGTATGTGAGGTGCTGGGTTCAAACAACGGATTAGTCAAAAGTGCAATAGAGATTTATTCAGCCGCTTTTCAAAAACCCAAATTGAAAACAAATGATGGACTTGATACGATTTTGATTCACAATTTAGTACTTAAGCTGTGATGCCCGATCCAAGTCTGTGGGTGTGGTTTTCACCTGAGAAACATTATGCACTGAAGGCCTCATAAGCTGTTTAATGATGAACGTCTTACTGTTGGGTTTCTCTTTAGTAAAAGTTCTGCCATACATTTTTAGTAGAGGAGCAGGCATTTGGATTAAAAAAGGTTTTAAACTATTTTTGTCCCATCTGGTAATATGTGAAACTTTCCCTCTGCCTTTAAAACATTAAAATTGTCGAAGTACATGTATTTGGCCACCAGATGGCGCATTGTCTTCAGTAACTTCAGCAGCCGCTTGATTCAAAGGTTAGACAGGGTTCTGAGATAAATGAGGTTTATAGAAGCTCAAAATGTTGGACACCAGCTGAAGAAAGAAATCTTTGTGTGGGGGGGGGGTTACGTTTGAGGCGGGAAAACCCAACTGCAGTTGGACAGATGTGACACAACAGGACTGACTGACAGATGGACAGACATGGAAGGAAAGATCAGTCAGGATAGCCCACCAGTTGCTGTTGTAGGAGCCAATTTGGCCGCCACTCACACTTTTGTTGTTGTTGGCTATTATTGTTTGAGAGGAGAAGGAGAGAAGGAAGGTTACTGAGGCAGAGCAAGACTGGAAAAACACAACTATTGTACGATTAGAGAACAGGAAGCCAGGTGTGACACACCAACATTTATTTCCGTTTTGTCCTGGAAGCCAACCTTTGTCCTGAAAAGAATAAGGTATGTCATGTTGGTAATGAGTTACTTTGTGCGTCTTCTCCTGCAGTACCTGGTGGTGGCAGATCCAGCTTTGCCTTCCTGAGCTCCGTCATGGACGCCTGCAGCTGCTCGATTACAAAGTCGTCCTCATAGTAGAAGTTTTTGTTCAAAGTCACCTGCAGGAACTCCACCAGCTCCTCCATGGACAGCTTCATCAGGTGCTCTGTGAGTAACAGTTGATGGTTTAAAGACCTGGAAGGTGGTACAGATCAGTGGAGCGGGCGTCTTACTCTTGTGCAGTTTGAGGATGGTGTAGGACATTGCAGGGAGAATTCGTTCGCCCTCCAAGATGTAGATGTCCCAAATCCTGAGAGTCAGAGTGAACGGAGTCTGAGCACAAAAACAAAAGATTGGAAATGTTATTTTATTAAGCAATGTGAGAGAAGTCAGGTGGGGGGGGGGGATTCACAACAATGTGATTTCCTGGATTCTCAACTGGCTTAGAAGTGTATTTATGATGACAAAGAAATACCTACTACTTTTTGCCTCAATGTATTACATCTTAATCTTAGGTTGCTTGTATTGAAGTGAAGAACACAAAGGAGTGTAGAGCTTCAACCCTTGTGCTATCTTAGAAAAAAGGTTCACAGCACTGTCTAGTGGGTCTACATGACCCCACACCCAGTGTTGAAGTGCCTAAGATAGCACAAGGGTTATGGAAACTTTTATAGCCGGTGTCTAAATAAATACTCACTCTGTCCAGGAAGCACTGGAAGAACCACTTCATGGTGTACAGGCTGGTAAACACTTCCTGGTTGTCCTGCAAAAATAGACCAATCATCACCTCAGTGCATGTTGGAATATCACCATATTGGACAAAAGAAGGTTTTGAGAGAGAGCTGTCCTCACTAGTACAGAGAATGAGGGGTGTCATGATGAATTCTATACCATTATAAATCATTTCAAAATGAACTAAATCAATAATTAATATTGGAAAATACCATTTGGATTGATGCAAAAATTGCATTAAATGTGCTAAAACAATCTCATGGGAGCTGGAAGTACTTGCACTGTTCAGGTATTTATCTGTGAGTCACACTGGGTAAAGATGTCCTGGATCCATGTTAGGTCAGTGTATCAGATTGATCAAAAGGAATAGTTAGGATTAATCGTTACACCGCTATTGAGAACAACACTCATTATCTCTAACCTATTCAGGCATATTGAGCCTTAAAATCTGACTAGATTTTTAACTTCATCTCATCCTGTCACTCACCAAGTGCTGCTTCAGCTTGGGCATCATCTTCTTGAGGATACGGTCGTGATGCTCCTGGAAACGCATCAGCTTTGGGAAACCAGGAACAAAAAATCCTGCAATAGGATCATGGCACAAATCACTCAGTTGCATCAAGTTATTTAACATAAACTCTAATGTGTGTAGTTGCTTTTTTTTCTAATAAATCCCCTTGAAAGTCCACTGGCGAATGTCTGCTAGAGACAGAAATGCTGAATGTGATGAGAACTGCAGCGTCTGTTTGCTGTTCAGCATCAATTCTAAGCTGTGGTCTTTCTGCTGCATCACAGCTGGAAGTATTTCTGTGTTTTCCCATCAGAAAACCTCTTTAAAAAGCCTTTAGAGCTGAAGCAGAGAGCGTTACCGTGCATGGCGTGCTTCTGTCCTGACAGCAGCTTGACCAGAGCCCAGAAGGCATCTTCTTCATTCATGTAGATGAGCAGCAGCGCTGTGATCTGACTCATTCCCTGACAGTAGCCCACCTCCTGAGGAGACACAGCCACCACAATCACAGAGCTGCTGGTTAATGATCAGAGTTTGAACCACACCTCTGAGACTTTAGAACTTTTTTTTGACATTTTGGAGAACTGAAATAAGCAACATGGATTTGAACCCTAAACCTTTGAACTCCCAAACAGACCACTTCCTGACTGCAGCCTTTTCCCACACAGCCTCACAAACACAAGCAAAGCTTCTATCATCTTTTAGACCTTTTTTTTTCCATCGTAGTTTTATTATTTTAACACTAGACATCTGTGAAGAGCATCTCCACTCAGAGAAGCAGCTAAATTACTTTATTCATTTGCACCGTCACACATGGATCTACATAAATTATTGGGTTTTATGACGTTCACAAATTCTTCTCACCGTTTTAAACTCCCTGAACATTCAATCCATTCATGTCTGATGAAGTCTTTAAAATATGTTTTAGAGAAAATGAACAAATAAGTCATGACTACAATCTAAAAATGTTCAGTGACTCCAGAGGGACGCCGTCATGTCTGACGTCATGTACTCACCGTGTTGTACATGGAGTACGCCGTAAGAACGTGGAACAGCGCCTGCTGCCTGTGGAGGGAAAATAAAGCTTGTTAGTTAACTTTAGCTCTAAACTCTTTATTTTATTTATATATAGTCAGAACTGTAATTCTTCTCGTTCATCCAGGTGACTTTGACATCTGGACGGCATGTTTTCTCTTCGTAACCCTTGTACTATCCTAGGCACTTTACCATTGGGAGTGGGGTCATCTAGACCCACTAGACAGTGCTCTGAACCTTTTTTCTTCAATGATTTGTGATCTTCACTGGTGTCCATGAATTACATGAAATCTTTCCACCTTTGTCATGGTAGGGAGAACACGTCAAAGTAAGATAGCACAAGGGTTAAAGGGCAACTAAATCCATGTATATATGATAATATTTACCTTTACAACACTAAAGAATCATTTCTTATGAAATATGAGTTATGTTCACCGCTCACTTTTCCTCCCCAGAAGACGACGACTCTTGATTTAACAAATCAAAACAAACTCAGGATTTAACAAAACATGTAAGAAAATTAATTTAAGTATAATAACTTTGACCTTTACTGTAAAAAAAGTTCAATCCATACATAAACCTTTTTTACTGATTCACTTTAAAGGAAACCTGCCAGTCCATCAGCAGAGGCGGCGTGGACGGACTCACTTGACATCGTAGCGATCCATGAACATGATGTGGTCTCTGTAGGTTCTGTTTATGTCCAGGTCAATCTGCCGGACGTCAGGAGACGTCTCTCTGGCTCTGGCCTTCAGCTTCTGAATGTCAGAGTGTGAAACACACATCTGCTGAGAACACTTTGGTATTTTGATCTCATTTAACCTTTACAGGGGGGGGGGACAAAAACCACAGAACACATTTTACCTACCGCATTTGACCTTATTTCACATGACACCTGTTTCGTTTTAATTTATTGGAACATAAACGCATATTTGCTGGCATTTTAATTACATGTCAGGATTTGGTGAGGAGATACTTGAGATATTTCACTAGATAGCAAAGGTTTGATGTTATTTAGTGCAGATTTTTGTCTCTTCAAAAATAAAGAATTCTATTTTATCTCCAAACTTGATGAATATGTCTACATTCTTGAACGAACAAACAGGCTAAAGGTCAACATCCAAATAGTAAAATTGATTTTTGGATGTATTCTTTGACATCGTGATGCCATTTCTCTACGTTCATGCAAAAAGAGAAGTTGTCTTCCTTTCACTTTGACACGCTTTGTTTCCGTTTCCCTTTGAAGATGACATCATCCACTCCTAACCAATGGATTCACCTCAGCAGGTCAACTACTCTTCATGCACAATTATCCCTGTTTTGGTTTGTTCCAACATCTAATCCCAAAACAAAAGTTGATGCGATTGTTCCTGAGCTCGAGTCTCTTCACCTCGTAGAAGTCCTTCTTCTCCTCTTTTATTTTGGGAATGTCGAGCAGCAGACTCCACACTTCCCCTCGGAGCTGCAGGGGAATGCCCTTGTAGATCCTCCTGACCAGCTGCAGGAACACAATCACAACACAACTCAGTGTGGCATCAACTCACAAGTTCCACAAAAAAGGGATTCTTTTCAAACAGTCTAAAATCCTTTGACAGATTTCTCATGTTTGACCCAAACATGTCAGTAAGTCTTTGTATTCTAATCTTCTAGTAACAAACTTTCAAATATTGACAGAAAAAAGAAGATGTTTTCCCCCTGATAAATGATTAAAACACACACAGCAAAGTTTAAGTGTGAGAACATCATGATCATCTAAAGAGGGATCCGCAGAAACCTGTGAGAGCCGTCTGCTAAAGCCTTTCATTTCTGCAAAATCGGATGCAAAACGAGCATCTGGCCGCCGCCAGGAACGCCTCCTCCCAATGTGTCACGCGTGTCAGAGATACACGAGCTGCACATCGGAATGAACTACAGTCTCCCGGAGAGAAGCAAAGGGCCGAGGAAGGTGAACCTCCGCCATCTGGCTGGAGGAGCTCCAGAGGAGCATCGGCTGCTCTGCAGAACAGAGACGGGAAATCGTTTGTGTTCTCCAAAGAAAATCCTGTTTTTTGAGTCTTTAAAATGTTCGTTGACCATTTTTCTTATCTAAGAGAACAAATGTCATAAAACAATCATATTTGCTTTTCTCCTTTTAAATAGTTGTCAATCAAACTGTCGTAAAGATGATTTCTTTGAACTAACGAGCCGTTATGACGTCACAATGGTCCGGGAGCGAAGGCGCGAGCTCCCTGATGCCCAGTCCAGCCCGGATGAGCTCAGCTGCAGCATTGATGCGTTACCGCACGTATTTTAAGAGCTTGCAAGGCTGGACTTTGTTGTTGGTCGCACAAATTTAAAACTAAACTTGTGTTCTTCACATTTGTGTTCTCTCTCTGACCAAGTTTGAAGGCTTTAACCAGAGAGGGTAAAAATAAAAACAAGAATGAAATCGGGGGATTTTTTTAAATTATTGCCTCCATGAAAATAAGAAAAGTATCATAAAGTTCTGGAGGCCCGAGCAGGCTGGCTCCCCATCCCACAGCGGGTCTCCGTCTGGCTGCCGGCCCCCTCCATACCATCCGCTGACCCCTGCTGCCCCCTGGGCTTCGTTACACCACTGTAGTTCAGAAATGCCGCACAAGTCTCATTTCATCTCTGCTGGCCTAACGGCCGCGCCGCATATCTGATGTCTGCTGTGCTGAATGTAGAGGAAAAGAGCAAACCCAGCAGAGAACTGATTTACGGAGGTGTGCGAGGATGAGCGCGGCCTCCAAGAAGGCTCATAAATCTGATCTCACCTCCACGATGCATGCGTGCGGAAAGGCAGAGGAATGCCTCATTGAGGAGTAATGGCTCTGGCTGTGGATGTGTGATTTCTGACATCTATACTCCATCAGCCTCTCAGCGCCACGCTCGGTTGCTGGTGCAACAGCCATGTCATTAGGCTCAGACGAGCCTGTTAGACTAATCAGCCATTAAATGTTTGTGTCTGCAAACATGTTGACACTTGCAGAAGTCCTCTCTACGTACTGTATGGTAATAACGTGAAATCCAACATGATGCAATAAAGGGAAATCCTGCAGCTTTAATAAAAGATTTCATCGACTCTCCTGCGTGACACAGGCCTGTACAGTATTTTGAAAACTGACTTTCATGTCTCCTGGTTTGTTTCAAATTTAGAAATGGAAGGTAGATGTTTGGTCAAAGGCCAGTCCAACTTTTCTTTGAGCTGTTTTCACACTGACCGCAACCATCCGACCTCAGACGGTGACATCCTTTCATTGGTTTTCTATCCGCCTTAAGCCCTAGTCGCAGCCTCACTTAGAGAGAGATTCGGGCCGTCTTCAGGCAAAAAAATAGGAAAACACGTGTAAACCCGCTTGGAAAACGTTCATGCACACTGACAGGTCATAGTGAACATTAATACAACACGCATGTTAGAAATGAGGAAATTAGACAGAGTGTAGTTTGTGTGGACATCCTATGGACTTTTATGCGTCACCTGGACAGTACTGCAGGTTTGAAGCCAGTACTCAAACCTTATTAACCGTACGACATCGTCACCCACACATTATAAATGCCTGATACTTCTACTTTCCTTCTTAATACCACACGCACCACAACGGTACAGTCCATTTTCATGACATCCCTTGAGGTGGTCGTACGAGCCTCAAGAGAACTTAAAAAACACACCTGAGGATGCAGCTGCTCCTCTAGGACTCTCCACGGGCCCGGACAACCCGAAACCCTGCAGAACCCGTACGGGTTCATCAGGCCTTTAAAGAATTCTACTCCAGAAATGTTTAGCAATCACTATAGAGTCTACTGGACCGGGTTCCACCTCACAGAACTGCAATCACACTAAACCAGTGTTTTTCAACCAGTGTGCCGCGGCACACTAGTGTGCCGTGGGAAATTACCCTCATTAATCATTCACTGATCTAAAAACATTTTCCATCTCCAGGAAATCAGCTCTTTGTTCATCCAAACAGGCCCTGATAAAACACTGAGTAGTTGGGAATATAAAAGATCTTAAAATTACTTTTTTTTTGTGTTTATTTGATTCTATTAAAGACATTTTGATAAGAATGACGGTATTTACCAGCAGCTATAGCGGTTTGCGGGAAAGTCCCGCCCCTTTACCTGTCTCCGCCAATCATTGTTGAAGGCTTAATCACATGTCAGCAGTCTGACCAATCAGAAGTGGTTAAAGTCTTCACTTCCTTGTTCTTAATTCTGCTCATAAAGTCTCTCAGTTCCAACAAAAATACCAGCTAAAGCTCGTCTTTAGCGGTGTAGCTTTCCACAGAGTCCGGTGTCAGACCGTGAACAAAACAATGAAGCTCACAGACGCGAGTCTTTCTGCCCTTTTTCGGCAGTTTTCACACTACATCTCCCATGATGCATTGGCTTAAAGGGCCAGTGTCCCAGCGCACAATGAGTGCGCGTGAAATGTCTAGAAACCTCAACGGACAAACAAACAGTTTCTAAATTTTCTAATTTAACTTTTATTTCATTTTCATCTCTTAGAAAAAACAGCCGCAACTTCCTGCTTTTTTGGTCACAATTATCACAAAATGCACGTGAGATTGCGGGGGGGGGGGGGGGGGGGGGGCTGTCAATCAATAGAGACCATGAATTTCTGCTTATTATTATTTTTTTTTTTGGATGCTGGTGTGCCGCGGGATTTTTGTCAAGGTTAAAGTGTGCCGTGGCTCAAAAAAGGTTGAAAAACACTGCTCTAAACGAACGAACATGATACTTCCATCAACACAGGGACGTCCAATCAGCTCAGCCAGCATGGGGTCGTGACCTCCTTCCAAAGTGACGGTTTCATTCCAAATATTCTCAGTTGTGATAAGAACAAAGCACACACAGAGATGTGACCTTTACCTTCTCACTGTTCTTGTATTTGTCCCAGCTTTTCAGCATCTTCAGCCACTTGGTGGTCCTCTCCAGCTCTGTATGTTTTTGCTGTGAAAGTAAGAACAGGTTTACATTAATAACTCATCTTCACATCAAAACAAACCCACAAACACGGGGTCATCGCGTCTCCGGAGCAACTCATTTTACTGAGCCACAAATCAAATGTCTGCTTTTAAAGACACGAGGAAGTGAAACGCTTCAAAACATGGACACTAAACTCAGCCTGTAGGTTTGGAAAACTTCTGTTTGTAGGAGGATTGAAAAACTCAAAGATATTGTTAGACTAGACAGAAATAAAGCAAAACTATCCTGATTATTCTCTGTGCAGCTAATTATAAAGAATACAAAGATCTGCTGCTCATCTATTTCTAGAACATCAGCAGCTTTTCTTCAATATGAACCTTAAAGCTGGAACTTTCCAGGAAATCTTTGTGCATTTTCACTCTTAAAAACAAGAGTTGACGTGTTTTCCTGCAGGGGTGGGGGTGGGGGGTTCTTTGGAGCGTTACAGTGGAGGGGAGTGTCCTCCTCTGAGTTCAGAGTCATGAGAAGCGTCCGAAAAATCCTCACCCACCTTTTCCTCCAACGAGTCGAAGGACGGAAGTTCATTTGGGCTGAAGAGAGAGAGAGGAAAGGAGGTTAAAGACAGGAACGTGTCGGATTGGAAGCAGGATTTTAAGCTGATCTGTCTTTTTGAAGATCCTGGAGTTAGAGGTCGTCACTCTCCGTGACTCCTGCAGTCACAGGAGGAGGATCAGGGCTCACACAAACAGGAAATAACAGATTCTGTAATCTGGACTCTTATTATCTGAGTCTCTGAAGCGTCTCCTGCCCTCAGAGCAAACAGAAGTGCAGTTCTGCCACGGCGGGGAAGGTTTCTTTTATTAGTCCTGTTTTTATTTTCAACACAGACACAGTACCTTAAATAAAGCTGTGAAAATGGGATTGTTGTTGATTCAGAAAATTATAAACCTAAAATCTAAAACCAGGCTGTTTTCTCAGTATCTGTGCATAAGAAGTGGCGGCGTCTCTAAACCAAACCCATTCACTTTTTTTAACCAGCTGTCAAAACATTCTCTACCATTTTGGGAACTACGCGTTTTTTTCTCGTAACGCATGAGGTAAACTTTTTGGTCCTCTGGATAGTCTTTCCAGCTTTCAGATTTAGTTTACCGTACCAGAGTTCATTTGCAAGTTCCACCGTCCTCAAGTGGACCAGAGTCCGCCTGCTTTGCTTCTAGTTCAGATGAGCTTTCACCGCTGCAAAAACAACGTAAACAAACTGATGTGGACCAATCGGAGAGTTCTTTACTTTATTCTGCTGCTCTAAGCGGCCGGACAGCTCAGTTATGTGCAGGACGGGTAAACGGATAAAATACAGGGTCGTGTCAGGATGGGCATCCGGCGTAAAAGTAGACCAGTACTCTCTAATACTCCTGGATACTTTTCAGTACTGTGGACACGATCAGTCCAAATCAGTTTGTTTATTTTGTTGTGCAGATGTAAAAGACCAGCAGAACAAGCAAACTCTGGTTTTCCGGAAACAAGCGGTCCGACTGTGAGAATGAAAACAGACTCACAATGGGCCAAAAGAGCAGAGCAAACTAAAGATAATAAAGGACTGAGGTTTTGGAAGGTACCACCCCGTAAGGGAGCAGTTGGTAGAACTTCAGGATCTTTCCACGTACTTTGATCTGCTTCAGTTTTTGGGATCTTCTCATGAGTTTATGAGCAAACTGAAAATAAAAGTCCCATCATTTCCAGACCCAGAAAGTCTGGAAAACACCTGTTTTTCAGAACCAAAGTTCAATAAACTCAGAAGCTCTCCTCCTTTTCTTCCCCCCGACCTTCATGTTCTTCTTTTTTTTTAATGCCTTGCACCTCAGGAGACTTCTGTCCCTGTCAGAAACGATCAAAAACCCCAGAAGGGTCCGTCCGCCACCCCCCTCCATGTCACACCGCCCACAGAGGGGACTGGATCGCACCACTCCATCCTAACACTGATGCCCTGTGATTATGGCTGTTTCCTGCCTGCATGTGCCGGCCTAAATATAACACACCGCCGGCGCTGCCTGAGAGCCTGGTGGCCTTTAGAGCCAAAGCCACAAACACTCTGCTGTCAGTTAGACTCGGCTTCACAGCCAGCCCGTCCTGTGAGGCGTGGCGGCTGTGCTGAGCTCGGCTGAAGGTTTTCATGAGGACAACTCACTGGACGAAGCCGAAGCGGTCGGTGACTTTGTAGATGTTGTAGTTGGTGTCCTCCCAGGACTCCACAACGGCTTCTTTTCCCTACAGGAAGAAAAATCAAAGAAAATCTGAGGAATTTAACTCACAACCGTGACGGAATGGAATAAGAGTCCAGGTTATTTTATGATACCAAGAACAAAAATACATTTTTTTCACTTTTCTTACATTCTTAGTTGTCTTTTACGCGTTAGTAATTGCTTTTAGTCATCGTATGCTGTTTTTGTTCTTAATTTGCCTCATTTGAAACTTTTTTTTGCCTTTTCTTTTATTGTAAATCACTTTCGCCCCTGAAGGGTTTGTAAAGTGCTATTTAAAGAAAGCTTCATTTATTTACTATATGATGTTACTTCAAAGAACACAAACACCACTGTTGAGTGATAAATGATCACTCCATGTTTTCGGTTTTAATATGATTCAAGGTTTTTCTGTGATTTTCTGTGGTTTATCCGTTTTTAATTACACTAAAAACAGTCAAATAATGTAATGGCGTTCTTCACTTTTGGTATTAAAACAGTTTTATTTGAACCCTTGTGCAATCCTAGTCACTTTAACATTGGGAGTTGGGTCATCTAGACCCACTAGACAGTGCTCTGAACCTTTTTTCTTCAATGATTTGTGATCTTCACTGGTGTCCATGGATTACATGAAATCTTTCCACCTTTATCTACCTTTGTCATGGTAGGGAGAACACGTCAATGTGAGGGGGGGGGAGGGGGGGGGGGTCATCTAAGATAGCACACGGGTTACAAAAATTAAGTGAACCGGTCCCTACTGTATCTCACATCCTCCAAATGTACACACTGGATAGGCCACTAAGGTCAGCTTCCTTCAGCAAAGCAGAAACCAGGAGAAAATGAGAAATGTTTTGAGCCATGTCATGGAGAACTCAGTGCATTACTACCATCAGCCAAGTCAACCTGTACCTGAGAACTAGAATGGATGCTTTGTAAGTTATAAACAAAGATGATATGGAGATCCGGAATCTAATTTCCATAGCTGTCATATTATCATCATCATCATCATCATGGTGTCGTTTAAACAAACAGCAACACCCTTCCGCATCTTCTTCTTTGTCTTTTGACTCCTCCCTTTAGGGGGCGCCGCAGCGAATCATTGTTCTCCTTTTAACCCCCTCCTCTGCATCCTCCTCTCTCACAGCAACCACCCTCATGTCCTCCTCCTCTTCCTCCATCCTTTTCCTCCTCTGAAACCATCTCCACTTGCTTCCATGCGTTGGATCTCCAGAACATCCGACATGATCTGTTCCTCTGATGGATTCATTCCTGATCCATTCTGGTCTCCACCAAAGAGAACCTCAACATCTTCGTCTGTGCTGCCTCCAGACCAACAACATGGCTGCTCTCATTAGTCAGGAAGCACAGAAAACATACGGTTAATGTCTGCATGAAGAGACTAAAGCATTCACAGAGCACAGATATGAAACTATCGTTCCATTTTCTATCCATCTACCATTTTCCCCTGAAGGCTGACATTCGGGGCATTGATTTGTCAACCCGTCTGTTTTTGGCTGATCAATAATAATATAAAACTTCTCTAAACTCTGGTTGTGATGAGAAATGCCGTTTATCATTTAAAAAAACGTGCAAAGAATGATCAAACTAAGAGCATTTATAACAAATATCTCCCTGCTGCCGTTGGTGTGCATCTGTGAGTTTTCATCAGCAACTTCTGACCGAGATTCCTATAGACCTTTTTCGCAAAAACCGGAAGTACGTCATCAACGTGTAAACCTAGTTCCGGTTTGTGCTTCGCTGGCAGAGGAATGGCAGAGCCTAGAGTGTTTTCGAAGAGCCTGAGTTGTGTTCCGAAGTTCACCAGCACCGATGTGATGAGGAGTGTAAAGATGCATTCGTCCACTAAAGGAAACAAATTGGACAAGGGATATAAATTCGTCCACGAAGAGTTTATCCACCATTACCAAGGTAAGCTTCAGCTAGCTTTAGCCATAGCCGCATCACCGGTAACTCTGTGTGTTTACGTCAACTGTAAATCCTGGTGTTATTAATTTGTAATATAAGGCATAACACATCGCAGTGAATATGTTGTGTGTATGTTTAAGTGAAAAGGCATGAGATTAACATAATGTAACATCCGGTGTTGTTCCACGCACCGACGTAAGTTGATGACGTATGTGACGTGTGACGGAAGTAAAATAAAGGAAAAGAGTTGTCTGACGAAGAAGCCTCTTGTAGTCCCTGAATACCCTAAATAATACGGAAGTATTACATGGTGTCAGAACGGAGCGTGCCCACATCGACCTGACGATTGACGATGGAGAGCGCCGGCGTACCGATGCCGCGAATGGATTGGGATTCCACCAATTTACCTGACGCTTGGAGAAAATTCCGCCAGCACGTGGAGCTCATGTTCTCGGGCCCGCTGCGTAATAAATCTCAGGAGGAGAAATGCAGCTACCTGTTGTTGTGGATTGGGGAGAAAGGCAGAGATGTATACAGCACGTGGACTCTCACAGCTGATCAAAGAAAGGTACTGAGAACTTATTTTGATAGCTTTGAGGAATATGTCACGCCCAAAGCAAACCCAATCTTTGCACGCTATAAATTCCATGAGAAGATACAGGGAGAATGTGAAAGTTTTGATCAGTTTTTAACGGATTTAAGGCTCCTGGTTAAAGACTGTAATTACCAAAACAGCGATGAGATGATCAGAGACAGAATTGTGTTTGCAACCAACTCACCACGAGTTCGGGAAAAACTGCTGTGTCAAGGCCCCGACCTGACTTTAGAAAAAGCGATCGACATCGTCAAATCACATGAGCTGTCTCAGCAGCAACTAAAAGTAATGGCAGGTGCCACCTCCAACATTTCTTCTCAGTCTGCTCATGCAATAAGCCAAAAACCACATAAGCCAAGCTCGTTCCACCACAGGTTCAAAAGCCATAATAGCAATGTGACGGCTCCAAACACAGAATGTGGAGCATGTGGAAGACAACACAGCCGCATGGAGGACTGTCCAGCAAAGGGACGTCAGTGCAACAATTGCAAGAAATTTAACCACTTCGCCAAGATGTGCAGAACGCAAAGACAGCCTAAAAATATTAAATACAAGCCCAGAAAGGTGCATACTGTCATGGATGATGAGCAGCAACCAGAACTGTTCGTTGATTCTGTTACTTCATGTTACAAAGACACAGACAAAGAACAAGCCTATGCTGAAATTGAGCTAGGAAAACAGAGACACAGAATGAGTTTTAAAGTGGACACTGGTGCTCAGGCTAACATCATACCAGCCAAAATATTTCACCAGACGTTCGGGAGTGTCGCTTTACGCCCAGCAGACAGCAAGCTCACTGCATTTGGTGGGCATTCACTGAAAACAGAAGGAGTCTGCAGGCTGACATGCAGACACAAAGAAAAGATCATTCCTCTGGATTTCACCATAATATGCGAAAAGGCTCCCCCTGTCCTAGGCATGCGTGCTTGTCTGGACCTCGACATAGTCAGACTAATACATGTCGTTTCTGCAGAACCCAGGAGAGGCACAAACATCCTGGAGGAGTTTCCTGATGTTTTTGACGGCGTTGGTCTATTCCCTGGAGAATGTAAGTTTCAGCTAAAACCTTCAGCTGTCCCAGTGGTATGCCCCCCCCGCCGGATCCCGCATGCCCTGCGAGACCAACTTAAAGCTGAGCTCGATGCTATGGAAAATACAGACATAATACAGAAGGTGACAGAGCCAACAGAATGGGTAAATGCCCTAGTGGTAGTGGAAAAACCCAAAACCAAGAAACTTAGGGTGTGTCTAGACCCTCGCCCACTGAACAAAGCCATCCAAAGACCCCATTACCCCCTGCCTACGTTGGATGACATCACACCGAGGCTCGCGGGTGCACAGTACTTCAGCGTACTGGATGCCAGATCTGGATACTGGGCGATAAAACTCAGTGAGGATTCATCCATGTTGACCACCTTCAATACCATCTATGGAAGATACCGGTTCAAAAGACTTCCATTTGGAATAGTTTCAGCTCAAGATGAGTTCCAGCGGAGAGTTGATGAAGCATATGAAGGGCTCTCAGGCGTTTCCGCCATTGTGGATGACATCCTGGTGTACGGCTGCACGGAAGAGGAACACAACAGGAACCTGCGTGCAGTACTAGAGAGAACCAGAGAAAAGGGCATAAAACTGAATAAGGACAAAAGCATCATCTGCGTGCCTGAGGTGAGCTATTTTGGACACAAACTAACACGGGACGGGATCCAGCCCGATCCTAATAAAGTCAAAGCCATCAAAGAAATGCCACCTCCCAGCAACAAATCTGAGCTGGAGACCATATTGGGCATGGTAACTTACCTCTCAAAGTTTGCACCCAGACTTTCAGAAGCAACAGACCCACTACGTCAGCTACTAAAGGAGAACAGTGAGTTTGTGTGGGACTCTAATCATGACGTTGCTTTTCAGCGTGTAAAAGACCTGCTGACACAGGAACCAGGTCCTGTACTAGCGTACTTTGACTGTACCAAGGATGTGAAATTGCAGGTGGATGCATCCCAATGTGGCCTAGGAGCGGTTTTGCTGCAGGACGAAAGGCCAATAGCATACGCATCCAAAGCACTGAATGACACTGAGAAAAACTATGCCCAAATAGAGAAAGAACTGTTTGCAGTGCTCTTTGGGTGTAAGCGTTTCCACCAGTACCTGTATGGGAGGCAGGTAGTTGTCGAGTCAGACCACAAGCCTTTGGAATCCATAATGCGCAAACCACTTGTCGCCGCACCACCTCGACTCCAGCGCATGATATTGCAGCTTCAAAGGTATAACATTGACATCCAACACAAGCCAGGAAAACACATCCCCGTCGCCGACACGCTGTCCAGGAAACCTATTGAGTGTGACAGCCAGACATTGTGTGAAGGAATGGACTTTCAGATTCACAGTGTGATCTGTAATGCTCCTGTGAGTGACAGAAAAATGGCAGAAATAAGAGCAGCCACCGCACAGGATGAGCAGCTGTCAAGATTGAAGCAGATGATCCAATCAGGTTGGCCAGATTCGCGCAAAAGGTGCCCAA
The DNA here is from genome assembly GCF_053564925.1 of Oryzias latipes. Classification (NCBI taxonomy): domain Eukaryota; kingdom Metazoa; phylum Chordata; class Actinopteri; order Beloniformes; family Adrianichthyidae; genus Oryzias; species Oryzias latipes. The sequence goes on from NC_136259.1 coordinate 23,980,672, forward strand.
CCACCGTCGCTGAATACTGGAACCACAGACATGAGATATCTGAGGTAGATGGCATCTTGCTGAAGGGCGAAAAGATAATCATCCCTCACTCGCTCAGGACAGACATGTTGTCACGCATACATACCGGACACCTTGGGATTGAAAAATCCAAGCAGAGAGCGAGAGATGTTCTGTTCTGGCCCGGGATGGGAAAACAAATAGAAACGCTGGTTGGATCTTGCAGCATCTGTCTAGAGAGGCGTCACTCACACCAGAGAGAACCAATGATATCCCATCCTATCCCAGAGAGACCTTGGCAAGTAATAGCCACAGACCTGTTCACGTGGAACAGCCGTGACTACATAGTAGCCGTTGACTACTACAGTAGATACTTTGAAGTAGAGAAAATTGTCAGTCTTACATCAGCCGCAGTGATTACAAAGCTCAAAGCTATGTTTGCCAGGTTTGGTGTGCCCCAGACTGTCATCAGTGATAACGGACCCTGTTACAGCTCACAGGAGTTCAAAAACTTTGCACATTCATGGGACTTTGAACATATCACGAGCAGCCCATTGTACCCACAGAGCAATGGACTTGCTGAAAAGACAGTGCAGACTGCCAAAGCTCTCATGGATAAAGCTCATGCTCAAAGAGTTGACCCGTACCTGAGTCTACTGGAGTACAGGAACACACCAGTGGATGGTCTGAAGTCACCAGCCCAGCTATTGATGAGTCGTCGCTTACGCTCTGTGTTACCAGCTACGGAGAAGCAGCTGCAGCCGGTCCTTTCGCCTCGCTGCACATTCCAGAGCAGACGACAATTATGTCAAAGCCGGCAGAAGCAATACTATGACAGAAGTGCCAGAGCGCTGCCTGCTCTGTCCCAAGGATCTACAATTCGATTCCAACTTCCATCTGGGACATGGAAGCCTGCAACTGTCATTGGACCAGCACCCACACAAAGATCTTACAACATTGTCACTGATGAAGGCCAGATGCTGAGGAGAAACCGACGTCACCTTCTACAGACGCAAGAACCTAATCCTGAAAAAAATGCATCTGACCCAATCAAACCTGCGAGCACCGAAACAGAGCGTTTGCAACATCCTAACGCAGACCCGTTAGAACCAGAAGAAACATCACAGCTGGTTTCTACCAGATCAGGTCGCATAGTAAGACCTAGGGTTGTTCTAGATCTGTAATCAAATCAGTCGTATTCTTTAGACTGAAACCTTGTTACCAAATGTGTTATTTTAAACCTTGTAAAAACTAAAAAGGAAAAAAAAACATTGGTTTAATAGTTCATCCAAACGGGATTTGAATTTGCTCCATAAGTTTTATTGCTAAGTCTGATTGCTTTCTGGTTTAGTGTGGTTTACACAGTCTCGTCAGTTTGACAACTATACTGAAGTTTTTTTTTTTTTAAAAAACAAGGGGGATGTAACATCCGGTGTTGTTCCACGCACCGACGTAAGTTGATGACGTATGTGACGTGTGACGGAAGTAAAATAAAGGAAAAAAGTTGTCTGACGAAGAAGCCTCTTGTAGTCCCTGAATACCCTAAATAATACGGAAGTATTACACATAACACCCAAAAATTTGGTGAAGCTGTAAATAAGAAATGTTAAGTTGCCCGTATGCGTGTTCATTCTTTTTGCTGCGGTTGCGGCACTTTCTTCACTTACTAGTATTATTTTTCTGAAAGTATGGTAAGCAGAAGTCCTCTTTTCCTGGACATGTCCTCTCTTTTGATACTTATAATAAAATAACATTGAACATAGATGAAATGTAATCATATTTGCTTTATGTACGCAGCTCTGAACACCAATTACTCTCGATGAAATATCTCACAAACTCACTTCACCCCTCATTTTTACTAACTCAAATCTGGTCACCCTACTGAAAGTTATAGTTTCATGTTACATTGATGTAGCAACATAAGTATGTCTTAACTGTAACCTATTTAATTTATTGTGTCTAGATATCGCTGGATGCATTAAGTGCCAACCTGAAAGCTTTCTCCTGCAGTTGTGTGGCTGCTAAAGGATTCTGCAATGACATCCTTTTGCCATCCTGTTCCAGAGCGCACATTATTCACAGCTGGTTTGCAGGCTGCTCCACCCACCCTGTCCTGCACGAGTGACTTGCAAAGACGGCACAGACCAAGAGCACAGGTGGGTTTGTGATCATATTGTCATTATTTTTTAAGAACGGATGTGTATCCATAAGAACTGTAAATTATTATAAAAACACCCTCAGTAGTGACTACAGACTGTAATTGCTTTCTGCGTTTTACTTATAAGGGAATCCATCCTGAACCGGTTAGTGAGCTGGTGGTGCAAAGACCCAAAACAGTTGGCAGGGACGGTCTGAGGTCCACACTGTACAAGGCATATACAGGTAATTAACTTTTTGTTGCTTTGTGAGCAAGTTTTTTTTTTTTCTAATCTTATGACTAACCAAATTATCATTACAGCAGATATAATGAATTAAATTTAAATGTAGTTATGCACTTATGTCTAACTTTTGTGTGTTGTGTTTCTCTTGTGTAGGACCACAGCCAGATCCATATATGATGGCATCTGGAAGCAGATTATGCCAGGTGCAGCCCCCTGAGATGGAATGAAAGAGAACTTGGATATATATTATGGCAAATACATGAATGCATACCTTAAATTACACTTATCTTGTCTTTAACAATCAGTTCAGCCTTCTGTCTTACTGTTGATCTGTAATGTTATTTTTTATTGTAAATGTTTGATGTTATTTGAGTTGTGATTAATCAGTTGTTGTTACGCATACCAAAAAATTAAATGAGGCACAATTTTGACCAAAATTGTTTTATTTGTTCATCTAATTTTTTTGTGTAGTCAAAGTCACATTTCAACAGAAAAATATTACAAATATAACAATTATATTTAATTCGATTTTAAGAATATGTGGAAACACTAAATTTTTCCATACTATTTGCACATTATACATTATTTAAATACCAAACATTAATTCACTCTTCAAAACAAAAAAGTCCATGATAATTTCCCAAAACACGGCAGTTAAGCCAGATCTGATTCACACCGCCCATCAGTGTGAGCGGCACAGAGAGTCCCTGATGTGAACGGACTTTATCTTACTGATCACTCTTTCCACTATAATTCTGAGGCGGGTGATGGCTGCGGTTTGTTCTGTTTCCTCCTTGCTGAATTGAGCTGAAAGCTTAAAAGGTGGAATGATGATCTTAGATCCAATGTCAGTGAGGAGGTCTTGAACGAGGAACTTTTGTCCACCATGACAACTTGGCTTCTAAGTCATGGATGTAATCCAAAGCCTCATCCAGAGCACCTGTGAAGATAAAGAAAATTAAAAATCAGTCTTAATATATTTATGCTACCTTTCAACACAACACAGTAATCATGTTTTGAAAAGTATGTTAAGTATTTAATTACAAATACATTTCATTTATTTTTGTTAAGGAAATTACAAAATGACAAAATACTCAAAAGTGATTAAATACATGTAATTAAAATAGGTGAGAGCATGAACAGCTTTTATTATAAACATTCATTTGTTCAGGTAGAAATGCATGTATCCAATAACGGTACACATAGTTGACTTACGTTAACCAAACACATTATGAACAACCTTACCTGCAGGTGGGTGTGTCATGTAGTCCTGATCCATCTTTACTGCCTTAGCTTAGCCACCATGTTGCTGTCTTCACAGCATAGCTGCATAGCCTGACGTTTGGGGTTCTGTCATATTCTGACTCCCTTCTCAGAGGAGCAGTAAAGTTGTTCCAAGGGAAAATACTCGGGACGACACCACTCTTCAGGCGACGAACGACGCAGCCGCACCACAATCCGGAGCGAAGTGCCGGCAGCAGACGGTGCTACCTGTGTTTACATTAAAACTATGCCCTTCATCTCTTCGGATCGCCTATATCCATTTGGGTTTCAGGTTTGGATCCACGGGAAAATAATGAAATGAAAGGCCGGGCTGTTTTTGGTTGGAAGACGAACAGCCTGGAACACAACAGAGACGGCAACTCTTCGACTCTGCCATTCTTCATATCTGCTGCTACGCTAACAGGAAGTTGTTTTACACGTCATTGACGTATTTCCGGTCGAAAAATGCGGAAGTGTGAAAAAGGTCTATTACATGCCACCCACGTTCCTCTGGGGCAGAGAACTCTGCTCTGATTGGCTGGGATATGACCAGGGGAGCAACAACATCAGTGTCCTTGGGGGGTAGGGGGGATGTGTCTGCTTCAGTGTACGTTTATCTGTGTGTGCGCAGCGAGAATTAGACGCTTACCGCCGTCACCGCCTGACCTCCACTCTTTGAAAAATGTCTACAGTATGTCAGTGAAATAGAAAACCTTCAGGTTAATCGTAAGATTAGAGGAAGGAGGGATGGAGGGGAGAAAGGCCAGAACATTAAGAGGAAAAGAAAACTCCCCATCAACATCTCTCTATAGATGAGTACAAGGTAAAAAAAAACAAAAAACATGGTGTCCTATGTCAGTTTTAACACCAGGTAACTTTAAAATGACCAGAATAATAACGCAAATGCTACCAGAAATAACCTCTGTTGGCAAAAAAAATATATAGTTATTGTTCTTTGTGTTCAGCTGCTCCTTTTGTACTCCAACAGTATGATTTCTGAGGAGACATACAGCTAAACTGTTGAGTAAGTTGGTCTAAGTCATCATTTCAATAGTTACCATTCTGCCCAATCAGGAGTGAGCTTGTTAAAAGTCTACATCCCTACTTCTTAAAAGCGGGCTACACAAAATCTGTCACAGTTTTTTACTGTTAGACGTGGGGGTCAGCAGGCTCCACCTACTGTTGTTGAGGCCTCTGATTGGTCCGTTTATAACTTGAGTAACTTGGACTACAGAAGAAATATTATGAAAAAGAGGATTATCAAGAAGATGTTAAAAAAAGTATCAGAGCCAGAATGGTTCTTCTGACCAACAGCAACAGCTGTTTATTTCTCTACAGAAGTCTATGGGATTTTGGCTTCTTGGAGCCAACAGCAGGTACTCCCTGTTTGGAACGCCAAGGGGGAGGGGCCACCGAGTTCAGTTCTTATATACAGTCAATGGGCTAAAGTCCATACGTAATTACATTAACACATCGTTTGTTCAGGAAGATGATTGAAGGACTGTTTCTGATTTGAAAAAGGAGAAAGAAACTAAATATTACAAAACAATTAACTATTAAATGCAAGACATTTTTCGTCATTTTCTCCTTTTGTGCTGTAAAACAGCTTTTCAGCTCCATATCATTACATCTCCACCTCTGTGCCTAACACTCTGTATAACTTTCTTTTGCCTAGAATGTCTCATCTTAGAAAAATCTCCTAAAAAGTGAGAAGTTGCAAACCAAAGTTATGCTAACATGTTGGTTTGGGAAACTAAAGCTTTTCTTTGTTTTCTGTAAACTAAAGTGAATTCATAAACAAAGTCGTTTAAATGAAACTTTGAAAAAATGGACTGTTGTTCTTGAGTGTTAAAAAGATCCAACATCTTTTATGAACGGAAAGACTCGGATATGAAGTCAGTGAATCACGAGAAGAACGTCTGTTTATTTAATTATTTATATTTATTTTAGACAATTAAAAATAAATTCAAGTGAGAGAAAACTCAGATGTTTGCTCTCCTCCAAGTTTCTCCTTCTGGTGGTTTGTGGGCCAAGCCCCCCCAGCCCACCCAGCGACTGCTCTGCTCTCCCAGCAAAAACTCACTGCTTCCATAAATACCCCACCCAGACCCCCCTAAACCAACTCCTGAATTAGTCCAGAGATCAAAACAGGAACACAAACGTTCCTCACAACAACATATCCACTATGTTCATATATATCAGCTGATGAAACAGTAACAGCTGGGTGGGTTTTAGCGTCACAACAAAAACAAAGAAAAACATCCAAGAACACCATCAAAGAGCTCCAATGAGGGCTGGAAGGTGTGAGACGACCCTAATGATAACAGAATATTAAGCTCCTCCCATCTCCAAGAGTGATGATTCACTCACGCCTCCACCTCCTCTTCACTCTTGATGAGGCAGCTTGATTATGCCGCCGGCTGGGCTCCATTAAAGAGACCGTTTACAGAAGTGATGCTGTCGTTTGGACCTAACCAAAACCAGGAATGTTTGATGAAAGTCAAACTTTTTCAGAAGTAAAGCGTTGACATACATTTATTGTCTTTCAGCCTTTAACATCAGAGCTTTAGCCGCACTGTTGACGTTCTTAAAACGGCCGTAACTCTTCAACCACTTAAAGATTTAACGTGACATAATTCCAACCGATTGTGACGCAAAGAAAAGCAGCTTTGCGCCAATCGGCTCCTCATTTGTGAACATTTACTCTGATTTAATCAAGGGCATTTTTTACTGCTGGATCTAAGTTCCATGGAAGGCTGCAGGTTTGATTCCCACGCAGACTGACGCAGCCAGCAAGGACAGCTTCAGCCTGAGTGAGTGACGGCGTGGAAATACACGCCCACGGAGGTTTCTTACCTTGTCATATTTGGCCACAATATCCGCCCGCTCCTGGTCCAGTTTCAGCGCTGCATCCTGCCCACTATCAGACGCTGCAAACAGAAGAAAACCGGGAGTTTAATCACAAAAGTTTGTCGTTAGGAAGTTCTGAAGCTACAAGTAATGGTAGAAAAAAAGCAGCAGGTTTCAAATTGTAACCTAACAAAGTAGGATTTTTAAAATGTTAACAATTCAGATTCATTTGTATTTATATCATAGTATTTTATATAGTTGGGAACATGAGAAAAACTTGTTGCTTTTACTGTCAGGTAGTAGAGATTTCTGTAAATTGCTTGTTTTCTAAAAATGAGTTTCTACTCAGTTTCTGCTCCCTGAAGCCCGCTCTACTCGACAGTATTCCTGATAAACGAATGAATAAAACGATTCAAGGCTAAAACCCTTTCATTCACCTGCATTCTACCATTTCTCTTGATTTACTTTTGAAAGAGAAAACTGAACTGCTAACAAACTCCTGTTCTTCCTCAGGAAGTGACGAAGAACAGAAGTGTCAGCCTTCACCTCTGCTCCAGGTATGGAGGTACGGAGAGGGTCCAGAACATGAAGTCAAATAAAAAAAATACGTATGACTGTGAAATAAAACATCTAAAGATTGTAACAAGAGGAAATAATGATCCATTACAAAGTCAGAGCTGTGACTCACTGTTCTAACCTTCGGTCCAAACATCATCACTCCTCTAAGCCCTTTAAGGTTTTCAACAACAGACTGGAAACACACACTTCCTGATTTAGCATCACCCAGAGGGATTTTAACGTGTTCTTGTAGCATTTTTCAAAAAATAGAGGACACACACACACATATATATAAAATTTAGCTCAAAATTGCATTTCTGAGTATTTCTTGTGAACCAGGAGCAGACGACAAAATGCCGTGAGAAAAAGCTCGTGGCAGTGACGTAAGTCTCCATTCTGATCATCCACCTGCAGACAAACAGATCCATGAATGTCTTTGTTTTCCTCGTCTAGAGCTGGAATCTGGATCAGAACTGGACAGCTGGATGGATCTGCTCACCTTTTTTGTTGCACAGGTAAGGTTAGGTTGGGGGTGTGAGGGGCTGTAAGCTAGCGGGAGAGCATCCTAATGAACCAAAACACTGGGAACACTGAAAACAGGTCAAAAGATGGTCGGAGTGGGACTTTACAGAAATACTTCAATGTTTTTATTCGCATCTGCATGTGAATTTTATTCCTACAACATGTTACAGTTCTGAAAGTTCTGCGGTGAGCCCAGAGGAACAACCGATGATCTGAAACCTTTTCCTCAGCTTCAGTAACCGGAACCAGCATAATGACTTCCAGAGTACTCGGTTTCCTTCAGACTTAAACCGTCACCTTTTTTTTATTTGTTACCGTTGTTGAGCAGGAAGCACCAGCAGGTCACTTGGATTTCTGTCGGTCAAATTCTACTAGTTTTCTTTAAACTGTACAAGAAGCGACAGACAGTACTAGGTACTTTTCAGAACTACAGACCATCTGTTAATAAATGCAGAGTTCCTTTTCCACAACCTAAAGCTAAAGGAGTTTGGACTGTTGTACGGCTTTCACGTTAGGACGGTCCTGAGGACAAATCCCTTTCACACCTTTGTCCAGTTCTGTTTGGATTCATTTGAGGTGACAAAGACCAAGAGAAGCAGCTAGTTTCACTGATCACAGCTCAGTCAAATGGCTTTTACCGTCTTTCTGCTTCACGTTTACTCTGTCAGATATTTGACAGCCTGTCTTCAGTCCTACTTCTTCAGTTCTGCTGAGTGAGAAGTTTATTTCAATTGTTGTAAAATGTGACTTTATTTACTCCTTTTCCTTCTGGTCTTTGCTTCCCTGAAGTAAACAGACACCCTCCCATGTCTGGTCCTCTTCAGAGTTCAAAGACACTTTCACACTTAAGTGGATCATCAGAACCCACAAACCCTGGAGGGAATCTAACCTGCTGGTTTTCCCGCTTCTTCTCCAGACTTTTCAGCAGATTAAAGCTCCGACTCATCTTTATGTCTGCACACTGATCCCACATTGGCCTTCAAGTCCTCCTTGATTTTCTCAGTTTCTGCTTTTTATTTGTGTAAAAAATCAGCTGCCTGCGAGTGACCCTGGCCTCACACTGAATCGGGTCCGGCGACCTAATAAAATGGATCCAGATCATCTTTATCCCAAACTTCAACCAGTGTGACTCAGACAGAAATTCCTGCTACTGAACAGTGAAGTTTTCCAGATTCCTTGGATTTCTTCAAGTGTAAATGAAATCTGTGTCCAAACAAACAAGTCAACTAGAATGAATGTCAAACACATTCACATGCTAGTTTCCTAAAGTTCAGCCCACTGTTGTTTTTCCACATCCAAAGAATCCAAAGGGAACATTCTTAGAAGGTTCTAGAACACTGGATGGTCACATGACTTTGCTAAATTTCTAAAAGTCTTTCCACACATTGGACTGGAATGATGGACTGATGCGTTTTTGCTGACATCACATGTGTGTTATCTGCTGGGATTGGTCATTTTTACGTTACAGTCAAATAAATCTACTGTACCTCAAACCAAATGGTATTTTCCAACATTGATATAATCCATTTTATTCTGATTTTTTTCGAATGCTTAAGGTCAATTCGATTAACAACTTGCCTCAGACAGATTGATCATGTTGGATCATAGGAATAGAAATGGATTTATTGATTAAGTTGATTAATTGTCACACCCCCACTAGAAAGTGAGGAGCTGGACCTGATCCACCGTTTCTGTTGCTCTGAAGACAGAACGGACCAGAAATGTTTGGTTCCTTTGACACAGAAGAGGAGGAGGAGCTTCTACAAGACTTTGATGAAGCTCCTCTCATGGCTCCAAAACTCACAACTAACAAACCACAACCATCAGCGAACAAATCTTTGCTGTGGATCTGTCACTTCATGTTAAAGTTCACCCCCCCACTGAGATGACCTTCCAGCAGCTCCTCCCTCCCCGAGCTGCCAGTCGCTGGTATCACTTCATCTAACTGTCCTCGCCCGCTGAGACTCAAATGTTCCTGTTTATCAAGACTCCTGTCCTGATAAACAGCCCCCCACCCCCACCAAGCTCCATTTGTTAGCAGATTCTTTCTGCTCCCAGACTGGGGTGTAACTGCGACAACGGGACGGACAGAGAACCCTTCCACGGCTGCAGAAAATCCCCCTGAGTTCCACTCTGAACGCACATTCCTGCAGAACATGAGCGGTTCTGTAAATGAGGGTTCTGACGTCACGGGACAGGACCGAAGGAAGAAGCCGGTTCAGAACCTTCACAGACCGGATCATGTTTTCCTGATTCCAACACTAAGCTGCAGAAGCCTTTATGATCCAACGACACAATCACCACAGCATGAGGTGGAACAAACACAACGTAGCGGTTCTGTCAGGATCACAGCCTCGTGAAAGTGATACTGCAGCATAACAAACGACAACACTAACACAAGCACGCAAACAGGCAGACGGACTAAACATCTGTGGCCAACGAGACGACAAAACCCGTTTCTGCACACAACGAAAACTGTTGTGTTTCTACTTTTCTGTTTAGCACTCAAGGACTGCCTTGCGTCATCTGAGCACAACTGTTGTGTGTTCGTGCTGCTGTGGTGTTTGCTCTGTGACATTAGCTGCTGTTTGTTCACAGAGCTGCACATATGCTAACGTGTTAGCACGTGTTTGCTGACGGTAAGACGGGAGGAAAATCTACAACATTCACCAATCTGTGAAATCAGACAATCAAAGCTGAACTTTCCATTAAAATATTATTGTAAATATAAATAGAAACGGGCATCAAGAGACTATATTGTACTTCTATGCGGAAATGCATTTTTCTAGTCCATCCCTAACTTTTTGAATCTGCTTCACTTTATGACATTTTCCAGCGAGTTCCAGGAGAACAAAGATGAAAAGACAGATTTATTTCAAAAAAAGATCTTTTTAAAGGAGAACACCATGGAGATCATCATCATTTGAAAGCAGAAAAACCAAAGAAAATCAACTTTCCTGCACTAAAGCCAAGCATCTATCTGTGGTTTTCTTCACACAAACCTGCCGGTCAGTTTTCATTGATATTTGCAACCACAAAACGACGGCAGGAGCTGCGTTTCTGTCACACATCTGCATAAAACTTTATCCAAATTTTAGAAATGTCAAAAAAACGATTTCACAACGACGCTGCATTAAATCAGAACGAACCGAATAAACACGAACAAACTTTCTCAAGTTGTTCAGAAACACGGTGACGGATGTGAACAACACTTTGACAGCAGAAACATTCACATTTCCACCTCGGCTCTAGCGCTCATCATCATCTATCAAAGGAGACGTTGGCGTCTTCTTCAGGGTGTGGAGCGGTGAGCTCCGTACACGTGGGAGGGGCTTCAGGTAAAGCCGTTTTGGGAAATGGTGTTTTCCAGAGGAGCTGTGGATCCAACATTTCCACACGACACACTCAACTTTTGATGAGCTGTGTGACGTCTGGTGGCGCCCGGTGTGCAGTGACCTAGGTCGCCAAGGATTTCCGGTTGTTGGTCATGTGATGCATTTAAATAATTTAAAAAAAAAGTGTTTCAATTGCAGTTTTGTGAAATGTCCATTTCTATACAACTCAAAAATGACTTCCTGCAAGCATAAAAGCTTTTTTGTGATAAATGCACGTTTTTCAAAATTGTTTCGTTTCCATTCGGCAAATTTATCATCGCAAATCTAATTAATTGGATAGTAAATGGAAACGCAGCTAGTGAGAAACAAAGCTAACAAAGCAAATGCTGGTGACAATAATTGAATAATCCCAGGTCAGATCAGTAAATTGAGTTTGTGACTGTGAGAGTGGAAACACGAGTCACAGATTTAGCAGCAAAGATCATTAGAAGCTAAGCACATGAATGCAGCAGGAATGTCTTAATGAAATTAGCTGCATTCTAACGCAGAAGGTCATTTTAGTGTTAAAGAGCCTCATAAATGTGGGGATAAACCCCTCACCTTCAAGAAAAACGGATCTACAACGCGTTTAACCGGAAAAACAAATGATGAAGTTGTCGATGTAAAAGAGCCGGAACTCTAAAGCTGAACTGTTTACCTATTGTAAAGCTCTCCTCTGGATCCTCCAGGCGGGCCTTGCTCCGCATTGGTCACCGTTAAACCAGATCAAGTGCATGAAAAGAGACCCAGAGCGAGCTCACCCCATCAGCATGACGGCCCACTGCTGCACAGCCACACAAAGGGAGGAAACAGCAGCAGAGAAGTGAGATCAGACGGGCTGCAGCCACAATGCTGCCGTTTGTTACTGACAGAAATCAGACTTTCATTCCCACTCACAGCATTCCCCTCCCATACACAACAACAACACAACAAGCTCCATTCAACACTCAGAGGGACACTGAGGGGACGACCGGGTCCACTCCAGGGACGACGGCTTCAAGATCTGCCAGTGATCTTTAAAACTATTTACCGGCTGAAAAACAGCAGATGATGGTAAACAGTCCATATTAAATGGACACGATCAAAGCCCTGTGATGTGGAGCATCATCAAAGACTATCGATGGGTGTGGCTCTGGAGAGGGGAGGGGCTAGCAACAGGCTAAGAAAATAAAAGGAAAACTCATCCTGTTACTAAAGGAAAACCTGTGTTTCGTTTTTTAGTGCCACATGTGCACAGATGCGCACAAACACAAGTCGATCTAAACAAACAGCAGATGACAGGAAGCATTTTTATTGCACTCCCTGGTACTGGGCGTGGCATCGGGACATGTCGAGAGGAAAGACCTCCTCCAAAATGAAGGAACCTCCAGATTAACCAGACATAGAAATGTATCTCAATTCTGCTGAAACCGTTCATGCAACACAAAATCAAAACCGCAACAGCTGCAACTCCGCTTTCTCACAAGGATCTTACTGCTCATCGCCACGGCGTTGGCCTTTTCTCAGAGCGTTGGACACATCACTCTGAGCCATCAGCTCGCTAAACTAGAATATATTACTGTGGGGTTCTGCAGAACTTTGCCAATAGCATTTTGTCTGATGCTCCATGCATGACCCACTGCTTCACACGTTTTTATCTGAGCCCGCTACAAAGCACCGCGATCCGTGTTTCTCTATGATACTGGGAGCAACATGACTCAGAGGTTCGGTTTGGTACCCATCCCGAGTATAAACTATGCGGTGCATGTCTCATAACAACAAAAACTGCAAGGCTGACTGAACATTTAGCATTTTGTGAGACCTTGTTGTTTTGTGTGGTGTAGTGTTGCTCAAAGAGGCTCGGTGTGCGGTGCTGCACACTAGCGGTCAAGGGTTTAAGTTAGAATTTAAATCTCACGATATTTTGCTTAATCGATTCCAATACATTTCCACTGGTAGTACTTTACTTTGGATCTTGGCACAGCTGTTAGGACATGCTCATTACTAGAATACTTTATTTATCCCAGGGGGAAAATGCATTTCTATATACAGTATATTGAATTATCACCACTTTCCTATGATAAATCAGTAAATGAATCAGGTAGTGAATCATTTTGCAATCATACTTTTCAATTTTCTATGATTTCTTCTTTGAAAAAATTAAAAACAAGTTTGTTTGTTTGCATGACTGTTGTTTGGAAGAAATGTCCAACAAATACGCATAAATATTGAGATAAATATAAACAAATCAAAGCTTCTCGTCATTTGCATTTAAAACGCTGCACTTCCTGTTCCAACATCTCCTGATGATTAACGCTCTGACAGACATTCACAAAAACAAGCTTTGGTTACTCTTCCTCTTTGGTAAACGTCCCACTTCCTCATTGGTTAGTTGAGTCCTGAAGTCATTTCCCTTTTCCCTGGAGTGAAAACATCAAACACTCGCTGCCATGCAACGTATCCCCATTAGAGGCTCACCAACATCTATTTAACTGGAATAGAAATCTGATCATTTCTATGAGCAAGTCTGCCCACTGATGTGGAAAATATCACAACAAAAGACTAAAAAGGTTTCTGATTTGTTATCATGAAAACAGGCATTCAGTCTTTTGAAAACAAGAGAAAATGTTACTGGAAAAAATAAAACTAATCTAGCAATGATAACCTGGACGACAGAATCGACTGTTAAATTCTAGTTTACTTTGGTGACCAAAACTTGATGTTTTTGACAGAAAACAGTCCATATTTTATTTTTGGACAAAACAACATTCATACCAAAAAGGACATTAAAGCTCATATTTGCTAAAGTATTTCTTAGTTACTTATGGCTCAGTTGGATGTATGACTGGGTCACAGGAAATCAGGGTTCGATTCCCAGGGGGCGCAATGAGCTCCATCCATTGTGGGTCCATAGGCGAGACCCTTCACACTACTGCTTAACTGTGTGACAGTCGATCAACCCATCGGTCCTGTAGGCCAGCCCTTTCTAGCCATTGGTAGGACTTCTTGATATCAGCCACTTCAGTTATGGTTTGGTGGTACATCCCATGCAGGGGTTTGTCCTCCCATGAGGATCTGTCCTCCAGCACTGTATCCTCTGCTCTCCATTGCCTGAGACATTCACTGAGCACACTGTCAGTTGGGGCCTTGAGCTTGATGTACTCATGGATCTTGGATGTTTCATCCTGGATAGCGGCTTCTACGCTCACTAGTCCTCGGCCTCCTTCCTTGCAGCTAGCATACAGTCTCAGGGTGCTGGATTTGGGATGGAACCCTCCATGCATGGTGAGGAGCTTTCGTGTCTTAACATCCGTGGTCTGTATCTCTTCCTTTGGCCATCTTATTATTCCTGCAGGGTATCTGATAACTGGCAGTGCGTAGCTGTTTATTGCCCGGGTCTTGTTCTTACCATTGAGCTGGCTTCTCAGGACTTGCCTTACTCGTTGGAGGTATTTTTGGAGGTATTTAGCTGTTGCAGCTTTCCTTGTTGCCTGCTCCAGGTTGCCATTTGCCTGTGGAATTCCAAGGTACTTGTAACTGTCCTCGATGTCTGCTATTGTTCCTTCTGTGAGTGAGACCCCTCCTGTGTGGACTACCTTGCCTCTCTTTGTCACCACCCGGCTGCATTTCTCGAGCCCGAATGACATCCCAATGTCAGTACTGTAGATCCTGGTGGTGTAGATCAGGGAGTCAATGTCACGCTCGCTCTTAGCACATCTAGTTCATTTCCGTCTCGTTCCAGTAGCCCACTTTCCATCAGGGTGCTCTGGTTCCCCCGGCACCCGTTTGGCCGGGCGACATCTGAGCCGCAGTGACATGCATTTCATAGTCTCCCATGGGTTATGAAGTAGGCAGAAGCGTTAAGGGACCTCGCTGGATTATGTTAATAGCTCACCATTGTTATGGTAATTGCCCCGTTAATAGTTCATTCCGCTCAGTTCATGCCCCATTAACAGTGAACTGTGAATGAAGACGTAGCAGCCTGGATTCTTCACAGGAGTGACCCTGGAGAGGATCACTTCAGGTTCCTGCTCCTGAAGGTGCATCTGTGACTCAAAAGGCCTAAGAATGAAGAGGATGTGCTTCTCTTTCACATCTCTGTTGGCTCTGCAGGGACGCCTCAGTTTGGAGCTCCAGCTGAACCGGAGCGGAGCGGCAGCCTGAACTCGGTCAGGCGGTTGATTCACGGCTCAGTCTGCCTCTGCATTATTCAGCCGCTCTGACACTTGTCTGTCTTTTTCCTCAGCAGCTTAACTGGTGGCAAAAGGCAGAAGTCAGAGCAGCACCAGAAACCTGGAGTTGTTTTTTATGTCAGGAGTCACAGGCTTGAGTTTTTGAAGGAAAGTTAATGAAGGGGCTTAAGCAGAGGGTCCACATCCAGCTGCTATTTGGCACTTCAGATGTGGAGCAGTTCCACCTTAAACACATTTTCACTAAGGATTTGTGTGAGCATTTTATTCTTTGGGGGTCGACAGCAGAACTGGTTTGCTGCTCTCATATAAACTCATTCAATTCCCAAGCAGCAGCTCTGCAGTTTTCTGTGTTTTTATCGTGATGTTGTCTTTCGGCCCAGGTCTACCTTGAAAAAGAGATTTTATCTCAACGAGAATTCCTGGTTAAAAACAAAAAACCTGCTTCAAGTTTCCTGTTCTGTACTGTGGATGCCCTCATGGAATCTCACTGCCACGCAGAAGCTTCACAGACGTAGAGAAGGTTTTCATCGAGCTGACAGGTACAGAAAATGGTTTCCAGATCTTTTCTAAATCGGGTCGACTCCTTCAGGGTGAAGCTAATTCCAGACGCTGCAAAAACCACAGAACCGAACTTCTCAGAGACGTTTTACAGAAGATCTGTTTCATCTGGCCCCTTCTCCACCTCAGACCACTGCTGGAGAAACCCACCCTTTACCTCTCCCTGTTAGATTACAGACCTGTTTGGACCAGAACACCAGAAGGTCCAGCTTAAACTTCCTCCTGCAGCTGCTGTGGTTCTTCTGTTACCCTCCAGGGGCTGGAAACAGTTTTAAAGCGCTTTCATGTTGACGTATCATCTCATGTTGATTTGAAAATTAATCTTTACAGAGAATTTAAATTGATGTATTTAAAATTTGTACTTTTGATGCAAAACAACATTTTTTAACTTTTAAAATCAAAGAATAAATGATTATTGATTAAACTTCTATTGTTGTTCGTGTACATTAATGATTTTTTTCCATTAGTGGGCAAAACCTACAACATAAAATGAAAGTAGAAACATCTATTTGATGGTTGAAATACTGTGCAGACTGCCTGTTGGCTACGGAGTGAAGCAGCGTCGATGCTATAGGAAGAAACTGAGGAAAATAAAAACGTGTGGATAGAAACGGGCTGAAGTTCCTCCTCCCTCCTGCAGAGCTTCCAGTGACTCCTGTTCTGCAGGAGAGATCACAGAGGCTGATCCAATCAAAGGACAAGAAGTGAAAGAGCACGGCGGATTCCATCACCCCGAGCAACGCACTTCATTATTTACTGCACAGCAGAGAGAAGCAGCCACAAGATGCACAAACACACAGTGCAGAGTTAATAGAGGGTTAGCTGCAGGGCAATGACACCACCATTCAGACAAATGCCATACGGTGCAACAACAACATCAAATACCAAGGTTTGGGGAATTTAGAGGCTTTTTCTGTGACCTAACCAGCTGTAAACCTACAGAAAATGTCACAACTTGTGTCGATCAAGAATCGACATAGTTTGTCAGACAAAAACCGATCTGGAAAAAGACGATCAAATGGGATTAGTATTAAATATTTAAGTATTAATAAAACAAGGAAGTATTTAGAAAGTGTGCCCTCGTCTTCTTCTAGCCGTTTTTGAAGATAAAGGAGTCTAAAACCAGACAATGAGGATCCAAGCTTCCCGATGCCGAGTCATAAAACTGTTATTCTGACCATATTTACACCTGTAAAACTCTGTAGGGAGGAGTCTCAAATATGATGCAGTAGTTTTTGATTGGATGGAGAAAGGTGTTGCAGAAAAATAAACCATACTCCAGTGAACGCATATCCTATTTATCACCAACAGCCTTTAAGGTTGAGACGCCACAGGAAGTGAGGAGTTTATGGCCTTCAAAAGTCAACATCGTTTTGTGTTTCACACAGAGTACAGTCCTCTTAAAATCTTTTCTTGGCACAGTTCTCCGTTTCCAAGCATCCTCAATAATGTGAGATTGGTCAAAATGGTTCAAGGCTCTGGAACGGTGCACCAGCTAAGGTAGCTAGTGTACCTTGGCACTAGCTAAGGTGCTAGTGGGAACACCTTAGCGAGACTGAATTCATGCTATTAGAAAAACACCAGTAGAATAGTCCTGAATACCTGATTGTTACACATTTGTTACACATTGTTACACATTTACATTCAGTTCCGTTAATTTTCAGTCTTGCATCAAACCGCCTGACAATAAATAGCTGTTTCTATTGACATTGTTTCCATGAAATTGCTCAAAATGGATTTGCGATGATAAATTCACCTAACGAAAACACGACAATTTGGAAAAGGCGTACCGAAATTGACATAATTCGCAAAACTGCAATAGAAACGTTTAAATAAAATGAGTCACATGACCAACAACCGGATGGCGATTTGCTTCATGGTACAAACAGGCTGCCTCGGCCGCTGCACAGAGGGCGCCACCCGACGTCCCACAGCTCATCAGAAGTTGGGCGTGTCATGAGGAATTGTTGGATCCACAGCTACTCTGGAAAACCACCAACCACCATTTCCCAAAATGGCTTCATCCTTAGCCCCTCCCACGTATAAAGAGCTCGCCGCTCCACAGCCTGAAGGAGACGCCAACGTCCAACTTTGATAGATGATGATGATGATGATGAGTGCTAGTGCCGTGGCAGAAATGTGAACGTATCTGCTGTCAATCAAAGCGTTGTTCACATCCGTCACCGTCTTTCTGAATGACTTATCGCGTCAGTTGGTTTGTTTTTATTCCTACCAGTAAAATTTAATGGAACCAGTCATTTTGAAATTTTGTTTTTTCCAACATTTCTAGAATTTTGATTACACAGATTGCACAGATGTGTGATGGAAACGCAGCGGATGTCTCGCAGTTCCAGCAGATCTCCATGTGTTTGACACCATGAGGTTTGGTCGTGAAAAGAAAAGAAGCAGGAACAACAACCGGTATGTCTCACTCACCGTTTGGTCAATCATCATCTGTTAACAAGAAGACCGTCTGTTGGTCCATTCATCCCTAAACGTCTGCCGGGTTTACCTCTCTGTGAACCGACTCACTTTAACAGACCTGAGATGACGAGTTTGATCCAAATCAGAGTTCAGGTGAGTTTTCACACCTGACCATCTTAGACGACCTCAGGACCACATGAACTCTTTTATGACACATACAGAGAAATATCCCATCGACCAAACCTTCATTTATCAGGATAAAACTGCTTTTTCAATCTGAAGTTAATGTGTGATCTAATGATCTGACAGTGTTATCGTGTAATCAGAGCTTCCTGGCAGAAGCTGCTGCTGATGTGGACGGTTTGTGGTTTTGTTCCGATGTCTCTGATAAACACACAGTAAGTCATTGAGGAGCCTCCCCCACATCTCTGGGTGTGAAGCAAAACGATCGGAACGATCAGCCCCTCATCATCATGAACTTCATGCAGAAAACATTTGAGAAATCTTCATTTTCTAAACGAGCCCATGAGAAGACAACACGAGCTGCTGATGAGTTTGTTTCTAATCTGAAGAGTTTCTCATAGAATCTGGGATGATCTGAAGCAAACGAGCGCACCAACCTCCAAATCTGGCGGCAGCTCTGTGTCTGGACGGCGACACCAGCTCCTTGACGATCTGTAGGACCTGCATGCTCTACGGGAGGTGGCGGCGCAGGCGGTCGGGGGCGCCACATGGCAGTGGCAGCTCCCACCGCCCAGAACCTCATAACCCCCTCGGCTCCTGCTGGGGAATCATCTCCTAATCCTCGGCATGACTCCTCTGGCTCTTCCACAGCTGAGTCCTCAGATCCCCATCACACTCATGAACCTCCACTTAACTCCGCGCTGAGAGTGGCGGCGGACGCTCGCCGACGCAGCCCCTCCGCTGCCTGAATGGCGCTCGTCGGTGTGCGCCTCGTTCAGCCAGAGCGCCCTCCCCTCCCCTCCCTCTTCCTCTGGCAGAAGCGGAGCTGCCCTCTCCTTTCTTTTCGTCTCCTCTGATGCGTTCTGACCTCCTGGCTGCTGCCGATCAATACCAGCTCGGCTCTCCACTGTCCAGCTCCCGCCTTTCCGCTCTCCTCCTCCCATCCCGTCTCCTCTCAGTCCTCGCTCTCCTCCTCCTCACATCCTCTTAATTCAAATTAATGAGCTCTCCCACTGACAGCATCCCCGTCCCTCCCTTCAGCACCTCCTTCCTTCTCCTTTATCGCTCCGTCTTGGCCGCCAGCCTCCTTGGTTTTGCTGACAGTCTGTGCTCTGAAGCAGAGTTTGGATCCAGAGCTTCCGTCTTCTCGTGTCCCGATTCCCGCAGAGTGAGAGATATCCTCGCTAAAATAGACTTGAGTTAATGAAGGAAACGACTGCTGGGGTGTCACGTTTTTTTTTAAACCAAAACTGTCTGTAAATATTATATTTAAACGGTCATGAAAGTAAAAGCAGCCCACAGACAAAGAGGCACAGATTTCCATTCGCTCTCCTCCTGACTGGGTTTACGAACAAAACCCTTCTGATTACCAACAAGTTTAAGGTTGAAACAAACAAACGTGTTTGTTTCTAGTGAATCCTTACAACAAGCTCACTCCTGAATGGTCAGAGTGGTTGCCATAAAAAGGCTGACCAATCACTTCTTGCTCATGACGTCATCCATCCATATCGCGAAAAATGGTGACTGAGTTGATTTTCTGTGTTTGGAGCTGGAAGTAATACGTTTTCTACGGGTGGCACCACACTTGCTCAGTCCAGTTCCCATCCATCCATCCATCCATCCATCTTCCTCCGCTTATCCGGGACCGGGTCGCGGGGGCAGCAGACTGAGCAGAGATGCCCAGACTTCCCTCACCCCAGCCACTTCCTCCAGCTCCTCTGGGGGGACCCCGAGACGTTCCCTGGCCAGCCGAGAGACGTAGTCTCTCCAGCGTGTCCTGGGTCTTCCCCGGGGCCTCCGCCCAGTGGGACATGCCCGGAACACCTCTCCAGGGAGGCGTCCAGGGGGCATCCGGACTAGATGCCCGAGCCACCTCAGCTGGCTCCTTTCGATGTGGAGGAGAAGCGGTTCTACTCCGAGCTCCCCGCGGGTGACCGAGCTTCTCACCCTATCTCTAAGGGAGCACCCAGCCACCCTGCGGAGGAAGCTCATTTCAGCCGCTTGTATTCGGGACCTCGTTCTTTCGGTCATGACCCATAGCTCATGACCATAGGTGAGTACTGGAACGTAGATCGACCGGTAAATTGAGAGCTTTGCTTTTCGGCTCAGCTCTCTCTTCACCACGACGGACCGATAGAGCGACCGCATAACTACGGACCAGTCCAGTTCCTATTTATAGTCAATGGTGGAGCCATGACTGTTATGAGCTGAAAATCACCGTCCAGATCGCTCAGGAGAGTCTGGATAAACGTAAAAAAACAGACCAATGAGAAATTCTGTGTCTGCTGATGGAAAGAGTCCAAACCTGCCAGAAAACGGGAAGTTCTGCTGAGCTTCTGATGATCCTCATGGATGTTCAGTCAGATGTTTGGAACAAAATGAACAAATCGGACTTTTCTTAAGACTATCACCTTTTTATTTTAAGGATACAGATATGTACTGAACTACGGATCTAGTTATGAGAGAAACAGCAGTGAAAACCACAGATACAAACAGGATTATGTTGGTAAAAACGTTTAAAACGATCAGGAATCAAATAACCGTTTATTTGGTCAAACTTTCTCAGTTTATCTTCAAACAAAAAAACATCCAATCAAAAGCTCGCTTCTAGCAATTGGCTGAAGGTGAACCACAGTGAGGGAGGTGTCCCCTCACAGCAATTTAAACTAAAACTGAATAAATAAACTGCAGGTTCTTATGTTTGAGGCTGTTATGTTCTAGAGACATTTTGCTGCTTAAAAACATTTCTCTGTTCAAAAGCATTTTTATTCAAAGTTTTAAATGCCAAATCAATAATAAATCTAAATTGTATCCATTTCGGTAGAATCATTGGATTGGATTCTAACGCTTTAACGGCGGACCTTTAGCTCGACTGTTTACTAGCGTAAAGTGTTGCATATCGGTGCAAAGCTGACACGATAAAACTTTTCTCCACGTCCGAACCAGCTGATTTACATCGATCGGGTAAACAGAAGTAGAGTTACAGTTGGTCAAAGAGCCTGTTATTTAGGTGTTATCAGAAGATCAGCCTTCATCTATTGAATGTTTCTGGCAGTTTCTACCTGCTGATGAGAAACAACAGTCAATGATATCTGGATCAATTTTCTCTCTATACCACTTCTTATCAAACTGCAACCGTAAATCCCAAAAAGCCATTTTAAGACGCTTCCACGGATCTGCGCTCCGTCAGAAATGTCCACAAACATCGGATGACGTGTCTGCATGACTGGACTCTGCTGCTGTGCATCCAACCTGCTGGTGTATCATTCATGTTTGCTGGAAGCCTCACCTAAAGCTCCGCCCATTTATGGTTTCAATCGCGCGTTTCATGGGTTCACTTTTTCATCCGTTTCATCATCTTAATAAGCTAAACTCTTGTCATCTCATAAAGTCTGCAGCCGTCCGTCATGCTCAGCTGCAATCTCACTAAGAGGCTGATTGTTGCTGCAGATGAAGAAAGCTGCATTTCTCTGCTTTCATCCTCCTCTTCCTCACAAAGATCAATGCTCCTCCATGAAAACCTTTGTTATGGTCCAGAAGAACGTCAGAGCTGTTGGGTGAGAAAAACACCGGCTTTGAGGGGGGGTGGGGGCCACCCGCAGAGATATGGATTACGCCATTATCATTTGGGGGTGGGGGGGGTGGGGGGCGCTCAAAGGTTTTCTTACAAACACAAGATCAATAAACCTCAGAGCTTCCTTTAACATCTGCGTGACTGAAAAAGGAGAAATGCTGCCTTGTGTCTACGTTGAGACCCCCCCCCCCCAATTAGACGCCTCATTAAAAGTAGGTGGAGTTTGCTGGCCCCCACGTTTTACTTTGGAAACGTTTGACAGATTTCATTTAGCCCACTTTCCAGTGGTAGGGGGTGTGGCCTTTCAACAAGCTCACTCCTGAGCGGTGAGAATGGTTGCCATAGAAATGATGACTCAGACCAACACAGACCAATCACGGCTTACTGAAGCCGTCTGGCTCCAACATGGTGGCATTTGTACAGTGAAAAAATGGCGACTGAATTGACTTCGTTAGGTTGGAGCAGGAAGTAAACCATTTTCTACACGTTGCGTCACTCAGTCCAGTTCTCATTTACAGTCACTGTTCTCCACTTCATCTGACTTGAGACTGTTTCTGCTCTCATCGATGTTCCCTGCATTGTGGGCGGAGTTATTCCGGATTGTGTTGAATTAGTTAACTCCGTATATTGTGGATGTTGTTATTGTGAGATTGATGGCAGTTTGATGCTGTGATACGCAGGTGAAAGACTATTACTGGAGTATTTATCTATAAATATATGGGCTGATCCAAATGATGAAAGCAATAGAAATAAATCTCTCATGTCTGATCGAGACGTCTTAAAACCACGTGATCAGATCGGGACATCCAAACTAATCATGTTTGCTTTTATTGTTGGGAACCTTTTGTTCAGTTTGAGGGTTCCAATCCTGTTGAGATTTAATGATTGTTTCTAGATTTTGATGATGCTGATTAGAAAGTGTCTTCGTGTTAGTTGACGGACGGTTGAGTGGATCAGGCGTGAAGCGGCCGCCTCTGTGCTCCTAATGGCTGCATTCTGCAGGATTAATTGAATCAGATCGGCTGCTGATTGGTCGGCACATTGCTTAACGCCGTGTCACTACGCTCGGAGTGGTGCTGCAGAATACCAACGAGCGCTTCATCAGACGCATGGAAACGAGTCCACGAGTTTCTTCTATTCCGGACGAGGATGTTTGCAAAGCTGGAACGGAGGAACGAAGCAAACGATAGATCCCAAATTCAGCTGCTGAAAAAGCAAGCAGTCAAAGTTAGCTTTGTGTTCTCCAAAGACAAACTGGATAAAGATCCTAGGAGCCTCGAAAGACGAAGCAAACATCCATCCAGGGTTTCTGAACCAAACCTGACCAATGTGTTACATTTATTCCCAGTCGGGCTGATGGGAAAGTTCAGTTAACATCAGCTTTTTACCTAAAAGTAGAATTTAATGATCGTCTTAGCAACGCCCAATTGACTTTTCTGAACAATGAATCAGTCAAAGTAGACGAAGGTCAGATTCCCTCCAAAAGACCTGCAACATGAACCTGCAGCTGCAACTATCTATCAACAGAAAGCTCCAACATTCATCAGAAACCAGGAAAACCCCAAACTCTGGAGTACTTGTTAAACTGGAAGGGATTCCCCTACATGCCCCCCCCCCCCCCCCCCCCCATTCTGACTTCCTGTCCTCCACAGTTTATCCCTCTAGTTTGGCTCGGCGCCTTGGCGGGTTAGAGAACGGGAAAGAAAACACGCTGGAAAAACATCAGCGCTCTGCTTCCCGCTTCCTGTTAGCTCGCTCCGTGTCATTTCCTGCTTTAAACGAGTGGCTCTTCGACCAATCAGAGTCCAGGCAGAGTTCAAATGTCCTTCACGGCCTGGTGAACCTTTCCAGGAACGCCTGACCTTGTTCTTATCCCGGTTTCTGCAGCATGAAATCAAAGCAACAACATTGCTAGTTGTTCGGGCCGAAGGCTCCTTTCTAGTCGCCGTTCTGTTACATACGGAATCAATGGCGTGTCATCAATCTCAGCTGACTTCTCCGTGTTTATTGACAGTCCGCTCTGGAGCACAATGCTTCTATTTAGTGCTTTTCCAGGACGACAAAACAAAAACAGGAAAACAAACCACTTCACTCGCCGAGAGCAGCATGAAAGCAGAAATCAATCAGAGCGGCTGCAGCCAACAATGCCCCAGCGAAGCTGCAGAGGACCGAAGAGGAAGATGTACGAGGAGACAAGCCCCTCCCCCATCCACGCTCACCGCAGTCCTCCATCACCCAGCAGGTTGTCGGGGGGCAACGTGCCGGTTTGACGGCCAGGTTTTTTTTTTGTAAGGAGCCCGTAGTAGTAGTAGGCACTTAGAACAATCAGACCATACGTTCTTCAGGCCTCCTACAGGCACTTACATGTCACATGATATGATTTGCACACAATCAGTAAGTGAGCTAGTACTGGCACCTTACCAAAAAGTCTGTTGAAATTGGCGTAAGTGCGTCAGCCTTATGGATACTTCACGATACATTTACCATTGTACCAAATGGTACAATCCATTTTCATGACTTTCCTTGGGGTATGAGTCTGAAGGGAACTGCGAGACCCACCTGCGCTTCCCTTCCCTCTACGACCCTCCACAGCCCCATACAACCCAAAACCCCTGTGCGGGTGCATGTGACTACAAGTTCAAGAATGTTTGTACACCAACATCTTCATCACAATACCTTCCAAATGAAAAAAAATATTTTTAGTTCCTAAAAATACCAAACACTGACCTTAAACACAGAACCCGTGTTAGGAAATCCATCATCCTGTAAACCGTTAAAACAACTTTTAGCTGCTTCTTCATCCCAAGGTAATCGATTAAAACCATAAAGGACAAAAACAGTACGAGGATAACGACATCACAGACCTGTCTGTCAAAGCAGAGCATAAAAAAGCAAAGCTTCCTGCATTCAACCAGATCCCATTAGTCTGATGTGTGGACATCAAGCACCGATGGACTAAACTTTCTGGGAGAGTCGCTGATACAAACAGCAGAGCTGCTGCCTTCTCCATGGCAACAGAGCACAGTGAGGCCACAAAAGGCGACGAAACACATTTTCTGTTTTCTGTGAAGGGGAGGGGGGGGGGGGGCATCTCAGTGGGGAGTCATTTAGTGCAATTATTGAGTTTGAAAAACAGATTTTCTCTTGACGGTTTCCTCAAATTCTGGACATAAAAGCTCTTTGAAAAAGTCTAGTTCTGATTTAGTCAAATCCCAAACCTTTTTGTTCTGAAACATCAAAGATGTGGCGTTAATCTGCGACTTTAATTAGGGATTTGTAAACGTACATACCGGCTTCCACCAAGTTTTTACAAAAATGTTAGAGATGAAGAAAAAATAGGGCCAGAAAAATCTGATTTTTTTAAACTGACACTGAAATAAAGACATGGATTTGCAACCAAACAAATCAGACAGGATAACTTTCTTTTATTTTTTAATTTAGGATATATATTTGATGCTTTGATTGACTCTTTAAAGGTGAATTCAGACTGGACACATTCGGTCCACTTAAAGTGAACCAGAGTTCCTTTTCCCCGATAAGCCAGAACAAATTTTCAGTCTGAATACACCTAAGTGGACCCTGGTCCAGGACCAGGAATCGCTCTTGGACCCATCTTTTGAGGTGGTCTCAGTTCGTTTCCAATCTGGCTGAGCTTTGAATCGCTCTGAGATTCCTCAGTGTGAACACAATCCGTCCTCAAAGCGGAGCAACTGAACCAAAACAGCCACCAACGCCGACGTCAACAGAGTAGGAGTGAAGAAACCGGGGAGTCGCAGACAAATAGAAAGCAACAATTGTTGTTTTATCAAACAGAAAAATGTTCCAACTGTTTATTTGTTGGAACGTTTATTTTAACACAGCTGAAAATGCTTCTTTCATGTGTGTCGTTACGCCCGGCGTGGCTGCAGGGCTCGACATAGCCATTTGTCCGCTGGCCCGGTCCTGTTTTTCGAGCAGTACGGACCACAAGACTTTACTTTTCACTTGTCCGCTTGGGCCACTAAAATATCTAACGGTTTATATATTCTTCACCTTTTTCAATAAAGTAAATTTTGCGAAAACGTGTAGATTTACCTCGTCTTCATAATTTAGTTTTTCTGCTAGTCCTGTGTTCAGACTTCAAGGGTTTCTATGGGAAACCTTTGATCACTTCTCCTTCTCTCCCGCCTGCGCGCGCGCGGCTGTCACTGCCGAGCACCACGCGGCACGCGCTCACTACTTTTTTTTTTTCAAACTTTATTGAATGTAACAATTCAATACAAAACAATGTTAAACAGCAACAACGAAGGCACAAGCCAGTGGGTTATTACAACATTTGATTATAAATCCGACACCGTCACTGAAGAGAGACTGAAGCGTGTCAGAGATGTGGAAGACATGGCAGGAATAGATAGGAATATGTTAGATGGAGTAGTGGGTATAATTAGTAGTATGGACAGCAAGATATTTAATGAATGCATTGAAGATGAAACTGTATCCACTAAGCTTTAAGCTGAATGTCAAAGAATCAAAGGCAACTCCAAATACCTGAATCTCAGACTCAAATGCAGTAGAATGTTAAACTACTTAATTTTGGTTTTCTTTACAACACTGTAAGCAGTAAGTATTTCTAGTTAGCTGAATGATCTCAGTTAGACCTGCACAATATGAGGAAAACTCGCGATATGCGATATCAGAGATTAAAATTGCGATAACGATATAATTTGCGGTATATAAACAAACAGCAAAATAACCAAATAACCATTCCCAGTTTAAAAATTATACTCCAAATGACCCACGTTGACATAGCTTACAAACATCTAACATAACAGGGCTCCATCTGATTGGTCAACAATGTGAAGGCGTCCATCCGATTGGTCAAATGCATTAAGGGATTTATTTGATTCGTTAAATGGTTCAAGCTGCCATTAGATTGTTTTAACACATTTAAGGTTTATGATTTATTGCAATATTTGCCGTTAGAAGCACCATGAAAACTTCTGAACTAGTGTTAACTACTACACTGCAGTGCTCTCTTCAAAACATCTGAAACAGACTAGAGCAGATTTAAGTTTGATATGCTCTATTTTCAGTCATTGAAAAGCGTAGAAATAAGTGATGTCACCAGAATGCACCAAATTGCACCATATTAAAAGTTTCCGGGGGGGCATGCCCCCGGACCCCCCTAAAGTTGCAAGCACCTGCGAAGCGGCGGGTCCCACTATGCGCGGTGTCGGGCCAGTAACTTTCAGGCAGGGCCAGTATGTTTCAAAAACTACTGGCCCTGTGGGCCAGTGCAAATTTCTGGGCTATGTCAACCCCTGGGCTGTGACGTCATCCGAAAAGCTACCTTGTAGTTCTTTAACAGAATTCTCTCAAAACAATGTCTTAACACCACAACGATGAGACACAGCAACTCACTGAAACGTGGTTGGATGAATTCAGGCTCATTAAAACAACTTTTACCGTGACACAAATTGCTTTTCACTGTTTTCCCAACAATCTATATGTCATAAATACTTATCAGCGTAGCTTCATACTGACCTCTCATCATCATTGCCTCTGAGCCAGCAACTACCTCACAGCATGAACCGCTGCACCAAAGTAACAAGTAAAAAGTGTCGTTCCTGACGTTCAAAACTGGTAATCTACATATAAAGTTAACTGTCCCCATCATTTTCTCTTGTTCTTTTGACCCGACTGAACCTGAGAGGACTGCTGTTCAAAAATCTCACATTTCTTTGTAAAATATTAAATCCACAAATGTTCCAGGAACAAAGGATGCGCCTCGTGTCACAGTTCAATCACAGCGGCCTTCACCGTCCATAATGATCTGGGGGCTGGAAATTGGGGCCGCTGTTTTACCCCCATCCACTAGGTGGCTCCACACATACAATAAACTGCTCTATAACCCACTGTTTTTGTTACTCTTTCGGCTTTTCCCATCAGGGGTCGCCACAGCGAACGAGTCGCATGGTAAACTTGGCAATGTTTTACGCCGGATGCCCTTCCTGACGCAACCCTCTCAAAGCAACCGGGCTTGGGACCGGCACAGAAGTAGAGAAGGGAACAGGGAGCAGCCCGGAGTCGAACCCTGGTTTCACGGACGGAAGGCGCCGCAAACCACTAGTAAATAAAAAAAAAAGGCTTTAAGGTCCGAATTTCTTCACTACTTAGGGAACTCTATTGGACGTTCACCATCTTTTGTGTCAGGATCTACATATTCAGAATATTGTCCTGGAAATTTCCCAGAAGTCTCTGTGAAAAACCAGTGAACATTGATGCTCACTAGAATAGCAAATAGAAACCACGATGCATTGCGTTTGAAAGGTTCGTCACTAAATATACTTTTTATAAATAATACAAACTTCATTTATTTGTTAAGTTTTGCACTTTAAAAAATAGTGGTGAGCAGGAGTCCAAATGGCATTAAAATCCGGGTCACTGGATGGTTCTGCTGTAACGAGCCAAGCCTCTGCAGTACAAGCACAGCGGCGCATCCGTCTGCAGCGATGATGTCACACCGCAAACCGCAGCTGCGCCTCCCTTCCTCTCTCTATCACAGCTGCTTTAATGACAACAACAGCTCCAAATCTGGACTACCCATAATCCCTAATCTGTGTTTCAGTTTAACATCAAAGCGTGCCGGGGGAATCAAACCTTCCACATGAAGGACGAATGGCAGCAAAAAAAACAAAAAAATCAAACCTGTTCAACCTGTACCGGCAGTGAAGCGGAGCGGCCTTCCTCCCTCAGGTGCTTTCCCAACAAATACCAATCTGTCTGTCTAACAAGCCGCCAGAGTGGAGGGATGAGGAGACGTGACATCATCTCTGGAGGGTAAAAACACAAACCAGAACGCGGCGGTTTCAGCAGCACAAGCTGTCAGTGTGTGAGTACTTAGCAGCAGCAGCGGTTCTGAATGCAGCAGCTGCGAGGCCTCCCATGGCGTAACCCTCCAGCAGGGGTCCACGTGGACGGACGCCTGCTGCAGCTTCACGCTCACACAGCTCTGAATCAAGGAAACTTGGAGGATGCCTTCAGTCTGGGAGCTGCAGGGCAACGGTTAGCACATGGAGAGCACGATGGGAAGACGATGATGTGAGGAGCAGAGATGAAGGGCAGGTGGAACAACTACCTTCAGACACCCAGAAAGGAGCCCAGAATCACAGACCCGCCAAATGAAAAAAGTGTTTTTAACACGTTCTTCTGGCTTCTTTTTATTCAAATTGTTGTAAATCAAGAGGAAACGAAAAAATGTCGCTTGAAAAAGATCATATTTGGGACATAAAAAATAAGCTGGGCGGGGCCATAAGCTCCATGCTCCGCCCCTTTCTGAGCACCCACTGTCAGACAAATAGATCCACCAACGCCTTTGTTTTCCTCGTCTGAGCTGGAATCTGGATCCAAACTGGTCGACTGGATATCTCTGATATCGCTGCCATTTTTGTTGCACCGGGGAAGGTTAGGTTGGGGGGCTGAGGGGCTGTAAGCTAGAGGGAGAGTGTGTGAACAGATAGCTCTCAGTTATGGTTGTATGTGCAGAAAGGACGTCCTAGAAAACGCCACAGGTTTTTTTAAT
The DNA here is from genome assembly GCF_053564925.1 of Oryzias latipes. Taxonomy (NCBI): domain Eukaryota; kingdom Metazoa; phylum Chordata; class Actinopteri; order Beloniformes; family Adrianichthyidae; genus Oryzias; species Oryzias latipes. Next base: position 24,010,089 of record NC_136259.1, read on the forward strand.
TTGGGCTAAAAACGGCGTCATCATAAATAAAAGACCACTGGGAACGCTTTGAAAACAGATCAAGATGATCCGAGAGTGAAAAGAAACGATTTCTCCGTAACGTCTGAGCTTCTCTGACAGCGATTGTCCTCCTTCACCCGCAATCAAACTCGCCGCTTTCTCTTCCTCATTTCCCATCAATCTGTTCTTCACGGTTGCGGTTCTGCTGTGGCTTCATTTCCTGCAACGGCGTAGCTCTGAGAGGGAACGACATTGTGTTGTTATGCGTCATAATGACTGTGGGCTGTTGACAAACGGCTTCTTCTGGTCACAGGTCGCATTATTGGTTGCATTTCTGCCGCACACCAGTATCTAATAATCCTCACCGAGTAGATATGGGGGTAATAACTAATCTCACACTTTGCTCTTGAGCGGCTGAAACTGTTTCGTTAAAGTGGTTCAGGCTGTTCCAGACCCATCTGGACGGCTGTACGCATCGGTTCAGAAGAGTTCACTTCAGCGGTTCTCCGGGTCACTCAGCAGGAGCAGCTCATCTGTTCCGTTTCTTCACAAACATGAGATTCAAAAAGGGTCAGAAAATCCGGTGAAAATTCTTCAGCCTAACTGACTTTTCTTATTAGTAAAGCAGCTAAATCACCATTTAAGCTGATTAAGAATCATTTTTCTGATTTATTTTTTTAATATTAGGTTTGTTGATTAAGAAAAACCAAGTGATTTAATGTGGGAAAATACATTTTATTGCCATAAAGTGCCTTTAAACTAAATGTCATCTGTTCAGGTGTGAAAGCTCACATTCCTCCTTTAAAAGGAGGAACACTCAGATATGAGATTATTTTTATCACAATTGTTGTCTTCCATGAGAAAAAAGCCAGATGTCCATGTCAAAAACTCAAAAAACATGATTATCTTCAGATGATTTGCATCTTGATGTTGAGAAGATAAAGGGCTCTGGGGAAATCACATTTCGTAACGTCTTTAACAAACTCAGAGTCGTCCCTGACGACCTGGAGTGTCCTCTGCCTGCACAAGTGTCCTCGCCGTCTCCAGCACGTTTCCACGTCTCCTGGTCCAGAACACGAAGCCATCTTTGTGGCTCCTCCTCCGCTCAGAAATCATCCTTCACGTTTTCAGACCATCCGGGCGGAGTTGTCCGTCCTCGTTAGGACCCTCGTTTTGGGAGATAAGCCACGCCCCCTTCTCTAGGCCTGCGGCTGCGTGTCTCAGCTGTGCGTGTTGTCAGGCGGGGTAATTAGGGTAATTAGCTCAGGGTATCACCGTTGAGAGCACGTCTCTCCAAAGGCTGAGATGAATAATGAAGGACCTAAAAGGGTTCCCTGTCAGAGCGCCTGCTGCGGCTCACCTTCCAAACACAGGAGCTGAACTTCCTGTCATTTCAGCTGGATTCTAAAATTCTGAAACACACACAGACGGGTTTGTGTGTTTGTGCGTTTGTGTTTGTGTGTGGTTGTGTGCCAAGAGCAGCAGAAAAAGCAGCGATCTGGTTAAACCTCTCCAGCAGCTGCTTAATCCAGTCGTCTTCAAGTAAACACTTAATAAGTGCCAGGTTTCCGTGGTAACCCACTCCCAACCCTCCAGTCTAAAGATTTACAACCTGACCGAGTTAACTCTGTGGCCCCGCCTCCACGGCGAGCGGCACGGCAGACCAGGAAAAACAGGCAGAGATGAAGCTGCAGAGCCGATGAAGGATGAAGGAACGCCAACGACTTCCTGTCTGAGCCGCCGTTCACACCGCCGAGGCTGAACATCAGTTTAGGCCCAAAGCGGAATCAAACCCAAATGTTTACAAGTTAAGTGCCGTCTTCACTGAAAAACGGAGAGAAGATCTGTGCAAAAAAACCACGGACTTTTTCGTGATGAAAGCAGCAGAAACCTTGGTTTGAAATCCCGGCTTCACTAAAGGCCGTGTCACACAGTCACTACGTACATTTTGCACATTTTTTACACATATTTCAGTCTTTCCTGATACATTTACGTCTCACTCATAAGTGTTTCCTGTTTTCGTCATTCGTCGAAGGTTTCAGCCTACGGGGTTTTACATGAATTCCGTTTTGAGCTGTTCAAAATCTTTGGTTGGTTGAGAATTACGCAGTTTATGCGTATTTTACGTGTTTTTCGCATTATTCTCATCTTACACAATCACGCTTTTGTTACATGTCTTTAAACGACCGTTCCACGTATGTCTAACGATCTTTTCACGCAGTGATGTAACCTTTTATATCACGTCTACGCACACGTCACGCTAAAACTACGTAATTGACACACAAATCACTAAAGACTTGCGCTCAAACCGCACAATGACACACGGTTCATGTTTCACGTTCATTTACGTGTTCTTTGCGTGATTTGTCCGTACTTCTTCTGTGGTTTTAGCGTGGTTCATCCGTGATGCATCTGTGAAAATTTCACGCAAAGAACCACAACTTTTCTCCCTTTTTCCACGTATGACCAAGTTTTATCCATGCAATACGTGCAAAATGTACATAAGTAAACCCATCTGATGTGTCTGCTGCAGGAAATCGCATGGCCACCAACCATAATCAATGACTAATCAATAAAACAATAGTTGATAGAGGGAAGCCTCACTCTTTTTCATTGTAATCTGTTGTTTTCCTTCAACCAGCAGGGGGCGCTGTGGTTTATGTCAAAGCCTGAAAGTAGCTAAGCCAACACGGAAAAATGTATTAAACCATCCAAAAATTCCTACATCTGTTAAACTGGATCAGTACCGACCCCTTAATCATTCCCATCAAGGGTCGGATCAGGACCGACTGCAGTCTGGGTTCTGTGGAGGAGCTGACCCCCACTGCAGATAGAAACCCTGATCACAAACTGGGGATGAACAGGGGGGGGGGGCTCATCCCGGCTTATTCCCCTCCTCCCATCATGCTTTGCAGTATAATTGAGGGATTGGAAGGTGAGAGCAGGAATCCTCTTTGGATTCCAGAACTTTTGCAGTTCCAGGTCCAAAAATCTGGACTCCAACAATAAATCCAAAGCGTGTTTGATCAGCTCCTGCGGTTCTGGACACGTCTCCTCCAACTGCAGCCAAACACACATTCACAGACTGAGGTGAACTCACTCATGGTGGGGGTCCAGGCGTATGGGGCAGGATGAGGCCCGGCCAGGGCGAGGCTTTGGACAGGTGAGCTTGTTCTCCACTGTGTGGCTCCTAGAGGAACTCATGTCCTGAGAAGACCAAAACAGAAAGTCACCAAACACAAAGAGGCAGAAGCTTTGATGTTGAACATCGAACAGAGGCAGTTTGTCAGAGGATGGAAACAACAACCGGATGGAGTTTCCACCATCGACTGTAAATGAGAACTGGACTGACTCGTGGAACGTCACCCCTGCGGTTTATTTCCAGCTCTAACCAAATGAAGTTCATTCAGTCGCTGTTTGTTTCTCGTGATACGGCCGCCATGTTGGAACCACTGATTGGTCTGAGTCAACATTTCTATGGCAACCGTTGTTGCCAATCAGGAGTGAGCTTGTTGGAACGCCACACCCCTACAACTTTAAAGCGGGCTACACTAAATCTGGCAAACGTTTTGAATGTTGGACATGGGGGTCAGCAGGCTCCACCCACTTTTATTGAGGCATCTGATTGGTCAGTTTATAACTTGAATAACTTCAACTACAGAAAAAATATCATGAAAAAAAATCAACAAGGTATTTAAAAAACGGCATCATGAATGTTTATTCTGACCAATAGAATGACTGAGTACCAGCTGCTGATTTCTCAATTGAAGTATTTTGACTCATTGGAGCCGGTGATGACCTCCTGTTTGGAACGCAAGGGGGGGAGGAGTCACCGATTCTCATTTAAAGCCAAGTTACACTCTCATTGTTCAACCTTATTTAAACTTCCAACAGAAACCGGCAAAGACAGTTGGAATTGTAGATTTGGCGCCGCTCGACCCGTCCCCTGGAAAACGGTCCGGTCCGTCGCTCATTCAGACTCGTTTATAAAACAGTTTCATATTTCTTCATTGTCAGGTTATTATAGAAAACATTCCAGGTTCTAGTTTGCCTCACTTCTCTGTGCTCCAAGTTCCTAAAAGTTCATCAGAACAGATTTTTCTTTAAGAACTTAAAATAATTTTCTAAGTCAAAAACCTCCCGGCAGTTCGCCGATCCCGTGGATGTGGTCAGAGGGAGGGGATGACGGCGTGTTTACTGAAAGGTCAAAGGTGGAGGCACCAGCTGATAAAGGCACCCCCCCCCCCGCTGTCAGTAAACAACATTTACACTCCCACTGAAACAGCCGGGAACGGTTGGTGATGTCACCGACCACAATGACAGTAATCTGGGACTGAGCAGAAGTCTGCGGGACGTGGACGGGAAAATGAAGGGTTGTGTCGGCGTTGCCATGAGCGCCGACGCTGCAGCACGGAGGATCCTGCAGGGCGTCAGCAGAAATTGAGGTGGTGGTGATGAGGGGGGGGGGGTCCACATCTATTCACATTACGCAGCAATGCTGAAAAGCTGCAGGAACCAAAGTACCAAGAAAGGTGGAAAAACCAACACAAAAAGCATCATGTCTCTTTAAAACATACCAACAAATCACAGGTTGGAAGAAAAACCAAGCTGCTCTCACAGAACAATCTAGAAAATCTGCCATCAGTTATTTATATGATAATTGATATTATCAGTTTTGTTTGTTTTCTGGACTCCATTTACTGAAACAACATTAACAGCAAACAAACAAACAGTTCCAGCTGGTCAAAGAACAGAAATCCTTACATTCTGCTAAATAATAAAAGCAATTAAATCAAAACAGACCTCAACTTATAGACTTTTTCAATTAGAAACACATTTTTATGTCAGATTTACAACCGTTTTCCTGGTTAGATTTGTTAATATTAGATTATCATTCATTAAAGAAAACACTTTTCCAGGTCTAACAGAGAGGCATGCTGGGAGTTTTTTGCCCTCTTGAACATCACAATCTTCACGGGAAATTAACTTTCCCCTACTGAACGAGCCAAATCTCGTTGGAGGCTTGCCCTCCCCGCTTTGCCGCGGCCGTCGCCGGGCGGAGATCTAAACGGCTGGCGGTCTTAGCGTTAAGATTACGACCCGGGATTACAGCCACCATATGGTCACATCTGCCTAAGCTGAGGCGGCCAGTTAGCAGCCGTCAAGCTGATCGTGGTCAGAGCGTGGTTAGACGCCGACCTGCCAGTTTCAGCCGAACACAGAACCTTCACTCGTGTCTCCAGACGTTCCTCTGCAAATCGGAGGATCTAGGCCCCAAATTCCCACTAAAATGTGGAACAGGAGTAAAAAAAAAACGCTTTTGTTCCAACATGTGTGAGCTTTTAGCTTTTCATCTCAGTGAAACACAGAGGAGGAGGTATTATAGGGTGGCTCTGAGTGTGAAGGTACCTAAAGGTCGAAGATGACTGCTAAGGAACAGAGATGGGGAAATGGGCGGGGTTATATAGGGTAAACAATTCTTCATTTCAGAACAAACCTCTTAAATTTAAAGTTCTCGCTCCATGAACCTAAAAAGAGCATTTGCAAATATAGCTAATGGGAGTCCCGTTTTTAGGTTTCTTCTCACTCATGTTTCTCTTATTTTGACAGCGTTTGTCATCAAACAGAACGTCCTGTTTCCTATATAGACTTATTTTAGTTTATAGTCTGCAGATGCTAAAAATGACCATGAACTGCAGCAGAAGCCCACACTGTGAAACCAGAGCTGTTGTGTTGCTGTGTGCAACTGTGTGTGTGTACGCGTGTACACGACTGCAGTGGCGGTGTGTTCCACTGTAACTGGTTAATCACGTCTGAGGTAAATGAACCCGCCGCAACGCGAGAGACGGCGGACGCCGCACCCCAGCCGCTGCCTCCACATCAGCCCCCCTGCACAGCCGCGCTCCAGACTGACGCAGGGTGGGGGGCCGACTCCTCCCTTTGTCCAACACACACATGGTTTGGTGATGGGGGGGGGGCAGCATTGGCGTTTGTGCTGCAGCTCTGAAGCATTTAATGCAGAAAAAGAACCAACAGATCTGCAGCAGCTGCACAAACCTGTGCACTTTTGTGTTTCTGTATGTGCATTCTTTGCATGCACATGTGTGTATTTGTGTGTAAATGACAGCGTGTGTGGAACTTGTGTGCATGCATGTGCATCCCGTGTGTTCATTTCAGTGTGTGCAGGTGTGTGCGCAGTAGTGTAGGCACGTTTGTAGTGTGTTTTTGTGAATATTTCTGTGTGTGTGCGTCCATGTGTGTGAGCACATTTGTGTGTGTGTGTGTGTGTGTGTGTGTGTGCTGCATCTGCCGTGTGAGCTAAGCTCCTCCTTTGCTAAGTCAGTGAGTTTCTCCTGCTGTTCTTTGAAATCCTTATCAGATTTCAGCTGACCTGCACGTGCACGTGCACACTCACACTCACACACAGATAAAATGCAGAAGTTTTGCTGCTTTCAAAGGGAAAGGAGGATTTTTTCTAAACAACCAAAACAAAAATAGATCAAACTGATGGTGCGTTTAGTAAAATCAGTCAAAAGAACAATAATAAAAGACGCACAACTAGGAATTTTTCGTTACATCGACTTCTTTTTGATCCATGTTTTTTTTGCTGTTTATTTGTAAAATAAATTCAAAAAAGTTGAATCAAAATTTCTTCTTTTGGTTGAAAATTTTTAAGAAATTTCTGCCAAAATGAGCATAAATCCAGACGGATGGCGGATCGCTTTAATGACGCGTTTGAGAAAATGTATGAAGTTCAATCACTAAAAAGTCGGTAATTTCAAAGTCATGACGATGAAGCCCTGCTGAAAAGAATCTGTTGTTATGGCAACGTAGTCGTAAAATCCTTTAAGATCGTTTTTGTGAGCAAGTCTTGATTAGCAGCCAGATTTCTGGCCATTCTGGGGGCTTCTTGTGCCAAAAAAAGAAGTTACAGTCACCGTGAGCATTTATTAATATTCATTTTTGAGATAAATGCTGGATTTTATGAGGCATCAAGATCTAAATGCATTTGAAACAAACGTACATGAATGTATAACCCGGAGAAAAAAGGTCAAAGCGCTCCAGTTAAACACCATGAAAAGGACGTTTTTGGTGTTTTTAACGTGATCTTGAGGGATTTTTCTGATGATGCACACGCATTAAGAAAATTAAGATTACAATTCATTTCTGAGTTTTCTTTTATTTAATTGAATCGGAAGCAGATGAAAAAAAATGCTGTTTCAAAAAAGATTGTATTTGTGACAGAATATATGCTGGGGGGGGGGGCAAACTCCCTGCTCCGGTCTGCAATGGGAAGGGGGGGCGGGGCTTCCTCGTGCTAACAGTCCCACCCACATCTCAACCTAAACCTTCTGAGTCCACAGAGCCATCTGAACACTTTGCTGCAAAGAGTTGAGCTTTTATTTTGAAACACCACTGCCAAAGTTTTATATCATTATTTATTCTGTTCAGAAATATTTTAATTGGATAAATATTTGGTGTTTTTTTTTTGCATATGAAGCTTCTGGATGTTTGGTGTCACACTCAGTCATGTTTTATTTAAAAAAACATCTCAGACATAAAATAAACATTTAAGGCTGTAAAACCAAACTTTAAATGATTTTTTTGTTTCTTTTTTAAAACATTTTTACCATTTTTCTCTTGGTTGTTTCAGAGCTTTATTGCTACGATGAGACGCTGCATGAAGCTGTGACAGGCTGGGGCTTTTACGCTGAAATTGTAAAACTGCGGCGCTCCGGCAGCAGAAATCAACACTTCACCACAGGATCCAACCAGCAGCTGTTGATGAAGACTTTTGTGGGAATTTGGACAAAATATCAACAAACGAGCTCCTTAAACTGCTACTAAAACGTCCTCGCTTGTCAACAGTGATTAAATCACTAAAAAAGACAGACAACATTCAAATCTCAGCATTTCAAAGTGTGATTCAGATGTCAGGGTGTGTTTAAAGTCACAGGAAATGAGGTCAAACGGGCGGCCTGGTGCTCAGAGGTCTGTAAAATACCATAGAAAAGGTCAGCAGCAGGTTTTTGTGTTCAAAAACGGCAAATGTCAAAAACACAGTTCTGGAGCGGCCCGACCTTTAACCCAACAATGCCGCAGACGCGATCAGTTACAGGCGTGCTCCCTGACCGACCCCTGAAAGTTTTATGAGGCTTCACGTCTGACGCCGACGCTTCAGGTCAAAAAGTCCGCCGTCATTTCATCTTTGCTGGCGTGTTCATTCATGTTCCTCCCAAACGAGAGGTTTTTGTCCAGAATAACAGGGAAAAAAGGCGTCTAAACGGAGAAGAAGCATGTATGAGAATATCTGTGTATTTCACAATAAAAGCTCTTCCCCACCCCACCGGTCCTGTGTTTGCTGGTTCTACTCCAGCGATAGCTGCAAAGTCAGTCAACGTCTGGCGGAATAGCGACCTGCCTCTCGCAGGAATGTTGATCCCAACTTCTGACGGCTATCTTAGTTTTACATCAGAGCTGGGAAAAGGCCGATCCCTGAAAAGCAGCAGCAGCTGACACAATGGGTCGAAAAAAGAGATGCTAACACAAATCCACACAAACCAACAGATCACATCCAAACACAACCTAGATACAGGGCAACATTCAAACTATCCCACTGGATGCTATTGGTTTATTTTTGGTTATTTTAGTTCAAAATAAAAGCGTCACAATGCTTCCAGTCCTCAATCTGCCGGGGGGGACGGACTACTCCTGTGTTACATTTGTAAAGACCTTGACTTCTTTAAGCCGCATTATCCCGAAGTGAGATAGGGAGGGTTGGAAGGCATGCAGCTGTCAAAAAACTACACCAAGATGTCAATTTGAAACAGGAAGTTTTCACAATAAAATTGTTTATCTCAAGATAAATCCAAACGTGTCGTCATTTATCTGGGGGGGGGAAACATGCTGCATTCCAAAGAAATAGGTTTTTATTTTATTTAATCACAGATTTGAGTCTAAAAACACTTTAGATAGTAAGCTTTTTGTCTATTTTCAAGCAAGTTTTAGTGTAGAAACAAACGTTTTTAGACAGCTTATTTTTTATTTTGAAAGGACATGTCTGTACATCCGGTGCTAGTATTTTGAGTACCTTCGCGTACCTGTCGCAGAAGGTACCTGTCCCCCTCTCTCGTGCGGTTAAAATAGTCACTTAAGAGGCCAACATGACAAAAAATGTTGCCATGGAGACGCAAGTTCAGGAAAAGAAATAAAATCTACGAATCCCACCTTTTTAATGGTAAAACACGGATTCAATTTAACACTCCGAAGGCAGCAGAACAGGGCTCAACAAAATGATTGACATGGAGCTACAGCCAATCAGATTCGCGGAGAGAGGAAATGGGAGTCTGTGATTGGTGGTTTCTTCTGTATTGATTCCGTTGCGGGAGGCAGTCGGAGGTTTTCGGACACGTTAATGCGGCGGAATTAAGCCGAGCCACAACCGGAAGTGATACAAATAACCATTTAAGCGCCGTTATAAGTAGTTTTAACAACATTTGTGCACTTTATTTTAAATTATTATTTATTTGGGACGGCAGATAAATAATAAAATCGCTTTTATGACCTAAATATTTTTAACTGGCTTGATTTACTTCGCAAGATGAAACCGGAAGTGATGAGCTGTAACCCTGCTAACTTAGCAGTGGGGGGTTGGCCGTGTAGGCCTCGGTGAATACAAATAAGCGCAAAGTTTCAAACATAAAACTCCTTTTTTTCTTCTCATTATGGGGATGTAACCCCACAAGCGTGAACCAGAAAAGACAAAAAGCCCGCTGACTTTCTGGCTTTAACTTTGAAAATCCGCCGTTCGTGGCCGCCGTCACTCAGCCTCGCGCCACTGATGCGTTTCGACAGCTCGGCAACTTCCCGGCCGCTTCAAACCCCAAAACCCCGCGGCGGCTCACCTTGCTCTCGGCTCGCTCGGTCCTCCGGCCTCACATGGCTGCGGACCGAATCCCTGCCGAGCTGTAGCGCGAGGAGCCCATCGTCCCGTTCCGTCCCAGGAAGTCCGGAGCGCCGCTGAAAGTCCGGGTGGGAGAAAGCCGACCCACGATCCCAGCCAGGTGCGCCGCCCGCCGGGCTGATCTGAGCTCACCGGCTGGATGCGGCTGCTGGGGGGGCCGAGCACAAACATCCCCGCCACACAAAGTATCCAGTTACCGGTTCCTTACCGTCCCGATTCACCCAAAACTCGTTCAATCAAGAAGTATTTAAAAACCATCCAGGTTTAAAATTAATTCATAATCTTTTTATGTTTGAAAAAACATTAACACATATAAAAACGGAGGTTTATTTTCTTGTAGTTTTGTTATCTCAGCATCAAAAACCATCATGTTGTGTTTAACTCCGCAAATCATCAATATTCTACTTTTAAACCCCATTACTGATTTAAAGTTAGATCCTTTACATTCAAAACTTTTACATTTGAACTGCTTCCCAAACCTCTAGAAGTTATAATAAATTATTCAAAAGGCACATTTGTCTAAATTTGATATATATTACTGTGAATATTTGATCAAATATGCTTTATAATAAAAAAGTACAACCATTAGTTTTAGAATGACGGTTTAAATTACATTTTATCATTTTTTTATATTCTGAATGTAAAAAAAAAAGTTTTTCATTTATAGTAGATTAAATTAAATCTAATAAACTCCGTGTGTACTTTTGAATTGAAATTTTTTATTGTTTTAGCCCAGAAAGTCATTCTTCAGTTAGCTTAGTTATTTTATAACGTAACATTTCACCAGAATTCAGTTCATTTCCATGTAAACTATAATAAAATAAATGTCTTTACTCACCAAAAATCAATCATTAACATTGATATGTATAATTTACTTTCCAAGCCTGTAAATATTCTGAAACTACTTTAATTTGCTTTAATGTTTGCTAACATCCGGTCTTCTTCTTTCAATTAATACTTGTATCGGCATCTATGGCGGCGCCTTACCGCCATCTGCCGTTCAAAGTATGAATTGCAGCAAAGTCAGATTTATTAGATGTACCTTTTATTAATTCATGCTTTGAGCAAAAAAAGACAAATGATTAATACGTATTTTTATCTATGTTTAAAGTCAACACAAAATAATAAATTCTCGATTTTAATGAAAATATTTAAAAATTTGCTTTGAATTGTGTACTTTTATTTTTTTTAATAGTTTTAATAATAATAATGATAATAAATGTTTGGCGCCTTTCAAGGAACCCAAGGTCGCCGTACATAATTGTGAAAATAAAAAAGCAATAGAATGTAGAGTAAAATATACATTTAAGATAGGCAGGAATAACAAGTTATGGGGAGAAATTGGCAAGTTGGAAAAGGTGAGTTTTTAGCTTCTTGGTGAATAGTGAGAGTGAGCTAATGTTTCTGAGGTCAGGAGGTAGTGAGTTCCAGTTTTATCTTTTAGATTTAAATTTCTAGACTTCTTGAATAAACCAGAATGGACTTGTTGGAGAAGAAATGTGGATTTAATTTGGTTTTTTGAAGGAAACAATGAAATTCAAAGTGTAAGTGAGGCAGATCCTGTACAGAAACCCAGAGAGACCAAACTTAAAAACATTTAAGAGTTTAGTATTAAATATTTACTTATCTCACCTAGAAAAATAGTTTTATAGAATAACTCTAACTCCTTTTTGCTATATTCCACCAAAAAGCTCTAAAGAAAACTTGATGCAAAAGTCTTGATGCAGAAAATGAAGGTGAAAGTTTTAGGAAACTAAATCTAACTAAATCCCAGAAAAAATGAGATACCAGAAAAAATCAGTACACAAGTATAAACAAATACTTTAGTTCTACTTTTAAAATTTGTTTACAAAGAAAAGAAAAGTTCATTTAAAAAAGACAAAACTTCACCTTTCAAAATCTTTTTTTTCCAGATATTTATTTTATTTTATTTAATAAAAGTAAATCCCAGACTCCAGTTTTTAGTGAAAACAGTTTGAGCAGTTTGAACAAATAAAAATGTCTTAAAACTCGTTGTCCTTTCCCCAAAAGCCTATCCAGGATCAGAAAATGATGATAAATTCCCAAAATGCTTTGCAGGTTTAACACTAAAAAAATATATATCTCACAGATTAAAATAATGTCAAATTATTTTGGTTTATTTTAAATCTTTTTTTCATGTCAGCCTTAGAAAAGCATCAAAACAGCTTAATTTTGTTCCCACGTTCCTTCACTCTTCTATATTTTTTTCTAGTTTCAACATGAGACATTTTAAAAATAAGAAATAGTAAGAAATTTTTTTTATATTTTAACTGTTTAACTTTTGACTGAAAAGATAAAAAAAATCAGCTTCAAACCGATGACAGATTACAAAGTAAAATGTGGGAAAATGTAATGAAACCAACTGTCAGAATCTAATTTAAAACAAAAAAATATGAATTATACAACAAATAATTTATTTGTTGCGATTAAACTGCTCTTTTTAAAACTATTTCTGTTTGAAAGTTTCTTCTGTTTGTTTCCCCCAAAACCTTCAGGAGGATCTTTAACAGCCGAAGCTTAATATGTATTTTTTTAACTTTAATTCAATCCTTTAAAGTCCTGCGAGATGACCGAATGTGATCAGTACTAACAGATAATCTCATAATATAGCTTTTCTTAACATAAAGTTTGGCCTAGAGGCAAAACGCAGAGTATTTTCTGGCCACCAGGTGGCAGCATAGCATCATTTTGAAGGCGCGGGCTGCAGAACCTGCAGGAACCCGGTTCCTCCTGTGTGCACAAGCACAAGGAGCAGAGGACATTGGGCGATTTTCTTCCGGTTCTTCAGACGAAAGCAAAAAACCACGGAGCAGGAACGACCTCTGATCATGGTTTTATTTCCTGCTCAGCAAAGACTTCATCTGAAAGGCCGGTTCTGGTTTTAGCTACAAGAGTTTCACCCAAAAAACCCAGGAAACCGTCTTTCTGCTCACAGTAACGGTTTCATCCTCTCTGGGAAAAGTCAGCATCATGAATTTCTATCACCTTTGCGTAACAACAGGAAGTGGACAAAAGCCTCTTTATTTTTGTGGAACTAGAACTGAAGGTTGATTGGCCGGAGAAGCTGTGAGCAGCTTTGGTTTCAAATTTCTAAAAAAGTTTTCGGCGACACCTGTGGCTAAAATGTAAAAGAAGAAAACTTAATTTGAAATAAAGAAAATATACTATAAAAATAAAGAATAGAGAAGGCTGGTTTTTCATTATTTCCAGAGAGCCCCCCCCCTCTTTCTTGGATAGTCGGGTTTCATTTAATTTACATTTATTCTAATTTTTCTAATTTTTTTCACTGATAATAATTATAATTTTCTGATTTCTTTCTGTTTTTAGTGGTATGAAAGTTTATTTTTCAAAATAAAAGCTAAACATTGTTTTTATTTTAACCTTCATCTAAATCCTTTTAGTTCAGATTTCATTTGAAACAAAAATAGAAAATAATTATAAATTGAGGTCACCTGAACCTGTTTGCTGCTACACCCCCCCCCCCACTCAAAAACCTCTGCCGTGTAAACAGGAAGCTGTTGGTCACTGAAGCGCCGCTTCTTCCTCGGTTGTCTGATGAAGACGTCTCACCTGGAACCGGAGGATCTTCATCCGATACTCACCTGAGATTTTCAGTGGATGTGCAGGAAACCCGTTTTCCTGCTGCACGTTTCCTTTTCTTCTTTATTATTTCAACTTTATTATGGGATCCATGAACGTCATAGTTAATAACCTGCAGACTTTCTGCAGAAAAAAAAACCAAATTCATTTATCAATCAGCTAAAACATGTAGGTTTTAAAATGTTGCTTTGGATTTGATTTTTTCTTCTTTATTTTCTGTTTTGATTTCTCCTCAACTTCAAAGAATCTGCAGGATTTTAGCTTTTGTCCAATCATGAAAATCATAAAATATGGAATAACTGCAGTAAAACCCAAACCCAAATGTGATTTCATTTTTGTTCAGAGGCAGAAAGTCGCCCGGTTCAAGGTGAAACCGTTTTTTCCCTTGTCTATTGTGGTTTAGAAAAAGGTGAAATGACATTTCTCCTGTGGACCGAGCGGATCTGAAGCCTTTTTCTCCTCCATAATGGGAAGCTTTAAAGTTCATCAAAAACTGAAACGGACCCGGAGAGCTTCCAGGTTTGGAGGCTTCAGGCTTTGGTGGACCTCCCTGCAAAGGTGCGACCTTTGACCTCTCTTTTACCAAGGATGCAGTTGTAACAGTGAGACAGGTCAGACACAGAGTGGACAGACGGTGGACGGCCTCGCCCAGGACAGCCGGCAGCACAGACAGGGGAGGGGAGGGATTCAAACTCTCAGAAGAGAGAGCACATCTAGATGAGGCCTCCAGCTGGATGCTCGAGCAAATCTGTTCAGGCATTTTGGGAAATTTGGGAGAGCGGAGCTTCGTAGGCAGAGCTGAAGCACAGCAGGGAGGAACGTTCATGCAGATTCACCATCATTTCATAAAAAAATGCATAACTTATCAAACTTTATATCCACTATAACTTATTCTAAACACTAAGCAATCATCTCAGACGTCCATAAGATCCAACTCTGATCAGATCCTGTTAAATCTTCACCTGGTTTATTATAGATTTTTATCTAAAGATCAGACAAAAATCTGAAACTTTCTAAGTTTAATGCTGTAAAAAGAGAAATCTTTTATTTGGAAAAACTACTTCCAGAACCTGATATGTCGTTTTTGTGGAAACATCAGTTTTATTTGCGGAAAATGTTTCCCTTAAGGCTAAAAAAAAACCTCACTTTAACATAAAACTCAAACATCTGTTATAATTTTATCATCAGAAGATGTTTTTTACATAGTTTAGTGTCAATGTGAGTGATTGTAGTTAAACGGCATCAAAGCAAATCGTACGACGGGAAAAAGTGAGCCATTGCCATGGTTATTAGCTAAAGGTCAACATTTTGTCGCTAGCCAGATAAAAGGGATTTTATGTGAAAAACAGACCTCATTCAGAGCTAAATATCGTCTCAACTCTGCCTTGAAAGAAAATAAAAACAATGCAATAACTCGGTCTGCCACTAGAGACCGCCATCACATTTTAGCACTCAGGGAGAATTGTTGCCATAATATTGAAAGGTCCCTCATTTTGTTGGTTAGAATTTAGAAATAAAAGCTAGTAATTAACCACCAGAGGACATTTGGGTGCCGACTGACGCGAAGTGGCTGGTTAGCATTTTTTTTAGCAGTTTTTAATTTAAAAAAAAGTTTTTTCACTTCGCAACAGAGCAGCCGATCGAAGTCTTTAAAGATTTTCAGACACTTCCAAACCAACAACAATAAAACTTAAAAAAATTATATTAAAAAATATCTTTAAAAAGTGATGGTTAATGGCCAAAAATCCTGGGGTTCCCGTTATGTAGCTAGCCCAGAATAAACAGTTATTTTTATATAAACTAGCTTCTTCCCTCTCTTTTTCAAGCAATAAATCAAGCTCTACTCGACTTAAGTTAATTATCACTGTATTTATACCATGGTCCGGGTGAATACTCAATTCTGATTGGCTGCTGAGTGTGCATTAAAAAGTGATATACCACAGTGATATACCATGCCTAAAAAAGTAGTTCCGGTCACATAGCATAAATGTTCTGTGTCACTGCGCCGGCTTCCTTAAAACAAACGTTTGCTTCGTCATCTGGACAAAAACAAGCGGTAAGAGGTGAACTTTCTCTCTGAACTGATGCTTTATTTAACCCATCGGGACGATGGGTTAAATAAATAATATATATCGACGAATCTTGACTGCAGTGGTGTCATGGTAACGTGACAAGGCGCCGCACCACGTAACATATAGCCCACTTTTCCTGAAAAAAGCGATCCAAATTGGAAAAAAAAAAAGAATTAAGGACTAAAAACTGGTTAATGTTTATTCTTTTGTAAGTGACCATGGTATAAGCGGGTTAATGGCCCTCAAAGTATGCATTATCAATTTTTAACGCACTTTGCAGAAGCAACCGTCTGACGTGAAGGCTTCCACAGCGTGCGTTAAAAAGTGATAATGCACAGTCCGTCGGCCATTAACCCTTACTGAATTAAGCAAATGTGACTTAAGTATGTCTTTGTTTCTGTTTTCTTTTTATGTCCATGCATTTCATCATTTCGGTGATGGGTTTAATAATTCTGCGTGACTTTTTTAATGTATTGACTACAATTAATGCTTGAAAATAAATGAATCAATCAAATCAAATCAAATCTGAAGAGCTGCTAAAAGTTGCCTCTATGTTGCCTTCAAAACCCAGCAAATGAGCAGAAAATAGAAACGTTTTACATGCAATAACTTGTTCTGCCACTAGAGGCCGCCATCAGAGTTTCACACCCTGTGAAATTTCTTTGTAAAATTTAAAGTTTTCACATTTTTCTTTTGGAATTCAGAAAACGAAACTGCAACACTAACCTAGCTAGCTAGTTCCAAACTCACAAGAAAACCCCCCAAAGTGAGCAAAAAAAATTATATATATTTATATATTAAAGTTCTAAAGGAATTAACTTGGTCTGCCACTAGAGGCTGCCATCACATTTTCGCACTTGAGGAGAAATTTTGTCGTAAAATTGAAAGCGCCCACGTGTCTTCTTGGAATTCAGAAATAAAAGCTAACGATGAACCAACAGATGTGTTTGTTAGCATGGTTATCAATTTAGCCGTATTCAAACCAATAAAACATTTATACATTTTCCAAATATGTCTTAAAAAGCGACGTCTATTGACAAAAACTACTGCAGGTGGATCGGGCCACCACTAGAGGGCCCCATCACATTTTCGCACTTGGTGTGAAAATTTCTTAAAGTAAAAAAATGAACATTTCTACATTTTTTGTGATAAAATTCAGAATAGAATGCTAACCATGAACCAACAGCCTGGCTAGTTAGCATTTTAGCCATTTTTCAAGTTTAATTTCGCAAAAAGGCTACCGATCACAGTTTCAAGGATTTTTAGTCATGTGCCAATATGGAAAAGAAAAAAAAACAACTTGAAAAATTTCCCCAAATGTCTTTAAAAAATGATTGTAACATCCAGCTGTAGCGCTTTTGAGCAATTCCAGTTGACTGGCGCGCAGCTACTTGGGCTCCACAGTAATATACATACAAATGCCTGGATGTATATTGACTATGTTGGGCGGGAAAGCTCAGTGTTGAGTGGTCGTAGAGGATGAAGTTTACCACGACTTCCAAACGAAACCAACAAAAGTAAAAACACAGGAAGACAAGAGGGAGGAGACAGGATGAGCGATAAGAAAGAGGGAAACCAGAGGATGGAGAGGCCGTGAAACACAACGTCAGACTGGAACACAACAACACAAAGAGAGACAAGTATTAGGAAAAATGGTTTAATATAGGAGACAGAAGCAAAAAACTGCATCACACAAGAACATACGTTTACAAAAATAACTCTGACTGCTTCAGCTACACAGTTAGTTCACAGAGAAGGACAGAGAAACCGGAAAAATCTAAACAGCTAAAAGCAAAGTTTCTAATTCGTCGATCTCTTTATTTAAACTAATACATTAATCCATTGAAGGTGACTAAATATTTCTATTCGATCTTTTTCTATAATCGTCTTATCGTGTAGACGGCACAATACAGAAGTCAAATGAAACTTACGGCTGTTGTCTAGACACACTATTTAAAAAAGCAACAACAACAAAAAAAAGGAAAGGTGTGACACTCGCCTAGCCTCTGATTCAGGGGGAAAAACAATGCAAGAAAGAAACCAAAAGAAAGGAGGGAGAACACTGGTGTGAGGAAAAAGAAGTGGAAGGAATAAAAGCCAAAGATCTTCTAGAAAATCTGATATCAAAAGCCAACCTTCTCCATGCCAGCTAGAAATCAAACTCGGGGACCAGTCGGGGTCAGGCCACACCACCAGGCCAGACAGGTTTCTAAGATTTTTTTTTTATGTTGTTTCCTTTAATCTCCAGTATAAAAAAATTCCACTGGTACAAAATGCATAAGTACAATCAGTTGTAGAAATAGGAAAGCCTGCATTTTCTTGTACTGTTTAAATCCCATCCAGTGACAGATTTCCAAGTGTTGTCAAACAAACATACATCACGCTTACAGGATCCACTGAAATGCATCGACTTTGGCTTCTCTCAAGACAAGAACTTTGAAACTACTGAGAAATTAGAAAAAAAAAAAAAAAACCTTTGTTGAGATTTTCAAAATAAAAGCAACAACAGCGAGAACGGAAAGCAGAAGAAGAAGAAAAACAACAGGAAATCAGATCATTTCTAAAGACAACAAGCTCTTCTTTTTACGCCACAGAAAGAGAACACACAAAACAGTTTTTCCTCAAAAAACTTGACATAAGCCATAATGCAAAGAAACGACAAGATTTTTTTTTCCTTTCAGTTTCATTTGTTTGATAAATAGCACTTAGATAATTAAGAAAGAAGGAGAACAGAGAAGTGAACAGTGACGAGATAGAAAGATTACAACGAGCATCGGTGATGACAGCCCCTGAGGTGAGCCGCTCCGCAGGAACTCTGCTTCCGCGACCTTCTTGTGCTTCGACGATACGAGAAAGACGAGATGCTTCACGCCGGACTGTGCAAGTTTGGTGCAATTTTGCAGTTTTTTGGGGGTGGGCGGGGTGGGAGAGCTTAAATGCAAGAAGTGACGCGGCCTGGAACGACGGTCGGGGCGTGAAAGTGGCGGATTTGAACCTGCGCGGCTGCCTGTGCTGCAGGGTTTACTGCGTTCGGCTGATGGAGCGTCCGCTCGCCGCACTCCTGGAGCTCAGACTGCGAGTTTGGTAACGAAAGCTTTCATCCGGCGCTTGACTGGGAGGGTGCGACCTCTTCTTCTCCAGCCGACAAACGCTGTTATTTCCCCCGTCGCTGTTCCAATAAGGCATCTCTGTCCACGTGGCCCTGCTTCTAATAACCCTGGTTAGCCTGGGAGACGACCGCCTAAGCTAGAGCGGCGTCCGTCAGAGCTGAGAAGAAACGACGGCGGATCGACAAAGAGGGAGGCCGGCTGCACACGGACTGGAAATACTGGAACGTTGCTCCCTGGTTAAGGCGAATGGTGAGCTTCTGTAGAAAATAACGCTGCTGCTTTTTTACCTGTTTTTTTTTGTTCTTTTTTTTTGCAGACCGTAAACTTTCAGGGGGGGGGAGCAGGGGGCAGTTGAGTAGACAGACAACACTGTGCCGTCCTTGTAAACGGCTCGACCACGAGATTGGCAACAACACACTTTGGCATCTGAACAGGATTTTGGCCCACAAACGGAGGACGTCTTATGACCCTCACGACCCCCCCCCCCCGGCTGACCGACGGCGTGTGCTTTTCACCCAAAAGTTTGCAGCGGCAGGAAAAGGCAGCCGCTCTTGCCCTGTGCTTACATCATGAAAGCCGGAGTTGGCGCACATGACGGTAATGATCCGAGCTGTTGCGATTAAAAAAATAAAAAACGGTTTTGAACTTTCCAGAGCGAGCAGGAGAGGAGGATTGGTGGAAATAAGGCGTTGCGTATGGCTCTCACCCCGGGTTCTCAGCGGAGGGGACGTTGAAGCGGAAAGAAAACACGCCGTCTGAGACGCGAACACAGACAGAACAGGAGTGCAAAGATTGGTGGTAAGGCTTTGATGAAGGAAAAGTGTCTGCGACGGCGGCGGACGGCGGCGGCGGCTGCTGCTGCTGCTGCTGAGGAGGAGGCGTTCGCCCTCAGGGGCTCTCATGCACAATAAAGTAAACTGTGAGGTCTGCACGAGCGTGTGTGTCCATGTGTGTGTGTGTTAGGATATATATATATATATATATATATATATATATATATATATATATATATATATATATATATATATATATATATATATATATATATATATATATATATATATGTACCGTATATATGACACATGGGCACTTTGTACAGTTTTTACAAAGGAAAAAAAAAGCAAACATGACATTGTCAGGCAACAAGACCACAAGTTAACAAACTCTTTTAAATCTATACTTTAAATATGAGGGATCCATACAAAACACTTATAATAAAATACCCATGTTATCAAATAATTTCACAAGAAATACACTGACGCGCTAGGCAGGAAGTACCTTCAGAATTTGGCACTAAACTCCACGAATCTCGTCTTTTTTTTTTCGTTATAAGACATTTTGCCGAACAACAAAACACATCTAAATATTGTTTCCCACAAGAGAAATAAAATAATGACATTGATGCTTCACAAGCTGACAGTTTATATATATATATATATATATATATATAGATATAGATATTTATATTTATATATATTTTCAGGAATTTCATATAGCTAATTAACGAACAAGAAATTTAGCAAATAGGGACTCCTTAAAAAAAAGAAAAGAAAAATTATATGAAAGGCTTTGTCTATTGTTCAAGTAAACTGATTTTTTTAAGTCTTCTCTTGAAAAACATGAGACATTTAAGACCGTTAGACTTGTGATGAAACCCACAGCTAAACTCACGAGAAGCACCGACGTTAACGCGGATTACAGGTATTTTTTTGTCTATACATTTAAACTGTAGAAAATATAGGTCATTTCATCATGTGCATTTAAACCACGGATTGTCTATCTGTGAGTCAGTTCAGCAAAAAGGTGACACAAGTAGGTAGCATTTCTCCCCCAAACAGGGCAAATGTCTCTTTTTTTTGTTGTTTTACCTTTAAACTACTCTAGAAAAAAGTGGTTTCTATATATAGACTTTGAATGAGAAACAGAGCCACTTAAAATGGCCTTATCAAAAAACTTTACACCGCCTGAAAAATGTAAAAACCATTAGAGAGCTTTGACAGAGTCTAAGATTGATCAGACAGTTTTCTCCCCAAAACTGTTTGGAAGTAGTCTTATTTTCAGAGACACGAGCGCGAGGCTGCCTCTGGCCCGTTGGATCAGCGGGCGGCCAGAAGCCGAGCGGGACGCGCCAAATTCCTGTAGTGAGCTTCAAATGGAGGAAAAAAAAACAGATCAACTGACAGAGAGGAAGTGGAAATAATAAATAAAAATCAACGAATGGAAATCATTTTGCCACAGGGTTTTTTTTCCTTTGTTTCAAACATTTGTTTTGTCATAAAAAGTCTTTTGTTTTCTCGTCTGAATGCAGCGTTTTTCACATTTTTACGTGTCAACCTCCTCCGTCCCTGAACCCCCCCGCCCCCCGAAAAAAAAACCAAACAGATCCAAACATGCATAAAAACAGCGACGCAAAAAGTCCAAAAAGGTCAGTAGGCTGCGGACGAGGAGGAGGAGGAGAACCAGGTTATGATCAGATGAGCTCAAAAAAAACACATTGGAAAAAAAGAATGACGAGGACGAAGAAGAAGAAGAGGAGGACGATGACACTTTTTTTTTTTTTGGTGAAGAGTTTTTTTGTCGTATTCTTTGAAGTTTACTTTTTTTGTTTTGTTTTGGACGCCACGGAGACATGCTAGGCAAACGATGAGCTAACAGGCATGGAGATGTGTTGCTCTAAAGGAGGGAAAGAAAAAACACGAGAGAGGAGAGTTACACACAGAGCCAGAGCACCACAACACAACAGCTTTTCCTTTAGAGAAAAAAACAAAACAACAACAACAACAAACGTACAAACAACAACACTACACACTGATTTCATTGGCAGTTTTTTAGCTCTTTTTTTTTGTTTCATTATATTCATAGTTCTACTCTGACGGCAAACATCACACGTTCACAAGACGAGAGAAACTGCGTCCATCGCCGCGCCGACGCATGGACGACCTTTGGGAGGCAGTTTTTCAACAGGTGCGAATCTCAAAAATGTAGCTTTACAAATGCATACGGGGGTGGGGGGGCACAAACACATTGAAAACTTCTGAAGTCAACAGAATGAGAAAGAAAACCTGACACGAACGAGAACGTGGAGCGATGGAGTGACGGCACAGAGAGGTGTGATCTTCAAAGAATAACGTGGAACAGATAACTGATTCTTACGGGATGAAAGCGACATGTGCTTTACGCACTGGAAAAAAAACAAAAACAGCAAAATTCCAGTTCCACAAGACTTCTCCACAAGGGTCTACTTCGAAAAAAAGGATGTATATTTTCTAGGAGTCCAATAACTTAACTGCAATAAATAAAATCCTTTTTTTTTCTTTATCAGAGGCAGTAAAAACGTTGTAGAAAAATAGAACTGCTTTTTTTACAAATAAAATTTACAGGCCTGTGGCTTTCTGTAATTTGAATTTTTTTTCTCCAACAAACATCAAGTACTTTCAGTTTCCCCCTCAGACTCTTAGTAGTAGTACTTTTGATAACCATCAAATTCTGGATCTTATTTTGAAAATCTTCTATATGCTGCAACACTTAAGACCAATGTGATCTGACCCAGAAAAGTAGTTCATATAATTCTGCGAACTAAAAAAACGGTTTACTTTCATAGAACTGATGAGTGTGTGTTGTTGTTGTTGTCTTGTTGTTTACATTGTGTGACTGTGCTGTGCTGTATGGCAGGCTGACTTTAGTGTAAATAGGCCACTAACGTTTTGCAGCCTTTGCTCCCGGGTTGCCAGCAGGCTTAAGAGGGGTTTTGAAGAAGCAGCGGCAACCTGCAACCAACACCGCGGAGGTCAAAGGACGTGTGCATATCGGAGTGCGCGTCAAACGTAAAAGGAGGTTTAAAAAAATAAGAGAACCCCTTAGCCAAACCTAAGGTTTTCTGCGAAGGAAGAGAGGATGTGTAAAATAAGTTAAAAAAAAGAAAGAATGGCTCCATTTGTCTTTATCCTAAAATGTCTGGATAAAAATAATCAAAACTGGTCTTTCCTTAAAAAAATAGAGAATAGCTACTTCCTTCTAATATAATATTAGGTAGAAGAAATTGCACAAAGTAATGGGGGTAATGGAAGCGTTCATGTGTGCCAAAAATAAAAAAGCAATAAATAATAATAATACTGGCTAACATAAAGATAAAAAAATCAAAGGCTCGTGTCTCGCTCAGGATGGTTGTAGGTCGTCTCCCCCTCCTTCCCACATCCCTCCTTCAAATCCGCCCTCCCCAAGTCCCCGTGTGAAGAGGTCGTGGCTCGTTTTTTTTTCTTCATTGGGGAGGGGGGGGGGACTTACCCTAGCAGTGCTAACAGGGGGAGCAGACAAACCCTAGTGCTAAGATCAGTACGGTTTGCTGTCGTTCTTGGAGCGCTTCAGTTGAACCTTCAGCCTCTTCATGCCGATCTGAAAGCCGTTCATGGCCTGGATGGCTGCCTGTGCCGACACGGGATTGTCGTAGCTGACAAAGCCTGCGGGAAAACCGGGGGGAGAAAAAAAAAATGTCAATGTGTCATCCTTACCGCAGGTCAATGACTGGACAGTTTAACCCCTTAACACCTGAGCTGTCACCGGCGACAGTAATAAAGAAGACTTTTTCATTATCTTCTTCAACATCGATTATTCTGCGACATAATTAAAGCGATAATGCAAAGAGGGGATTGCATTTTCGTTTTCACGTCCACTGTCCACTATTTTAAGTCAACAAAAGCAGCTTTATTTTGAAAATGAAAAAGCATTTCTGGTATTGACTTTTATTTTTTTAAATTATGGAACATTAATGCTTCCATACACTAGAGCTAAAGCATACATATGTTGCATGTCATTAATAATCAGTTTATGCCCTATACGTGCTGCTAAAGTAGCAAATATTAATGGTCCCCATTTTCAATTCTGTTGTAGTACAATGTTATTTAATAGGACAGCAAGACAGACTTTTTTATTGCATTTTCAGCTTGTTTCTTTAGACAGCACTGAGGTAGAAAGTTTAGACACATTTGGATAGGTCATGTCCTTCATTAAGTTTTTCTAAGTTGACTAAATAACAAGAAAATAGTTGGAACAGACTTGAGTTGTTTGTTAAGACGTATAGCTAGTTTATTAAAAACACGCTGCTATTAAAAAGGGTTAGCACAAGGTGTTTTAAATGAGAAAGCAAGTTTTTCAAAAACTTGCTTTATCTTTATAAGCTAATGCTAGTCTACCATTAGCTATTTGGCGATAAAGCTAGTTTTTCAAAGATGCTTTATTTATGTGAGCTGATGCTAGTTTAGCATTAGCTATTTGATGAGAAAACTAGTTTTTCAACAACAGATTTTGTATATTTAAGCTAATGCTAGTTTAGCTTTAGCTATTCTGTGAGAAAGCTAGTTTTTCAAAAACACGCTATATTTATTTAAAAACGTTTAACATAATTAGCTCAACACAGTTTTTTAAATAGTAAAAGGCGGCACATTTATATTTTAGATTTCCAGTTGTTAATATTACGATATTTAAATGGCTTACCATTCGAAAACTGGTCCATTTGAGAAAGCTATTTTTCTTTCCAAAAACAAGCTGTATTTATGTTAGCTAATACTAGTTTAAAATTAGCTATTTCGTGAGAAAGCTATATTTTTAAAACACACAGTATTTATGTAGTCTAATGCAAAATTTCACATTTCACACACTACTTGATGGGAAAATTTGCTTTTAAAAATGTGCTTAAGTACAGACTCTTAACCAAATTAGTTTATCAGAGTTTTTGAATGCAGTAGGTCTACTTTTACATTTACATATGTAAAAATGAATTACTTAAATGACTCATGTCAAATATCTGGTTATTTGGGAGTCAATGTCAAGTTCAAGTCTCAAACTGCTAAAGAAAAGAATGAATCATAATAGCTCTTTGAAGTAATTGTTGCAAAAATATTATGAATGGAGGAAAAGTGCAACAGATGATGCTAGCTGACAGCTCACACATGACAAATGTTCAAACGCACAGCGTATCAGTTTCATGCCGCGTCCCAAGAAGCATCTCAGAGCACACTTCACTTCCTCATGTGATCCAACATTTAAACTGACAGTAACTTCTTGTCTCGCCTGTTTCACATTCATCCTAACAATCCATCTGCTGCTTGTCAAGTAGCAGTCAAATTTCATTGCTCTTACCTCCCGGATCCAAGCTTGATTTATTTCAGTTTGTCTCAGCTGTGACATGCAGACTGGATATGCATAATATTCAGATGTTCCTGCTTTTGACGTCTAAAGCCTGTCAAACAAAACTCGCCTTTCTTTTTTTTTCTTCTGTCGGAGAAAAAACGTATATGTGTGTCTATAGGGGGGAGATGAAAGAGCAGCATCTGCCACCATGGTCTGAATTGAAACTTAGAATTAAGCACAATTTTATTTCCTCCCACATGAGTTTAACCACTGAAATGTCATTTGGGTGATATCTTGAAGTTTCGCCATAATGGCAAAATGTTTCAAGAACAAAAGACAATAAGTCCAGATGACTTAACTTCAAGACTGTGAAATACTTTAGTCTTACTGAGGAAATGGACTTTAAACGGCAAAAGTTCTGCTTAAGAGTCTATTATTTTGAGTTGAGTTTGGAAGTTAGTCAAGACGTTGCTTTTCTTTTACTTGAATTTATTTTTATAAATAGATGTATGTTTTTGTTCCAAGGCTAAATACAGTTGTTTCTCATACGTAATACTAAGATTCACATTACTGCATTTACTGCACATATTTCAAGTGCGTCCAAGGCTAAATATTGTAGTTGGTCACATGTGTTACCATACCCTAACCCTTGCTCCGTGCGACTAAGAAAAGAGTTTAGCACTGGCAGTACAAGTGCGTAATTTGGCAAGTGATGTGACATGTACTCTGGAGCGACTTATATATGTCTTTCTTCTTTTTTACCGGTATGCATTTTTTGGCTCCTGCAACAGACAATCCGGTGCGACTTAAACTCCAGAAGGTACAGAGTATATTCGTACTAATTGTTTACGTTCTGCAATTAACAGTCCTTGAACACGTGGGGGGATGTTAAAAATGCATTATACCATATTCCGGGTGAATACTCGATTCTGATTGGCTGCTGGGTGTGGATTAAAAAGCGATAATGCACACCGGTCAGCTAGCTTAAATGTCCATATTACTGCGCTGGCTTCTTTAAAACAAACTTTAGCTTCATCATCTGGAAAAGAACAAGCGGTAAGAGGTGAACTTTCTCTCTGAACTGATGCTTTATTTAACCCATCGGGACGATCAGCATATATATATCGCTTTGCTGCTGCACTGGAGGTCCATGCTGGGCCAGCTGGCAAAGCGGTTGTCATGTTACTGTGACAATGCGCTGCACCACGTAAAAAATAATCCGCTTTTTGCGGAAAAAAAGCGATCCAAACCGGAAAAAAAACAAGGATAAAGTATTTCTTTTGTAAGTGACCATGGTATTAGTGGGTTAATGGCCATCAAAGTGTGCATTATCAGAATTGACACACTTTGCGTCAGATGTTTGCTTCCGCAAAGTGCGTTAATTTCTGATAATGCACACTTTGTCGGCCATTAACCGTTACGTAAAAACATCTTGGAATGTTTATACTTCAACATACCTTTGATTATAAAAGGGGAAAACTTTTATAATAATAATAGGACATCAGTTTGTGTTCAGGTACTAAAGCTGCTAAACTTACCGTACTAGTAGTAACTACCAGAGAAAACTTTTTCTTGTCAAGTCAATTTTTTTTAAGCTACAGTTCAATGAGCCCTACTCCTTCATATTGGGTATCATTGAAATCTCCACATGTCTTCTGTAGATACTTCTGTAGGTTTGGAAAGGTCCTCCACAGAGGACAAAATCTGCATTTCTAGTGGTCAGGAGGATACTATGAATTTTGAGCAAGTGAACCTCATGAATCAACAAAAAACAAGAAAAATGTGTGCGTTTGTGACAACTTAAGCAGAATTCAACTTCATCTAGACTTACTTTTTTTCTGTCAACAGTTTTTTCTACAACATTTGTCCTAAAAAACACTCTCGAGTTCTAGAAATGGTGTCATTATGAGCCTGTTTAGACCAAAAGTTGCGAGTGAGAGGTCCTACCGAAGCACTTGCTAAGGTTTGTCTGTTTGTCGATGAAGACTTTGGCAGAGACCACGTTTCCAAAAGGCATGAACATCTGCAGAATGTCCTGGTCTCCAAACTCTTGGGGCAGGTGGTAGATGAAGAGGTTGGCACCTTCAGGTCCTGCAGGGACGAAATGCACAGCAGACGTAAGGTCTGGGAGAGTTTTTGTTGTTGTCTTTTTTTTTCAATAATCAAAAATCTGTGAAAGAGACATAGAGACTGCAGATGTGTTGTCATGGGAACGGAGCTCAAGCACACAGCTTAGCACAATGTCCCGTGACCTTGGGTCCACCATTGCTCTTGAATGGCATAAAAACTGCGTCTCCCACGAAAGCTTTTCATTTACTAACAGTGTTTTCACTGTCTACGCATAAAACCGTTTTTGTTGTTCTGTGTCTTTTTATTTATTCATGATTTGAGCTTCATGGTTTCCTCTTTTAGGGGGGGGGGGGGGGGGGGGGGGGTCGCAGGTCAAGCCTCTGGCCTCTCCCTCACACATAATAATGATAATAGCAGGTCAGACCTCCGAATCATTTCATATTCGCTCCACAGCCACACAAAGCAGCGGTGGTGGCGGAGCGCTGAACACAGAACGTCTGGCTTTCCCCGGAGGGGTTTGAACTTTGGGATGGACCGCCAAACAAAGACGGCTTTTGTAGAAATGCATCTTGGCTGGAAGCAGAGAGGTGCATCAACAAACAGCATGCGGCTCTGTTTGTTTTACGAGGCATTTCATCATCTGCTTTGTATGCAGCGCGCTTGTGGAGGCTTTCTGGGAAATTTAAGCCGTGCTGCCGCCGCAGATGCAGATGGAGCAAAGCC
This sequence comes from Oryzias latipes, assembly GCF_053564925.1. Lineage (NCBI taxonomy): Eukaryota > Metazoa > Chordata > Actinopteri > Beloniformes > Adrianichthyidae > Oryzias > Oryzias latipes. The sequence continues at coordinate 24,037,775 of NC_136259.1, forward strand.
TCTACCCAAAAAATATGAAATTTACAATTTATATATATATATATATATATATATATATATATATATATATATATATATATATATATATATATATATATACGAAACATAAACAATTATTTGATTTCTTAATGAATGACCTAAGAGTATTTTCAGTTTTGTTGAACACGTAAAATGACAAAAGTACAGACCGACCCACCTATACATATGTTCGTATTAAACTTACAAGGAGAAACTTTGATTTTCTTACAAAAATTCTTAAAAAGACTTAAGCATTTTCACCCTGTTATTGAGGAAAATCAAATACATTCATATCTAGGATATTATTTTTTTTCTGCTAAAGCATGTAAATTATCAAAAAAAAAATCCTTAAACAAGTTTTATAAAAATAAAATCTAATGATTTTATTTAGACAATGAAAATAGATATTGAGTAAGAATAATATACTAGAAAATAATTTGTTTAAAGACTTCAGAGTTGAAAGTTTATATATATATATATATATATATATATATATATATATATATATAAACATATATACATCTAGTCCAAACCAGCCTTCATAGGAAACTCAATGAAGCTGTCGAAAACCTCCCTTGAAGCCAATGGGAAGCCACTTGCACAAGTGTCCATCAAATGTGGGATATACCAAGGTGATGCTCTGTCCCCACTGCTGTTCTGCATAGGTCTGAACCCCCTCAGCCAAATAATCACAAAGACTGGCTATGGATACCGACTCAGAAATGGGGCCAACATCAGTCACCTCCTATACATGGATCACATCAAGCTATATGCTAAGAGCGAGCGTGACATTGACTCCCTGATCCACACCACCAGGATCTACAGTACTGACATTGGGATGTCATTCGGGCTCGAGAAATGCAGCCGGATGGTGACAAAGAGAGGCAAGGTAGTCCACACAGGAGGGGTCTCACTCCCAGAAGGAACAATAGCAGACATCGAGGACAGTTACAAGTACCTTGGAATTCCGCAGGCAAATGGCAACCTGGAGCAGGCAACAAGGAAAGCTGCAACAGCTAAATACCTCCAACGAGTAAAGCAAGACCTGAGAAGCCAGCTCAATGGCAAGAACAAGACCCGGGCAATAAACAGCTACGCACTGCCAGTTATCAGATACCCTGCAGGAATAATAGGATGGCCAAAGGAAGAGATACAGACCACGGATGTTAAGACACGAAAGTTCCTCACCATGCATGGAGGGTTCCACCCCAAATCCAGCACCCTGAAGGGGCAAGGAAGGAGGCCGAGGACTAGTGAGCGTAGAAGCCACTATCCAGGATGAAACATCCAAGATCCATGAGTACATCAAGCTCAAGGCCCCAACTGACAGTGTGCTCAGTGAATGTCTCAGGCAATGGAGAGCAGAGGATACAGTGCTGGAGGACAGATCCTCATGGGAGGACAAACCCCTGCATGGGATGTACCACCAAACCATAACTGAAGTGGCTGATATCAAGAAGTCCTACCAATGGCTAGAAAGGGCTGGCCTACAGGACAGCACTGCAGGGTGTAAGATGCTGGCAGGTAAAGCATACGCATACATGGAGCGCCACAATCAAGTGTCTGGAATAATATACAGGAACATGTGTACAGAATATGAACTGGAAACCTCAAGGTCAAAATGGGAAACACCTCCAAAGGTGGTAGAGAATGAGAGGGCAAAGATCCTGTGGGACTTCCAGATCCAGACTGATAGGATGGTATTGGCGAACCAACCAGACATTGTAGTGGTGGATAAGGAACAGAGGAAAGCCGTTGTGAGGAAAGCGATGGGAACATCAGGAAGAAGGAACATGAGAAACTGGAGAAATACCAGGGACTCAGAGAAGAACTGGAGAAAGCCTGGAGAGTAAAGGTGACAGTGGTGCCTGTGGTAATTGGAGCACTCGGGGCAGTAACCCCCAAACTGGAGGAGTGGCTACAACAGATAACTGGAAAGACCTCAGACCTCTCAGTCCAGAAAAGCGCAGGAACAGCTAAGATACTGCAGGACCCTCAAGCTCCCAGGCCTCTGGTGGAGGACCCCAGCTTGGAGGAGAAACCACCCGCGGAGGGTGAGAGGGGCGTTTTTTATTTTGATTTTTATATATCCCCCATTTCGAATTTCCCTCTCTCTCTGGTTGAGAAAGAGGGAAAGAGAGAGAATTGTCTGCAAATATAATAATATAATAATGATATAATTCCGGTTTAGCCTCAAGTACAAAAGGAGTTTCTACAAATATAAACCTTGTGTGTCAGAAGCTTCATAAACTCTTATTATAACAGTAACACCTTTAGCTCTCATATATATTTCCTTAAAATGCTGAACAGGACAAGTTAAACCAACCAACCAACCAACTTAAATCAAATCAAATCAACCAATCGTGCAGAAGACACTGACAGACTTCTTTCATTGGAAAAGTAACTGTTGTAATGGAGCTGCAGTTCCCGCTGAGTGACGCGCCGCCCCAGGCCGCCGGGCTACTGACCCTCTTTCTGGCTGCCGGCAGCGCCTTGCTGCTGCAGCAGGGACTGGCTGTAGAGCGTAGGCAGCGCTGCAGCGGCGTACTGCTGGATCCCTGAGTAAGCCTGCGTCAGCGCGTCCATGGTGCCCGCGGTCCCGTTGGTGAGCCCTGCGCCGCCCAGGCCTCCGTTTAGAGCCGCCATACCTGAGAGCATTTGAGCAACTTTACATAAAACCCAACAATAAAAAAAAGAAAAATGCACTTACTCATTAGCGCCCCCATTGAAGGTTGTGTTTCAATCACACATACAGAGACAAGGACGCACAACCACACAATAAAAGTGACGCATTTCACACACACACACACAAGTTTACACACAGCAGTGATATGAGAGCAGCAGGTAACAGCCAGAGCTGCGCAGGTGGAGTAACAGAACGCAGCGACGCATGCAACTCTTCCTACCGAGACACAACAGCATGTTTTGACACACATTGTCCCGACTCTGACAACTCAAAGGACGACAAAATTTTCAGTGAATTTCGTTTTTGATTGAGGAATCCTAGTTTCTTTATTAATTCAAAATATTTAAATAAAAATATTAATAAAAATGGAAACTTTTTTTCAAATACACGAAGGTAACAGGGCGTTAAATCCAACTGACTGGTGTAAATGTGCAAACATAAAAGTATTTTAGTTTTAACTACTGTTCCCCAAATCTTTGGAGGTTTCTATACATGTGCTGTGTGTGGAAAGGTTTTGTTTTTTAACTTAAAAAATGTTTTTATTATGTGAAGCACTTTGTGCTACATTTGTGTAAAGTTTGATGGCTCTTTTATCGTAGTGAAAAATCTCAAATAATTTGATTAAATAAACGGTAGGTTGTCTACGTTATTGTAGCTGAATTTTTCAATGTCATTTAAAAAGTACATATTTCCAATAAATCTAAGTAAACGGCTGAATGTCAGAACTTTTCATGGTAAATAAGAAACGCGTTTTCTTCTCTTCTGCTGCAAAACTCTGTTGAGTCCTTAAGTAAATAATTGCACAAACACATTTAAAACATCTAAAAGTCTATTTTATAGGTTTGTTTTGGATCCTAATCCAATGTTCTACTGTTTAAAGCATTGACTGTGTGGGACATCACCCAAACAACGATAGAAAGTCAATTCGCGATCTGGACGCCGCCATGTTGGAGCCAGATGTTGTCACTAAGCAATGACTGGTCCAACTGAGTCAACGTTTCTATGGCAACCACTCTCTCCAATCCGTAGCGAGCGTGTTTGAAGTCCAAACCCCTACCACCTGAAAGCAGGCTCTGAAGAATCTGTCAATCAAATGTTTGGTACGTAGGGGGCCAACAGGCTCCGCCTACTTTTATTGAGGCATCTGATTGGTCAGTTTATAAATTGAATAACTTGAACTTCTGAAAAAAATATAATGAAAACATAAGGATTATAAAAAACATGGTAAAAAAGTATCAGATCAGGAATGTTTCTTCTGACCAAAGAATGACAGGAACAGCTGTTTATTTCTCTATAGAAGTCTATGGGATTTTGCTTCTTGGAGCCACTTCCTATTTGAAACACCAGGGGGGGCGGGGTCACTCAGTCCAGTTCTCATTTACAGTCAATGGCTCAAATTCACTCGAGAAGAGAAAAAGGATGACGGCTTATCAAAATAGACTTGAGTTTTGACTTTGTATATCTCTACTTTTTCACACTGGCAAGAAAAGTAAAAGAAAAATTTACTTTTATTTAGAAAAATAAATATATTTTGATGACTTTTGAACATTCCAAACAATAGTTTAGAAATAAACTGGGCTTTGCAGCTTCGCTTCACCCTCACTGCCCCCCTTTTAGTGTTTCTGGCCGAAGCGCTGAGTGACTTTTCATCTGTTTTCTTGTCTCGGTGCTTTTCCAGCGGCTGATGTCTCTCTTTAAGGCTGGAGGCAAACGGGGATGTTTAAAACCGGCAGCCACCGCCGCGCCGCCGCTCATTAGCAGCTCGTAACGGCTTAATATCACGGCTGAGGGCGACTTGTCTGAGGGGGGGCAGACAGCGCCATGGCGTCCCCTCACCGCCACACACAGTGAAATAAATGATCACTGCGGCGCTCCGGATTATAGGTCACTCATTTATTCCGAAATAATTGCACCGGTGACCTTTGCAATTCAATTAGGGCCTGGCTGTGTTTAAATGAGGGCGGTTGTTGGTCGGGGGATGAAGGAGGAGTGTTCAGAGGGGTTAGCGGGGAGGAAATAGGACGCCAAACGAAAGCGACTGCTTTGGCCTGAAATGACGAACGCGTGGCGTGTACCTGCGTGCGCACGGGGAACCGCTCGCATGATTTACACGCCAGCTACAGCGGCTCCGGCCCGGAGCGGTAAAGGTCAGAGCAGAATAATGTGGTGGAAGAGGCTGAGAGGACAGGATCTCTGCTGTCATAACAGCTCTGATTAAGAACGCCGTCCCCGCTGTCCCAACAGGTCAGAGGCAGGTCACGGCGTGCAGCCGGCGAGCCCTCGGTCTGCGGCTTCACGCACGTCCAAGTCTTTAACCGATCACAAGTCGTGAAGACCTTAAAACCCAGCGACAGCCTCACTTTCATGAACTTTGGGTTTTCTGGACCTGTCTAGACAAAACGCCATGAGGATTCCTGCAGACGTCCACAGAAGAAGGTTGGCAGAAAAAAAGCCAAGTTTAAAGTTTAAAAGCTGCCTAAACTTTCAAAATAAAACATTTTCTAACAAATAAAATATCAGATGATCTTTTAGTCAGAACTATTTAAGAAGGTATTTATGTTTTTTATTTATATTTGCAAACAGCTAACTTTAAACAAAAAAAGACAAAACACAAGTTAACGTTTTACCAATTATATTATTGAAAAGCTTTTGTTCTGAACGTTTAAATCGTAGCATTCTTAGAAAATAAAACTTAAAATATGCTTTAAAAATTTTAAGCTATTCCCATTCTGTTCAAAGAAAAACATGACAGTGTCGAACAGAATCAGGAAACTAACAACTGTCGTCACAGTAGCCGCACGCCAAACCGGCATGCAAGCAGGAGCCAGGAGGGAACCAGGAAGCAGATGAGGAGGTGGATGAAGGTCGGGTGGTTGGATGCCTGATCGCAGTGTTTTGAGTCAAACGGAGAGATCAGGAGCTACCAAACAAGCAGGTAGCTGCTGAAGCTTCTCTCTGCTCTGACTCCTGCTGGAATGGATGGATGGATGGGTGGATGGATGGATGGGTGGATGGCAGGATGAATACTCACTGTTGAGGCTACCTGCTAGTGCATTAATGTTGTTCAGGCCCACGGTGGCGCCTGCCAGGCCCTGCAGGGTGCCCAGAGAGGTCAGGGAGTTCATGGCTCCGGCGTTGGAGCTGGCTGTTGTACCTGCTGCTGGGAGGGAAAAAAGAGAGCAGGGGAGGGACAGGGAGAGGGGTGAGGATGGAGGCAAGGAAGGAGAGCAGGAGACAAAGAAATTGATGTGTTACACGGATGTCAAGCACAGCTGCAGCAGAGGTGGAGGATTCTGAGCAGCTTGGTGCATCAACGCTGCGTACGGTCGGAGGCTTTTCCAGCAAACTACTTTAATCCTGTTTGTTTGACCAAACTGGACCTGAGCTTTTCCTGACACAGGTACATCAGGCCCAGAAGAAGATGAGTTTTACTGTCCACAGGAAAAATCCTAGAAACTTCTTTTCCAACTTAACTCTTTCAACATGTACGGAAGGCCAAAGAGGCCAAAAATTACAATTTGCTTTCATCTTAAAAAACTGAAACTCTCTTGATGTTTGTTGATCATGGTGAATATTAATGATTTGTTTGAAATATCTAATACAAAAGTTTTATAGTCTTCATTTTAATTAGGACATTTATTAATCTCTTAAATGTAGGATAAAAGAGTGATTCCTTTTTTTTACTGGGCAATTACACCATCAGATATGCATTTTTTAATTAATATTTATATATGAATATATTTTTAACTAAATGCTTTTATTTTTAGCTTTTGTTGCCTTTCAGAAAACGGAACATCCTTTTCTTTTTTCTATCAGGCATGTACGGAAGGCCAAAGAGGCCAAATCTTAAAACAATTTGTTCTTATCCCAAAAGTTAGGAACTCTCTTGATGTTTAGTAATCATAATTAATATGTTAGGAGTAGTTAGTAATAAGTTTTATAAAATGTATTACTATTAGGACATTTAATTGTCATTTAAATGCAAAAATACTTATCACTTTTTTTGTAAATCACCAATTACACAATTAGATTCAAAACAAAACACTATGTTTAACTTTTTTTAAAATAATTATTCATATACGTAAACACATTTTTGTTGCCTATTCTCTAAATGGAAAATCCTTCTGTTTTGTATGCTGCATGTACAAAACAGTTTGTTCTCATCATAAAAGTCAGGAACTTAATGTTTATTGATTGTAATGAATGTTTAATTTTTTAAGCCAACAAAAAGATTTATAGAATTCATTATTATTACGACATTTAAAAGTGTTTAAATCAACTATAACACCACCACCTTTTCCAAAAGTATTATATTCAACATTTATTCAAAATTGTATATGAAAATATACATTTCTTCTAAGATTACTGGCTATTTTTTTTGTGTGCCAATTCTGAAAACAGTAAGTCGTCTTTTGTGTCTCAGACATGTACGGAGAGCCAGAGAGGCCAAATGTTAAACAATTTGTTCCTATAAAAGTCAGAAACCCAATTCATGTTTATTAATCATACGCATTATTATTTGCTTGGAATAGTTATGATATTATATAAAATTATTCATTATTAAGACCTTTATTAGACACTTAAATGCACCAATAAAATCACCAATAACAACATCAGATTTTCCCAAAGTACTATTTTTAACTTTTATTTATAATTATATATAAAAATACACAGTTTTTCTTAGATAACTGACTTTTTTCATTTATTCTTTGTTCTAAGATCTGAAATCCTACTCTATTTCCACGCTGACATGTACGGAAGGCCAAATAGGACAAATGTCAAAACATTTTTTGTAATTGCTAATAAAAAGTTTTATAAAATTAATTTCTATAAAAAGTTTATTATTTGGTGCAGTACAGAATGAAAAATCCTGTGTATTGTCTTTGCCAGTAACGCCATCAGATTTCCAAATAGTTCAACATTTTGTTTTATATTTATATGTTAAAAAATACACTTTTTATTAATATTACTGTCATTTTTTTAAACCTAACATCCTTCTCTTTTTACAATCCTGAGGTGCAGAAGGGCAGAGAGGTCAAATTTAGAAAAATGTGAGTTTTGTACGTTTATTTTGTTGTCTTCATTTAAACAAACCTGACCAGTAAAATCCAGTTTTGCTTTTTCTGTCCAATTAGAAAACAAATGATGCATTTAGGTTCTATTTATGTCAGAAATACGTTTATCCACAGATTACTGGCCTTTAGCTCAGATAAATGGTCAAAAGCTTTATTTGTTAACAAATGTTAAGGAATCAAAATGTATTTTTTAGACTCAAGAATGTTTTTCCTTCAAATAAACCGTTCTTTTTACAGAAAACAGTAGACGGTCCTTGAATGAAGAAAGCTGAACGGAAATAACCTCCGGGTTCAAGGAAAACCGGTTCTTGAAGGAATTAATGACAGCAACGATCCATCTGCAGTAATGATTTTATGATACTGAGGCCTGAAATGTTACAAGCAGCACCTTTAATGAACTTTTAATCAACAAGCTGTGAAGCCTCGATCTTGCAGCCCTTTTGTGCAGAGTCATGTGGAGATGAAAGCAGAATTATGCATCAGAAAAAAACGGTTTGATTCCGGGTGATGCAGGACCGCATCGGAGAAACACAAGCAGACAAATGGAGCAACAAACAAATGGACAAAATCAGAACAACATTCATATCTACGCAGATTTGTCGACTCAAAACACCCAGCGGATGACAGCACGCACACACCTGAACGCACGCTCGTGTGAAGCGGGTGACCCACGATGCCACAGGTGATGGGTGGGACGGTGCACAAAGCTTTCAGTCTCACAAAACACAGATTTAATCCGGTCACTTAAACTCCACCTCATCAAAGCGCGGCCAACGAAGCAGGACGGCCGCCGAATGTATTCAGAGATGGTTTGGCAGAGGAGCGTTATGTCAGCACACGGTGCAAAGCAAAGACGCTGGCCCGTCTCCATGCACAACCGCCGCTTTTTTCTGGTCAAAAAGTGGAGACGTTTGGGCTTCACTGACACATGCAGTGCGGAGCTGCTGGTGGAGGAGCTACACCTGAGAGGTTGGACTGACACGTACGGTCGAGAAGAAGGAGGGATGAGAGAGGACGAGACGAGAACCAGCGTTTCCGAGTGGAAGGAGGGCGGCGGTGGCGCTGACGGGGAGGCGTTTTTCATATTCATGCTCTGCTGGGAGCGCGCTGCTGGAGCGAGGCCGAGCTGACAAGAAAGAGGGGGATGATGGAGCAGAAACAGGGAGCTTGTCAAAAAGGAGGGCAGGAGCAGGAGATGAGGGCAACGAGAGGGAGCAGGAGGAGAAGGCGGACAGGATGGAGCCACGAGGGGGGGGGGGGGTGAACTCAGAGGTGGAGATTTTTAGCCAGACGCTTTTCTGCCCCCCCCCCCAGCAGGAGGCGAGGAACGCTGATCTCCGTGGTTCTCTGGAGGCGACGGAAGAGATTCGCCCCCCGAAAAATGAAAGCAACACAAAACGGAACCCAAGAAACACTGAAGCACACACCGCACACACATGCACACACAAACGAAGTGCGTGTTGCGGGATGGCACACGATGAGGCGTTCAAGGACAGGGAGGCGGCGCAGACACAGCAAAATGGCGTCGGTCTGACATGGAGGTGTGAAAAGATGGCGGGTGCACACACCAGAGAAATGCCATGGAGGGTCGGGACAATGACGGTGTGTCGGCGACGGTGATCGGTGGATGGTTTCGGTGCCGGGGTCATGGGGGCGACAACACTGGCAATGAGCGGAAGAAGGCGTTGGCACCCCCCAGCACACAACGTCGGCCCCCCCCAACGTGAGTGGCTGCGGCGTTACCTGGGCTGGCCAACGCTCCCAGGGAGGCGGCGTTGGAGGACAAGGGGTTTGCGGTGGAGGGGCTGGCTGAGTTTTGGGCCGCTGCCGCCGCCGCCGCTAAAGTTGCCAGGTTCTGCAACTGCAGAGCACTCATACCTGGAGAGAGGAGCCAGAGAGGGTGGGGTCAAACCTGGGGAGCGGCTGGGTTGCCTGGTAGGACCAGGACAGAGCTGAAACTTTGGGGGGTCCCGAGGCGGAGAGGAGAACCGGCGCACATCTGGAAATAATCCCCCTGCTCGGTCCTCCTCTTTTGGTTCTACGCTTAGCAAATATTTGCACAGGAGTCTGTAGAGTGTGAAGGTAAACACCACAGCGGCTGATTTCCCTAATAAGTCCCAAACGTGTGAGCGGCGGGAAAATGCAGCTGCTGCGCTCGGCGGCTCTGGAAGCAGGAATATTGCAGATGATGTGAACCGACGTTCCTCTGCTTTAACGGCAGGAGCAAACTAACCTCCTCCAACAGCTCTAGATTCGTCTTTACAGCCCTTTCAAATTCAAATCAAGCTCATTACGTGCTCGGCTGCCTTCTGTTTCCACACATAAAAGTCCAACAGCTGAACAAATACCTTCATTTCTGCAATACTGTGTCACGTCTGCAGCTCTGCACCAACCAAACCTTCATTTGAGAGACGGAAAACCACATTTTCCTTCAAGCAATGAACACTTTACCAAATTATCATCCTCTGCTGTGAATTACTACGCTGAAACAATTAGCCACACAAAAGTATTACAAATATAAATGTTGGGAGAAAAATCCACAGTCGGAAGCTTTTCTGACAATTTTTGGAAACTGAACTTCAAAGGTAAAGTTTAAAATAGGATGTGATGCCATGTAGCTGCAAAGCTGAGAACTACGTCCAACTGGACATAAACACGGGGTGGGTGGATGTTAGTTAGTAATCCCAATTGATTCTGACGCACAGAAAAGCAGCTTTGGGCTGATATGCATCACTTTAACGTAAATTCAACCTTTTTAGCACCGATATGCAATACTTTACTTTAATAAAGGTTGACAAGCCACTTTTCTCCGCATTAGAATCCGCTAGTTTACGCTAGAAGAGTCACGGTGATTCATGGCACATCAACGCCGTGTTAAAGGGTTAATCAAGTTCCCAAATAATGGCCTAATCAAAGCTTATCCCAATACAAATGAATTAATTTGTCATATTTCACATTAGTAAGAACAAATGCTGGTTGCTAAGGAAAATTGGAAAATGTGTGTTAAGGTAAAGCCAAAAAAATCCTCAAAACACACTTATCCTCTACCGATATCTAAAAAACGTTTTGGTTGCTATGTGGTTTTTCCCTTTAATGAGGTCTAAATGTATGCGTTTAGCATAAAGAAAAGTGAGTTTTATAGTGTTTGTCTGCATCCTGGAAATTTGGACGGACCACTACCCACTTTGAGCTTCTGTCATTTGTCCAACACTCAGAGAAGTGATGCAGTTCCTCCCGTTGAACACTAGGGAATCCTATTGTTTACTGCAGGGGTGGGCAAACTACAGCCCGCGGGCTGGATCCGGCCTGCCCCCATGATTGGTCCAGCCCACTGAACAATGTCAGAGAGCCGTTTTTTGTTTAGTTTTTTTATCTGGCCACACGATCAAGACGTGACATTTTATTCCATCCTTCTGCAGTCTGAGCTCCAACCTGAAAGCCTCTAAAATCTCTGTCAAACAGAAAAGAAGACAGTCTTCCTTTTCTACGACGCAGTTCATCTTTCCCGGTTTAGCTCATTCTTTTAGAGCAATTATGCTGCTTTTTTTAAACAGCGCACCCTTTTCTGTGTCCTGATTGGCTGGAGACACTGTCAATCAATCTCCTCAGGGCCGTGCCTCCTGTACAGAAACATGGAGCTCTTCAGATCAGAAATCTGTGATCGATCAGACCTTTTTTTTCATCATCTTTCTTTGAGAATTTAAACAAGAGAAAAATGTGAAAATATTCATGTCTGTCTGAGAAAAGTGTATTAAGGCAGTGAGGAGTTTTACTGCCATAAAGGTCTGTAATCAGACTCTGTGAATTTCACCGATCACGTTTTTTTTTAGAATGTAACTCCTGCAATAAACGAGGGAACTCTGTTCTGGTGAAAAGGTAATGCAGATTTATGTGTAGCTGCAGCAGAAGACAGAGAAGTTTGCTTTTTACTGGATGAGAAACAGACATGCAGGACACAGCTGCTCAGTTTTAGTGCAAACTGTGAGACGTGAGGAGCTGCAGCCTCAAAGTCTCAGTGGCCTGTAAGTCTTTAATGTATCCGTATATTTTTTCCTGAATTTTTGTCTTTAAAAATCCCAGTTATTTGGTCATTTTTTATTTAATAAATAATGCTATTTATTTTATTAAAAGGATTATGAATTCATAAAAATTTATTATTGGTCTTTACAATAAAAGAAAGATCAAAGAAGTTTAAAGAAAAAGAGTTATTGTGGCCTCACAGGAAAAGGTTTTTGAAGATTTGTTGTTTTTCATTCTTCCATCATTCAAACGCAGCATTTCTCTACGTTTTACATGAGGTACAACAAGCCGTTGGTGCAATTGGCTCTAAAATGAGAACAAAGGTTTTAACCTAAAAACTCTAAAATGCTCTGTTTTAAAATATGATTTTCATTCCAAATGTTTTCATCTCCATTCCATGTTATTTCTTTCTCACTCCACACATCTGCTCCTGGTCCGGCCCTTCTATCCCATTTTAGAACCGTATGTGGCCTGCCATTCAAAATAATTGCCCACCCATTGTCTACTGCAAACTTAAGGGTCATACGTGTGCAATCTATGGCCCGACCGATGGTGTGAAAACCTCTCCAGAAGCAACAGAAGGCTGCAGCCGCCGCCTCCTCGCCGTTCTTCTTCTCTCTGACGGCGGCGTTTGGGCCCCCATTCAAGTGTAATTAATGAGTACACGCCAACACCTGAGTGATGCTGGCGCAGCGGCCATTACATGCAGTCAGAGCACGAATTAACCTTTCACCTCTCTGCATGAATGTGTGTGTCGGTGCAAAAACCCAGGAAGTAACCGGACACAAGCCGTGGCGGCCGCAGGTCTTACCGCCGTGAGGTTGTTAAGAGGGTGGTCGATGTGAGGTGTATGTGTCGTATATACAGCTGGGGTGTATATACAGTACCATGAGAACACACACACACACACAAGGATACAAAAAGACACACACACACTAACAAGACACCGTGGAGAAGATCCATCTTGTTTGACACCGCGGTGAAGAGAGTCTGAGGTTTCACACCAAAATCACCAAGACAACCGAGCCGAGCGCGGCCCGCAGCAGATGGCCGCTTCATCGCTGACATTCACAGCTCTGATTGGTAAATTTCATTTATCTAGAAGGGAAAAAAATAAAAAAGTCGCTCTGGAGCTTGTAGGAGTGCGCACGGTTCCCCGCGACGAGCGTGCACGTCCGTCCGCACGCACGTCAGCAGCACGTCGGAGCGCCGCCGCCAAAACCAATCTTGTTTTCAGAGCGATTTTCTCCAATTTTCCGTCAGTCATCAGAAGCTAAAATGGATTTCTATTTGTGCGGCGAGCGGGAATAAAAACAGCCACGGCTCGGTGGCGAGCATGTGCACTAACTCAGATACATATGTAGGGCAGACAGGAAATGACAAACAGAACCGGGAGTTTTAGAGCAGACTCATTTGAGACGTACAGGGATATTTCTGTTTGTCAGTGAGGATTTGGCTGCTTTTTGTTCGTCGCTTCATGCTTTTCTTCTCTTAGATTTGATGTTTTTTATCTCTTTCTCCTCCTGGCCTCCTCTTGCCTCTCAGACGCATCATTTTCTCATCTTTCCCCATCTCTGGGACGACTGCCGCCTCTCTGATTCCATCTTTCTCACCTTTTCTCGGAGCACCAGCTCTTACTTGCGTTTGTCAGAGAGAACATTTTCTGAATCAGTTTTAGAGAAAATAAAAAAAAGGAGAGGAAAAAAAAAAGTGTTGGAGAGAAAGAAGATGGAGATGCTGAGACAAACGCGTCCTATTTTCCACACCAGAGTGCAGAAAGTGTGTGAACGCGTGTGTGTGTGCGCTCCATACCACCACGAGCTGTGCTGCAGACCGGCCTTGGCTGCATCTAATTGAATGCTCATTGGTGTAATTGAAGCCTCTCAGCTCTGCAGCTCCTCATGTTAAAGACGGGGACCAGATGTCATTCAGCTGTCTCACATCTCCTGCCAATCACTAATGCTCACTCGCGCTCTCCAGCACAGATGGAGGACCTCCACGTTCAGTTCCTCTCTCCCTCGCCTCCAAATCCCAGAGCCTGTTTGTCAGAGCTCCTCCAGGAAAATGTGGGACGGAGCTCAAGAGCACAGTGGCGCCAAAAAAAAAACGAGTACCGAATGTGCAGAAAGGAGGAGCCTCCTTGTCCCGTCTTTAGGAAGGTCTTCAATTAAACTCACAGGAAAAATTGTATTTTTGGTGTTTTTAACTCCTTCAAATAGTATTTTTCTGATGGTGGAGAACATATATAAAGATAATTACTATTAACTGCCTATCCAAGTTTTTGAATTGTGGTAAATGCCCTTTGAAAAAGATCGTATTTCTGTAGAAAATACAGTGGGCGGGGCCACAAGGTCCCTGCTCAATTCTGATCATCCACCTGCAGACAAACAGATCCATGAACGTCTTTGCTTTCCCGGTCTGGGCTGGAATCTGGATCAGAACTGGACGGATGGACAGCTCCGATATTGCTCCGATAAAGCGACGCGAGTTTGCTAAGTTGGCTAAATTCAGCACAATCTTGACCAAAAGAGCACTTAGAACGCTTTGAAAATGGATCAAAAGATGATCGGAGTGGGACGCGGAGGAGGAGGAAAAAGTCAAGAAGTCCAAATGACGAAAAAACAAAAAAAAACTCCAAATCAAAGACAATTCAGGAACAAAGCAGTAGATGGCGCCAGCCTGCAGCGCTGCACGACTTTGAGCCCTTTTTCTGCGCTCCATTTTCCCTTTTCTTTTCTTTTTTCTTGCGCTTCATCCATCCCTGACAAAGCCTCCGTGCTGCCGCTCCACGCCCTGGGCACAGCTCTTGTCTGGCCTCATTAAAAGATCTAGACGAATCTGAGCAACAGTTAATAAATCTTCAGGGCAACGGTCTCTTTCACTGCGCCACGCGACTTCATTTGTTATGCTCTTTGCTCCCCTTTTGCAGGAAAATAAAATGTACAGAGGCGCGGCGGCGGCAGCGAGCCCGCTGCAGCGGCGGACTGCGGTTTCTTTTTCACTCACCGGCCATCTGCTGGATCCCGCTGAAGGCGCCCAGGTTCCCGGAGGAGGTCGCCTGCTGGAGCAACTGCAGGACAGAAAGACAGGAGAGGGTGAGGAAAAGCGCGTCTCTCGCCCAGCTGTTTTGACTTTTTTTGGATCAAACAGAACCGGCGGGATCAGAACGCGACATTTCTTTGAGCCTGCAGGTAACGAGCCGCTTCACCTGACTGACAGAGGAAACCTGCAGGTGATCAGACAGTAGGTTTGCAGATGACAGAGTCCTTTTTTAGCAGATCAAAGAAGCGTTTTCAAGAGGAAACTAAACCAAAGCAGACATTTACGCTTTGAATTTGAAACCTCATTCCTGCTTCAGTAAGACAAGCAAAAGAACATTTTCTGAGAATATTAAACTTACAAATATTTTTAAACATGATTATAAATTTTTTTCTTGTTTGAAATTCTGTCAGTATTTTGTGCTTTTATTTTGTATTTATTTTAATTTTAATGTATTTTATATTTATTATTATTTTTAACATTTGAAACCAACATATTAAAAAATATTTAGCAGCATAATAATAACTTGAATCTTTTGTTTCACAATTTTGTTTCATGAAAAATAAATAAAAATTGGGTTAGAATTATGACAAAGATTATGACAAAATCGTGGTCACTTGAAAAAAACAACCTTTCAAAGTTTGAATTCTTTTTACTTTGTTTTCTTAATCAAGCTAATAAAGTTTTTTACCCTCATTTCTGCAGAAAAATTAAGATTCCAGAACAGAAGCGGAAAACTTCCGATGTTTTTTCTTTTCCACCTTTTCAGAAAACGGAGAAAAATATGGAACTGGAGGAGCTTAAACAGTTCAAGGGTTCAGATGAAATGAATGCATTGGTGCAATAATGTGACGATTGTGTCTCTTTCAAACAAATCTTCAAAAAAAAAAGTTTCAAAAAAGTTTGGGATAAGTTTTCATTTTCAATCTCTATGTCAGAAACGTATAAATCGAAAAATCTTTCAAACTTTTTATTTTAATGAACTTCTAACACGTGCTAACAAGAAACGTAATTATGTATAATTATTGCAAAAAATAAGTCAACCAACAATTTTTGTCACACAAATAAAAGTGAAATGTGTTATTTGGAAAACTTAGTTTAAATCTTTTTGAAAAAAATAACGTAGTTTGACAATGTGTCTTTACTTTTTCGTGTATTTTTAACAAAATTCAACCCTTCAGCTCCACTGTTCACCCATTTATCATTTTTATCACGTCAGAATCAGCTGATTCACGTCGATTGTGTAAACGGCCAAAGAGCCAAGTCAAAGAAGGTGTTATTTAGGTTTCACCAGCGACATCTATGGTGTTAAAGGGTTAACATATTTGTGTAAAATAGGTTTTATTTTGAAAAGGTCAAAGCCACGACAGCTAAATTTAGTCATTTCCTATTGTTTTTTTGTAACAAAAGTGAAGCAGAGGAGGCTTGAATGTCAAAGTAATCTTTTACGCTGATGACACCATCATCTGCACCGACTAAAGTCTGGATTTGTCTAATTCCAGGCTGCATTTTTGTATAATATCGCTTTTCTAAGTGATGATTTATTGAATTCAGGAGTTTTATTTTAGGGCTGCAGGGGGCAGGGGTGAGGTTTGGGTTGGGGGGGGGGTCTTACAGCCAGATACTGCGGGGTGAGGCCCCCCAGGCCCGTCAGGCTCCCCCAGGTGGTGGCGCTGTTGAGCTGCTGCATCTGCTGCGCCAGCTGCTGCTGCAGACGCCGCTGCTCCTTGTCCTTCTGCGTGTCTGCGAACTTCACCACGATGGGAGACGAGCATCCCTGGGGGGGGTGGACAGGAGGAAGACGGGAAAGGGAAAAAACAAGGGGGGAGGGAATTTAGAAATATAATCAAACAGAAAAATAATCAAGTGGAGGAAAGGAAAATAAATGAGAGAAAAGAAGGAGAGTGGCTGGAAATAAACTCTAAATCACTGATTTAAAAAAAAAACCAACTACTGTTAAACATGTCTGCCTCTGCAGAAACACTCTTAACGTCAAAAAAGGAGGAAAAGGCGTGACGTGAATGAAGAGGCCGTCTCTGCGACACAGGACACGCACACACAGGAACCTCCAGCGTAAAGCCAGCAGGCTTTCTTCTCTTCCCCACGAGGACTCTGTTATCTCACAGCCCCAAACACTTCCAGCAGACACAGATTTCCTGACTTCTCCAACTATTTCATCAGCAAAAAGAGACTCCATCTGTGTGTCGAAGTCTGGAGAGAAGGCCTGGATGAGCAGGAGACGAGGGCGATGAGGGCAAACAGAATCAGCGGACAATCGCAAGAAGACGGGGAAGAGCGTCCCGACGGGCCGAACTTCTGCTCTGGGGACGGAGACAAAGGCGTTCCGCATGAAAGTTGGAGCCGAGCTGAAAGTGATCATCCATCCTCTTCCTCAAACAGAGCAATCAAAGCTTAACTCGGGGCAAATCCGCTGGAAAGCAAAGGCAACGTGCCACAGGAGGAGAAAAAAAACGTTTGATTGAAACATTTAGTTGGAGGCGGGATTCGCGCTCGGCGGCAGAGCAAAGGGATTCGGCGACAGAAATGGTGCGTCCGCTCAGGTGAGGAATCAGTCCTTTTTTTTTAGGTATAAGCCTAAAAAAGTGACAACTGCTCTTACAGGTGGATACGGGCGAAGACCTGTAGGGCGGCCTGAAGGCGGCCTGCAGGAAATGCCAAGGTCGTAGACCGCTCACTGACCCATTGTGCTGCGGCCGACAGCTCAGAGTGAACACGGACACGACACTTCAGGGGAAGCAGGTGAGATGCAGGCGTGTTGCCTGGATTTGTCTTCGTTTAATACCCCCCCAAACCCTGTTCACTCAGGCCCCGTCAGGGCTGTTCACGTGATAAGTGTGGGCTCCTTACGGGTCACATGGACACCCCGTGTGTGTGGCATTCGGGCATGGTCAGTAAGGGACTGCGACAGCATCACCGTACGTCAGAAGTGCGTGAAACTTCCATTAGCCGCACGAATACTTCACAATACACTTCCCACACGCATGACGATGGTACGATCTATCTTCATGACGTCCCTTGAGGTGTCCCTGTGAGCCTCAAGGGAACTGCAGGCCGCAGCCGCTCCTCTCTGTGACCCTCCACGGGTCCAGACAACCCAAAAAACCTTCACCACTCATACAGGTCAAACCCCGGATCCATCTGACTGAGGCTGCATTGACACCAAACGGGATTCGCTCATCAGATTTGCATCCACTCGCTCTCTTTCGACACATTTGCTGCTTGACGCTTGTCCAATAATGTGTTTGCTGAGAGATCAGCTTGATTTATTTTGAAGAGCTCTACAGAAACATCGGTAATCACGTCTCCATGTCTGGGTTCATAAGCTTCCCCGTCTCCTGCAGGAGCTGAACGGCGGCCGCTTTCAGCCGTGTTTCCGTCTATCTGTGACCCAGTGCGATGACTCGCCGTCCCGAGAAGGGGAAGAAAAAAAAACGAGAGGAACATGAACTCTCACTCATGTTGGTTTTGGACTCCACCCCCTGGTTGAATCATCAACATGTCAGGGGCCAAAGCGGAGTCCCTGATTGGTTGATGCCTATTCTTTGGCAAAGTTCAACTATCTGAACTTTAAACGCACCGCGATGCCCGAAACGCCATGCAGCCAGACCACCGCACTCCACCTGATCAGTCACCACGCAGGACGTCTGTAAATTGACCCAAACGGCGTTTACTCTAAACGCAGCTCAAGGTTTCAGAATGCGTCTCCGTTTGGCGTCTTTATCAGTAAATGACAGAAAGTAACTGCTGAAGAGCTCCAGCTCGGCAGCAGATCTCCTCTTTTGGCGCTCAGCCCCCCCCCCGCGGTAGAAACTCGACGGTAAAAAAAAACCTAATCGCTGAGCAAATCTGTCTGTCACTGCTGCCAACACGGCATCCAAACTGTCGGCTGCTGGGATTTCCAACCAAATGAATAAATAAAACAAATGAAATCAGATCTCATCTCACAGAGAAACCG
The DNA here is from genome assembly GCF_053564925.1 of Oryzias latipes. Lineage (NCBI taxonomy): Eukaryota > Metazoa > Chordata > Actinopteri > Beloniformes > Adrianichthyidae > Oryzias > Oryzias latipes. Next base: position 24,056,589 of record NC_136259.1, read on the forward strand.
CACTATTTACTCTATGAAAGCGTGTCAGTCAAACAGCATCTGAATCCATCAAAAGAGACGGAAGTTTCCACTTTACCTTCTCTAAGATCATCAGGGGAGTAATCCAGTTAATTTGGAGTAAATTTACTTAAGTTCTGGATTTCTATAGGTTTCCAGAACAGCAAAAATCCAAATATGAAACAAAAATATTCAATAAATGTATCATTGTTTGTTGCAATTTCAAAGAAAGGATTTAAAACACTTTTCCTTCCTAGTAAGTGGAGCCGAGTCAGTTTATCAAGTGGCCACCCAGTTGCAAAAGCGAGTTAGTCTCCGTTCGCTCCAACAGAAAACAAACCTAATTCACGATATACAGTATAAGGACGTCATTGATTATAAATCCAAGACATTAGAGAGTTTCCGTGGACTTTTGACAGACGTGACCATCAAAGTCATGGTTCAGTAACAGTTTTAGAGGTTTAATGGACTCTTTGGTTCATTTGTTCAGAGTGTCTTACTATTTTGGAAAAGTCTGGTTTCAGTGACCCCAACAGTAAAGCCTTAGCCACATGAATCTATACGGGGGAGGGGTTTAAACCCGTATGGGGTCTGGTTTTTTTTGGTTGTTTGGCCAGTGGAGAGTCGTAGAGGGGAGTGTGTCTTGCGGTGCCTTGAGGGACGTCATGACCATGGAACGTTCCATTGTCGTGCGTGTGGTATCTTGAAGTATTGGTGAGGCTAGCATAAGCAACACGTACGGCGGATCCTGCATTCGGTGTCCTTTCGTCGCTCTCCAGTCGTCTGTGAGGTCAGACGATTTACTGACAGGTAAATGCTGCACCTGTGGGGGTGTGCAAATGGTACTCAAGATGTCCACACCAACTACACTCTGATTAATTAGCTCATTTTGTTAGGAGTGAAAGAACAAGATTATCATTATTAATATTAATTATGTGGCGTTCTTCCTTCAACAGGAAGTCCGTTCAAAGAACAAGTTTCACAATAAAACAGCTTCTCCTTCAGCTTCTATCAAGTTACACAGCAATCTACTGCCTCACATTTCTATAGTGCCCCCCCCCCTACCCCGGGGAGTGGCCAAGGCCGGACTTTATCAGCCGAATGACCACGTCTCCTGGCTGACGGCGGCTCGTTTTCTCTTTTGTTCGGAGTGCGGCAGATAAAGAAAAGGAGACGATGAGAGAAAAGCAATCTGAGGAGGGAGAAGGTTATTCATCGCCGCCGTCGATTCCCGGGAGGAAGGAGTTCCCCCTTCCTGTCCTGCTAAACATCCCATCACCTTGGCTGACATGGGCAGGGGTGGAGCCTTATCCTCCCAAAAACCGGACTTCAGTGGAGTCGAACAAACAGAAACGCTGACGAAATTCTAATGAACTCCTGCCGCTCTGCAGAAGCTATGTCCTAGAAAAACGACACAGGTTTTTAGATTTTGGCTAAAAACTTCTTCATCATCATGAAAAGACCAACGGGAACACTTTGAAAATAGATCAGATGATGATCGGAGGGGGGACTTTAAGACATCAGCGTCATGGTCCTCCACAGAGGAACCACTGGAACCGCGTTCCAGGTGGGCGGGGCCTCAGCTTCTCAGGGATCTGGTTTTCTCCTCTCCTCCATAAATACTCAAAAAACGATGTGACTCTACTGAAATATGAAACTGATGAACGAACAGAACGGAAACTGTTTTTCTAGCAAAAAGACAAGCATGAAGCTGAACTCCTGACTGCTCGCAGGAAGGAAACCGTTGGGAGGATTTGCAGCTAAAATGAGATAAAAGAAGAAGAGTTCAGAATGAGAAGATCCCGAGCTAAGAAACTTTCTAAAGACATAGCATTTCTGCTGAAATCCAGTCAAAAAAATACGAGTTACAGAAAGCCTTTTTCCTCACAGCCTGATGAGCCTGCAGCTTTTTTAGGAAGGGGTGGGGGAGCAGCAGTGACAGAACACCTGAAAAGTAATTTCTCTCAAATTGGACGCTTTTGGAAACAAACAGCAGGTGGCAGCGTAGCAGTTCCATCTCCCTTTAGACCCTAAAAGGCTTCATGAGGCTCAGGCAGGTTGTTAAAGTACATTTATTACGACATTATGAGAATCATTTTGGGCGTAAAAAAAGTTTTTATTGATTCGTTTTAAATGCTAACGCGGCTGAAGCATCGATTCCCTCCTGAAACTATTTCTGGAAAGTGGCTTTTAGCTGCAGGCGGGAAGTCTCTGATGATGCGCGGCGTTCGCATCTTAAAAATAAAAAGTATATAAAGACCAAACACGTCAAACCTCACAGGTGACTTCCTCGCTATGAGACGCTTCTCCGGGGAGAAACAAAAAAAAACTATTTCTGTCTTCTTCCTCTGATTTCTGACAAATCTCCAGCACAAATGTGCCATCCGGAAAATAAACAGCTTTTCAGCATAAAGTCAAAGTTTTGAAGCATCAAAAAGTTATGAAATATGCAGCCGGAGTATTAATCATTCAGCAGGCTGAGTGGGCTTTAGTGGCTCCTTTTCAAACTCCTGAAAACACAGACAGCTGAGCGGCGTTGCAGGTTTGATGGCCTGACAGCACCTGTGACTGACGCGCAGCTTTGTGTGGGCTGACGCTTTGACAGCCCGCGCTCCCAAAGTGACACCTGAGCGGCGGCAATGAGCACGCCGCAGAAATGTGGCTTCCCAGCGCGCGATGATGTAATTGCAGCATATGGAGCAGCCGGTGCGCAGCGCTTTGACGTCTTGCAGCCCACATCTGCAAAACTTTGTGCTGGTAAAAGTTTCGCCGGTTTCCCTGGAAACCCGACTTTTAGAGAAATGATTTCCAAACGGAGAATTGAATCTGTTTGTCTTTTTTTTTTTTTTACCACCAGAGCTGGAATGAATGAACTGAAAAGACAAACGTAAAGATAAACATTCAATCGTCCATCAGGGAATTCTGAACATGAATTATTGCATCCACACAAACAAATCAGCCCATCGGAGACGGGCAGGAGTCTAAAAAATTCATTTCCACATTTAATTGCTGTGCTTTAGCTCCGTTCTCTGATGGATATTTATGTCTCAGTTATTACGAGTGTCTTGTGTTCCGACTTTTTAATGACCAAACGTCTCGTTTTAGCCCGAAAATCCACAGTGGAAGGGGCGAACGAGCGCCCTGAAACCGCAAGCGGACGGGAATCGAACAGCGGAATCTCCAGTCTCCTCCCAGCATCAGAAAGCATGGTTCATGGGTTAACTGGTACGTCCTTCAGTGTGAATGGAGGGTGTGGCCCAGTGACAGATTGGTGACCTATCCAGTGTGTACCCCCCCTTGCCCAACAGTAGCTAGGATAGGCTCCAGCAACCCCGTGACCCCAAAAAGGTTTGGAAAATGGATGGGCAGATTTTTATGGATGCACGTGTGCCTGTTCCATGAGTTCTAGCGGCCATATAAAAAAAGTACTATAAAAAGGGTTGCCAGGTGGATTATAACTGTATTTAATCAGACTTTTGTGACATAGGCACGTCCAAAGTCCGGCCACAAGCTGAGAAAATCATCTGATTGAAAAATGAATCTCTAGCATGTTTGGGTTATCATAAAAAGAGGGTTATCAACTGCTAACGTATCTATTTATTCATTACAAGATTTCTGCATCTCAATGCTGTAATTTCTTTGTTGCATCGAGGTCAGGAAGGGAAAAATCCTGCAGTTCCAACAGCAGCTGAATGGGGGCGATATTGCCTAAAGACGCACTGATTTTTTACAAATAAAGAGGTCAAAGATGAAAACCAGGGCAGTTCTCTGATTATAAAATACGTTTTATACAACATTTTGTTTAAAAACACCAAATTTTCTGGATTTTTAGATGTTTTTTTAGCCCATTTTCTCCATTTGATGCTGGTCTGTGTTGGAACAAACCAAACAAAAGTTTAGAATGGGGGTGTCAGACTCCGGGCCCCGAAGGCTGGCGTCAGACATGTTTTCCCACCAACCTGGAGGCCCGTCACATCTGCAGAACAAAATGGACCATCAGAGGAAACGGAGCGGTTCTGTTGGCGTAAAGGTCTCCCCAAAGTCTGATTGATGCTGAGTGTGGAGAATCCCATCCTTGTTCTGTTTGGCCCCTCCCTCTGTACATTCATCTTCCCTGCGGTTGACGTTTGTGCCCCCGTCTAAACAGGTTTGGTTCGTCCTGAAGCAGCGAGTCTATCGTCGGTGGAGGATAATGTGCGTCTGGTGTGGTGAATAAAACATAAAGGAAACCGGGGAAACAGAAATAACCGCTGATGCAAACATGCGCCGAGCGCTAAATGAGTCGTTACACATGGAGTGAATAATGCAACACACAAGTCAACACAAAGAAGCGTCCTCTGTGTGTCCTCAGAGTGAATTACCAGTCTCGCTCATATCCACTTTCATTACTTCCTGACATTCAGTGCGCTGCGGTGTTTGTGCGCCCGCCGCCGCACGCCAACCGTGCACCTGAATGTCACGGCCTAATGAGAATGGATACGACAGTGACAGGGCCGTCAATGAGCCGCCTCCCCCTCCGCCCAGCGACACGAGCCGCGTACGTGACGGCCAGGACGCACGCCGACAAACACACACCCCGGCCGTGAGGCTGTGCGCCGCCATGGAGCCCCGACAATAACCAAACTCTATTTACCAGACCTCATTCGCTCAATCGGACCCAAAGTAATTACTTTTAAATTGCAAAACTGAGGAGCATTAACAAACGGATGCGCCAATTTAGGTCCGCCTGAGGCTCGACAGCTTGTTTTCAAATGGAAATGAAGGTATTTCGCTTTTGTCGGCCGTGGTATCTTTGTGTGGCGCTTTAAGGCTTTTCTTCCTGTGATAAAAAGGAGGGACGGCGCTCGCCAGGCCCTTTGTGAGGACGCCGGCTCAGAGTGAGGATAATTCGGGCTTAATAGTAGCGCAGACACTCCTACCGCTCAGACGGACAGCACAGGAATCAACACTTCAGCGACGTTTAACGGGTAAAAAAAACACAAACAGAAAAGCTGCGTTTGGACGGCCGGGGGAGGAGCGCGCGTTCTCCACATGTCCGGGTCACGCCACGTCAAGGGCGGCTGTGATTATCATGATCGGCTGTAATGAGGGGGCCAGCGGGGTGAGGGGCGCTCGCTCTTTTTCCTTTAACACAGCCTGTTATTACCGCGTTCTGTCCCTTCTCTCTGACTCACGCTCGCCGTTCCTTTTATACCATGCAATTCTCCGGCAATAACAGCCCTGTCATCCTCAACTGTCATCGACCTGACGGGGCGGCGAGGCCCGCCCCCTAGTAGGGACCGGCACAAAGGCGCCGGGGCTCAGGGTCACGGCCGGGGTCGCCGTGCGACTGATGGCGATATGAGTAGAGCTGTGACGTTTCAATCGTCGGAAACCTTCAGTTTTTAACCCTTTAACATCTGAGCTGTCACTGGCGACGCCAAAACAACACAAACTCTTTGACCTACCACGACTTTATGATTGTTAAGGTGGTTAACGTGAATCAGTCGATTATGATGCGGAGGAAAGTGGACCTATATCTGTGCAAGTTACTTTTCTCCACTTCAGAATCCGATAAACTTATAAATGATTCCGCTTCCATCATCGACTGCTTCTGAGAACCAGACTGTCACACATAGAAATTGGTTTATTTCAGGCTCAGATGAAGTCCGTTGATGTTTTTTCGTGATACGGACATCGCCAGACGCAGCCAGTAATGCAGTGATTAGTCCTAGTTGGTCTGAGTTCCTTTGGCAACCACTCTTGCCAATCAGGAGTGAGCCCCTACCACTTGAAAGTGGGCTACACGAAATCTGTCAAACGTTTTGAACTTTGGACGTGGGGGCTACTTTTAATGAGGCATCTGATTGGTCAGTTTATATGGTCAGTTTATAACATGACTACAGAAACATTGTCATAGGAAAATAAGGAACATGTTAAAAAGAGGTATCTGATCAAAAATGGTTCTTCTGACCAATAGAATGAGTAACAGCAGTTTATTTCTCTATAGACATCTATGGGATTTTGGTTTCTTGCGGGCACTTCCTGCTTGCGGGCACTTCCTGTCCGGTGTTTCAAACAGGAAGTCTATTAGATTTTTGTTTCTTGCAGGGACTTTCTGTTTGGAACGCCAAGGGGTAGGGTTCACTCAGTCCAGTTCCCAGATGCTTTTCATTTTGAATTTCTGTTTTCGGTGTTCAGCGTACTTTTTTTTTTTGAATCACTCTAAGCTGATCCTGATTTGACCCCCTAACGGACACAGCCATTGCTTCCATCTGAACGCATACATACGTATCTGTTTGGCTTTTGGTCCATTTAGAGCTAAACGACCAACGTTCCACCTGTGTTCCACCAGAAGCAGCTCTCTTCAGGGTTTATTGGGTCTCAGATGTTACAGCAGAGCACTAAACTGTCCATCAGTCTCCATCTGCTGACCTGCTTCTCGTTTTTTTGTCTAACAGGAAGCACCTGACAGAGACACGGCTTTGACGATCACCTCTACTGAATCTGAAATCTGTCATTTTGACTTTTTTTTAGAAGTGGTTTGGACCAATACGACCCTCAGGGTGAAACAGAAGCGGCGTTCTTTGGTGTTCTTCAGCTCCTGTGAGCCTCTGACAGATCAGCTGTTTGACACAAACACGTCCAGCACGACACCGTTTGCTGTTGACGAGCACGGCAAGCCCGCCTCCACTTTTCCTCGCCGTCTCTCACTTCTGTTTGCTTGCATAATCCAAATGACGTAAGGCATGTTCTTCTGAAGCTTCAGCTTGAATTTCTAAACTGTTGTCCAGAGATTCTGCTTCAGCTCATCTAAGCCGTCAGATTTAAAAACAAAAAAAGCCACGAGCCGCTCCAGACTGAGTTTGAGGAGGAATTATCAGTCGGTGATCTTCTCAGGAGCTAAAGATGAACATGTAATTGTTCAGGCAAGAAGAGCACAAACTGAAAAAACCTTAAGTCTCTATGTTACAACCAGAAATTATTCACCGCCCCCTATTGGACACAGTTTCCCAAAACATGCAAAAATAAAAACAGAATACATCGCTCCTTCCACGTCCTGTCAGCAGATCATTTCCTCCTCTGACAGGACGCTGCGGAGTTTTTCAGACTCCAGAGATGAGCAGGAAGTGAGTCTTAAAACAACCGCAGAATGGAAATGATATGTAAAGCTGCAGCCGCAGCGTCTCTGCCGAACCCCGGTTATCCTGTTACATCATTGTTTACCTTTTTGCTTATTTTAATACTATTATCACGATGATGTTCCTCTTTCTGAGTTTTTTTTTGCAACTTTAAATGAGGGTTTGTGTGAGATCCAACAAACGGAACCACCAAAACACACCCGATCCTAAAGTCAGTTGGACTTTCGTTCCAAATCAGGACAGATCACAAGCTTCATTTGAAGACCTACAGATTTGTTTATCACCAAAAGGAAAGCAGCTTCTGGTCCTCAACAAACGGCAGAAAATCCTCTTCCTCTTGTTACGCCATTAAAGATACGTTTAACAACTTTGTGTTTCTTTTGACTCATTTTGTTCAATAACTGCTTAAATCAGAACTACTTTCAATCTGTTCCCCAGTGAACCTTCCTCTGCAATCCCATCATGCAAACTGATTTTGCATCTCGAATGTCCCATAAGTCCAAAAGACGGAGCCTCCTGCAGGAAACCCGTCCTGCAGAACTTCTGTGGGTTTAGGAGGCAGCAGGGGGCTAATCTGCTGCTCCCCAGTTGAAACGTCTGTCTGTGCACCAAAGCAGCAGATTCAGGGACGGATTGCATCAAACACCTGCGGCAGACGACGCGTTTTAGTCACGGAAGCTGTGATGGAGGGGCTTCCAGCAGGAGTGCAAAGAGCATTTATGAGCTTATGGAAGCACGTCCAGATTTATTCCTGCAAAATTTGAATTGATTTGAAAAGGATTTTGATTTTTTTTTGTTTTTAAGGCTAATGCATAAAACCTGAAAGAAGGCAAATCCAAAATCCCTTTCATCAGATCTCCTCCCATGAGGAGCATCAGAACCTCAGAAAGCGAAGAGCACCATAATAGTTGGACATAACCTTCTAGACTCGCATAGAACATCTGCTGAAACACAGTGTGTTAGAATTTCTTAATGATCCAGTTACAAGACCCCCAAAAGATTTATAGAACACTAATAATAAATTCAGTAGATGTCTTCCTTATGCCTTATAAATGCTTATGCAGCAGTTGCAAACCTTTATGGGATATTATTAAGACATTTATTAGCCCTTGTAAAGCCTTTTTGGCACTTTTTTTAAATAAAACATTTGTTAGCGTGTCTTGGTCAGTGTAAACTTAACAAGTGATGCACACTAAACCAATCGCCAATGGTCCTGCCAACAGCTAAGAGACAAATGTCTAAAAATAAAACTCCTGCAGCTGAGCAGAAGCTATGTTCTAAAAACACAACACCTTTTTTTACTTTTATGTTGTCTAAATAAAAAATGCATAACAATATTACTGGGACCCCTGGAAACACTTTGAAAATAGATCAAGAGATGATTGGAGAGGGTCTTTAAGGAATCTAATTATAAAGTGTTACCTGATCCGGTTTTACTGAACTGTTTTGTGTTGAGCTTTCATCGCAATCTAACGTCTTATCTAGTGTCTCAACAAATCTGTTCTAGAGATGTCAAATTGCATTACTGCAATGATTTGCCATATTTACACCTATGGCTGTCTGGAAAGATGTTTATCAATGTGCATGGTCCCTATCAAATGAATCAAATAAACCCTTAGAGAAAGAGGCTTCAGGGTCCGTTTGTGGCGTATTTCCTGCGTTCTGGTGAGGCTTCTTTTAAGTTCAGGACGGCTGCTTCAAACTCTGGACACATGAGAAAGCGCTCACCTCGCCGGGGTGTGAAAATGGGTCATGGCTATCATGAGGCAGAGCGGCACATTTTCAGAACAGTCAGAAAAGAAGAAGAAAAAAAAAAAAAAAGGAGCCACAGAGACAGTTGAAGTAAAGGGTGAGTACCGTACCTCCATGGTCTGAGACTGGTGCATGGCTTTGATTGCATTCTGTGCCATGGCTCTGGTGGAAAACGTGACAAACGCACAGCCTGTAAGGGGGGGGGGGGGGGGGGGGGGGGGCAGGAAGAGGGATGGAAGGACAGTGGAGGGGAGGAGGGGGGGAGACGAGAAAGAACAAAAACAAGACAAAAGGGTTGGACACGTCGTAGTTATTAAAAAAAAAAAACAACTACAAAAAACCAACAGAAGTCACAGATTGATACAGAGAACATCTCACAGGCGGACAACAGTGTTCTCAGTCGCTGCGGAAACAGCTGAAAAAATGAGCACGGCGTCATGACAACCACAGCCTGACCCCCATCCGCCCCGCCCCGCCCCGCCCCGTCCACATGCACCACAGGACGTCTGAAACCATCTTTGCCTCCCGCCTCCTCGGTCCTGCCTGGGTCCTCTCTGCCCTCAGCCGCTCATTTACATCAACGCCATCCGAATTCATGGGCGTCCGATCCGGCGCCCTCTCTCTCTCTCTCTTTGTCAAACAGGAAGGAGATGAGGTGGCGGTGGCGGCGGCGTGCTCAGTGCGACCGCGGGGGCTCAGGAGGACAGGAATCATATTAATTCGTCGGCAGGGAGATGAGGAGGGAAAGGGAGATGAGGAGGAGGTGTGGTCCACCTCTGCCGTGACTGACATTGATCTCAGCCAATCAAGCGGGGAGCCGCCTGCAGCGTTTTCACGGCAGTTTGTTAGCGGCCGGTTGTGGGCGAGGCGGGCTGGGAGGTTGTGTTTGTCTGGCTGTTCGGGGAGTGATTAGAGGAGGTAATGTGAGAAGTGCTTCAACAACACCCCAGGCTAATAATATGCTAACAAAGTCAGCCAGCCATGTTAGCACAGCCAGGCCTGGACCGCTCACACAAACACGCTCAGGTTCAGCTGGCTGAATTGGCCGGGGCAGAGACGGCGTAAAGTCTGGGTCTGATTGACCCTCCCTGGCTGTGAGGATGAGAGGAAATGCTGATAGCAGTCGAGGAAGAAGAGATGTGACGTACGGGATGAAGGTGACGGATGGTCAGGTTTTCTCCTGCTATCATGGATGGAGTTGACCTGCTGCGTTTGCTGTCCTCCCTTCAAGTTATGAATATTTTGTTTGCGAGATTCATCCTCAAAGCCCCTCCAGCTCACGGTGACGCAAAATTAATTTCTTGAAACAAAAAAACAAAACAAAACTGCAGAATTAAACGGTTTTATGTAACTGTAGATATTAATACTACCAGTAGATGGCAGCAGAGACAACCAAGGCTAGGAGGCTCCAACTCCAATATGAGATAACGAGTTTTTGCGACTGTCTAAAATTTACGTTTATGCAATCAAAGGGTTTTGTCGCAGAGAAAAGCGGCTTTGGGCCGTTATGAAACACTTCGGATTAGTGTTTTGTCGCATATTTGTAAAAGCTGATGCAAAAGGCACTTTTCTCCGCTTTAGATCAGCTGATTCACAGCGAACATGTTGGTGAACGGTATGAATTACGATAGGTCAAAGGGCGTGTGTTGTTTAGGTGTCACCGGTGACATCACAGGTGTTAAAGGCTTCTCTAAGGAAAAATATGTTCTTAAACTTTTTTTGAATGTTAAAGTGTAACATGTTAAAAGACTTTTATTTTGTTAAATCAATAGGCTTCTTTCAGTCCTTTTCGCCCACCAGGTGAAAATACGGCTAAGAAAGCCAACAAACAAAACTTGGATTAAAGGTTTTGCGATAAAATGTCAAAGATTTGCAATATAAAGTAAATGTAATGGAATAACCTGTTCTTTAGTCTTGGTTCACATTTTTCTGAGCTCCTCTGTGTAAAATTATTGATCTATTCATTTGTTTTTGGCTGCCATAGATCGTCCACGTTGAACAAAGAAAATTTCTAATTAAAAATATTTTTTTATTAAATAAATTGCAAAATAATTTACATCTTAATAACTAAATATTTAGCATAATTTAAAAGTAAACAAAATTGATGTACAGTCTACCATCTAGAAAAAAACGATTTAATCTTTTAAAAGATTATGAGCGATTAATTATAACAGAATCTGAAGGACGGTTTCTATCAAATCAATATTTAAATAATGGGAGGAGCTTAATGCAGAAAACATTTGGATATCAAACCTGTGCTTTTGGTCCTCACACACATCTAAATGGAGGAGCGTCACCTTAAATAGAAGCTGCACGTTTTTCACAGAGAGCTCTTTGCTCTGTGCAGGATTCCTGGCTTCTCCTCAAAACAAGAACGGGGGCGGAGCTCCCACCGTTCAGGCTCCAACTTTTTCTTTTTTTACTTCAGGAGGTAAAATCGTCTCCATCTTTATAAATTCAATCTTTTGTCATGACAAAGCTGCATCTGAGGTTAGCAGTGATGCTGCTTTGGGCAGCTAGGGGTCATTTTCTCACTAGTGCTCCCCGTTGGACTGCAAAAACTGAATCTTAAGAAAGTAAATCAACCCTTGTTTTAAATACTGGCTTGTTTTTGTCTTTTAAGAAAAATAAGATTCAGGCAAACATCTCTTTTTTTATCTTAAAGTAAGAATTATTATAAAGAACAGTTTTCTTACCACATTTGGCAGATTTCTTTTGCCTTTTTAAAGAACATTTTTCAAATTTTAAGAATTATTTCTACGGGGCCTGTTTTTGCAGTGTATGACAAACTCGTCTTTCTGTTTTTTTTTTTGTGTTTTTTGTCTTCCCTGTCTCTAAAGCTACGTACACACCGTGATGTGTCAAAGATAGAAATGTCAACGCGGTTCAAACCTGGTGAATCTTTCTTCAGGCCTTTTTCTTTCACAGCTCGATTCCGATAAACGAAAGACTTGCTGTCACAGAATTCCAGCAGTTATTAATTCCTCCTTCATGATCGATTTTCAAACCCTTCCATGGATTAAAAAAAAAAAAACGTTCCCCATCCTTCACTACCAAATTGGAGTTTCTGACTGGTCAAAGTTCAGCTGGTTTAACTTTTGGCTCGTGTTCATTAGCCGCTAGTTTTGTGCGTAGAGCTGGACGACTGTCTTAAAAATAATGTAGCGACGCGTGGACGAAGATTTTAACCCAGAGACGCACGTTTACGCACATCTACATAACCTTTTCATTGAAAGTGACCATTTGAGCGTGTGTTTGTGAACGTAGCATAAGTCTGCTTCTCTTGATTGCTAAGGATGGGATTACATGTAATCTGATATAATCTGTTGATCACTAAAATTCAGATTATTTGTCTTTACTGGAAGAGTTCAGACCAAATAAGAAATTTAAATTATTTTAAGAATAAACCATTTTTCCGGTTATTTTTATTCCATAGCTGCTAATATAATAAACAGAACATTCTGGTTCGGAGACTGTGGTTCTGACTTGTTGAGCGCCGCGTGTCCTTCTGAGCAGAAAGACAACGAGCTGACTTTAGAAATGGGGTCGCCTTAGTTACTAGTTTATCTAAAAAAAACCTGTCATTCAGATATTTGAGGCGAGCCGCATCGCCCCCTCAGAACTAGCTCAGTTCTTGAGGGGGCGTCCATGTGGGTTAGTCCTCTGGACTGATCCTGAAAGCTTCTGGAGTCTAGTACTATTGTAAAGCTGTCAGCCGCAGCATCATCTCGGGTCTGAGGAAACCCTCTTCCGTCTTTAACGGGTTTGCGGATCTTCATTTGCTAAGATCGGCGTTCATGAGACATGGGGGAGGAGGACTTTTCTTGCTCGTCTTGTTTCTCCTGGCTGCAGAGATGGAACGCCGCTTGATCGCTATAAATACCTCACGGGCCGCATTCTGTCGTCAGTGGAGATCCACACAGTCCTTTAATGAAAGTAGGCTAGCTCCCCAGGCCCAGCCATCCACTGGTGGTGTGATCCATATTTTATTAATAGCCGGATTGCAAAGCGCTCCTCTGATTGATTCTGTGCTTTTAAGGCGAGGTGGACCCGAGACCTGCGAGATCCAAGTCCCGCTAGGTGATCAGGTCATCATGGGGTCACCGGGTCGGATTACCAAACGCAAACACGGATCTGCAGATCGCTTATGAAATATTCATGAAGACAAAAAAGAAGGGGCTGGAGAGAGATGGAAGGAGGCCGGCGGAGGATGTCTGAGAAAAACAGGACAAATTGATGCAAGAGAATATTCTAGGACAGCCAGGGTGGATTTGGAGCCAGGGAGGGTGGTGCTGTTTGAAGAAGCAGGGGAACATGGGAGTCTGAGTACGTTTAGCTGGAGGCAAAGACCGGTTCTGGTAGAAGGAGAGAAAAGTCACATTGAGAGGGGGAGTCAACGATAAAAACATCCAAACGTCCGACGAGAAACAGCAAAAAATGTGACGGGACGTGGAGTCTACATGACAGGGGGTGGGGGGGTGGGGTGGAAGTAGAAGACAGGTGGATGAAAGCCCCTGCATCTCCTCAGCACACAGAAACCACAACGGTAAGACAGGAAGGGGTGAAAATGGATGACGGAGGCTGGTAGGATGAGCCAGAACTTCAAAGGTTTCACCGGGTTGTTCATGAGATGTCATGGTCCTGTTGGAACCCATGACTGTATATGAGAACTGGACTGACTGGCCCCTCCCCCCGGCATTCTAAACAGGAAGTACATGCTGGTTCCAAGAAGCCAAAATCCTGTAGACTTCAATAGACAAATAAACAGCTGTCGTTCTATTGGTCCGAATCAGCATTCTTGTTAAAATTATCTTTTTGTTAATTTTTTTTTTCATTATATTTTTGTTTGTAGTTGTTCAAGTTCCAAACCGACCAATCAGATGGCGGCTGGCCCCCACCTCCAACATTCAAAACGTTTAGCCCACTTTCAAGTGGTAGGGGATGTGGCCTTTCAACAAGCTCACTCCTGATTGGTGAGAGTGGTTGCTATTGACATTCCAACATGGCGGCATCTGTATCGCGAACAAATGACAAGTGTTCAGACTGGATTTGGTTGGAGTAGGAAGTATTGCTACGTTCACACCGGCCTCAGCAGCGCGCATAAAGCTGACGCCTTCCAATGAAAAGCCTATGTAAGCGTTTCAGGCACTGAAAGGTCAAACTTTGGTGCGAAAGTTTGACTTGGGGGACTTGGATTTGGGGGACTTGGATTTGATAGTGACTCCTAGATGGCGTCCCTTTTCATTTTGGGAAGTGTCAACAGTTTGAAAACTAATGGAGAAATTAAACAGAGGCTGGAATTCTATGACACCAAGTCTTTCATTTATCAGAATGGAGCTGTGAAAGAAAAAGCCTGGAGTGAGATTCACCAGACTCGGACCGCTTTCACACCAGGACTCCACCAACTGTAGGCACTGGGTAGCGACAGTCCAGCGTCAACACCGTATGCTAAATGCGTTCTTGACTGCGTGACACTTGCTCGCTGTGTACGCCATTTAAGCTGTAAAGATGATGTCACACTCACTCAGTCCAGTTCTCTTATACAGTCAGTGTATGGTTTCTAAAACGTTTTGCTGAGTCAGCGCCTTGGACGTTTGGGGGTTTCTGCAGATGGTTCGGTCGGGATCACAGTTTGCGTCAAGCCACGGCGCGGGTTTGGACCTGAGCGATGTGCGTTTGAAGTAACAAAAGCATCAAACGCCGCCTGTTCTTGTGTCAGACCGCTCCTGCCCTGCGTCCAAACCGGTCAATTAAGTTTGTATCTTTCAAAATAAAATCCCAGTTGAAAGTTTCGTCTCCACCATGAAGTGCTTGTTGGTTTGATTCGGTTCTGTAGTTTGAAATATTTGACCGTCTGTTTCGTTTAATTTTCTTCATTATTCTGTCCTGATAACTAAGAATGAAACTATATTTGTATCTAAAGACGATGGCGAGACTTTGCATTTCTGAATGAACGGCGGCGCCTCAGAGGAAACCATCAAACGCCGTCTCCTCATGCCGACGGTCGGACTGAAAGCCCTCAGCCTCAAGATGGAAGTAAAGAGCTTTGGTCCGCCTCTGAAAGAGAGGCTTAACCTGAGGGTGGATGATGTGAGCCGAGGATAGGAGGTGGGGACGGGGGAGGAGGGGAGGGGGGCGTTCAGGAGCCCGGGCTGAGAGAGCGAGAGATGGGGGGGAGGTGGGGGGGGAGAAAAAAGGAGAAGGGAGGGGAAAAGAGATCTATAGAGCGAAAAGGAAGAAGCATGTATTCACAGCGGCCGCAACAGCTTCAAGACACGGCTGCAGTTCATTTGCATTTGACTCTGCAGGCACTGTGCAGATTATTGGGGGGGGGGGGGGGTTCAAATGAACGTATGTGGGGGGGTTGTTCAATCGAACAGCTGGTCGGGAAAAGGACTCGGTACAAAACGGAAAACTGGAGTTCCTATGTAACACAACGGTGACATGAATGCAAAAGATTCCATTTGTTCATCATGAATGAGAACAGTTACAAAACTGCAAAAAGTATCTGCATCCCTTTGTTTTTGTTTCTTTTAAATAGATTGACTTCAAAGTCCTTTATATATTTTAGATTTAAAAAAAAATCAATGATTGAAGAACAGACAGACGGTGCAGAAACTTTCCAGGAGCCAAAATGACTCCAGCAACATCTGGATTGACGAAACATTTGGACAAAAGTCCTGGGTGTGTTGTCTTCAGTCAGACTTCCAGAGAGACAGAGACATGGTGGAGGTAGTGTGATGGTATGGACTCAGTCCGCGAGCTGAAACCTTTAGGCTACGTTGCCACTGCCGTGGCAGCGCGCGTTCAAGAAACCACCTGCGCTGTAGAGCCTATGCAAACGCAGGAAAATGTGCGTTTTGGGCTGGAGTTCACGCAGAGCTAAGCAAGTTTCTACAACCGTTTTCAGGCTCTACGTACCAAATGTGTGACCATTTAACGAGCGTTGAAAGTTAAACCAATCAGGGGCAAAGATTTGGTGGTGACAGATAGATGGTGTACATTTTAAAGTCACAACTGTGTGAAAATTGATCACCAGAAAAAGAGTGTTTAGTGTGGTTTGTGCCTGGCCGGAAACATTTGACACCAAGTGTTTCAAGAGCATTAGCGACTCTTGAACAGGCGTGAAATGTGTTTGTAGCGTTAGGGTTCTAACATCCTCCAGTGTCAATTTAGCAAAACAAAAACAATAAATGGGGAACTCATATAGCAACTTTTGTTCATCTTTTGGTGCATAGGAAATGATTACTGTTCTCACAAAAGCAAGACTTTCCTAATATTTTTAACAGGGGCAAATACTTTTTTACAGCCCATTCTACCTAATCTAATGTTACAAAGGACACATCTTTCATTTTTGACCATTTGTTGGTCTGCACACTCATAAACGTGTTAGGCGTGGCCCATGACAGAAGGAGGATCTTTGCATCTCAGATTCTATAAACTTCAGTCAGCAGATGTTGAAGTTAACCCTTGAACACCTGAGTTACAGCTTTCAGCTTCTACGACTTCAACCGTTTACATAACTCCAACAGATTCTGAACGTCAACGTTGTGTGTTGCATGTGAGCACAAAGCTGCTTTACTTCACACCAACATTCATTGGAATTAAGTTAGCGCTAAACGGTTGTAAAGTTATGGTCGTTTTAAGAGCGTGTGTTATTTTGCTGTCGCCGGCAACAGCTCCTGTTTACAACAACTCAACAAAGCAGGATGGTAGAAGCATTATGATGAGGGCTTGCTGCCAATTTCCATCAAATTGGTGGAGAATGAAATGTGTCAAAGTCTAGACTTAATAAAAAATGTGCAGAATCCCCCGTCTGGGGTTGTACTAACTACCTAAAACGGATCCTTTGGTTTGGTTTAGACCTGGTTGCATAAATTAAAACATTTTGTAAATGAAAAACTTTCATAAATAGAATGCATTTTCTTATTTGAATCTTATACAGCTCTGTGATGGACAGGCGAACCACGCGGGGGGGTGATCCTGCCCTCGCCCGACAGCTAGGACAGGCTCCAGGAACCCTGTGACCCCAAAGGGGTTGGGAGATGGATGGATGGATGGATGGATGGATGGATGGATGGATAGATGGATGGATGGATGGATGGATGGATGGATGGATGGATGGATGGATGGATAGATGGATAGATGGATGGATGGATGGATAGATGGATGGATGGATGGATGGATGGATGGATGGATGGATGGATGGATAGATGGATAGATGGATGGATGGATGGATGGATGGATGGATGGATGGATGGGACGATTGGTCATTTTACCGACATACTCATAGGAATTTAAAACTGAGCCAGGTGCTTTAATTTAATTTTTCTGAGAATCACTGCACTCGTCGTCAAGGCAACATAGATGTGACAGTTCATTGTTGCAGCTTGATCGCTGACACTCTGGTTAAATGATCAAATCTACCTGCCAGATGCTGCAAAGACGTACCTTTAATTTAGCAGCACAAGCGGCAGAAGTTCAATTTTCAAACAAGTTTTTCCCCCCAAAAATGTGATAAATAATCCAGTTTGCATCGATTTCTGGAAAAAAAGGATTACATCGGAGTCTTTTCCCAACCAGCAAAGTCCAGCCTCACTGTTTCAAGTGAAGTTATGTTTGAATCTTTGAACGTGAATGAACTGCAGCTGCTGGAGGCCGTTGATCCGCAGAAAAAAAAAAGAACAAAAAAAAAGATCGCACAGAGAGCGTCAAAGTGTGGATGGAGTCAGAACGACCGGTACCTCTGCTGAGCCCGTCGGGCCCCCGGAGGATCCGGCACTCCTCAATCTGTCCGAATGCAGAGAACATGACCCGGATGTCGTTCTCGTTGCACTTCTTTGACACCATGCCGATGAACAACTTCCTGTCTTCAACAGCTGCAAAAGAGGAACAAATAAACATTCAGAACTGAATCAATAAAAAGTGGAACAGCTGGAGATAATATTTATGAAACCGCAAATGTTGCTGTGGATCAAATTTCAACAAAGGCTTCATCGACCTGAACTTGTGCAAAAAAATGACTTTTCTTTTTGACTTTTATTTGTTTTTGTCTCTTATCAGTTTAGCGAAATCCAAGAAAATTGTTTTCATTTATTTATTTTTTTACTTGTGACATTTGAATATTAAATTGATACAGGTTGGATACAGGTTTGTGACAGATTACAGACCAGTCAGAGACATGTTGGAGATCATTTGGAGACAAGTTAGAGACAACTTAGAGACATCTGTCACATCAGTTATTTTAAAAAGGTTTGACATCCTAAACATAAATAATGCGACAAAACTGGTTTCAAACTGAACATCATGTGATCTTTACAGTCAGTTTAGTGGAGGAAACTGTAAAATTGACTTTCATCTACAGACTGGAAAGTCTCTGTAAACATTTCATACCAACATAAAAGAGGTAAAAAATGCTTTAGTTTCTGTGGACCAAACATCTTTATAGAGTCAGCTAAAAACCTATCTTTTTAAAATAGTTTTTTTTATAATTCTTTTTATATTCTGTGTTTTACTGAGAAGCCCTTTGTGATTATCATCTTAAAAGGTGCTATACAAATAAAGTTTATTATTATCTCTATGGAGTCAAATTTTTTTAAATTAAAGCAACAGTGTTGTCAACAGTTGCAAACGTATGGAAGTTGCTGCTTCAATGTTTCCTTTTCAGTCTAAATGATTAAGTTTGAGTTGATGAGTCCAATCAGAGTTTGGGATGAACAACGGTGGATTTCTTGACGATATTTCCAAACAGGGCAAACACTAATCTGATTTACAAATATTTGCTTTTTCTAAAAGTTTCTCCAATTTTAGAGTTATTAATACATTTGGAGAGGCATAGAAGTGGTTTATATTCCTACATATAGGGTCATCCACAAATGACTCCCTTATCGGACTTTGTTGACGGTGCAATGATGCATTCAGGGTCATGTATTTATGCTGTTACCAGTTTTGGGCTGATGACATTAGACACACAAACCAACTGGCTATAGTAAGAATCTCATTTCTAAATCCTTGATATTAGCTGGTAAACCGGTTGAGATTGGCCAAAAAAAAGGAATCGGGAGAAAAACGTCTCAAGCAGAAGAGAAAAGTGGGATTTGGAGCATTAGAAGCCGTCATCAGTCGGCCTCTCCCAAATGACACAATCCCGCCGTCTCAGGTGCAATCTCCAGGAAAAGGCAGCATGGCGCCCGGTCCGCGTGCCTCGGCGAGTGAGCGTGGGGTAACTTTGAACTGGAGTGGGGGAGCGTGTGCGCTCTTTACCCCCACCGTTCTATGTAATGCTAATCCAATTCATTTTTAATGAGGAAACTGTCAGCTCTTACCGCGAGGCGAAAGAGATAAGCGGTCGGTTGCACTCTGGGAAATCAATAGTGCGCTTGTTTATTTTGCTGTTTGGATTGTTTGTGTGGGTAAGAAAAAAAAAACACACAAAAAAAACCCGTCAGGATACGCAGCCGAGATGAGAGTCGTCTCCAAAAGCTGTAACTCCTCTGTACACAGAGAGAGCATCACTCCAGAGGATGATTACCGCACATCTTACAGCAATGTAATTAATTTACTCTGCGTCTGCGGAGGGAAGAGGGGGGGGGGCAGATATCGCTGCAATTGACTGTTTCTGATTTTCGGCAGCCGGTCGGGCGATAAGGCTCATAAAAGCTTTGCATTCTGGGAGACACTGGAGAAGCCTTTCACGGCGAGTTTGAAGAACACCCCCCAAAATCAGAATGACAACGGCCTAAAGAGGAGGAGAAATGTCCTCACTGTTACTGTACTCCACTAAACTAATAAAGCTCCTAGGAGCCATTCGTCACTATTAAAGCAAATCCGGCTCTATTGAAGGCCGTTACTGTTAAGTGGATGGATGCGTGCCACGCCGCCCGCTCCATATTTCAGCGCCCTGCCTTCTTTATTAAGTTCCCGCGTCCCCGCCCTGACAGTTATGTCTTGAACGTCACATTTGGCTGTATTTCAGTGGAGCGGATGATGGCTTTTTAGAAAGATTCCTGCTCTGCCCTCCAGGATGCTGTCATTTAACCGCTCCCGCAGAGCGCCGTGCCACTTCATCGTCTGCGTCAGCCGCTGCCTCGTCAGGCAGGAGCCCCTGCGGAAACCCCTCCAAACAACAACTGCTTTTGATTCCCGCCTCAAATCCTGAGTGAGGTTCCAACCATTCCGTCCATTTCCACATTCTGCTCAATTACTCAGCTTTAAGGGTCGGCTCCCCCAAAACGCACATTTTCCCACCTTGTCATCCATATAATTCAAGTTTAATTTGCCAAAAGTATCAGTTATCTGCCAGTGATCTCTCTGTTTTTGCAGGACGGGCCAAATTGAGGTCCGCTGATTATCCATCCAGAACATCTGTTCCTGGTCATTACACTCGTCTGAAGGTGGCTCCACATCCTTTGCTCCACACAAAGGAAACTCCAGCAACTTTCAGCAACCAGGCAGGAAATACTCTGGCGAATTTAGGAGCAGGTTTTAATTTAAAAGTCAAGGTTTGTCCCTGCCGTCCATGACGCCATCGTGGACTCATTTGAGCATCAGGGGTTACTGATGAAGACCAAATGAGGAATCATCGGCAATTGTTCGTACACAGAAAAACTGAATAAAATGTCAGACTTTTGACACACTGGCATCAGATATGTGAGTGTTGAGTTTGTGGTCAATTTAAGTGGCATGAATGGGTCAAATTCTGTTTTTAGCTTAGACTGTATCACAGAACTGGACCGAGTCATTGTGACGTCAGCCATAGAAAATGGTTAACGTCTGGCTCCAACCGAATAAAGACAGTTCAGTCACCATTTTGAAACCGGACATCATCAGTAAGAAGTTAGTTCAAGTTGGTCAGAGTCATGGTTTCTGTGGTAACCACTCTGGCCAATCAGGACTGAGCTTGTTGGACGTCCACACCCCTACCACTTAAGAGCGGGCTACACTAAATCTGTCCAATGTTTTGAATGCTGGACGTGGGGGCTAGCAGGCTCCACCTTCTTTTATTGAGGGATTTGATTAATCAGTTTAGAACTTGAAAAGCTGGAAAAAAACTATTTTAAAAAATTAGGATTACAACAACGGTTCTTCTGCCCAATAGAATGACTGACAGCTGTTTATTTCTCTATAGAAGTCTATGGGATTTTGGCTTTTTTGAACCAGCAAGTACTTCCTGTTTGGAACGCCAGGTGGGAGGGGTCACTCAGTATGGTTCTCATATTCATATTCAGTCAAGGACTGAAGGTCTCTTTAAAGTTCTATTCTGAAGAAAACTGTTCTTTTTTTATCTTTTTTAACATTTTTGTGGCATTTCTGGGACACGTATAAGTAGTTAAGATGAAACTGCGTTTCTGAGCAATTCTTTATTCAAATCAAGATATGTCAGGAGCAGAGGAAAACCCGCCATCTGAAAAAGCTCAGTTGGACGCAGCAACTGAAATGGGCGGGGCCAGACAAAGAATTCCATGTACGTCTATTTTTTCAAAACTGTGCGGCTGCACAGCTCCGATATTGCTTTTGGTTTCTGTTGCAATGCCACAGTAATGTTTAGTTGGGGTTGTGACAGACTGTAAGCTAGCAGGAGAAAGTGTAAACAAAGGAATGATGGGACATCAGTGGGGGCTTACTTCTGCACCAATGGTACGACCCACAACTAGAGGCAAATTTCTAATGAACTCCTTCCACTCTGCACAAACTTTGTCCCAAAGAATGACAGGTTTGGGGATTTTTTCCTAAAAACGGCGTAATCATGATTAAAAAACCACTTTCAAAATACATATAAGTATGATTGGAGTGAGTCTTTATCATTTTTCGTCAGCATTAGTTGAAGAGTACCACCAGTAAATTCCTGTCCAATTACACCCAAATCAACCTTTTTTCAAATAACGTGTAACCAAAAAGGGAATGATTTCCAAACAGCCTCATTTAAAAAAAAAACACGAAGGCCTAGGTCAGGGCAATTCCACGCCTCGAGGACTGTATTACGCATGTATGTTCTGATTGACTGGACACACCTGAACCAGGTAATCAGTCATGGATACCTGGATGGATAGAAAATAGTGGCACATGTGTCACTCAAACAAATGAGGGACTTCCTGTGGAGTTTCCTGTCTCCAGGATGCACTTAAGTATTGGAGGCTTCAGGACAGACTTTTTTTTTAGTCAAACTAATGCAGTCATGTGTGTGTGTGTGTGTGTGTGTGTGTGTGTGTACAGTAAAGTGCGTGTGAAGCGTTTGTTTGAGCGCGCGGCGGCGGGGGCCGGGCGCCCGCTCAGCACAAGGCTAAAACGATTCAACTTCCTCTGACCTCCACTGGAAGAGTCTAAATAATTCATTCCACATACGAGAGAAAACAAGAAGAAAATCAGAATTCCTCCTGGACGCCGCGCTCTCTCTGCAGCAGACGGACGTTACCGAGCCGCCTGGTGGTGCGTGTGCGTTTGTGGGCGGAGCCACTCACCGTTAGATTTCTCACTGTCTGCAGGCTTCATCTGAATAGGGTGGTGCATCTGTGAAGAAATAAGCAGGAGAAAATCTCTGTTAATTCTACAAATACAAATATATGCACAAGTATTTGGCATTATTGCTATTGTTTTTTTGTATGCTACATTTTAAGAATTGTTTGATTTGTTGTCATAATTTCACCTTTTGTTCACGTTAAATTCATTTTTTATTCATGCAAACTCATGAGGACAGTAAAAATCGTTTCCATGACGCCTTCATTGTTTTCTACGGTAACATCCACTCACATTTCAAACAGATAATGGAAGAGTCGGCGTCCACAATGAACCACCTAAACCTGACAAACCACGCTAACGAGTTGGGCTTCTGTTGACAAAGGCGCAGACATTTAAACAAAAGGAAAACATTTCATGAACAGCAGAAATGACAATTTACAGCTGAGAAACGATGAAACAGAAGTCGCTTTTAAAGCCGACATGTCTCCACAAGTTGGAAAAGAGAGTCGTCCTTCCAAATGGCTAGTTCCAGTCCTCCATTGGTTCGTCTGTGCTCTGTGAGCAGCGTCCGCCTCCTCCGACTAGTTCATGGGAACGCAGCAGCGTCCAAGGTCAGCTGAAAGAGACGATCTGTCCGAGGATCTGGGTTGACCATGAGGCCCGTTCCCACTGAGATCCAACCAAAAGACTTCCACCGGGAAGCCTGACCCTAACCTGAAGGCGTCCTGACCACATGTCCACACCGTCCTGATCTACCCGTCTGTAGGAACTCCTCCTTCACGTAAAAACCCCTCAAAATCAGGGGAGCCTACATTTGTTTAATCTAATCTGAAGTTTTTCGAGTTCTCAAATGACAAACCAGCTCCTCTCTTTTGAAGGTGGGAGTGCAGCTAAATCCCAGAGACCCTCGGAGAAGCAAAGGTGCTCTTCCTCCCTTTGTTTTCCGAGTCGCCTGAATCCAGGCTTTGTCGTTCTGGAGAACGCCATCAGGGAAGAGAAAAATCAATTGCCGGTGAAAGCAGAGAAGTAGAGCAGTGTTTCCGATCAATCCAACGTGTCTTCCAGCGGCGGGGGCAGGCCGACCCCCACGCCGCCCACAGGAACTCCACACAGAAAGACTCCGGCTGACAAACACCAACCAGCAGCACAGAGACGGTTGGAGTAGACAACTAGAGGGTTTCTGAGTCTCGGCCAGGAAATCATCACAACACAGAAATCCTTACAAGAATTTGACTCCCAAAAATGTATTTATCCAAATCTGTGTGCTAAACAGAAGACTTGTTATCCAAACTTCAGGACGTGACTTGGACCTTAAATGTCAACGTGAGGTTTGTTTTATTCTTCCAGGTAAAGAGTTGAAGAGTTCAAGAATTAGTGTAGACCAAAGGTTTATGAGTTACCTTTGGGTTTTCAGTAAAAGCCCTGAGCTCAGCTATTCGTGAGTTAACTGTTATTTACTTGATGAAATGTGACTTTAGCTTCTTAAACCAAACCCTGAACTTGGATCAGTTTATGGAAAACTCAACCGGTGATCAAGGACTTGGTATTTGACTCGGACTTGTTTCTCAAAGACTCTAGATCTGCATTCAGACTGGACACATTTTGTCGGCTTAAAGTCAACCAGAGTTTGTTTTCCCCAATAATCCGGACTAAATGTTCAGTCTGAATACAGCCAAGTGGAACCAGGTCATCTGGTAATCCACATGTAAAGTTTTAATAAGTTAACCGTCCCGATAAGAATTGAAAAGCACACCACGTCCGTCTTTCTCTTAATGTTTGATCCGCCCTCGTAGTTCCTGGCCAATGACTGAGGAGATCTTTAGTCACATGGTTTTGTTTCCAAGCTTTGGTCTGGAACAGAACGGGTCACATGATGCCAGTCTGAATTCAGACCAAACGCAAGGTTCAGAACTCGATCCGGGACTAAGGATTTCTCCAGTCTGAATACACCCAAAGACTTGCTTTAGATCAGACTTGGACTTGCTTCTATTTTGACTAAAGCAGGTCCAAGTCTGATCTAACATGACTTGGACCTGATTCTCAAATACTTCAGGTCCGACTTGGCCAAACCTGTACCACAAAATAAGACCCTTTGCCTTAAACCATTTAGGGCTTGGACCTAACTTGACACTTCAAGTTAAAAACTTGACTTAAACTTTTGATCAGAATTTGATTGAACATTTAAACTTTGGAAAATAAACACGGAAATCTTTACTAAAGCCTCAGCATTCTTGTTGTTTAAACCTGTTTAAGGAAAACAAAAAATGTTTATTATTTTTTATTCAATGGGGTTTCTTGAAATGTTAATTTTCTTTGTCATTATAATCTGTAATTTGACAGAAGTAAAGAAATGGCTTTGGCCTCAAACTTTAGCATTTGTCTCCCTTTTTTCTGCAGCTCGAGGACAGAAAAGGATGCAGCGGCGTCTCTGTATTTTTCCGGGAGGATGATGCATCTCCTGCTCATTCTGATGCAACGCATGCCTTCCTAATTCAAACATCTGATATCCAGATAAAGACAGACCCGTCGTTTGAAGCTGCTGTTCGTCTCTCTGGTGTCTGACGCTTAAATGGAGGTGAATGATAGACGTGTGTTTGAGGTGTTGGCTCTGCTTTTATAAAGGAGAAAAAAAAACACACAAAAACACTTGGCGAGACGAGAGGGCTTTGTCGCCGCTCTCAGCCGCCTCCAAACTCTCCTCCTTTGTCCCCTTTTATTCCCTCCATCTCTCTTTCTTTTATGGGAGATTACGTGGCTGTTTGATCTGCGGAGAGACGAATGACAGTGATTCTCCAAATCTAGCCCGGTATCAATCACACTCGGAGTCAAATACCAGCTGCGAGTGTGTACGAGGGAGTCTGTGCGAGAGTGTGCGCGCCCCGTCTCACCCATTACACCTCTGGGCTCAGTCACGCGATGACAGAGGGCTTTGATCTTCCAATTCTATCACACACCTTTATCCAGACTCTCCCCTCGTCTTGCTCTCTTTCTTATCACCTTTTTTTTTCTCCCTTCTCAAAGGCCTGTCCAACATCCACGCTTACAGATACGTTCCAACACCTGCCTGAAGGGGGCAGTCACGGCAGAGGGAGACGGATGTAAAAGGACAGCAAAAGAACAGAGGGGAATGAGAGGCTTTCGACAGGGAAACAACAAATGAGGGAAAAAAAGAAAACAGGGCGAAGTGAAAATGGGGCGGACAGGAATAGTCTGCGGTGCTCCGGGCGCCGGCGTCCGTACAGTATCACTGACACAAGGACAGATGCAGGGACGCCGCGGCGTGGGTTGAAGTCACATCAAACGAAAGAAAGTCGTGTCAAAGCGGACCTGGAAGCCACATCAAGTCAGTCTGTGTTAATCCATTTCAAAGAGTGTCCTCTGAAGGCAAAAACAAAAAACAACAACAGGCATGACAGCCGCCGCCGTTCACTCCTGCCACACAGTCCTCCCACTCACAAAAAAAATACTGTCTGCCTTTCAGGCAGCTCCTCCTCAGGTCTGTCTACCCACAAGGCCCGGCGGGCAGCGGCGCTGTCGACATGTTTGATCTTGAAAGCTCCCGCTGAGACCAGCAAAGCACAAACTCTCCTCCAGTATCCCACAATTCCTCAGTGCTGATTCTTCCGGCCTGGAAGGCCACAGTCTGCCGTTTGTTATGCGCTCAGCGGGAATCTGCCTGCACATGGACTCGCAAATCGCACCAAAATCTACGTCCTGTTTACCTGTTCTGCCCTGAAAGCCTCCACTAAAGCCCAAAGTCACCCCGTCTCTTTGGGAAGACTTCGGCTAAAGAGGCGTTCAGGAACCACTCCAAGCCTCTGCGCCATAGTTAATCACATGATTTACTGACTGGAGAAAACAAGCTGAAGGAGCTTTGCATGGTATCTGTTTAGCTAATAAAGCGGGATTGAGTGTAATTTCCTGGAGTTTGATTACAAACGCAGGAAAAGTTGGTTTGAGATCGAAGAGGCTCTTTATTTGTTTGTAATGCATCTGCGACGAGCTCCACGGTCATCCTTTGTTTTTTCCTCTTAAATATCTTTATTACACAGATATGCTGCTGTAAAATGCTTTTCTCTGGCAGTTGATTATGATTGCATTTCCATATTCATGTGTGACCTGATAGCCCCCCCCCCTCGCTATGCTAATAATGAGGGGCTGAGAACAACAGCTGCTCAACAATGACGGAGAAGCCATTAATTATTACTCACCTGCTATAAATAGCTGGTTTCATAATTACTGGACTGCAGTTATTGTACTCTGGGATCAGCTTTGTGTATCAATAAACAACAATAATCTCAATGATCCTCCTCTTGTCACAGTAAAACTAAACTAAACGTCAGAAGTGGTGGTGGGCGGAGCTTTCTCAGATGTACACGGGGGAAAAAAATGATGTTCTGTAAATTATCACAAGATCTCATTTGGCAATAATGGTATCTATTTTAAATGCAGTGGAAACAATTTTGTATTCTGTACTTGTAAGCAAGTATTTAGTTCTTATTTTAGTGTTCTTAAACCACCCACCACTAGGTGGCAGTGCACCACATTCGGGCTCTTTCAGGTCTGCAACGAACCAGCATGTCGGTAGATGATCACACATTAATCTGCATTTTTAGGCTGAGTGCGCGTCGCTGCACAGGGCGGTCCAGTTTAAATGTTAAGTCTATGCACAGAGACAACTAGAGGTCGTTCTCACATTGCGATAATTCCCGAGTTCAAATACCTAAAGTTTGGCGAAAAGACGCGTAGGCGCCTCAACCAATCAGGACTGATCTGTGACTTGTTGATGCCGAGATCAATAGGTTGAATCCAAACCCAAAATGAACTTTATGATCTATTTGGTTTTTTGCATTGAGACATTAATGAAAAGTTCCTTCCCAAGTCGTCAAACTGGGTCACAGAGATGGAAGTGCCGCTGAAAGCGTCTGTCAGAACATGCAGTAGATGTTGTAGCTCGCCATGTATCAAGCAGCCAATTGGACGCGTCAAAAGAGACACGTATTTGGCATGCGAATCGCGTTTGTTATCAACCTAGCATAAGTGTCATGGTTGCTGTTACAAGGCAGTGGTCACGGCTCTAAACATAGACGAGACGGTGAAACGAGACGCTGAACTACTACAACAGCCATGCCGTGCGGAAACTGTCAATCCAGAAGGAAATCCAGTGTTCCCTTGTTTATTGTGGGAGTTGAGGTCCATTGGTGAAATCTATAGGATTACAGATGTTTCAGGGCAATAAAACTCCTCATTACACACTTTATCCACTTTTCTCAGACATACGTGAACATTTTCACACTTTTCTTTCTAGTTTAAACTCTCAAAGTTCAAACGTTCACAGAAAAATACTTCCAGGATTATAAAATATTAAAACAAAGATGTGATCCAGATCAAAGATCCATTTGGTTTAGACAAACTGAATGCATTCTGTACTGGAGACACAACATGGAGGAGATCAACAAAGGCCTACAACCAATCAAGATGACTGGCGGTATAGCGAGGGAACACTGTGCTGAGGAAACACGACTAACCTCCACGCTCATCGTGATGGACTAGAGGTGAAGGCTAACCTGAAACAAGCAGTTAACTGCGGGTCTCAACTGACCCTTGCACAAGCTAATTCGATCAACTTCCCTTCAGGCTCGATACCCGCAGTAATAATACCATCCTGTCCTTTATTTTAGCCGTAAAAACATTTGCCCTCTTGGTGGTGTCCAGGTGCGAGTGCTGTCGTAGCGCGTCCAACACCCCGGACGTTATCCCATACGATCGCAACAATACATTATGAGCAGAATTCCAACAAAACTTTTCAAAGTCATTTTTTTCTAAAATAGAAATCACGATCTATCGTCTCTGTTATGGTGTTGCAATACATCGGGATTGATCAGATGGAGACGCATATCGCGATACGTATCGCCAAATCACGGCCCGATGAAAACCACACGATTTCAACCTTAAGCAGGGGCATCAGAGTGCAGCGGGCAGCCATGATGGATTTTATGACCTTCTAGTCAAAGGAGCCCCCACCCCCACCCCCCATCCACCGAGGTGTCTGTCCTTCAGACTGGCTGATAAAATGTTCCCTACCTCCCTTGTTTTGATCTCATCGTGTTCCGAAAATCCCAGCAAGCTGACGTGCGCTCAGGACCCCCGTCCCGCCCCGGGCTGATTCATAATTGCCCCCCCCCCCCCCCCCTCCCCCAGCTAGTGCATTAGGTGCAGAAGATGCAACTGTTCCTAAATGTTAAGCACAGCCCCTTGGCCAACATTATTCCCCGGCCTCTCGCCGATCCTTTAAAGGTCAGAGGTCGACCGGTCTTGGAGCCAAATGACAGGACTGTGGTGCGAGGAGACGGGTGAACCGTCCGCCGGCGGCTGGCGACGTTGAAGGCAGTTCACAGGATTGAGAACCAGCGCTGGACGGATGCTAACACGCCCACTCTGTCCCTCCCTCCCCGCCGGAGGTGTGACGGTGAGCCGCCGGGTCAAAGTCAGACAGATGGCGCTCACAGTCGGAATTCAATATCACTTGCCGAGACCACACACACGTGCGCACACACCTACTCACACTGCGTTTGTGAGGAAAAAAAGCACCCATGAAGGCGGGAAGCACAAGTATGACCTCCAGACAGCCTCATGTCCAAAGACGCAGCGTCTTCGCCGAACAACACGTTCAGATCACAACACAAGTAGATGTTCAAACGAGTCAATATTTATGGAAATGTGAACGGAGACGAGAACAAAATGATTTAATAGTTTAACCTGATGGACGAACATGAACAGAGCATCAGAAACGTTGAAAAACTTCTAAAATATCGCCATAAATGTCATTTGTCTGTGTTTTCTAATGACAATTAACCCTGGAGAAGTCAAGAATTTGACTTTTTTGTTTGTTTGCGTTTTTTATTTAGAGTTGCAACAACTAACAGCAGCCAAAAAATAAAATAGAATAAAAAAGAAAGAAAAACAATTTTCTTCTTAAAAATGGTCAAACTGGATCCATTAAGCTCTACAGAGTTAAACTGAATAGATCTTTGGATCTTCCAGTCCAAACCTCTTCATGCCACATTTACTTTGATAAAAAATGTAAAACATATATGTTATTTTGGTTTACAGTCAGCAGTTAAACTGTCAAAAATCAAATTTTTTACCTAAATGCATAAAGAACAGTTTGAGATATTAATTTTCAGAGGTGTGCAGTTGGGACGTTACAACAATCGCTTTATACTGGAACGTATTTTACACCGTTGAACTGAATTGTGGGGAAAGTGAATCATTGAATCTCTGCCTTTTTCATGAGAAATGGTTCTAAAGCGCCTAAATCATGAAAAACAACTTTTTTGGGCTTCTACGTGTATTAAAATTTTAATTCCTCACAGAAAACAACCCCAAAGTGGTATTTTGATCCATTCACGCATTTCTGAGTATTTTCTCTAAAACCCTGCTTTCTGTGTACAAGCCCCTCCCAACACATGAAAACCAGCGCATTCTCACATTGTGACATCACAACGTGAGGAACAGAAGCAAGCTCCGCCCCCAGCCAGCAGTGATCAGCTGAACGCTTTCATTCTCTATGAACAATATTTACATCCACCTTTGCAAAAGTTCAGATGTTGTTTGTTTCGTGGGAAAAATACAGAAATGTTGCTGAGGCCAACTTTAGAATGATGTCATGAAATGGGCGGCACCCACATTGGGAGAAAGGCTTAGTAAAACACTTTGGATTTTTGGAACCTGTGTGGCCAAAATCATTCACACTGTTGAATGTTTGTGTGATTTTTTCTTCTTTTTTTTTTTACATATATACATATATACATATATATATATATATATATGTAAATATACTTATATATATATTACCATTGAATTTATTATAACCCAAAACCTCAACTAGATTTCAGCCAAACTTCTCCTGTGATCCTCAGATTTCTTGTGTTTTGACACTTTTTAGAAGTGGGAAACATTTTCTGCTCCTTTTCCCCCCGATGCAAAGTGAGGACTCACTTCTGCTTCTTTATGCTGAAATCCCCGTTTTCAGATTCCGATGAATTTTAAATAGATTAATAATATCCGGCTCATATGTGGCTGCCTGGATTAAAGAGTTCAGCTTTCATTTGCAGTGATCAAAGCCTCAAAGAGACCCAGATGTTGATGTTAAACCAAATCCGTTTGGAGGGAGTCGATATTGCTCCGTCTTGGGATGGCTGTGGGACTTGGTTTGCTGGCGAAGACGTTGACATGACGATTATGGATCCACAGGCAGAATTTAATATAAACTCTCTAAGAACTTCCAGCCGTTTGAGTTTCCGTCCCGGAAAGGCTCTAATCCAAAATCAGGAAAATTTGTAGAAACATTTAGAGAGGCAGAAACAGCCAAGACACTCACACATCAAAGAAAATCAAGAAATTAAGAGGATCAAAATCATAATTATTGATAACATTTATAAGATAATGCAACACATTTAAAAGCATTTAAATGGTCAAAAAAATTATTTTTGTTCTTCTAGTTTTTTAATATTTTGGTTTCTCCATTTTTCAGAAGGTTGCCTAATGCCATTTTTTAGACTAAAGGCCGCGTTTCTTTCTGTGTATAAGGAGTGTGACTTATACTCATTAATATTGGCCCCTGTGACCCCAGAAATGATAAAACAGGTTCAGAAGATGGATGGATGGACAAATATTCGCTCATACATTAATTTTATTCTACCACTATCCGTTTTCTGCTAACAACCGCTAGAGGATGATGTAGTTCTTCTCCTGAACTTCATTATATTTTTCTTTTTTGCAATTTTGACTTAATAAATAATGTTTTTATTTTTCCCTCCTCTGACTAATACGTCGTCAAACTGGGTCACAGAGATGGAAGTACCGCTGAAAGCGCCGTCAGACGCAGCTCCTGCAGTAGATGGGGAAACTCATGGCAAAAAAATAACAAAGACTGAATGATCTCATGGACAAGTGCTTAAACATGTACAGTCAACGCTTCAATGTAGCGATCAGGCTAAAACCTGATGGTAGCTCCTCCCACACACAGCAGGAGCATCTAGCATCTGTATTTTATTGTTAGGCAGCAGGGAGGGACTTTCCCAAGAACCCTCACTGGGTAAAACTCATTGAGCACCCAGGGAATTGAACCCTGATTTCCTGTGCGCAAGTCCTGCACTTTGTTTAGAAGCCTCGCATTTTCTTTCCCAAGAGTGCGACTTCTATTCCAGTGCGACTTATATACGATTTTTCCTTCTTAATCATGCATCTTTCGGCTGCTGCGACTTATACTTTGAAGAAACGTAGAGTCCCTAATATACAACACTTAATTTTTCTTATGGAATAGAAACAAGTGGATAAAGTAAAAAGAAAGTCACTCGAGGAGAAAATACTTAATCCCCGGGTCATAGAAGTTTTTTCTTTATTTTCCTGCAGCTGATTCGGCTGGATTGCTTTGGAAATCCAAAGTTCAAACCCAGATTCTCCTCATCTGCCTGGAAGGTGAGAGTTTAAAATCCTGCATTTTATTTCCCAGCATCCTTTCAGTAACTTCACACTCACAGCTTTGACCCGATACCCTCGTGTCTTTCGTGTCTTTTTGTATCAACAATCCACAAACGCCCACAACTCTGCAAGACGCTTACCATTGACGGTTGTATTCAACATCTAAATAACTTTATTTATAAAGTTTCCCATAAGAATAAAACACAGGTTCCCTGTGGTTTGCATGTCTTCAGTGATTCTTAACACCTGCCTCACAGATATACAGATACATGCAGGCGATCAATCAAAGCAGATTGCATCGCCGCAGAGATAACATCTGAATGTAATCAAAGCTGATCAATGGCGGCTCTGAGAAGTAAAAAGCTGAGCGGCGAGGTGTCATTAAAGAAGGGTTATTGCGCAGCGGCGAGGGGAGGAATGCTTTATGCGCACAGCACGTTGGTCGATGCGCGTTGTTTGTTCAGGTGCAGGACCATTACACATGTCACTGCCCCATCACAAAGGGGTTCTCTGCAATTACCACTCCGGAGGCAGACAGGCCACCAATACCATGAGGATCCACGGCTTCTCCGCCCTTTAGGAGATCTGTGTAAGTCCACGGATCCATACGGCTGCCGCCGTAGGCGCCCAAGGATGGAGGAAAAGGTCGCAGGTGGAGTCAAAGCCAAAAGAGTTATACTCCAGGATGGGATGTTATATTTATCATGTAGCGAGCCATGTGTCATCAAACATTCATGCGTTCTGACCTGGAGGATATTATGCAACGAGCTGAAGGTTACACCTCGGACCAGTGGTGCTGAGAAGCCTGATGGAGTCGGCTGACCAGCAGGCAGCACTTTTAGACGTTTCCCTTCTGTAATCCTGAAACGCACGCGTCTGTGCCCGCACCCCGCCTCTTCCGCGTCGTCATTACTGAGCCTCATTATCGAAATCAATTCAATTAAAGGCTGTAATTGCTGCAGAGAAACCTAAATGCTATCGCAGGAGGTGCCCAAACCTCATCGATGCGCCCGAGCCACGCGCGCGCCGGCACACTCTTATTTAACGGAAAAAATATTAATCGCTTGTGTTTCAATTAACTTCCCTCACCCCTCTTCCCTCTGCAAGTTGGTGGCGGCGTTTAAGCATATTGATTCATGGCGGGCAGGGGAGGGGAGGGGAGGGGGTGGGCGGCGAAGGCAGCCAGACTATGTTAAACACTTAGAGGAGTTGAGTGTGGAGAGGCGACGCAGCTTAGCTAATGCTAAACCCCTCCATCATTCTGCTCACATGAGCTGGCTTAATTGTTTACCCAGCTTAATGAAGTGGGGATGATGTCGGCTAACGGTTTCGCCACCATGACGAAGGCCAGTTTGATGTGACCTGTTGCTGAAAGGAGCGTGACCCTCACAGACCTTCTGAAGGAGGGCTTTCATTTGATCAAAGGAGTGTGGGAGGGAACCGTTGATGTTTGCTGCTTTGCTTGGACGGCGAATGGCGGTGAATACGTGTTTGCGAAGGCCTCGCAACCAAATGTTCTCGGCCTTTATCTCAACTGCACCAACAGGTGGAGTATTTTCTCAGTGTTTTCTTTGAGAAAGCAGCTAAAAACCTATCTGTTTAAAATGGCTTCTTTTCTTAATTCTTTTATATTCTGTGTTTTACTGTGAAGCACTTTGTGATTTTTCATCTTGAAAAGTGCCATACAAATAAAGTTTATTATTACAATTATACGGGAGGCACACAGGTCGTAGACGGCTTGGTGAACTTGGTGCTGCAGGCGACAATTGCAGAGAACATTTATCCAACAAACAAGGGCCAGTCAGGGTGAAGTAGGAGAGATGCAGGTGTGTCGTACAGATTTTTCCATCTGAATCCTGCAGACAGCACAAGGACCCCGTTAGTGCTGGTCACATGGTCTCTTTGCAAACAGCCTGACTGTTAGAAATGAGGAATTTAGACAGAAGGTAGTTTGTGGACATCCTACTGGCGTTCTAGGAGCACTGACGTATCACTGCACAGCATTAGCGTGCGATCAAAAAGGGCTCAGTACTCGGATCTTACTAGCAACTGGAGCAAGTTGGGCAAACTTTTCGTCTCGTGGGCCACAACGGGTTCAACGACGACCCTTAAGGTGGCTGTATGAGCTTCAAGGGGACTGTAATTCTATGTTCACACCGGGCTTGGAAACCCAGGCTCAAGTGACTGCTTTTGATGTAAACGTTTCAGGGTTCTGAGTTCAAAACACTCATGTTCACGCGTCGCCACGCAAGTTTTTGAGTCTACATACAAATCGCATGGCCTCTGAACGCGCGTTGAACGTTAAACCAGTTCAACTTTGACCAATCAGGGACTTGGATTTGGTAGTGACGTATGGATAGTGAACTTTTTAATTTCCTGAAGTACCAACCGTTTGAAAATTGATCATGGAGGAGAAATTAATAAGTGCGGTTTGTGTCCGGCTGGAACGATACAACGATACTTTCATTTATCCAAATTGAGCAGTGATAGAAATATCAAAAGCAAGAATCAACAGATTGGCACGACTTGGACATTTTACACCAAGACTCTTCCAACTGTAGGTGGTGGATTAGTTCTAGTATCAGGTGGTGACAGTCCAGTGTAAACACTGTATAAGAAACGCATGTTCAAGAGCAGTGCATCCCTGAACCGCATCACACACCCGGTGTGTAAGTAGCTTAAAGGCCTGTTCACACCGGGACGAATTTCGCCGGCGATTTTCGCCGACGTTTAACGCCTCGTGACTAAACAAAGGGCACCAACGAGAGTGTGCACATCGACGCGAAAAAACGCCACGCGTTAAAGCGTCAAAAAAAAAAACGCCTCGGGTTCGTTTTTTTTTTTCGACGCGTCGCGTCGAAATCTACTCGACCAATGAGAACGGCGCTTTTGCTCACGTGTCTGGAGCTTCTGAAGTTACAGTAAAACACAACTTGGGGGCGCTCAAACACAAAACTGCCTTGCTGAGCACACATACCAGCGAAGAAGATAGACGCCAAGTAGCGTCTACACTGCCGCGAAGAAATAATGATGGACATTCTAAAATATCCCCGAACCAAGCACCAGTTGGAGCTACTGGTGCTTGAAATATTCATGTTTTCTTTGTTTGATTCTGACAAGCGTGTAAATACTTGCTCTCTTCTTCTGAGTGAAAAGCGACTTTAAGAAGCGTAAAGTTGCGCAGCGCCACCTTGTGTACAGGAGTATTTCTGTTTTACATTAAGCGCCATCTAATGTCAGGGAATGAAATTGCATGTTCACTCCACTCATCGTCAGCGAAAATCGCCTGGGTGTGAACACAAAAAACGTGGCGAAAAACGCTGGCGAATAACGCCTGGCGAATATTCGTCCCGGTGTGTACGGGCCTAAAGGCACACTCTCTACAGTACTACCCCCCACTGGTTTAGAAAACCCCAAACCACCAGCACTAGTAAATGTGGCTAAGGCCTTTCAAAAAAGAAATCCAAGACAAAAATGGTTTGTTTGAAAGGAAAAAGACACAACTGAGCCACACGAAAAAGAAAGATCCGGACTATCCCTAAAACCTCTGGACAAATAATCTGTGGACTAATCAGACAGATTTTACTGTCACATCTGGACTCAAACTAGGATGGACCTTCATGAAAGACATGACAACGGGTCCAACTCTGGATGGATCAAATTAAAGTGCTGGAAGAAAAAAAACCTGCTTCTCCTTCATCAACTTTAACACATAAGTGAAATAAAAAAGAGACGTGAAACTAAACTCTACAGATGTGGAAAGAATGTAGTGACAGATCTCCATTAACAGGCAACAACTGTTGAGTTTTCTTGAAAACTTTTTTCCAGTACGGATGTCCAAAGGGGGCGTGGCAATGGGTTTGAACTTCCCAGGGTTCCTCACATCCCTGCACCGGAGCAACATGGCCGCCTGTTGCTCCCAAACCTGCTGGAGATCCTTCATGATCAAAGTCTTTCATGTGGATGTTTGAACACGCGACCTCAGGCGAGGATTGTGGCACCGCAGAGTCGCTAATTATCTCCGAAACCGAAAGGTAAGGGAAGCGTGTGCGGTCTCTCCGTGTGGCGGCGGCCTTTAATGAGCGCGGCGCCTCTTATCAAGCCTGGCGCTCCAGGAAAAGGCCCGGTCGGCCCACGTGGAGGACAGGACAACCTCGTCGTCCTCCTCTTTTCTCAGTGTCAGAAGGAAACATCCTTGGGAGAGAACGCGAATCAAAGCGCGTTTCATCCTTCCTTACAAAGAGGGGAGGGGGGGGTAGGTGGAGGAGTGGGGGCAAGAGAGGGATGAAGGGAAGGCAGGAGGTTGACTGAGACGAGGAAGAAAACAGGGATGAAAGAGGGAAGTTCTCCGAGCCGGAGGGCGCTCTAGAGGACACGTCCTAAATTAGCTCCAACCCCTCCCTTCCATTCTGCCTCCCCAGCCTGAGCAGAAACCTGAAGGCTCGTGGCGGGGCGATTGTGAAAGTGTGTGTGTGTGGGGGGGGGGGGGGGGGGTGTGCATTTAGACATCTGTCAGCCTCTAATGAAAGAGTTCAATTTAGTGGAAAAATCTTAAACAACCTTGTCTGACAGGCGGGCCGACGGGCTCGCCGAGTGTTGTGTTCATCGCAGCGTGGGGGTTAGAGCGGGGGGGGGGGGGGGGGGGGGGTAAAAGGTGAAAGAGGAGGATTCAACCACATACATAAAAGTATGTGTGTGTGTGTGTGTGTGTGGGGTGTCAGAGCCGGGCAGCGGGGGGCTTCAAATCTCTCTGGGGGTGTGAGGCCTGTTTCCTGACGATACATGGGTTACAGTGGCGTGTATGTGGGGGGGGGGGCAGAACCATTAGAGCTGGGGAGATGAACACATGCCTCTCCAGGCGAGACGTGCAGACAGCCCCCCCCCCGCCGGCTTCATTAGCGTGTCATTAGGGACGACTGCAGTAAAAGCTGTTGTTCTTGAGAAACCGTCTTCACCGCCAGGACGCCGCGTTCGCTCGCCGCGCACAAAACTCATTATTTCCCTTCTTTTACATCTCACAGATTAATTCTTGGGCTGATTTGGGAGCGGCGCTGCCATTACGGAGCCGGAAGAGCCGAAGCCGAAGCCGCTTTTATTGACTCTGAAAGCGGGGAGTGTTTGCTTTATGACGGCCTGCAATTACTCTGAGAGATGAAGGCGCTCTGTGCGTCCGCGCACACAGACACCGCCGTTTGGGACTTTGGTGCCGCTCGTTTAGTCCAAATCTGAACACAAATAGGGTTTCCATGAAAATATTCTCAAGGCGGAGGTGATTTTTGGGTCCAGACACATGCAGACATCTGTTTATCTTTAAAAATATAGAAAAAAGGTTCAAAAATGTTCTTCAAACAATTGGATGCAAAGAAATAAAAAAGCTGTATTTAGGGTCATAAAACTCAGAAAGCTGGATGCTATAAAATGATACCTTATAGATCAATATGGACGTTCCACCGTTATGGTGGTTTTTAATGATATATCACCATGGAAACCAAGCACATTTCACATTTGCTTTTGCCAACAGCATTAAAAAATATATATATATTAGTCCAAGCCAATAGATAAAAATGATTGTGGACATGACCTCTGACCTCCATCGTCTTGAATCCACCATCAGGATCATCACATGTGAAGGTTTTCTTCGACACAACGTCAAACCTTTTGGAATTTTCTTCGCTAACAGAAGAATTTAAGCCTGAAGAGGGAAATTAATGAACGATGCAGAAGCCGCCGTGGCGTTCCGCCTCAGCATCCTCCGTTCATTTCTAACGATACCTAGAACACCTTGAAAGGCGTTTTTTTTTTTGCTTTTCCACCACGACCACTTACAAAGGAATTAAATATTACATCAATTACTGTTTCTTCTCGCTGTTTTTCTGTAGCTTTAGCGCCATCTTGTTTATGGTGTTGGCATCTAAACTGTGACAAAATGAAAGAAAGTTTGAGTCGTATAAAAACATCAGCCAAAGACGAGAAGAAACGTTTGCTGACCTCCACACAGACACTTCTGTTGTTCTAAAGCCAAACGGAGGATCGAAGGAGCGATGCAGGATGAAATAAAACAGGTTTTTCTCTTTGAATCGGTTTAAAAACACTCCTGAAATTGTAGGTTTTCTGTTCTTTAAATGCCAGCCTTTATCCAAAATAGATGAAAATAGATTTCTTTTGAATAAAGTCACCTTTTAAAGGTTATTAAGATGCTGAGACTGTGATTACTTTCCCCCCCAGCAGATAGCACACAGTGGTGCCGGCCTCTTACTTTCTTCTCCTGGATTACCTGCTTTTGTCCTTCACCTGATAATTAAAGCTTTTTCTGTCCGATGCAGATATTTCTGGACAAAGCAGCTGGTGGCCCATTTGTGACAGTTTTACTATTTGTGTCTTGATTTTAACGCAACAATTTCACCTAAAACAGGATGAATGATGATGCTCATCTTCATCACTCCAGACGGACCACCAGTCTTGAGGGGTCATGAGGTCAGGTCATCCACCTTATTAGAACCGGTTTAACATCAGTAAGATTTCCACGTACTTTTTTTTCTTTTTTCTATTTGGCTTCCGCTTTCATTAAAGATGGTTCAAAATTAAATCTAGCATAAAAAGATGGTTTAAAATGGTTTTATGCACAGCACTTTGAGTGACATATGTTGTCGAAAAAGTGCTATATAAATAAAGGTTGATTTGATTTGATTTGATTTGATTAAAAATGTCTGCAGATTTTCTGTAGAAGATGAAGATTTAATACAACAAAGTTATGGATTTGTAAAAACTCGTTAAAGGTCAAATTACAGAACAGATATTTAAGCACTCTGACTAAAAGGTTCATGACGGTGTTTAATCTCTTAATCTTAATCTTGATCCGTTGTGAATTTATCTTCAACAAAGAGGGTTTGTTGTTTTGGTGCCAAAGTTTAGCTCTGCTGATTGGTTTATTGAATCTTTGATCTCTGTTAAAACATCTCCGGCTGCTTTAACTAGACTTCATGTAGGAGCTATTTCAATGTCCATCCATCCATCTTCAGAATCCGCTCAATCCCTTTCGGGGTCTCCGGTTGCTGGAGCCTATCCCATGTCCTGTTGGGCGACTGCGGCGTTCACTCTGAACGCCACACAACCACATTCACATATAGGGGACAATTTGGAGACACAGACTGACCTATGAAGCAGGTGTTTGAATGTGAGACGAAACAAACTCACGCGTGAACGAGGAGAACACGCCGACTCCACCCAGAAAAGACCCCAGATGGGATTCAAACCAGGACCTTCTCACTGTGAGGCCAGAGTGCTGACCACTGCACCACCTTCCCCATTTAAGTGTGAGATTGATTTCCCTCCATCGTTAAAGTAGAAGTTAACATCCAAATGTTCAGAAAAACGTCCAACATTTAAAGTG
Organism: Oryzias latipes; assembly: GCF_053564925.1. NCBI lineage: Eukaryota > Metazoa > Chordata > Actinopteri > Beloniformes > Adrianichthyidae > Oryzias > Oryzias latipes. The sequence goes on from NC_136259.1 coordinate 24,095,790, forward strand.
TGGTGGATTAAAAAAAAAAACCTGAAAAAAGGCTAAAAATAATAAAATAATAAACGTATATAATGAAAATCTTCAACATCTTTGCAACATTTTAGAGTCAGTGAGGAATTCAGTTAAAGATCCAATCGGATCATCTTCTGATCTGCCGTCAAAACGTTCCCAGTGACGCCGTTTTTAGCCAAAACTTAAAAATCTGTCGTTTTCGAGGACATAGTTTCTGCAGAGCGGCACAAGGTCATTAAAAATTCACCTCTGAATTGCGGTCGGGACTGTTGGGGTGTGGAGTAACCCCGCCCCCCTTCCCATCCATGTTGGAGGAGTGGAGCCGGGACCTTGTGGCCCCGCCCACCGTAGTTTCTACGATCTTTTTCAAACTGCATTTTTTTCGCCCGTTCCCCAACGAAAGACGTTAAGAACGGCGAGAACAACTTTCATCTGACCGGATCCTTGGTCAGAGGTATTTAGGTCACCGAGGCGAACATCTTGACAAACTTCAAGAGGGTCGTGGCGAGGGGGGGTGGGGGGACAAAATGAAACTATAACAGACATGTTTCTGTTCCCGTGAGCGGACCGCTGGGGAGCGCTGATCGTATGGATCAGTTAGAGGAAGGTGGTAGTTTTTCTGCCCCCTCTATGTGTTAAGGAAACTAAATGAGAGTGTGCCCCCCCCCCCATCTTATTTATTGCCTCCATTGGAAAAACAGCAGCTACTCAACTATTTCCACTCCAAACAAACGCCGCCGCCGCCGCCGCCGCTCCACGCTGCCAACACTGTCCTTTTCTGCAATTTGGTCCCCGTCCAGCCTTCCACTCGGATTGCATCTCTCCTTGTTAGGGCCTTGGGTTTGGAGGGAGAGCTAGAGCGAGGGGGTGTGTGGGGGGGCAACACTAACATTGTTCCGCTGGCTTTTTACAAGCCAGGAGAGAGGGGAAGTTAATAAGCAGGTATTGGTTTTTATCGGCGGCCCGGTTATTGCTTTGCCCTCGAGCGTGCAGCAGTGCTCCACTCCACCGTTATCCCGGTCCATCTGCGCATCACCTTTGGTGACCTCTGGCTCCCCCCCCCCCCCCCCCTTTTGTCTTCTGGAGTGTCAGCAATTACGTCCCTTCATTAAGCCCCATCCTGGTTTGAGGTGCAAATAAAACCGTAAACAAAGGCGGCACAACATTGTCCCTCATTATGCTGCTATCGATTCCGTGTTTTTTCAAGCACAACGCCGTCTTGGCTCCTCCTCAGACGTCTGCATATTTCATTCAAAGCCACGTCTGTCAGTCAATACGGGACAATCGGATATAAGGCTGTCAGTGCAGTTCAGCGCCGGCGTGATGAATGCCGCCGAGCTTTAATTACGTACAGGCTGGGCCCGTACAGCATCGTCTTTTTTAATGTTCTGAGGCTTTTCTATCAAAAATCTGCTTTTTGTTTCTGACTTTAATTGATTTTATTTCAAGGTTCATAAAGATTGTTCTGCTAAAAGCAAAGTTTTTTAAATGAAGCACTGAAAAAAATCTTCAAATTTCTTGATCCTATTTTCACAAAACCTCTATAATTTAGCTGTAAATGTTTGATTTGCTGCTTTCTGCGTCTATCAGTTTCTACGTCCTTTCCTTTCACCCTCTTCACCACCGTTTCCCCTCCATGTCCTTCAGGATTTCTGTTTTTTTTTCTTTCTTTCTTCATTTTGCTGCATGAAGAATTTTGCACGTGAACCAAATGTGATGTCAGAGTGGCTCAAAGTGAGCGGCGTCTGGACTCCAAAAGCAGGAAGCTTCACTTCTGTTCTCCTTATCTGACCCTGCAGGAGCCAGCGGACCGCTCCGGATGAAGTGGAAAGACATCCTGCGGTCCTACAGTTTCCTACATCTGCCGCATCCGAGGAAATACTCAAGTATCTCCATGTAATGGGAGTAAGATATGATCCTCCCTCTGAGCTCTTTAGTGCTTTTGGATCATTTCTTACCCCCCCCCCCCCCCCGTGTTTTTATGGTTTTTAACTGCTAACGTTAATAAAAATTTTAAGAAATGTCATATTCTAACCAGTTTATGCAGAAATGCATCAATATGAAGTGATATTTATGGCACCACGTTGCAGACAAACGTTTTTAAGACGCAAATGAAAAGGTTAAATATTTGCGTTTGCAACACAAATGTTTTTTGTGACTCATCTCGCTTTTTTCCTATCTTTGATTTTGCTGACATACGTTTCAGTTTAGCGTGACAAAGCTGCCATCAAACAGCTGCTGATTGGTCCAGATTCCAACCAATCATATCACCACATTCATCGAACATGGTGTCAGGAGCTGAACAAACTCTTTTGACCTTCGGTTTTGTCTCTCTGACAAAGAAAATTTCATTTTTCATCTTTTTAAAAATAATTCATACTTCTGTTTATTTTTTTTAAGCATTGATTCATTTTTATTTTAGACAGATTTGTGAATTTATGGCTGAGGATCTCCTGAATCTGTAAAGTTGACCTGCTGACATTAAATCAACAGACCTGTGTGATGATCTGTGAATCCTGCAGAGCAAAATATTGGTAAAAACTTGGATTTTCTTGAAGATCTGTTTAAAGCACATATTGTTCTATGCTGCACAAGTGTTTTGGAATATATTAGCAGTAATAATAAGCAAAAGAATGATGGCTCACCAAAGCAGACTCAATGTATTTAGCAGAAAAAGCATTTTGAACCTTTAATCTTCACAGAGTTAAAGAACTTGTGTGGTTTTGTCCAAAGTAAAAAAAAAAGAAAATTCTCATTAAAAAAAATACTATTTTCTCTTTATATTTTAACATTTATTGATGAAAATAAAACAAAAGTTCAGATAAAATTCTTAATCGTAATAATTTTTTTCTGCTGCAGACTTTTTAGACACGTTGGTCACTGCAGTAACATGAATACATTGATTGATTGATTTGATTTTGGCTGCTTTGCTGCTCTTTCTGGGTTTTCCTCGGACCGAGCACCGTCAACAAGAGACAGAGACACCTGATTGGTTGGAATCTGGACCAATCAGCAGCTGTTTGATGGCAGCTTTGTCACGCTAAACTGAAACGTATGTCAGCAAAATCAAAGATAGGAAAAAGCGAGATGACACACAAAAACATTTCTGTTAAAAAGGCAAAAATATTTTTTTGAAAGCAAATATTTAAATATTTAACTGTTTCATTTGCAACTTAGAAACTTTTGTTTGCCACGTGGTGCCATAAATATCCCTTCACAAATCAAGAAACATGACTAAATGCAAACATGCGGGCCATTCTTCATGGAGAAGTTTCCTCAGCAGCTCAAATCGGTGAGAATCTTCTCCTCCATCTTCCACGTCTTTCCCTCCAAACCATCAGCTTGTTGTGCTCTCACAGACAAGTGTAAAGGAGTATTGAAAACACTTTTTCCTCCTGTTGCAAATGCCCCTTCTGATCTTTGGCACTGACAGCGGCTGTAGAAAAAGCCGGAGAATCATGTTGGAGTAAAAGCCGGCTAATGTTTGCTCTGAATAAATCAAAGACGAGGAGGTGAAGGAGCTTAACGGCATTCCTCCCAGCACCTTTAGGAGCTGCTGAGACGTCTTTTTACAAGACGCTCTCCCATGATGCACCTCCTGCTGCCTTCCATGACCCTCAGAAAACTGAAATCTGTTCATTTTACACGCAGTGAAGCGAATGTGTGGTTGGTTTGGAAGAAACGTAGAAGGATTCTGTTCTTCAGGGAATCTGGTTCTGGAAAACCAACACTGTTGTTTTTCTGGGTTCCTCTTCGCAGTAGAACCTCAGAATTCACAGATTCTCCGTCCTTTGATGCCCATTCAGGATGTTAGGGTTAGTATTAGGGCCATCAATACACATAAAGACATATATGAAGATAAAAGTGTGAAATTATAAGAAAAATATGAGAAAAAGTCACATTTCTAGGAAAATAGTCAAATTTATTAGAAATAAAGTTGTTAAATTATGGAGAAAAAAGAAATTAAAAATTACAAGGAAGTGGGAAAATTATAATAAAATTAAAAAAAAATGAGAAAAGGGAGTTGTGACACTTTAGTAAAAAGGTGAAAATGTTACAAGAAAAAAAAGTGAGAAATGTCAGAATGATGAGAAATTATGAGAAAAAAGGCAGAATACAAAAACGAAAACAGACTAAAAAAATGGAGGGAAAAAAATGGTAAAATTACAAGAAAAAAGATTCCAAACATTTAGAAAAGTCAATATTTTAGCGAGAAAAGCAAAAAAAATTATGAAAAAATAAGATGTAAAATGACCAGAAGAAGGAAATATTTTACAAGAGGAAAATTATTTAAAAAAAAAAGTTGAATTGATTGATTTCTGAGCAGAATGATGTTCACTCTAAGGTTTTAGGAGGTTAGTTTGGACAGTTTTCACTGATTCTGCTGATTCCTTAAAAACCTTTTTTTCTTCAGTCAAGCTTTAAGTTCATTTTATGACAAATTGTCCTGCATTTATTTAGAATTTCTTTTAACTTATTTTGTTTTGTTTAACATTTTTTGGTGCATTTCACTTCACATTGGAAAGCACTTATCCATAAAAAGTGCAGAAAAAATGACGAACAGAATCCTAGAATGTCATGACCAGAATTTCTACAGACAAGCTGGTTCTGGAAAAAAGATCACTTTCTGGGTTTTCTGCACAAACTTGAGCAGAATTCCCTGAACTCCGAACCTCAGAATGAACCCAAACACCAGAAAGCCGCCGACCGCTGGAGGAGAACCCCGCCTAAGGCGTGATGGCGGGACGTCATGGCGTAGGAGAAAGTGATTTCATGAAAGAGCTGCAGTCTTTCGTGAACATCCGCACCTCCATCAAGGGACAGGCGACCAACTCTCCCGGCACAGACAGAGACAGCCCCAATGTAAGCGACTTCTTCCAGCAGCAATTAACACGGCGACTCTGTGCAGAACAACAAGCTTCTTCCTGATTTAGGAGCACAGCTCACGAGGGATTCCCAACATCCACCCTCCACGCCCAGGAGGCTCATCCGCTCGTCCAACTGACACCAGTGAGACGGTGCAGGTGCTCCGCTGAGAGGGTTCCAGTTAGCTGCAGGCGGCGAGCAGAGGAGCGGGGAAGCAGACAATAACCTGAGCAGGAGGGATCTGAGGGCCTGTAAATATCCACCCAGGGCTACGAGTGCGAGTCAGCGAGTGAGCGAGCGAGCTCCACCTCACTTCCTCTATCGCTCTCCAGGGCGGCAGGGGGGGGGACAATAACGGAGGATGGAGCGTCAACACGCTCCTTTATTGTCAGACATAATCGCTGAGGCTGAGAGGAATGAAGGGAGAAACAGGCTGCCTCTTCTGTGAGACTGGAATGTTCTCCTCCAGAGAGGCTCCGCCCCTTTTGGCCTGATTGGAGGGGATTTTCTAACCCTAACCTAAAATCTATGGAATGTACTGTAGAAGCGTATGAACATTGAAGTATAACACACAGTTATGAAACACAGTTCTTACATAACTGTTGCACATCAGTATGGAAAACTTTATTACATAGTGTTGAATAATACTTTACTAAAGTAAATGTATTTTTTAACTGTTCTTTACTAACATTACATACTGCATAGTACTTTACTTCATTTATTTTACTAGTAGAAAGTCTTGTGTCATACTTTCCTAACGATCTTGTCTCACATTGCATAATATTTGACTAACATTTAACTAATGTAGACTACAAATGTTTTTTTCTAACGTTAAGTGTTGCAGAATACTTTACTAACATCCTTTAGATGCTTTATAAATACATACACACTCATAATTAAAGTTATTGTCATATAAACAGAGTCATTGCTTAAACAGGATTGGCAAGAATCTAATTATGATATTTCACTTCAGTTTTATTTACATAGTTGCCATAATCCAGTTCTTTTCATTTATTTAAAGGTTATTTATACTTTTGCAGTCCTAGTACTGATTATTTATTAAGTAACAAAGATGAACTTTTTTCTTGGTTAACCAACATTTTCTCATTTTTCTGCTATTTCGTTTTGTTTGTATTTCTTGCATTGGCAATAAATGAAATTTATTTTTTTTATTATTTTTGTCAGTTATTTGTACTTTTGATCAGAAAATTCTGAGCACGATTTTAAATAAAATACCAAAGAAAAGATGTCATCTGAGCAAACCTAAATGTCTTCTAACGTGACCATTCGATGTTTTGGGTTTCAGGTGAGTCGGATTCGCTGGCGTTTGTGTTCTGATGAGACTAAAGGAAATTCTCCTGAAGTCATCCCTCCATGCAGCGTCTGGATTTTCCATCAGTTCCGTGCCCCCCTCCCAAACGTCCTCTGACAGCGCATTGCTCACCTGCTCACACTGTCGCTCACCTCCGCCTGCAAATGCAAATACGAGCTGGCAGCGGCACAATGCAGGCGCGGCCGCCTCGGGCTGGCCGATGCTGGGGGGCGAGTGGTTAAAAGGGAAACGTGGAGAGCGGCGGACGCGCACTCACCCCTGTTAAGGTCTTTATGTTGTGCAGTGCATTCTGGGCTTCAAGGGCAGCTTTCCTTGTGTAAAACGTGACAAAACAGCAGCCTGGGGAGAGAGCAGAACAGAAAGGGGAGGGATGAGCATTATTCTCCAATCAGGCGTCACCTGTCGACACCGACACGCCGGATGAACGCAAAGGACCGAACGGTGAAGACGAGGGGAACATTTGAGTGTGTTTTATGACTGCAGCCAGCAGCATCAGCAAGAAAAAAAAAGATCTGTTCATAAATCCTTGAAAAAGCAGCCTATTCAGTCATCGCTCATGTATCTATTAGTCACGCTCACTCACTTATTCAGACTCCTTCCTCTTATTGATTTACCGACTTGCAGGTAAAAACACGCGCTCAGGTTAAAACCTGACAAATGAAAGCAGCAGAGTTAAACATCAGGCTGAACTGAACCGGATTTTCCTCAATGATCACATCTGGATCCCACTTTTGACACGGTGTAGGTACCATAACCGTTCGGCCTGGAGGTAACGTCACACTACGGTAGCCCCACTTGGACAAACTACGTAGCGTGGACATCTGCTCAAGCTCTACAAGTTTTCATTTCACGTTCCTTTTTGTAACCTAAAGTTATTTTCTCTCATAAATCGTGTCTGACATTATTATTTGTAATCTTTATAAAGAGATTTTGCCAAAATCCGTTTGTTATTCCATTTTAAGTTCAGCCGTGGCTGAAAATGTTAGTACAGCTAAACGTTGTTCTTCTGGGTCCGTTCTGCCAATAATAAAGCACTGGGCGCTCGGATTAAAAAAACTACAAGCGAACATGCATTTAATAATAATCATAAGAATAATAAAGGCACATTTAGAAGACAGTCTCGCTTTAGGTCGGAGCTGTTTGTTTATAACAGACTTCATAGTTTCTTCTTCTATGGTGGTTTCCTAATTAGTCCAGACCAATCACCATCTGACACGTCATCGGACCAACGGACAGCCAATCACATAATGTGGCGTCAGCACTAGTCCCAGGACCCCGAACGGAAGTTCCAGGCCGACGGTTATGGTACCTACACCGGCACGGCCCGGAGGGTTCGGGTGTTTGCTTTTTTTCCCAGCATTCATTTCATAAATGAGAACTGCTGTTAAATTCCTCACTTACAGAGCAACTCCATTCCTCCTAAGATTCTTTTTTGTACATTTCTCCTAAAAAAATAATTTTGTTTAGTAAAATTACATTTTTATAACTAAAGACTAATAAACCCTCATTGATGCATCTTCTCGCTAAAGATTGAAGATCTAAACTGGAACTTTTTAAAAATAATTTTCAGTTTGTGACTCAGATTTGATTTAAGCCGTTGATTAATCATTTTTTTCTGGATCTTCAAAATGACGTCCCGGATACGGAGAGAACACATAAACCGCCCACAGACCTTCATGTGAAGGAAAGCGCCGACTCGGCGTTTCTTAACCCCGTTTATGTAGGACCCCCTCCGCGCTCGACTGCCTTCATTTCCCCGGTCTGCCTTAAAAATGTTGTAGAATCGTAAAATAGAATAAAAAGTTGAGGGCTGTGACTGAGAAACGCTGAGTAGCCAGTTCTTAGAAACTTCTTCAGGATATAATTAGCAGGAAAAAGACAGAAAAGAAACATTAATTTGAGTTGGGATGCAAAGAAACAATCAAAAAGAATGTTTTCTTTAAAAAAAAAACTAGCATGTTAGCATTCCCATTAGCAAAGACTCCAAATAAACACTCAATCTTCTTCATATATGTCGTCCACCATCAGAAAAATGCCACAAGACCACGTCAAAAACCCCAAAACGCTGTTTTCATCAGAGCGGGTCTTTAAGTCCACATTTGGTTGTGGCGTCCCGGCATCTCAGGACCGTAAAAATACCACCCAAACGCTCCTTTAGGCACAAAAGTGCTCCACCCTCCAGCCTCTGCTGAAGACTGTGGGAGTGCGATGTGTGTGCTTTGATCTGCGGCGCCCCCCGCAGAGGGGGGCTGAAACCCAGCCGGGCCAAATCCAGCAGGAGGATGTAGGCCAGACGGGAAGGTCGTGGACACGGCGGATGTTGGCTTTAAGGGTTAGAACGAGGACTGACAGAACTGTCTGACGCCTACTAGGAGATTAAAAACATGACAAGATAAAGCCCCCCCCCCCCCACACACACACACACACACACTCATGGAGTGAGAGCTAAAAGACAGCATGCTGAAAGCCTCGTCCGCGGCAGCCACAGGTGAGGCGGCGCTCCGGCCTCATCGTCTCCCCTCCAATTGTTGCAGGTCGGTCTATTTGGAAGCGCTGCCTTCGGTTTCACCCATCTGCTAATTCTGGTTTGTGTTTATTTGTCCAGAGATGAGCACAGAGCGTTATTGTTTACATCTGCTTTGTCGTCCTCCCCATTGTGCCGATGGCACAAATCAAATCAGCCGGGTGGCGGTTTTGTTGCCCGTATCGCCGGCGTCAGTCCTTATGACACTTGCCCTGCAGTGCATCTTAGTGAAACCCAACAGCGAGCATCTGGAGCAGGTTTAGCATCTGAATCCCAGAGTCCCTTTGATGAGGCTGGGAGCGTAATGGATCTGAATTCCTGCGGTGTCCTCGGGGTGCCGGGGCTGTTGAACAGTTGGCCCTTAGCCTAGCATCGGCGACGTGATTGGTGTAGCGATTCAGATGGCGCATTAGCAGGGATAACACTCGCCAGAGTGGTTTTTCTTCTATGACCCCAGAGTGAGAGACGGCGCGGCGTGTCTCTTCGCCAAACCCGCCGCCCGTCGCTTCAAACATCAGTATCAATTTACCACCAAGAGACTCTCGCCAGCTTCCACTGGTTGAAAGCGGGAAGATAAGAGATGAAATTAGTCATGACTGACAGACTATCACTGGGTAGAAATTATACTATTTAGCTCATGTGGTATAGAGGGGACACAGAAACTTTTCCTTTAAGTGGTTCTTAGACTCTTTCCAGCCTTTTTTCGTATTAATACATTTTTCCAAAAGTAGATCATTAAAAGAACATCGGCGTTAGTCAACGGGAAACCATCCTCAAGGTCTAAGGACCACGCAGAAAAAAGAACAATTCACTGACCTACAAAGAGACCTGCGAGTACAAAGACATGGCTGCTGTCATGACCTCATAAACACGGCCGGTAACTTCAAGAGCGACTTAGAAAAGAATGGAGCGTGTCAAAGGCCGAGTTCCTACACGACTATTCCGCTCTGCAGAAGCTTTGTCTTAGAAAACGAAACAGGTTTTTAGATCTTGGCTACAAACGACATTGATCAGAAGATGATTGGAGGGACTTCAACCATTTGACACCCAAGATGTTGTTGGCGACACAGAAATAAGGAATGCTCTTTGAAACGCCTTAACACTTTGACCATTTAGGCGATAAACAATAATCAGCTGATTCTGACAGAGAAAAGACGACTGCATTGGGTCTTTAGTCAGAATTTTGGTAAAAACCAAAGCTTTTAGTCACAAGTTTGAGTCAATTCCTGATTCTGTTGTCAGCTAATGAAAGAACGGTCAAATTTGAAGTCTTGGGACCTGACGAAAAGTCCAGAGTCTTCGGGCCAGACTGAGGTCAAGATTTATTCACACGTCTGGTTTTAAATTGGATTCTAAGTGACATTTTAAGGTATGTCCACAAGACTTGAGCCATTTTTCCAGTCAGCATCTGAATTTATTGTGTCTCTACGATAAAAAATAAAAAAAATCCCATTTTAAATCCGAAGTGTTCAGAGAACGACTACATTTTTATTTGATACCAGCAAAAAAAACAACAACAACCTTTTAATAATTCAGCCGCAGACATTCAAACCTGCACTCTAACCTTTACAAAAACAATGTGACTCTAAAGTGAGCACTGCGCGTGCAAAGCTAGCTGTGGCTGCATAAAGCTTGTGTCGGAGCACTTCTCAAGCTTGCCATGTGAGACACATTACCTTTAAACTTCCTGCATTTCCAGCAGAGAATGCTGTTCAGCTGGGAGCTCTTCAGCATTGCCTCAGCAGTGTACATTATAATTCCATTATGATTCCAATTGCACCTGTGTTCAAACTTTAGCCCCCTGTGTACAATTTGCAATTCCGCTAGCGGTGCACGAGGGTTCGCCGCACGCCGTGCATTAGGATTCTAGAGGCATTTTCCTGCATATCTGTGGATGGGAGGGTTAGCTTTTGGTGTTAGCATTAGCGATTCTGACGGCATCTAACGTGCAGGGGGAGGGTCAGCCGTTGAGGGCCGCGCTGGCTGCGGCGTGTTGTGATTCCCTCGGCGTAGCCGGGGCCCCGGAGCCATGCGGCATGTGGCGAATCGTCCCAGGTGGTGGGCTGTCAAGATGAGGATCAAAGAGCAAAGGAGTGGACCTCACACACATTTCCACACAGGAGCGTCCCCTGCAGTGTTCCAGTCCGTCCTGTTTAAGAGTCTGCACACTCCCAGGGAAGGGGGAAAAAGATTTAAAAAAAAAAACGATGAGAAAGCACAGATTTCTGTCTGCGTGTCGTTCACAGAGCGCCTCAAAAGTGCTGCGGTGCTTCTCTTAATCGTTTTCAAGTTTCCTCGGCGAGAGTTCAGTTGTGGTGTGATGGACATCAGAGAGACGGGAAGAAGCTGTCCTGCCCGTCAGACGGGAGGGGGGGAAGAAGGGCAGAGGGTGTAGGAGAGGGGAGATGCTGTGAGAGGAATAAAAAGCACGGGGGGAGATGACCCCCCCCCCCCCATGAATGTTTATACGCACCTCAGTTTACCAAAGTCACTGATGAAAATGCTGCTTTTGCTGCTTTTAACATGTTCTTGTAGCTTTTTTCTTATCATGGAGGACAATTAAGCTTAAAATTGCATTTCTTTACGGTGAATCGGGAGCAGACAATTTACATTTAGAGCTTCTTTGAACATTGGTGATGCATACCTATTGTGCTATCTTAGGGGGTCCAGATGACCCCACCCTTCCATTGACATGTTCTTCCTACCATGACAAAGGTGGATAAAGGTGGAAAGATTTCATGTAATCCATGGACACCAGTGAAGATCACAAATCATTGAAGAAAAAAGGTTCAGAGCACTGTCTAGTGGGGTCATCTGGACCCTACAAGATGGCACAAGGGTTAAAGAAGCTTCTGTTGATGATTTCTTAATTGTTGTCAATAAATTTACTAATATTGACTCAAAAATTAGGGGCAAAGTGACGGGGCAAAGCGTTTTGTTAGGTGGGCAGCTGCCTCCCTTTGTCCCCCTGTAGCTCCGCCCCTGCTCATAGCAGAGTAGAAGGGTGCTGCAGTCCATTCCAATGCATCCAATTCTAGACGATGACACGCGTGTAGGTCCATGTTTTCCTCGTCCCAGCTGACATCTGGCTCAAAACTCAAAAGTTCCTCGCCATTTTTGTTGCACCGGTTATGTCATGTTGGGGTTGTGAGGGGCTGTAAGCTAGCGGGAGAACATGTGAACAGATGGATGATGGGAAATGAGGGCAGGACTAATGAAGTACTATCACTCTGCAGAAACTATATCTTAAAAGAAACAGCGTGACCATAATTAAAAGGACCATTGGGAAAGTTTAGAAAGTAGATCAAAAGATGATTGGAGTGGGACTAAAGTTGACTCGGATGGATGTTTTTCTGAGATTTCACTTAAAACCACCAGATTCAACTTTGACCACTTTAGCAAAAACGGTCAAATTGTCTGATAAAAATGCAGTTTTTATCAGAAAAGTGTTTACCAGAGAGGTCAGCAGGGCGCAGTTCTCAGAAATGAACTAAAATCTCTTTTTTCGAAACCCGACATGTGAAGCGACAGGAAGCAAAGAGGTCAAAGAAGAAACGTATGGATGCTAAAGGATGGCAGTAATTGGAAGACTGATATTAAATAACTAGCACTTGCTGCACTTTTCATGCATTACGAAGTCATGAGGTCAAGCGAAGCGCCCACGCTGTTCTTGTGGAGGCAGTTTGTTTTTTCCTTTTTAGCCTGAATTAATGCATGCGCTCTCCGGGATCGGGTCTCCTTTACTCCCCAGAAGACCGGGTCAGCTCTCAGCTCCAGTTCGGAGCTTCTGCAACAAATGTTATCTCACATTTTCTTCCTGCTTCCCAATAAGATGAAGTGAGGGAGTCCCAGCAAACCTGACGGCAGACGTTTCTGATCCACCATGAAGCAGCTCTGCAGCCACTCATGTCTGATATAGAAGCCAGAGAAGGTCCAGACTTAACGTTTGCTCTATAGGCTGCTATGTCACCCAGACCATAAAATACAAAACTCAGATCAAATGTTATTAATCTGCAATTCTGAAAAGGTAAAGGAAGCAAATAATCCAGAATGGTGTCGATACGGTTCACATCCTGAGATGATTGCTTTGTTCTTACAGTTGTAAAAAACTGTCTGGGTTTGGTTTTACCACCAAGTTGTGTTCTCCAAACTCAAATGTGCGACCGCTTTCAATGAAAAGTCGATGAATATGATGAGCATTTATGGGCGTCTAAGGCTACCACCTTCAAAACTCTCGCTTCGTGGTACATGGCGTAAACTAGGCCCAAAGAGCTTTACATTCACACACTGATGGCGGCTCTGCTGCCGAACTCTGGCGCCAACCTTCACGAGGCAAGATGAGGTTGAGTGTCTTGCCCAAGGACACTTCGACACATGGGCAGGCAAGGCGGGAATCGAACCTGCAATGTTGCGATCAGAGGTTGACCGCCCCGACGCTGCACCACAGCCACCCCTCATGGGCTGCTACGCGTGTTTTCAAGTCCGTTTTCGAGCTCTGCGTACAAAACACACAGCCCCTGACCTGGCGTTAAAAATCAAATCCGTTGAGCTTTGACCAATCAAGGACTCGGTTTTGGTAGCGAGGTGTGGACAGCGTCCTTTTCAAACCACTAACAACCGTCTGAAAACCGAAATCATGTGCGGAATCGTGGAATTCTATGACAGCCTGCAGGCTACAGCCTTAAAATCAATAATATGCGGCCCCAGCACATTCTAAGGAACACAATTTCTTGGTTGTGATTGGCTAAACTACGTCATAAGTCGTTTTTAAACTGTAGTCCTGTGTTAACCTTCAGAGCCTTCAGAGCCAAACAACAAGAACAAATTTGTTCTTGTGATCAAAAACACAGCGGTTTGTGCTAAAATTGCAATCGCATTTTCATAATAATTTGCATTTATTGTCATTGTGTGGGGTTCAGAGAAGGGTGGCCCATCCGTTGGCCCTCAGTTATTCCCACCTCAGCAAATCTGGGTCTCTGCATAAAGTTTGGATCCCTCTAAAATGCCATGGATGTTCTAGAGCTGGGACAGTCCGTGTCCTTACGTGCACAGCGTCTCTTCGAGAGCTCAAACGCTCTTTTTCCGAGCAGTTAAACCCGCAGGACAGAAAGCGCTGCTTCATTCAAGCATTAGAGGCTGGGTGAAAAGCAGGAAAGGACCACGGTTATTAGCTGGGTAAGAAGAGGCGGGTGCTGCTGCTGCTGGTTTAATCGCAGAGCTTCACCCCGAGCTCCTCCACCCCAGGCGAGCCGCTGACAGTAACTCACTTTTCTTCTTCTTGGTCCTTCCTGCCCCTCTTCGTTCCTTTTGACCCCCGGGCTTCCATTCAGCTGCTGACCCATATTAACTACAGCAATTACTGCGCACACAAGCCTCTGGCTTGCATGGACACATCCTCCATCACTGATCCGTCTCCACTCTCGGCTTCAAAAATGACCCTTAATGCGTATGACTGCGTGTGTCGGGCAGCTTCAGTGTGGATGGAAAAAAAACAACAAAACGACAAGACCAACTCTGACAGCGAGCTAAAGAACGGATTTACCGAAGGAAGACAAACGCCCGTTTGGCCGACGCTCTAATCCTGTTACTCCACACTTCAGTGAAAACGCACCGATGTCACCTCCTGACTTCAGGATCCTGCCGCCTCAAAAAAAGATCCTGAAAATGCAGCTCTGCAACTTTGCTTAAAGCCAAGCAACTCTCTCAGCGGCTGAGGCATTCAGGAGAACTTAGAGGCAAAGATGAGAAGATCCGCACACACCAAAACGCACAATCGCTCATTAAAATCCACCTGCAGCTGCTCTCTAATTGGGCCTGGGTAGCAGGGAGAGAAAAAAAGCTAACGTCTAGTTAAGGCGATATAATTGGCCGCTCTGCTTTAGGAAAGAATGAAATAAATCAGTCCCCCGTCTCAGGTCGGCCCCGTCTCAACTGAATCCATTAGAGCAGATAATTGTCTTGGACGGAGGAGTGTTCGCTCGGCGTTGCCATGACGGAGTGAGAGGAGACAGTTGGCCTGCAAAGAAGACTCCTGCATTCCAGTCGCCGCATTTTTCTGATGTGAGCAGTGATGGAAAATCAGACGCTGTGATCTGCCTGCACCAGTTTATCTGCAGCTTTGAAATGATGTCCAAGCTGCCGCCAGATTTGCCTTATCTGGGTTTTTTTTTCTTTTTTTGCTCCAAGCTGTCAACATGGCATTTCAGGTTTGAATAGATAACGTGCTCGTTTAATTCAGGTGTGCAGAAAATACTTTGGGAGTAGCTTTTTATGATAATGAGTTTCAATGACATCAGCCTGGTTTGTAAAAAAACCAGAATCCAAAGGATTTGGAATGATTTAACAGCAGATCAGTAACATGAACAGTTAACCCTTTAACACCAGAGCTTTAGCTCCAGAGTTTATATTCTTTGGACTATCGTAACTCTTTCACTGTTTATGCATTAAACATAATTCCAGCAGGTTCTGAAAGTGAGAAAAGAAGCTTTGCATCGTTATGCAACACTTTACGATACAGTGTTCCTTCGCAATATCACTACTCAGCTTTCGTGATCTCTCATGCTTTTTTAAGTGCAATTTTGCATGTTTTTTTGTTTTTTTAAATAGCCCTTTTTAGTCTGCATCCTGATTGGCTGTGGACTTTGTCAATCAATCTCCTCAGAGCCTGACATCTGCAGAGTTCCTTAAAAGTTGAACATCTTTGTGGAATTGATTTTACGTTTTATGGAGCTCAACCTTTCGGCGTCTCCTGCTAGGGGTCGCCACGGCCAATCAGCTTCCACCAAGTCGTACAGGTGGTTAGGCAGAGATTTTTACAGCGATAACATACATTAAATAAAAAGAAATAAATATACAATCAATTTGATTTAAAGGTCAAAAGTTGTGGTTTCGGAATTGAACTAGCAGACAACATTGGCCAGGAGTCTGCTGAAAAAAACGCTCAACAGGATGTCTGTAGAATTTGGGTTTGTAGGCAGAGTTTTGTCTTTAATGAAAAGTAAAGTGGATTTAATTAGGGTTTTGCTATAATACAGATTATGGCAGAACAAAGACAAGATATTTACGATAGAGAATATTTACAAGAGTCACCAGTGAGTGAAGAACGATGAAGATTCTCCAGTCTGTTTACAAATGAGCTGTGGCAAATCATCTGAACCAATCAGAGGAGACCAGTCTTCATCACTCAAACGTGTTCATGTTGGACATGGAGACAAAAGAGGACTCAGTTCAGAACATTTAAGAACTTTTCAAAGCATTGCTAAAAGGAATTCTGGGCTAGGGTTAAGGTTTGACGTTATAGATCAGACACCTGTTTAAATTCAGCTTTTGACCAGAAACAGGTTTACAAAGACGAGGAGGGAGATGGTCTTACTTTAAGCTTAACGGACCAGCACCCTGTTTGGTTCCGACTCCAGCTTCCAACAGCTGATGCTTCCTGCAGATCTGAGGGGGGCTTGACTCAGATATGGAACAAGCGCACCAGTTTGTTTGGCACCAGTGAGAACATCTCCTTCAGTGAGGGTTCAGCTTTTCAGCATCCACCGGTCAGATCAGAGCAGAATGATCCAGCTTCCTCACCTTCATCTCCAACCGCGACTTCAAATGTGCGCCGCATTCGCTCCATGTCAGAGCCTTTCACACAGATTTCAAAGGGAAGGACTGGAACATGTTTTAAACCCAAAATCTGGAGAAATCTATATATTTTTAGGTCACTATATATTGAATATACAGGTCTGAAAATAAAATCAAATTCCAATTTTAATCCAAATTATTCCTACTTTCCTTTACAAAAAATACAAATGTTTGATTTTATTTTGCTGAAGGGATGATTTTGTACGTTTAGGGGGAATTTTTTAGAAAATTTCATTATTCTATATATTATATTATTTTCACAGCAGTATTTCACCAAAAGAGTTTTATTATTTGTTCTATAGATAAATAAGTCATGTAAATAAAATATATGTATTATATATTTAATGCTTTCCAAACAAATTCAGTATTTGATTGATTGGTGTTTGCATATCTGATTGGTTGAGTAGTTTCTAATGGGTACCCATCCTTTTTTTTTAAATAATATCCTAAAAAAGTGGCAAAAATTAGCTGACCTGCTGATCTTGTTGCCTGATTCTCCCCATTATTTGCTTCTTGTCCAGTTCAGATCAAAAATATATTAAAACGAACCTTTACCAAGGTGCAATCATTCTGTAACAGCCACTAAGTCGTCTAAATACCACCTGCTCCACGGTTATCAGTTAAGAATTCTGATTCCTTACAAACCGAAACCTAAGACCGTTGTCACATGCAGGTTTCTGGGTTGCCTCAACGTGCGTTTTTGAACACGCCCACGGTGTTCACACTGGATGAACAGGGAGGGGCTTCTTCTTCTTTTTCTTCTTCATTTCACACCACTTCTTGGTGTGAAATTTCATAGCGATGTCAATCTTACGAATCTTGCTCCAGGATTTTTCTTTCACAGTTCTATTCCGATATTTGAAAGACTTGGTGTCGCATAATTCCGCAAATGTTATGAATAATAAAAAAAAAGAAACGGCCACCTGAACGCGCGTTTCTGAGGGCGGTGTGAACGTAGCTTGACGATAATGTAAGTTGCACGTACCTATGATGCGAGGGTGACGCTGTCATACGATGTCATTCCATCACAGTCTAGGCTGTAATTCTTGGTCGTACCACCCTGCCTGTTTTCTGCTGATTACCAGGACCAGGTGTGTTCAAGATACATATCGTGGACCAGGAATGAGCTGCCCTGCTCTTGTCATTAGGAAGGTGGGAGTATTGTCTCCTTACTGACCGTGTGTGATGCCAAATGTACGGGTCCACACAGACTACACTCTGTCTACTTTGTAGATACGCTTGCTTCAAACGTACTACACCCTTATGTGTTGTATAAGTGTTCTCTATGACCGATCGTCCCGTAAAAAAGGCGCATGAACATTTTTGCTCTACAGGGTCTACGACTTTAAAATTTCCAGGGGTCACCTATGAGCCCCGTACAGGTTTGCCAATTTTTCGCCTGCAGACAACCCAGATCGACCAAGCAGGGAGGAAAATTACAAACTTATTGGCAGACTAATAAACCTTTTATACAACCCAGACTTCTGCTAAAATAATCTTTCGGTCAGACTGACATTTTATCAAAGAGGCTCCGTTTTCCTTTTTTATTGTCATCATAATAACTTCTTGGATTCAGCATCATCTGAAAAATGCTGCGCATCCCTCATGGCTTGTTGTTAATTTGTCAGAGTTTTATATGTTTGAATTTTTTCCAGGTCATGTTGTGCGCTGAGAGTTTGAAGCCAAATAGACCCACTTAATGAAGACATTAAAGTTATTGTGTGTCACAGCAGCTCATGCGGGCTATGCCGTATCATTAAGATAAATGACACGGCGCATCTAAAAAAAAACACACACACACACACACACACACACACAAAGCCATCGCTGCGCTCACGGTTGTGTTTTAGCAGGAGGACCATATTCTGTTTACCCCTCTGGCTCTCCTTGTTTCATTCTGTCTTTATCTCCCCCTGCATCTCTGCCTCTCTTTCAGCACAAAATGGCAAATTGCTCCATTTCTCACCACTCACTGCCTCGCCATCCAACACCCACCCCTCACCCCCCGCTCATCCAGTCATCTGGTTATTAACTCCAAACACATTAAACCAACAGCAGCCCCACGAAATTCCCCAGACCGTCCTAGTCAGCATAAAAAGGCTCATGCAGCACTTTAAAGCACACACCTGGGTCAAAACGCAAAATGGATTCAGCAGAGAGATTCAAACACCCACAACTTTATCCAGGAAACCAAGTTAAACAGAAAAAAGTTTGGTGATTAATCAGCTTCTGGACCATTTTTAAGTATTGGCGAGAAGTTCTTTTGTTTTGTCAGCCTCCCAAACTGCTTTTCTCCTACCATGTGATACCAGATGACGACAATATTAATACAGAGGGATTACAGTGATCCGCATATGTCCGTTTGCCGCTTTCACGTGCAAAAACTGTAGTTTAGCTGGCGCTCCAAGCAAGTATTAAGTCTCGGATTTTATCTCCAGCCCCTTTTTTTAATTAATCCGGTTATTTGGTGTGTTCCAATGTCTGCACACGTTTGATTGGAAGGAATATTTCACAGCTCGGATCTTTGGTGGAAAATAAGCAGGTTTATCCTTCATTCTCTGTTCTGTTGGGCTCAGCAGAAGCCGAAAGAACTGAGCAGGAAAATAAACATCAAGTTCTTCCAGACTTTTAATGAAAATGAAAAAAAAAAAAAGCTGTTCATTTAAGACTTTCCTCAAATGATGGCGAAATAAACAAGCTGGAAATCATCAGTCGAGCAAATACCTGCTTTAAATGTCTCGGAATTTGCTAAAACGATCACATCCTTTATGCAAAGTTGGTTTGACTTTTCTGTTTTTGGTTCCTGCATTTAAACTCATTAATGATCAATATATAACGAAATATTAAATTAACGCTCATAAGGTCACATGGACAAACAGTGTAACACTGTGGCTGATGTTCAAATGGCTAAGATTGTATGTTTACATTTAAAAATCAGACACACTGAGCCAATTATAGTCCTATATGCAGTGACATAGAGCCACTTTACAGTTCAAATGTTTGCTTCAAAGATATAAAACTCTGTAGAAGTACACATCTTTGTGTTAGCATGCTACATGGATAACATTTCAATGCTGTCTTTAACATAAAAAAATGGCCCAGGTATGAGTTTGATCTTTGGTAGAGGTCTCCCGCACAGTGGCTTCAGTTTGACCGGAGATTCATGACATTAGGAAACTGTTTTCTGGAGCGTTAGCTAAAAGGATTGGCTTAAAGCCTTAGTCACATGCAGGTCTTTGGGTTGTCCGGGTCCGTGGAGGGCCATGGAGAGGAGCGGCTGCCTCTTCATAGGAGTGCAGGCATGTCTTCCAGTTTCCTTGAGTTTCGTACAGCCACGGTACGGTTGTATGGTGAAGTGTTCATCAGGCGGAGGGAAGTTACACGCTCTGATGACGTAGAGGTGATGCTATCAGACGGTGTCCTTACGCCACGCTAGTCGTCAGGAAGGTGTGAGTACCGGCTCCTTACTGATCACGCACAAATGTCGCACACACGGGTGTACTTATAGGACGCCTGTAGGGTGTCCACACACACTACACACTACTGTCTGATGTCCTTATATCTAACTGTCAGGCGCACTATTATCTTGTGAACAGGAGTCCGTAAGGTTCAAGGAGGTTGGAAAAATGAAAAATCCATAAGACACGCTTGCTTCTAACCTACTTCACCCTTATCAGTTGTGTAAATGTTGGCTTTGTACAGCATATCTGTACATGAACATTTTCACTACACAGAGCCGTTTATGACCTTGCTGTTTTGTGTGTCCTGCACAGGTTAGCCCATTTTTCGACGGCCCGTATTTACCCGTAGGGGCAGTCGCAACCATGGGTGTAGCGGCTGAGAAAGGGGCATTTTCCCAACTCCTCTGTTGACTGTAATTCTTCTGAAACTCCTTACATGCACTTTATCCAATACTGATGGTAAATGTAAACATACAGGTACGTTAGCATTTCGCACAAAGTTATTTTACTGTTGCTTGGCATCTTGGGTGTCATTATTGGAAGGCCTTAAAATGGCTCCTTCAAAATAAAAGCAAACATGAATTTGGGTTGAGGTACACACACATTTTGACTTCAGTCCAATGCAGACTTGGGTCGACTTCCCAAGAGCAAATCAAATAAAAACTATTCTTGTAACTCAATGTCAGCAGCTGTGTTCAAACAACAGCTTCTCCTCACGTCTATTTTTATCGTTTATCCCTTTGAGAGCAAAAAACAAGAAGCTCCTCCACGCAAACTTCACCCAGAAAGAAGAAATTGCCTCAGGGTCAGCGTGTGACCCAGATATTTTCCAAATAACAATCGCACCCATTTAAAATAAAGACTGCTAAACAAGAGGCCAAAGTTTCCTTCACACCAGCAGAATTTTAACAGCAAAAAAGATAAAAATCCGCTGAACACAACAGAAAGAGACAGCGGACAAGATCTGCTTCCTCCAGCCAACAACGAGGCTCAACAACCAACTGAAACGGAGGGAAGATGGCGTAAAAGTGTAGCAAGAGAAGAGCCCAAAAATCCATCAAAGGTTTCACATGAAAGATCTTAGGCTCCGCCTCCCACAGTTGGAGTTTTGATGAGTGTCACTTATGTTGTCTCTTCTTTTTTTCCAATTTGTATTGTCGTCCTCAGCAGAGTTTAATAGATTTAAGACAAGCCCAGAATTTGGTCTAAAATCGAGTCTCTTTCAGGACACATGATCGTCTAATTATTGACCATTTCGTTCCGAAAATCGCCAGGTAGATTTTTATTGTCACTTGTAAAAGAAATTCCAAAAGTGGTCCATGCAACACACTTGTCATTGTGCGACTGAAAATAATACATGTAAAGTGCACCCTTCGATAACTAGCAACAAGAAATTAAAACTAAGTTCTTGCCAGCTGGACGTGCAAAAAACATTCAGAAAAACAGAATATACACGTAATAGGTGTTAAAAATGTTAAATATAACAGAAAACAATGCAAAACTTTTGCAGAGTTTGAAAAAAATGCAGCTCCAAGTTTGTCTTTATTTTTGGCTTTTTTTTAATATCATTTTTCAGCAGAAAAAACATTTGGTGGCTGCTGACGGCTGAGACAGAAGTCGAGGAGTCAGAACATTTATGAAGCTTCAAATCTGGGTCACCCAAAGTAAGAAGTTAATTAGATCTGATGCCCTGAGCTGAAAACTCTGGAATTTCTACCATTTTTCTGCTGTTGCCTTTCTTTACTTTTTATTTTAAATCAGACAAAAGCATAAAAATGATCTCAGACTACAAGCAGAAGACTTTTTGGGCAATCGATCTAATATATCATTTATAAGAAAGTCAGGTTTTTTTTTCTTCTCTGAATATTAGGTCAGAAAAGGAAAACAATAGTTTTCATGTAAAATAGGAAAGTCTGTTAAAAACTGATTTAAATCTGAATTCTTTCACATAAAAACAAAAACAAAAATTCAAGAAGCAAAAACAACAAAACAAGAAGATCTCCTCTCTTCTTCTCAGGAAGAGCTGTTTAGAAGAATCTATTGGTATATTTTCAATCTAATTACAAAAAAATGTTTTTTTAATTGTTTCTTAAATATATGGTTCATTATTAATTCCTAAAACCTTTGACGGATAAAAATTTAAAACTTTTTATAAAAATTCTCTCTACATTTAAGTAAAAGGTTAACAACCAGAAAACAGTCAGCAGAGTCCGTATGTTTTCATACTTGTCAGACATAAATCAAAGTGTCATTCTAGTGAATACAATTCTACAAACATTAATGCACTTAAAGTGTTTTTTGCAGCAAAGTGTTTACCTGCAGATAAATCTGTTAAAGGTGTTAAAGGGTTAACAGTGTCTGACAACAGTGGAGAAAAAAGAAATTGGCTTCAAATCGGGCCAATTCAAACCAATGGTTTAGGCTTTTTCTACCCAAATATTTCCACATTCTGTTGGACTGAAGTGATTTTCTGAGTGTTTAAGTTGGATCTCATCAAAAAGAAAAAAAAGGCTCAATAGGTTTTTTTTCCACATGATTCCCCTTTATATTTTGGTTTATTGCTTGAACTTGTGGATCGTGTGACATTTATGGTGTCATTAAAATACCATCAAGCATTCACAAACATTATTAAGAGGATCCTGCCCCAAAACAATAACTCCTTGATTTAATCCAGGAGTGTTTAATGTCTTGGTGCACTTCATTCCTGCTGATTTATTTATTGTTTCAAGAGACACTTTGCAATTTCAAAAATGTGCTTTCCAGTGGGATGGAAGTACCATGTCTCCTTTCCTGTCTCCCCCTTTTTCTCTCTACTTTCCTCCCACACTCCATGTCTCATCAGGAGTGTCATCAGCACCCACTCCGGCTGATGCCTGTTAATATGGCAACGCTATTGTCTGCCCAATCGCTGCTGCTGTCTCTATTGTTTGCATTCACACTTGACGAATTCATCAAAGGCAGGAAAAAAAAGGGGGAACTGGAGAAAATAGCAGTTTCACACAATTGACTGTGTGAATCTGGCACGGCGAGTCTTTGTCTGGTCTAATTTTTGCACATTTGTTCAGAGCTGCGTGGTAAAAATGCAGAAAGGAAGCCGGAACCGACAAGTGGATGGTGGAAGGAAGGCGGACGGACGCACCTTTGCTCTGTGGAGGGTTCTGGCTGCGGTCTCGGAGGATGTTGATCTGGTAGACGGCTCCGTACGGCTCGAAAAGCTCCTTCAGCTCCTTCTCCGACCAAGAGCGCGGGATCTGTCCCACGAACATCTTGATGGCGTCTGGATCCGGCTGGTCCGAATGCTCCAGCGCGCCGTTCATCTTTCCGGCTGTGCCGTTACTGTTGGGGAAACAGAAGGCGAAGAGGCACGTCAACAATCAGACCATCAATCCCTCCAAACGAGTCAAAACAGCGACTGGCCTCCAGCTTTCAGGAAGACACTGAGCCACAGGATGTAAAACCCTTTAAAAAAACAGGAGAATGATACGGACAATATGTCACAGAACCAATCCAGCCCTCATACTCTTCCTCACAATGCAGGAAAGGTCTTCAAAGCAGCCCCCAGCCCCTCACCCAGAGGGACTCGGTAACAGCCACACTAATAAAATTCTCTTGAGTGGCTGAGCGGCTTGTTCCTGCTGGGCGAGACAGCTTTCAATTCTGGTTTTACACTCCGATATCCCCAAAGCCGGCAATTTTTCTCTGTAACGGACCAGACACATCAGAAAAACGGACGTTTCTCTGCGGCGTGTGGATTTTAAATGGTGGGGGAGGTGGCGCTGCATTTTCAGGGTGTCGGTTACTCAACGGTGACGGCCTGTGGCGGCAGAGGTGGAATACCAATGCCTCCCTGACGATGGCAAACCCAAACGTCCATCTTGACTGAAGCAGGAGGATTAAAACAGGAGGTAACCGTTTAGAAAAGTGACCGAAATCTTCATCACAGCCTGAGAAAAAAAGGTAAAACATGCCTCTTCATGGTTATTAACGGCAGCAGAAAGAATCCTCAGATAGGTTAGCTTACAACACTAAAGCTCAACAGGAAGAGTGAAGGACGGGGGGGGCATAAAGACACCACCATGCAGACCTTTGAACGCGGGCCATCCATCTTTTGCAGAAAGAGCCGAGGCGCTCGGAGGAAAGTTCTTTAAAGGACCGAAAGGACATGTCCAAAAAAAAGACGGAGAGAGAGTCAACGAGGCGAAGCGGCGCTAAGAATCCTCGGGGGCGCTCCCCACTCCCCACTAAGCTGTCCGTTAACCACGGGGGCGGCCTAGGAGTGCAGGGCGGCCGAGGATGGGAGGTGAGAAGGTCTCTCGCAGACTAATGTTCAGACATCCAGGTTTTTACAGCTGATGTTTGCGTGAACGACGGAGACAGTCCTTCTTTGTTGGCTGTTTGTGGTCGGGGAGGGGGCAGCACAATGGCTGGAGTCAGGAGCGCCTCCCTCGGCCGGGACGCTGACACACTCTGCCGCCAACACAATGAGCGACTTCACGCCGGAGGCCTCACAGAGCCGTCAGTGTCGACTGCAGAGGAATGACGAGGCGTTTAATTGATGCCGGCTAAGCTTTAGCATGAACATATTTGTGCAGGCGGGCCCAGCTCGGCAGGTGAGTGCCCTCAGGTTAAGATTAAGTCGTAGAGTGGATCCACTCCATCTCCCTCCCTCGTTTCCCCCCCCCCCCCATCACTCCCTTCTCTATTTGAGCCAATTGTTTGCTTTAATGGCTCGAGCGCCGCTTCCATCACTCCGGTGTCCCTGCAGCACAGTGCCGGGACTGATCAGCACTCAAAGCATTTACTTGCACGGCCAGAGCGTGTACGCGCACGGCTCGGAGCGTGTACGTGCACGGCTCAGAGCGTGTACATCCACCGCCTTGCTGTAAAAAAAGGGACTGAATCAGCCGTTTCAGGCTTTTATTCTAACAGCTGCCTCGTTCGACCAAACTAGTGCTGCGTTTAGAGCGAAGCGGCGTTGCGGCTTCAATCATGAATTAAGGTGATGATCCATTACAGAAGACCAATAGACTTTAGAACAGAAGTCTAGACCCTGTTTAGGGTCACTGGGATGCTGGAGCCTATCCCAGCTACAGGGCCACACACAAGCAGACAACCACACACACCTAAGAGAGTCATCAATCAACCTATGTAGCATGTTTCTGTACTTTTGGAGGAACAGGAGAAAAACCACGATGCACAGATAGAACAGCCGGGATTTGAACTAGTACTACCTTGCTGTGAGGGAGGCTGCTAACCACTACACCATCATGCCCAAAGCTACGTTCACGCCGCTCTCAGCAATACGTGCTCAGGTGACCACTTTCACTAAGCAATCTACGTTTCCTGTGTATGTGCATGTTTCAGGCCTCTGCATTCAAAGCTCTCACATCGCTACGTAAGTCTATGACCGTTTTTTGACTCAACATACAAAACGCCACTGAACGTGCGTTGAAGGTTAAACCAGGTTAAACTTCAGGGACTTGGATCCGTTAGTGACGTTTGGACACGTCCCTTTTAATTCAGTCGTACCAACCGTTTGCAAATTGATCAGGAAAGATTTTGTGTCCGCCTGGAATTCTATGACATCAAGTCTGTCGTACATCAGATGGAGCTGTCAAAGGGAGATGAAGATTCAAAAAGCGTTGGTTCTCAACCCAGATTTGGATGTCGACCCAAATAACCGCTACGTTATATCAACTCTGAGCTACCATGCTGTTGTTGAGGATTAATTCTCCATAGTCACACATTATTAGTTCAATTCATCCAATAATCTCTTACATAGATCAATTCAAAAAAGTCATTTAATTGGACAATTCTGGACCAAACCACCCTAAAAAAATTAAAAATTGTCTTTATTTATTAGTCAATTTTTTACGAATAACCTAAGCTGACGACTTCCTGAGTTTTTTACTGTCAAAATGTTTGCATAGCAGGTCAAAGGTCAGAGCGACTGTACACCTGCTGCAATTTCCAATGGTGGCTTTGGCTTGTCAGGTATTTAAGACGTTGCCAGTTTCTTGATACAAGAATCACCAAATATTCTGTATGAATCCCATTCATTACCAAGGACCACTGGGAAAACTGTCAAACTTAAAACTTAAAACTCTTTCACAGTAAAGTCTTCTCAAAGTTTGACTTTTTACATTTGCAAAAACGTAGAAATGTGCAAAATCACAAAAAATATATAAAGTATCAACCAGCGCAACAGACAACTAAACTTAAGAGTAACGTTACTAATACTTTATATTAACAAGTTCCTAATTTTTCTGCAGCAAAAAAGACAACTGTCAATAATCAAACTGAACATATTATTGGCCAACAGTAAATATTTATCGAGCTGATGACCAACATCAAATCTGAGCTGAAGCAAACACAGAGACCGTTGTCCTGCTTCTTTTTTCTGCCATAGGAAACACAAACATAAATGGCTTATGGTCGAGCCCAACTACCTCGCCCCCCTCTGAAAGCAACTACACCAGCTCCGTCCTTTCCGGCCTTGTTCACAGCCGGAGTCCAAAAGTGTGGAGACTAATGTTCCACATGCAGGACGGAGCGAGCAGAAGAAGCACAGAGGAGATGGATGCAGATGAAGCAGGAGTCAGCACAGCTCGGCATGGGTCCCAGCTCCTTTCCCGCCGCGCTCCACCCGCCTGCTTCAGGCTGGACGGGTCGCTCTAGCTTCAAACGCAGCACAGACGCGCCGCTCGCTGCGTTTGGACAGCCACGGTCTCGGCGACTGGGATGTCAGCGAGGTGTGTAACCGTCTTATGGGGACACTAATCTTGTTGACAAACAGAGTAAGAAACATCAGCCCCCACCCCGGGGAGAGGAGCGACCAAGGTTAGCATCTGCTTCCAAACAGCAAAACAAACCCACAGAAACACGATAAGATCAGACACTACACTAACACACTTTACAGTGTGGCTGCTGTGGAAGTACACTTCATTCTGTCCGCTTCCTCTTCTGGTAAATCTCCCTTTATTTGTCCGGTCACTGCTCTAGTCTGCTGTGACTGCTGCACCTGCGACCCGGTGATCGGGACAGCATGGATGGATGGGACGACTGTTTCATTTATTTGTTTGAGAGCCCTTTTTTTGGAGTGTATATTGTATGTATTTACTGTATGCTGATGATGCAGTGTTTCATACAACAAAATGATAACATGTTTGAACGTAAATATCCAGTCATTTACAGACTTAACATTTAGTTCTTATGTAATCCTATTGAATGACTATTCTGACAGCTGAACCGACCAAATTAAGTCAATTCAGGGTGTGTCCAAATTCCTTCACTACCCACTACATAGTGCACTATTTAGTGTGTTTTCCAGTTTGTAGTGCTGTCCAAATCTACAATTCCAAAATCGAGTTCCCTAGTAATTTCCCAGAAGTCTCTGTGAAAACCAGTTTGCATTGAAAGATTAGAGAATATAGACAACAATGCATTGAGTTTGAACAACTTTTGCAAACAAAAAAATATTTTAAATGTATTATTTACTATTACTATCAACGTTTTCATCTTCAGAACACAGTGGACTCAAAAAGTCGTCGTAGAACGCTCATTTTGATACGATTTTCACTGTGACGTCATCTTTTTCAATGGAAAAAAAAAAGTTTTGAGCTTGGTTTCCGAATTAGTCTCAAAATTCAGGGCACTAGATACTATATGGTTTTTTAGTAGTTGGGGATTAGAGCGGTAGTTCACACATAGCCTCATGTTTTTGCAATAATAATATGGACGATGCCATGTTGGAATAAGAATCGTCAATAAGCAGTAATTGGTCAGAGTCCGTCCTCAGTCAACGTTTCTACGGCAACCACTCTCACCAATCAGGAGTGAGCTTGTTGGAAGGCCACATGCCTCACAAAATATGTCAATTATACGTTTTCAACATTGGAAATTGCAGCCACCAGACTCCACCTACTTTGAGGGATCTGATTGGCTAGTTTATAACTTGAATTAGGTACACAACAGAAACTCATAACAATAGCTGTTTATTTCTTCATAGAATTTTATGGGATTTTGGCTTCTTGGAGCCAGTGGGTACTTTCTGTTTGGAACGCCAGGGAGAGGGGTCACTCAGTCCAGTTCGCATATCCAGTCAATGGTAAATCCAGTTTAAAATGTTGTTTTGGTTCTGTAAATCTGAAGATCAGCTGTCTGATGGATCACATCTAGTGTGGATGCAGATCCACAGTAGAAGACTGAATTACAAGGGAGTTCGTTCACGACACACTTAAGGAAACAAAAGCAGAAGAAGCCCACGGCTCCTCTGATCAAAGCTGCACACACTTAACCCCGACTGAATGCACGAGCGGCGCCCTGAAAAAGGTTATTACACACCGACACGCCGAACAAAACACACACCGAATTCATTTCACAGGCCTCAATGTTGTCTGCCGCTGAAACAAAACCATAAACAAGATTAGCAACTTCTCTGCAGAACACACAACACAGGAGGCATGTTGTTTTCCTCCCCGCAATCCCAGCCTGAAACCAATGGTGTCATCGGCGCTGCGAGCAGATTAGCGGTCGGAGCTAAATGAGCGGCAGGCTGCATTAACCGTCCTGCAGCGAGGCAAAGTGACGACCAGGGGCCCCCGTGTAGAAATTGGAGGAACAGGAATAAAAACTGTAGGGATTGTTGTGCGGCCTGTGATTCACTTGAACTTCCATGTGAACAGCGTTCCACCCACATTTGATGCAGCTCCGGCACGCCATGCACGCCACGTTTATGCATTCACTATCAATATGCTTTCACTGCAGCTTTGATGGAGCCGGTGTCTCTGAATATCCATGACTGGCAGAAAGGCCCGGGTCTAAGTGGGACTACTGGATTGCCTTTACACGCGTGTGTATGTATGTATGAATTTCCGGTTGTCATGGAGACGTGACGGTAAATGTGTTGCAGGGAAACGATCAGATAAATGTCACAGTTGCTTAATGAAGCTGCACCGGTGCCCCGACGCTCAGCTATCTCTGCGCTAACGAGCTACTGTATGCCGGCAGCCGCTAATGAGAGGAAAGACGTGCATGCATACACACACACACACATCCGCACACACACACACACACGCACGCACGAACACACAGACCTTCTTCTTTTTGCCCGTGTCACATATGTTTGTCTGTCAATAAAAAACTGTCTTTTTAGAATTAGAACGGCCTTGTTAGATCCTGTATTCACCGTCTGTGCAAGAGATTTTAGCAAAACAAAAGATATTTAAATCAATTATATAGATAACTGAAATATTTTGACTACAGAAAAATGAAAAAGTCACAGCTATTGTGTAAAAAATATTATTGCACTCAAAAAAGAAAAAAAAAGTTTTTCTCTTCCGGTGTTTGCTCACTGAAAAATCCCCACGAGAGTTAAAATTATCATTTTTATTTTTGAAATTATGTTGTAAAAAAAATGTTTTAAAGAAAACTTGATGAAAGATGTTGCCTTCTGTCCAGCTGCACTTTTACAGTCCCTCCACTAGGGGGAGAAAACAACATTTCTTAACAAAGATTGAACAACAGATAATGCTAATTTTTAAAATTAGCATCCGTCCCCCCATTTCAGTTGTGTATCAGCGTTAGGCTAACTGAATCATGCTAAAGCGTCTTTGACTCGATCAGCATCTTCGGATTCTCCAACAGTGTAAAATATATTGTGGTGGACAATATATGCGGTTTTTGCAGAAAAATGTTATTTTTGTATTTTTGGTTTTGTTCATTATTTTCCACACACCCCCCCAAAATACTTCTTTAGTTCCACTCCAGCTTCATAATTTTATGCCGAACACAAATTTTCCATCTACGTTACTAATTTGACTAAAAAACGGAAAGTGCAAAATGCTGCAGTTCTTTAAAAGACCACTGGGGGCAGAAATGAGCACTTATCCCCCGGCCTCCAAAAATAGTCAAATTTTACTAAAAAGTAAACGTATATTCATTTGTGGTTGCACTCTGCGTTAACCAGTAAATGTTCAGACTAACAACAATGATGTAATCCTGTTTATTGCTGTGTTTAATTACATTTTACAGCTTTTAGTTTTCTGGGATTAAAACACTAAAAGTTGAGTAAAAATGTGTCCGCTTGACCAAAAAAAACAACTTGTTTTGCATTTACCTTTCACATATACATCTATTGTTTTCGATCCAAAATCTGTTTTGTTATTTTTAGGAAATTCCAGTGATAAACATGAATTTAGATGTTGACTTTTTCTGTTTCGTCTGAAACTTTGTCTGTAATGCCGCAGCTGACAGACGCAAAAAGAGATGAGAAATTGTTATTTGGAGTTTAAAATCAACACCATCGTGTCTGAATATGAGGCACAAACACAGCAGAAAGTGCAGGTTGGAACTCCGCTGTGCTTTAAGTCACATATATATTCAACATAAATAAATAACCTGCAAATGCGATGCAGCAGGAAACCCTTAAACAAAACACAAATCTGTTTTTAATGTGTATTTGTGAACTCCTGTGCAGGAACTGGCTTTTTTGTTCAAACGGAACGCAGTCATGGATGAATCTGTCAGAGTTCATTCACGTCATTCCTTCCACTCTGTCTGCGCTTTCTTTACTGATAAAAAATAAACTTTTTTCTGTACATTAGTCACAGGGTTTCCTCACATGCTGCAGATTCACTGCCAAGAAGAAACCTGCGTCACTCAGGTGTGGAAATCCACTTTGAATTAGATCGCTAAAATGAAAGCCCTGCAGCCAAATCTAAACCGTTCTCGACTTCAGACGTCAACATGACACTTATAAACAGAAATATCCAAATGTGAGGCCCAAATAGACCTTAAAGCTATTTCGGAGTATAGAGTCCATAATTTCATTTTTACAACAATTCTGCTCTTTTCAGGTGAAACTTGGAAGAAAGACAAGACGAAGAGACAAAGACTAAGAGGCTGACTAAATACCCAGCATCCCCTCAATCCTTGGCAGCTTCTTGGCAAACCCTCTGATAACAGAAGAGGAAAACTTCTGGCTCGATCCACATGTGGAAGAATGGGAACAGGACGGGAAGAATCCCAGCAGTGGGATAAACAACACTGCTGCCTGGATAAAGTGTTTAGTTGATCTGAAATCAGCTGAGAAAAGCAGCCAGATGGACTCAATTAGTCCTAAAAATGGATCATTTTGTCATGTTTTGTTAAAAACTTGTGGCCAAAAACACATTTTTTTTAGTTTAGTTTAGTTTTTTTAAACAAACCGAAAACAATAATAATAAATAAAACTATTGTGTTTTTCCAGACTTCACACTGGATCCAAATGTTTAGTTTCAGTGACAGAAAAACATTTTATCTCCTTCCAAACATTGGAGATACAATAATTTGTTTTGTTTTGTTCCTTCAGGTCAGAATCTGGAAAATTGTCACAACAATTGGGTCACAACACTGAACTAGACCTCAGAAAATCTCATTTATATCAGCTCGACCTACTAAAATAAATCTGTCAGCTGACTTTGTCCTAATATTTTTCATATTAGATGGGCGGCACTACTTCAGGTTACTTTTCTTTGCTGATGATACTCTCCTATTCCTGTAAGGCAGGGGTGACCTAAACTTTTTGTTATAAAAATAACATGAAATTCAAATGAACTATTGGAATACATTTCAATGCAATGGCGTACTTTTCATTTCCTCACATAGAACAGTGGAAGTTTGAACGGGGGGAGGATTTAGCCCCTGTGGCTGGACTTTGGACATGTCCACTATACAGTACCAGGGTAGAAGGAGCCCTTGATGGGATAAAAGGCCAAAATGACTACACCTTCTTCCTGTTTCTTAAATTGCTGTAAGATGTCATCCCCTCATTAGCATATCATTTGCATATATTTTTTAAGAAAAAATACTTTGTGGGAAACACAAAAAAATGAGGAAAAATACCCTGACAGTTCTAAAATACTAATCTATTAAGCACCAAAGTTATCAAAAGTGTTCCTTAATCAATTATGATGGGGGGGGGGGTTGTTGTTACATCATCATTTGTTGGTGATGTTTCCAGTTTTAGACGATGCTGCCTTTAAAAAGTCAGGATATTTATTATTATTAACATGGCTGTTTTCCTTCAACGATCTGGTAGAAGATAAATGATTATTTATTATAATTAGAAAAAAAATTAATAATCAAACAGAAATTTGTAAACAGGTCTAAAAACCAGGCACTGGACTGAAGCAAAGTGTGCTCTATGATTGCAGATGAACACATTCCATAAGTGTTGGTGTTTTTGGGGTCTCCATTTCATAAAATGGGCTTTTCCGTGTGCCGTTCCTGGAACGATCCTCCCTCCAGAATGCTTTCCAGCTCACATCAGCATGACTGGAAGTCTCTGCGTGAGGGTTTCGTGATATAAGCGAAGGAAGGGAAAGGAATTACAGCGTCTTTAAGCCTCAACACCAGATTGGTCAAATCCAGGCAGCGGCAGCAAAATTTCCCCCCCTAATCTTCAGCACACTTTCTCTCGTCTTCACCCCACTTCACCTCCTCCCCTTATCTTGTTGCTATGGGAACAGCAGTGCCGACAGGCCACGGGGTGATGAGAGCTCGGGGCATTGGGTGTTGGAAAGCGGGTTCTTTGGATGACAGCTCTGCGAGTCTTTGTCTGACTCATGATGTTCGCCTTTCTTTGACTCATCTACAGCTGGATGAGGCCTCCAGCCCCTCCCCCCGCCACCCCCCTCATCATATCCTCTCAATCAATCTCTGGTGTTTGTGCTTTTAATGAGAAACAGCTTGTTTGCGATGCGAGCCTGCATGCATGCCCGCGCGTCCCCGTGATGAAATGGCAACGGCTCTGATTGTTTGGCATGGCGCTGTGGCTGCATTCTGCCAAAAGTCATCATCTGACTCGCCGATGGAGATGATGACCCATTTGACTAATGCTTCTTCACAAAACAGGCCAGCGACGCCAATCCAGCGAGGTAAAAAGATTAAAAAAGAGTTGTCGGGGGGCACAGATGAGTTACCTTTGCACGTGGTTCCTCCTTTGCGTGAACAATAGCCCCCCCCCTGGGATCATGCACAGTGGTCGTGTCACTTCTAAAAGACACTGAAAACAGGTGCCACAAAAGGTGCCGGAGCACCTGCCAGGATCAACAACACAAATGCATTTGTTGAACCTGTTTCAGCTCCAGCGGGTCCCAATGTGAGAAACCACCGCCACAAACGCAAAAAAAAAAACACAAAAAACCCCCCTACTTTCTGTGGAAAAAGAACAAAGTGCCTCGGACAATTTAATCAGCCCTTATTGCTGTTCTCGGTCGGTGTGATGGGTGTTTGCGGCGACGGCGCTTGGAGCAACAGCTTGAGAGAGGTGAGGCTGAACACGGTGAAGATGACCCAGCCAGAGGAAACCTTTTTATTGGGCTGCGTGACAGGCCCATGCGTCTGCGAGGGGAAAAAGGCACGGCGCTGCCGAGCAGTCCCTTCCCTCTGTGAAGACACATCTGTTAGCTCTCGTTTGCCTCGTAATTCGCCTCGTAGATCATTTCAGGGTTCAAAACAAGCGCTTTGACCACATGCACTTTCTACAAACAACACAGCTCCAGCTTTTTGTCTGCAGTGCGTTCCATTGCATTTAGGTCATAAAAAGTATTTACACACCAACAGTCCATCACCCGACTCGTCTGTACTTGCTCAAGAGTTTCACATTGGTTCTACTACGACCAAAAAGAATGCAAAGACTAAGAAGTAACGTTGACTCAAAAGTCTAATGCTCCAGTCCCTTGGATGGTGGTTGACCCGGCGGGTTCAAAAACCAGGGGCTAAACTCAGTTCTCACTGGACAAGCAGGGAGAGGCGCTCTCTCCTTTGTCAGTTACCAATGCTTTTTTCCGCCACCTGAGGTTGAAAGAGGCTTGGCGCGAAACGTCGAACGGTACAAATCTGGTGAATTTTTTTGTCACAGCTCTATTCCGATATCTGAAAGACTTGGTGTCGTGCGATTCCAGCCGCACACAAACCGCAATGATGAATTCCTCCTTCATGAGTGCTACCTGGCTGAACTTTCCACACACGTCCAGCGTCCAGCTGCATGCTTTAAAATGTGTGTAGCTACACGTGAACGTGAGTCTTGAGCACGGAAGCCTGAAACCTGCGTTTACTTGAGACTTTATTGAAAGTGGTCGCCTGAATGCACATTGCTGAGAGCGGTGTGAAAGTAGCTTTACAGTTCCCATGTCTTAAAGGATGTCATAAACTGTATCATGAGGTATTTATAAGGGGAATTTAAGTTGATGAACTTATGCCTCATAAAAAAAAGGGTATGAAAATTTCCCTTTTATATGTACGACCTTGAGATTTACACCTGCGTACAGGTTTCCTTTTTTATTTTTTAAACATGCAGACAACCTGTACCCACCTGTAACAACAGTTGCGACTAAGACTTCAGATTACAGCAGGTTAGGAAACAAGACTTAAACTACAGTCTTAAGTAATCAGGACCAAGTTCCATCTTGCTCATATATTTGGTTATCTGATGGTGGTGCAGTTTTCTTTGGGGACAACTTGGCAACTTACCTGACTTCAAAATTCTTCAGTTCACCATAGATGAATTCCCAATTTCCTGAGGTCAGATGCTTTAGTCCATAGAAACAGAAACACTCATGAAGTGCCTGATCAAGCCTCAAGCCCGATTATCTTCAAAGGTAAGACTTTCTCTACTCAGGTTTTGAGTTTCAGACTCTACTTTTAAATGTCTAAGAACAGCAAATATTCAGTCAGAGTTTGTGTGTCTTGAAGAAGTTTGGGTTGGAGAATGTCTCCCACTTTACATTCTCATTCACCTTTAAGTGCCACTTTAAGCTGTGCGTTTCCAGTCACTTTGCTCAATCAAATCTGTCAGATTCTGCAGAGTTTACTGAAGGTTGGATGAACCCTGGATCTCATATGGCTGAAAGATTTCCATGGAGAGCAGCGGGACACCTCCTCTCCTCCTGAACTGAGAATGCCTCTTGAAATGGGCTGTTAATGCCCACCGGAGTCATTTTGTCTACGATAATGCCGTACAAGTGGTGGGGCTGGGCTGCAGGGGAGCGGGGCAGAGTGCGGGTGATGGCATTAAGGGATATTAGGGTGGGTGGGGTGTTCGTTTTCATTAGGTTTTATGGGTTGGGAAAATATTGCCATGCATACCAATTAAGGGCGGAACAGATGGCTCAATGCAGTCGTGTGCTTTGGTTATACGCGTGGATGTGTGGCGTAAGGCTGACAGTAACAACCAGGGAAAGAGCATCAGGCCGGTCAACAGGACGAGAGGGTTCAGGCTGACAGCTGTTGGGAAGGAATTTCAGATTTCCTTTCGTCTCTGCCCTCCATCCCTGGTCAGCATCTCGGGGGCAAAATTAAACCTTGATCAGGCTGTTCAACAGCCTCTCTGGGGAGGGAGCCATATGCTGACATATGCTAAAGGAGGGAAGAAAGGGAGCAGGATGGCCTAATTATTCACATGAGTGTGTGCACATGCTGCTCACCGTCTCTGCGGCCCCCCCGCTGCAAACACCATCAAGTCAACACAAAGGTCTGACTGATCTGCGTCTCCGAGGACCAGAGAGGAGCCGTTTCAGCCTTTAAACCCTGACGTTCACGTTTGTTTGGGGTTTTACCTCAACGTTCCTCTTAGATTTCTCTTTCTTGAGAAAGCAATTAAGACTTAAGGGTTCAAAACTTGGAGAGGAAAAAAAAGATGCAATTAAAAGGACTAATGAGTCTAATCAAGGCAAAGAAAAAAACACACCTCTTTTATTTATGAGTGAGGAAACGGAACAGAATGCAGTCTTTGTCTGTTCCAGCCAACACTCGGCTGAACTTGTAAAAAGATAATTACTGGAAACCATAACACGTCCATTTATAACAGATGCTTCTGTTTACTTGGCTAATGCCACAGATTTGCACCTTAATGGTTTAAAAGGTTTTACCTACAGCTTCCCATAACCACGTCCTCACTTCATCGTCTATAAAGCTTTCTATGACATCACTTGCATCGTAAATGTACTTAAAAAGGGACGAGGGTGACATAAATACACTTTAAACTAAGAGTATACTGTTGATGCCTCAGTTAGAGCGTCTTTTTGAACCATGTCCTTAGTCCCAACCCCCTTATGGGTGAATACGGGCTTCCTGTGGGCAAAAAAATGGCCAAAGCTGTGAGCGGCACAAGGTGGTAGACCGCTCAGTGAACCGGTAGAGAGAAAATGTCCATGCTGTTCCATGGACAGGTCGTAGTGAATAGATAGATAACATTTATTCCAGACTCATAGTCCAATCAATGGAAGGGAGTACACAAACCCACTACATTAAAAAGCACAATGTCAAGAATACAAGTTAAGAAACAGTCTACAAAAAAAGACAATAGTTAAATTAAAAAAACTCTGATTATACATAACACACCATAAACATTAGTTACAAGGACAGATGAAAAGACAGTCCCTCCAGTGTGACCACAAAAATAACTGGAAGCGTATGGCACTAAATCTAATGTTACTTATGGCCAAGTATTGTCTGAAGCATTTAGTCTGCAGATAAACCTGACCATGAGTGAACGCATGCAAGCCCGGAAAGTTCATTCTGAGAGAAACAAGTAGCTCACTAACACTCATCCTCCTCGCTTCTTTAAAAGCACTTTCAGAGCGTCATTGTACGCCACCTGCAGCTTCCTCATGCTGGCACTTTTATAGTTTGCCCAAAGATGAGCTGTATACAGAGGAGTACACAATGCTTTAAATAACCATGACTTCTTCTGTACACATGCCAAACTTTCAAGAAAGACTGTTGGCTTGGCCATATACCACACGACAATGCCTGTAATCCAGTCCAGCAGGATCATCTCAAAAGAGTTTTGATAGAATACTGGCCAGACTGATTTTTCTGTAATTTTCAGAGCAACCAATTTTTACAGCTTTTTTTTTTTTGTATCATTGGTACGAACAGAACAGCTATCATAGAGGCTGGTAAAAAATCCATTAGGAAGAAAAGCTGTAAAACACATGGCTAGTAGTGGGATTACCCTTCACATGCTCAGAAGATACCCCATCAAGTCCAGTATCTTTGTTATTTGACAATCTGGAGATAGTTTGGTGGACGTTAGGCATTACATCTGTGTCATTTGCTACATATAGATCACTCTGGACACAGGTAAATATTCTCATATAGGGTTGTCGCCATAGTTCTAAAAATATTTCCAGTGCCAGAGACCCCAACTACCACACATGGAACTGTTTTTGTGCCAGAAGTATTACATTTTAAGTCTTTCCAGAAGTCTCGGGTGTTGTAAAAAAAATAGATTCCTAGCCATGAAATCAGCTGCCATTGCCTGATCACTTTTACAAGTAAACCGTATTGCATTCTTATGTCTTGCATCAGTAACCCATTTCTGCTTAAATAAAGGCCCATGCCTTGGTTTTCCAGCGAGAACCTATTCTTTAGATGCTTCTCGACCTTTTAAATAGAATTCTTGAACAACACGGGTAAGTAAGGGTGAAGTAGGTAAGACACGCATTGTCCAGATACTGCGGACTGCTCAAAGAGCCCGTTAGTGCAGTTCATGTGGTAAGTTCGTGCTCCTTGCTTGAAGTCTGACTGTTAGAAAGGAGAGAATTAGACAATCAAGAGTAGTTCATTGGGCGTTCTATGGGAACTTACGGCTCACATGCACAGCTCATGTGTTCGTAATTCACCCGTGGTCAATACGGGACCAATACTTGCACCTATCTAACGACTACAGTGTTGCGTAAGGACACTGGACAACAGCATCGCCTGTATGTCACACGCACGACAGTGGTACTTTCCTTATTCATCACGACCCTTGGCCACACAAGCCTCAACTGCAAGACACACCTGCCCTTCCCTTAAGATGTGGCCTCTACTCTCTACGAACATCCATGGGCCCGGACAACCAAAAAACCTGCAGCCCACCCCCGTAGGGTTGCATGTGACTAAAGATTTAGTGAGGGACACTTTTACTTCCACTATGAGGAAAAGGATGTAGAACATGTACAACATTTTTTCAGGACTGTTACATTATTTATTCATTCATCTTCTAAACCTGTTTGGTCTCTTTCAGGGTCACGGGGCTGCTGGAGCCTATCCCTGCCACTCGTGGGCGACGGTTGCCAGTCTGTCGCAGGGCCACAATCATATGCACGCCTAGAGACGATTTAGAATAACCAATTAACCTATGAAGCATGTTTTTGGAGGGTGGGAGGAAGCCGGAGTCCTCGGAGAAAGCCCACGCCCCCGTCAACCACTGCGCCACCAACCACAGCTGTTTCATTATTTAGTTACTCCCAATAAAGATTTTGGGATATGTATTGGTTTTATTTAATCAAAAATAAAAGACTTTGTCATTCAGTTTGTGGTCTGATGACAACAAGGACCCCATTTCACAACACAAACAATCCCTACAATTAATGTGAACATTTTGTTATATTTGAGATCAAAATCTGAATCAAATTGCGGGTGTAGCCTTTTGATTGACATGTGACCAATGAGTTGCAAGCTCAAAAATGTCCTTTTTGCACATGTTCCAACAAATAACTGGCTTTGTTGGCCACTTTTATAAAAGTATGTGTTTTCACAACAAACCTGAAGCGGACAAAATAACTTGTGACGACAGAGTTTCTTCTCACATTTACAGCTGCAGTTGGTTTGTACTAGAAAATGCGATCATTTTTGGATTAGAAGGAATTTGACTGAGTGGATGCTTCCACAGTTGCACAGCTCTTTAGCTGACAGGACAGACTGACACTGATCCACAAATCCGAATGAAAACGCTTCGGAATTATCAGGAAGCGGCCTCTCCAGGTTGCAGTCCTCCCTTCTTTGATCAGCGTTGGCGCCGTGGCAGCTCCAATCTTAGACACAAAAATCACAAAAGCTAAAGGATGAGCAGCAGACTTTGGGGAAGTGAGAATATGTTTTTCTTTTTGTAAATTGGGTGAATCAGGCTTTTAACACCCCCTCGCTGGACTGCCAGATCAAAGCCTTCTTTGTAAGACTTCTCCTTTCTTGTCCTGAGTTTTTTGGCTTCTCGGAGGCTAGAGAGTTGAGCTTTCTATCTGCAGGAACGGCGTCCACGCGCTGCTCTCCGCTTCAGAGAGCGCACTAGCAAACACCGTGGCTGCAGCGTTAGCCACGGCTCAGTGACTCTGAATGGGAGCGTGCTAACAGACTAGCGCTGCAGCTCTGGAGCGCATTGATCTGTGCTGCTCGCTAATAGAAGACAGTAAAGACTCCCTGGCTCTCATGGGCCATTAGAATGCATGAGTGTGAGCCGTGCTAAATGGGAAAATCCACAGAGGTATGTACAAAGGGTAAATACACTCCAGTTCATATGCTGAGGCAGACGCACAGTGGGACAGACGGAACAGCGTTCCTTTAGCTAACCCTGGAATCGCTTTGTCTCAGCTGTTCGTCAACATCTGTCCTGTGTTTCTGATTTGTGGATTAAACGCCTGAGGCCGTCAGATTTCAGGGTCGCATCGTTCCAGACTTTGATATACGCTGTGACAGAAAACAAACATGGCAAAACTAGAAACCTCTTGAGCAGAAAGGAGATCCATGCCTGTAAACGTCTAATGAAGCATCAGAGGCCGGCGCTTTCCCCCACTCTACTTGCTTTTGGGCCAAATAACCAAGACGCTCCGATTTTGGCCCAAACTCAAACGCCGACATCCTTCCGTCTTAACTTTTCACTTGTTGCTGGAGACAGGTTTCCTCCACGCATCAGCACCGTCCAAATGTGTTTGGAGAATATCTGCCAGGGTTTTTTTTTTTTGTTTTTTGGCACAAGAGAGACGTGAAATGCTGCGGTGCAATTTGTGAACTTCATCTTCGCAGCTGTTATTGTTTGGAAAACAGGATTTGGCAGCGCGGCATAAACGCTGCTGGGTTTTATTAGCTTTAATCTACTGAACTCGTCTTTATCTCTTAATTCTGAGGATAGCGTCTGTCTTTTTTTACCTGATCTGAATAAGCAGCTTTTACAAGTATAACGGCTCTGTTTTCAACTGTTAATTACACGTTAACACTGTAATTCCTGCACGTCGGTGCTTCATCTTTTGATATTTAATTCCAGCCCTCTTCCATTTAAAGTCTACCTCTCTGCCTTCCCAGAAGAATATTTGGACATGGACTAAACTTCCGCTCCAGACTCGGACCTCCGTGGCTTAGCTTT
This sequence comes from Oryzias latipes, assembly GCF_053564925.1. Classification (NCBI taxonomy): domain Eukaryota; kingdom Metazoa; phylum Chordata; class Actinopteri; order Beloniformes; family Adrianichthyidae; genus Oryzias; species Oryzias latipes. The sequence continues at coordinate 24,135,776 of NC_136259.1, forward strand.
GGATTTTCAAATGAAGGATTTCGTTTAAACAACTCTTCTCTTAAAACATGAGCATTCCTGATACATCCACCAATCCAGATCAACCATGACTGTCTCAAACACTTCTCAGCTTCTGTCAAGAACATAAAATATGAGAACTTCTGTGCTTCAAATCCCAAAGTCCTTTTTCACGATCTGAGTTTTAGAATGAGTTCCTGCTACAACAATTCTTTGGTTTCTCTTCAGATTATGATTTTCTAAACATTTTCTAGTAGTTGAGAGGAATTGTTATCTCCTATCTCAAACACACTAAGGGAACCTGCTGTATTTCTCTTTTTGAGTATCCAGCACATTTAACGGCGTATGGAAGAAGTCAGGTTGCGGGACGATCACCCCCACATTTCTGACGTCTTAATAGCTGTCCCTGGAAATCTTCAAAGACGGTTATGTGGGTCTTTGATCTCGACTCTTGTCTTCAGTTTTGATCAAAGATATCTTGAGCTTCTTTCATGTTAGAATTATTGGAAACAGGCAGAAAGTTAAAGCGCGTTGACATTCTTCCTTTGTGTAGCAACATTTGATCGTCACAGACGTTGGATTTTGCTTTAAACTCGAGTTGTTTTTGGACTCGCGACAATGAAAAGTTGACCAGGTTGTAGTTAAACAAGACTGCATTTGAGGATTAATGATATGAATTTGCTCAGACTTCATTTCCCTCTATAATACATTTTGTTTGTCTGATTACGCTCAAACAAACCCTGGTCCGGAACCAGGAACCATTCTCTGACCCATTATTTGAGGTGGTCTCAGTTTGTTTCCAATCGGATTGAGCTTGGTTTGGTTTGAGTTTCTCTGTCTGGATACAATCCGTTCCCGGAGCGGAAAAGCCGGACCAAAGCGGCCACCGAAGCGGAGTTTTACCGGATGTAAAGCATTGTGGCGGAGCAATGATGAGACAGCAACTCATGGTTGGATGAATGCAGACTCATTGAAACAACTTCCAACATGATATACATTGCTTCTCACTGTTTCCCCGACAATCTATATGTCATAAACTACTTCCAGTGTAAGTACTTAGCCGGCTCCACCTCAGTAAATCGCCTTACTGCATGCCTCCACCGTATCAAAGTAGCAGTAAAAGTGTTGTAGCTGACGTTGATACAGACGTTTAAAATCAGTCAGCGAAATTCAAAGTATCCCAACAAGGATTGAAAAGTGCAGGAATTCCATTATTCTTTCTCTTGTTGCTTTGCCCCGCCCTCATATTTGTGGCCAATGACTGAAGAGATATTTAGTCATGTGGTTTTGTCTACAAGCTTTAGTCCAGAACAGAAAGCAAGGTTCAGGACTTAACCCGGACCAAATGAAGCAGACTCGGGCTGGACCAACAGACCTTTCCAGTCTAAATACACCCTTAGTTATTTATGGGGGAAGTCATTTGTCTTTTGCCGGAAGTGATCCCAATTTCTCCTTTACTGACGTGCTTAACTCCTTTCTGCGTGTTTGAATTCCCTTTAAGGCTAACTAAAAGCTGTTAATGTGAGACAAAAGCGTCAGTTCATTTAATTAAAGGTGTAGAAGCAGAGTGGTGAGCTTCCACTAAAACTCTGGATTCTTCCAAACCTCAACAGTCCTGATGACGCATCACGATTCACTCGTTCATCAGTAGTTCAAGATTTATTTCAAATCAAATCAACATTTAAATGAAATGAAATATAAGTCTACACAAGACTTTCAAATAGCTGCTGATGTCTCTCCATCTAACATTTATTTAACGATGGAAGCAGAAAAGGGTTTGGATTTCTCTGATTTAGTTTTTGGATGGTCTCCCAGGAGGAACCTGTGACAGAAAATGGCCCAAAAAGCACGGTGTATGGCGGCCCCGTCCGCCCGACTGTGTGTGCTTCCACGCTCGAGTGTACTTTCACTCCGAACCTCAGGACTCCAAATTATCCCAGCACTCCTCAAAAAACACACTTCAGAATTTCTGTCTGCTTTCCAAACTCATTACTTTAGGAGGGTGAATCAAACAGACCGGGATGAACGCAAGTCAAACGTGAAGAGAGCGGCGTGCAGGGGAAGAAGAAGGAGAGCGAGCATTAATGAGCAGGGTCCCGCTCTAATGAAGGGCCCGTGATCGCCGGGCGCGGGAGTCAAGGTTACACACCTGTGCAGCCGTATCGACGCTGATCAGATTATCCACACTTAATGTAAATACAATACCGGCAGACTCATCTGCCGCTGAGCCGACGGAGGAGGCCGCGAGCGTTAAGAAGATACGGCGGGTATCCAACATGGATGATGTCGGAGCAATTAGAGAACACATGAATCATCACTGGGGAGGTAATGACCTCCGAGCAGCACAGAGGAGAGTCAATTACTCCCCCATAACGCAACCTGGCAGCATTAAACATTATTTATTACTCATTTCAGGAGTGGTATGATGACTTTGCCGTGCTCCATGGTAACATTAATTTGTTATTATCCTTAAATTACTTTTGTGTTGCCCCCCCTTTTTAAACCTGAAAATTGAATTCTTGCTCTCCAGAAGCACGGCGAAAGACTTTTCTGAGTTTAAACTGACTGTGAAAAGAGGATTCTCAAATGAAATAAGCAATTTGAGCAGGTTCAATTTAACCACCAACCCGATAGAACTACAGGATGACATTTTGTCCAGCGTGGATCTGAAAAGGTGGTAATTGGCTTGAAGATCTCTGAAGCAGAAAAACAATTTCTGCCTCAAATGAGCTCCAGAGTTTTGTTTTTTCTTTCCAAATGCAGGCAAAGGATTGGCAGACTTTTATCTTTTGTGATCCTATTACTTTTTTAATAAACAGCATCTTTCCCCGTCTTTGTGTCCCAACATGACCAAGTTTAAGGGTCACAACCTCAGAAAACAATAATTGGGTGCTTTGTAGAAATTTACTTAAGTAATGAATTACTTCATGTTTAAATATTGTTAAGTATGGATAAGATCTACCCGTCAGTGGCGTCCACTTTCAATGTTACGTCAATGTACAGATGCAGTCAGAGGTCCTGCGACGCGTTGGTGAATTTCCATAAAAAACATTCAGATCATTTCCAGAATCTGAACTTTGGCATTAGATTATTACATTAGATTACATTAGAACTCAGCTTTGATTCAGAATGTGTTGATGATGTCATCAGCGGGTGGAGTCCAAAATAACAGAAAGGAGAATCTGATTGTTCTCCTCCCAAACCTTTTATTTTTTTGGCATGGCAACAATAATAATTAAATCCTCCAATTTGGGGAACACAACACTTTTACCTTACAGTAAATGTTCCGAGAGCGTCTTTTCATTTTGTGAGGAAAAACCCCTCAGTTTGGCCCAAACTGAGGGGTTAGATGTAAATGGATACATGTGCAGTCATTTGTGCAGCAGACTTTGAAAAAAACACACTATTATCCAAAAAAGGCCAAAATTCACGTCAATATTCAAGATTTTTTATTGACTCGACTTTTTTTTCCAATGTTTGTTCCTATAGCTTAACGTCAAACTGTAGAACCTTCATTTGCGATAGGCAACATTTTGGGAAGAAGTCTAAAAAGCAACAAAAAAAAAAAAAAGTAAAATCAAATATAAAGGAGAAAGAGAATAAGAGACAGAACAGACCATCCAGTGCCTCTGACAACTGTCAGGTGCAATAACCTGTTTGGGGCAACAGGGGGCAGAGTTTTCCACAAAGATCTGAAGCACAGCAGAGGGAGGGGCATGCAAGGGCTGTCGTTGCAAGATTTTTAAAAAGAATATCTAAGAATCCGACACAAAACAACTTAATCCTCTAAAACCGCAGATGAAGACGCAACACGCTCTACCAACTACTGAAACTTTTTCACCATAGCCGCAGCTGACGTAATTCCAGTGGATTTAGACTAAGGATATTGGCACAAAACCACTGTGCTCCATGTCAGAATCAGCAGATCTGATTGTGTGAACACTTTACTGCTTTTTTGCCATTTCAGGATACGTTGGAAAGATGTTGATTGAGTGAACAGTTGAGGAGTTTTGGAAGTTCAAAGAACGTCAACGCTGAAGCTAAAGCTGCGATTTTAAAGGGTCAATTCCAAACCTTTCAACGGGCTAAAAGTAGCAACCCAAACTAGATCAACCCCGTCTTCTGTCTGAGCATGTGCACCGCTTCAGCCAATGCTGTCCAATCATATCCCAAAAGTATCTATAAAAAAATGCCAACGCAGTAATATTGTTAAAATAATGACTACTGAAGGCGTCTAAACGGATAAAACTCCAAACTTCAAACTTGAGTTAATAAAAATGTGGTTTGACATGACATCAAATAGTCAATCAAACTGTGGCTGGAAGTTTATCTCTGCTGACTTTATTTTAAATCTTCTCAAAGTGTTTGTGACAATTTAACAGCCTTTTCCTCAGCCTCTCACATCCATGGCAGCTGCTGTGAATCCCATTGGACGACAGCAGGAGTGAAACATTTCACAGCCACGCCAGAATCCCAGAGGACCCGTTCCGAGCTGACAACTTCTCTCACAAAGCCACATTGTGGTTGTTGTGGGTTTTTTTTAACCTCCAAGGCCTCAAACGAGGCGCTAACAGCTCTGCAGGAAGCCGCTTCCATCTGCATGGCGCGTGCTGAAGCTGCAGGTACGGGACGCGGGGTATGACTCGTCACGGGTTTGAATTTGTGCGAGGCGTCCATTTCCGCCCCACCTCCACCCCCCCGCTCCCAGGATTTCAGCACCGACACGCACACGGCCTTTTCATTGTGTGTGAACAAAGAGAGCAATCCCCTCGCCAACAGATCAATACTTGGGATCCATTCTGGTTTGTTAAGAGTAATAGACATGGATTTGAAGAGTTGTGAGAGAGGCTAACAGGCGCTGATTTAGCCAGACTACACCGGACCAATTTACTTCTCAGCTCCAGTTAACGGGGTTTTTCCTGCCTCCGAAACACTTTGTACCGCCGTCAAAGCTCTGTATACGGCTGAAGAAAAATTACCCCCATTATGTAATCTCTATAATGATTCCTACTGAGAAAGCATAGGCTACAATGGCAGTGAGCTAAATTACACTAAACACCATTACTCTTGAGAGTCCTTTGAGTGTGCGCACGCATATCCACGTTCGAGAGTCCGTGCTGCTGGCTGGGGCAACGTGCACACGCACGGGCGGGCGTGGGCGCCGTTCGCGCGCGGAAATTAAACTGGGGCTCAGGTGAGAAACAGAGCGGTGCTTCAGCAGAGCGAGGATGAGGAAGAGGAGTTAAACACCCCGAGGACTTCGCACACAATGCTGCGAAAGGAAATAAAAGAGGGAGACGGAGCAGGAGAAGGGGAACAGAGGAGGCTGACAGGCAGACCGAGATGGCGAGATTGATGGCGTGTAATGATGAAACGGATGGAGGACGAGACAACAGAGACGTGCACGTCGGCAGCCATTACTCATCGGTGGTGCAAAAGGCGCAAAGACTGGAAACGCCACCCAAAAGGTGCCGGAGGACCCGTCTACCACCCACTTCTCTCCTCCCCTCACGCTGCCTCCCTTTCTCCGTCACCCTCATTTCCATCCCATCACCCATCGACGCCTTCGTCTCCCGTCTCCTCGGACTTCAGGCTGTTTTTCTACACATTCAAATTATCACTAATCTTTGCAACTCATCTGCACCTTGTCCATCCCCACTGGAAATGTCACGACTAAACCTGACCAAAGTCGTCCAGAAACGATTTCAGCTGCATTCACACCGAACGCGATTCGAGCATCGGGGGCGTCCAGTTCCAATGTTAGGTCAACGTCCAGACGCTATCAGATGTCCTGCAGTGCAGTTTGCCTGGAAAAAGTGCGATTTGAGTGTCACGAATGCAAGAACCCTGGCAATAAAGACGTGTCGCATCAATCAGACACAATGAACATGGAGGAGAAATTAATCATTCTACTCCTGTACTCTGTAATGTTTTCTTTTTTCCATCAGGACAATAATAAAAGTTCCTTCGATTTGAAGTCTCATCTGATTGGTTTGAAGGCAGGTTTATCTTTTAAGGCCTTCATTAATGACACTTTGAGTAATCGGACTTTTGAAGTGACCATCAGGGACGGGCAACTCCGTGTGTGTCTGTACTATGTCCAGATATCCAAGCCCTACTCATGACTGATTAACCGGTTTTAGGAGTGTCCAACCATTTAGAACATGCTAGAACAGAGTATGTTGGAAAACATGTAGGACTGCAGCCCTCGAGGCCTGAAGTTGCCCATCTCTGAGTAAACCAAAAGTCTGATATCCGATCATGGTAGTTAGCTGTAGAAACAGCTTGATTTCTCCCTGGAGAGTAGAAATTTCTCAGCAAGTCTCCATCATTATCTCAGTTTTCCATCTGCATATGAGTAACCGACAAAATGCAGTAAACTGGGTCACATGATGAAGATATCAGACCCCGTATCCAAGGGAACGGCCTTTTCATCCCAGTGAACTACAAATGTTGGGACAGTCGACGGGGTGTCCATTTGTCTGATATATTAGCCCCCACTTTAGCTTATGCCATGGACATCGGTGCTGCCATGGCTACCATTACAAGACAGGCCGAAGGTTTGACAGAAAGACAGAACAAACTGATGATTTCATAAATCCATATCCAAAAATCAGATTATTCTCAGTTATCCAGCTTTTCAGGCCATTAAAAGTCTCAGTTTTACAACTTTCTGAAGAATTGAATCTGATTGTCTTTACTTTTCGGTGATTGGCGCTAAAGAAATTAGACTAAAATACCTCTACTTACAGACCCTGAACACATAGATGCAGATAATTCAAAGTAGTGATGCTTTGGCGCAATTTCAGTAAGGAAGATCCAGCTGACCTTCAGGTACGCTGGGTGGTATCGTCACTCTACACTTTGCTTTGCTTTGTCATTTAGGCCTTCAACGATAGCCAAGTTGCCTGGCTTTCTTCACACCTAATCATAATCACATTTCCACTTTTAAATTCATATCTTTCTGCAGTCTTAGACGTTTGGCCGGCCCTCCTCCCCCCTGTAACAATGCTTCTAACCGCCATCAGCATTTGGAGCAGTGGTCTCCAACCGTGTTCCTCCAGACCTGCTGCCATGCTTGGTTTAGCAGCTAACCCAGCTTCAAGTAATTACTGATCACCTGGATCAGGTGTGAAGTCAATCAGAAACTGGACTCACTCAATTCAGCTAATCAGGAATTACTGAAGCGGGTTTAGCTGCGAAACAAGGAGGGCAGTATCTGACGAGGCAAAAGGAAGGAGGCCACTGAACTAGACTCTGGGGTGGAAACTGCCAAAGATGATCTATTATTTCAGCCACATCTCTTTCTATCATTAATAAATGAGATCCAATACTCAAACTCACCTAACTCATGTTATTTCAACAAGAAGAAAGAGACCTTGGAAAGAAAAACAGGCTGAAACATGTCATTCTGATCTAGATCCACATCGATTTTGAATGTTTATGCATTTATTAAATATAGCAGCCTTGCCGTAATTTACTTTTAACAAAACTAAAGGCAAATGTTGCTCTGCACACCACATACCTTACCATAAGTGTAAACCCTGTAATTCATTAAAATAAATGTCTGTTCCATTTTAAAATCCACCTTCTGTCTTTTTCTGTAAAATCTTTCCAAAGAGAGGAACAAGCACAAACACGGCATTTCAAATGTTCGGCTCCAGGAGGAATTCACCTCCTGGAGACCTCTAGACCTGTCAGTGACAGCAGGTAACGCTGGGAAAGCTGAGAGTAGAACCAATGGAAGAGGGCAAGAACTCCAAAGTACCTCGGAGATCATCGATGGGGGCATTTCAGCTCTAAAACAGCATTTTTTTCCACGTCACACTATTTTATGCTACTTTATTTTACCAGCTGATTCAATCTAATGTGAAGGACAAAACCACATCAGCTGGTTTTTTTCAACAGTTTGAACGACAAGGACTGATAATTAGATCTTTGTTTCTGATCTGAAGCTCCAGATTGCATATCATCTGCTAAAATGTGTATCAAGTCCTACAACCTGACCTCCTGACTTGGCCCTTTGTGGAACAATCTTCTTGTGGTCTGTATGTGTGAGCAGAGTTTCCAACCATTCCCTCATAATGAGCACCCGGGGGACTTGTTGCACCGCACTCTTCACCGCGCCCTGAACACACGTCTGTGATACCTCTGAAGCTCCCTGGAGGCCTGAGACTAAACATCCATTTCCATAACGGAATAGTGGCAAGCACCGCAATCAGGTTTGTCCCAGGGGTTTCTTTACCACAGCGAAACTCAGAGTGACATTTTCTAGGATCTTTAATTAGATAAACATCAGGCCACTATGCCCCCAGTGATGAAGAGTTCTTCCAGTGAAGATGTGACGGTATTTATTCATAGAAAGTCCTTTGGCGATACAAGAAGTTATCTTTTTTTATTTTATTTTGACAGGAGCCATCTAGAGGTGAGCCGAATCCGATTTCTTCCCTACAAGTACAAACAGGGAGTTATGGGAGAATAGTGTCTTCCAGTTTGGACGTTACTCCCAGTCGATGACGTCATCAATAGTCGCGGGTCAGCTATGTTTGCACATGTGAGCGTTCGGGAAATACATAAAAACTTTAAAAGGTCGTGCTAAAATAAAAAGTCATTACTTACATTTAAATGTAAACTTTAGAGCACATCCACGTGAAGACGAGCGCATCTCCTATTCACCACAGCGCCACACGGAACATGTGTGACAGATTTCTTACAGCCCACTCCCAGTAGTAGAGGTGTGGACTTCCAACAAGCTCAATCCAGATTGGTAACAATGGTCGCTATAGAAACAATGATTCAGGCCAACTCGGACCAATCACTGCTGAACGACAACATCTGGCTCCAACATGGCGGTGGCCAATAAGTGGCAACAGAATTGACTTCATTTGGGTGATGTCAAACTCACTCAGTCGAGTTCTCAGACCCAGTAAGACTATGTTAAATGTGGGTCAGCTAACTAGACCTTTATTGACTTATTAACATTTTATATTTAATATAAATGTTTTACTCTTTGTTACAACAAATTAAAAAGAACAAATTTGACTTGGTAGTGTGATTGTCTGATGTAACTCAACCATTTTCTAAAGATTAAAGAAAAACTCTGTTTTAGTTGGAATAGTTTTATGCACCAAGTTTGGGGAACCGTTTCCAAAAGCGGCTGCAGGAGTGTTATATTCATGTCCATAACTACATATGGATGATATTTCCAGGCGTCCGGCTTCATTCTGTCACACGTTCACAGCAGCAGAAAGTCTTCTTATTGTTCTTCAGGCAAACCAAACCGCCGCGCAGCTGTAATGCCATCCGTCTGGGTCCCTGTGAGCCAGACTGGGACAAAGCCAAACCAAAGTGGACACTAAGACCGCGTGAGGGCGTTTCAAAGCGGCGTTGAGCTGAACATCCTGCAGACACACAAAGAGCTGCTGTGCAAGGCGTCCTCTGCCCCCTCTGGGGCTTCCAATGCATCACACCTAATCAGAAGGGGGCGAGTGGGCTCATTGTGGCGGCGAGAGCAGCATGCTAATCCTCTGCAGATGAAGACGCTAGCTAAGGCTGACAGCCATGCAGAAGGCTAATGCTAAACGCTGTGTCACTGCCCGCCTCCCGCACATGCACGCCAGCCTTTAGAAGGAGCTGCTTTGGAGCGCGCTCCGTCCAGCTGAGACTTGGTTCGTCTGGGAGCATCTGTGTGTTCGGGCGCCTGGGGGCTGTGCGTTCACCAAAGAGTCTGACAATAATACCAACAAGCTCCTCCAGTCTGCAAACGCCGCCTCGCAACAAAGTTTGGAGACTTGTTGTGATTGCTGGTGTTTACCGGCGGAGGTGAGAGCGAGCCGTAGCCTTCTCATTAAAACAAAAGCCTTTCAGCTGCTTCTCTCATTAGCGTGGTCGGCTACAAACAATCGCTCAGCAGGTCTGTCAGCGCCTCTGCGTCCTCCTCAAGATCCTGAGCGTTCACAGTGCGGCAGCGGCTGGCCGCGGCTCTGCCAAAACACCCAAGACCGTCTCAGAGGGCTTGCATGCCTGCCAGTCAGCAGAGCCCTTCCACAGAGCCGCCTGCCAATCTCAGCCAGCCGCTGTCGCCGCAGCGCCCGCCACTGCACCCACTCGCCGTCAGTCACATCACACCCACCACCTGACAGCCCTCCAGAACCTCTAATTACGACTCTGCAGCCAAACCACAAGTGCTGCCGGAGCGCCGCATCCAGCAGAGCCGCTCCGTCCCATTAGGAAGGTGTCGCCGCTAATTTTCAGGCGTTAATTTGGGTCACTTTGATCCAAACCAAGTTTGACGGCTTTAATGACAAAACAAAGCAGAAGACAAACAAACCTTAAAGACCTGCCACCAATCACCACAGGAGGGAAGGAAAACGAGCAAAGGAGGCTCTTCCTGCGGCTGTGCCATCGTTACGCCGGCAGAGGGGAAGAGGAGCCCCCAATTAGGGTTTGGGATTGATTGAAGCGCGTTCCACAACCAAGAACACGGAACGAAAGAACAGTCAAGACCGTCAGGCTGACATTTTTGCTCCTGAAAGGATTTCCAGGTTATTTGGATCTAGAAAGCCGTTCATTGAACCAGTTTTGAGTTTTGAAAAACACGATTAGCAATGTTGCACGGTGGCGCAGTGGTTAGCGCTCTTGCTTCACAGCAAGAAGGCCCACGGTTCAAGTCCCGGCTGGGGGACCTGAAACAGAACCCCAATGGGGGGACCTCTCTGTGTGGAGTTTGCATGTTCTCCCCGTGCATGCGTGGGTTCTCTCCGGGGTCTCCGGCTTCCTCCCACCGTCCTAAAACATGCTTCATAGGTTAATTGGTTAATCTAAATTGTCCCTAGGTGTGAATGTGAGAGTGCATGGGTGTGTGATATGTGTGACCCTGTGACAGACTGGCGACTAAACCAGGATGTCCCCTGCCTTCGCCCATAAGTGGCCGGGATAGGCTCCAGCAGCCCCGTGACCCCGAAAGGGAAAAACTGAAGATGAATGAATGGATTCACAATAAGTTAGGGATGTTATTTCCATGACAGCATTTCCAACAGTCTGACATTTAATGAAACATGTCAACGTTCCCTTTAATATCACCAATAACGACTAAGTAGAAACACCAGTTTCTTTAGTTTGATATTTATTACCCCCAAATTTATTTTTGAAAACGCCCCAAATAACAAATGTTCATCATGTCAGCAGCAGGTATTTCCAACATCTAGTCTCTACGTCAGCTGGTTTCAGGTGTGCTCTACGAGGTTTAGGTCAGGGTTCATTGCTGGCCAAACTATATGAGGCCACACCTACTTCCTGAAGTCCAGCTGTGACGATTCTGGCACCATGTTGTGTAGCATTATCATCCATGAACAGAAAGTTGGTGGTGTGCTGGACTGATGGGTTCTACGATGTCTCTGAGGTAAGGACCTGCAGTGACTGGACCATCTACAAAAACCAAACCGGTTTTGCTCTGACTGGTGATTCCTGTCCAGACTGTTGCACCTCCTCCGCCAAAGCCAACCCTGGAGACCATGTTGACCTCAATGCATCGTTCACCTCGTACATCATTGTTCCATTGTCCAGGTCACATGGTGTTGAGTCCACCACAAACGTTCACGATGGGGTCAATAGTTATATCTTTGTTCAAAAGTTGAAGTCTTTAACTTAGTGTCTATACGAAAGACGTCGCTCTGCTCTTCTATAACAAACTTCTTATATCTTTCAGTCCTAACCTTTGATCCAGGTATTTCTACGCAGCTGAGGTTCCCGCCGCTACTCACCTTTAAACGACAGAAGCAACCCTCTTATATGAGCCGCAGCCGCTAAAAGCTTGTCATTTTCTCGCGCTATGGCAAGTGGGAACAGATCAGAACAGGCAGGGGGAGTTAATAACACCACTTTCTCTCGCCGCCGCGTGCATCAACTCAAACTTTGTGCTTGACCTTCGCTGAGATGCAAAGACAGACTAATGACATTAAGTGAGCTGTTCTCATAATCTCCTGAAAGAGTGAAAGATGTGGGTGCAGCAGCGACTCTAAACGTCTCCCCGAAACGTAGACGGCGTCAGGCCTCATCCACAGATGTTTCAAATCTCGTCTACTGACTGTAAAACCCCTCGTTTGTGAATCTGCAGACGTAGACATGAACCACACGAGCATTTGTGCAACAAACCCTGCAGGACTCTCATCTCTGAGGCAGTTGAACATCCTGAAAGTCAGAATAAAGGCTTCACTAAAACCTGAACCCTTCAGTGCCAAGAGTCCATTTTCCTACAGTGAACTCCTCCTAATGTTAGCTGTAATGCCTCCACAGATGTTCTCAGGAAACATCGTCTAACATCTGATGATGACGGGAATCCCTCCCTGCAGGCTGGAGCTCCCCGCTTCAAATCCCTCGGAAATTTTTGAAATAATTTTAAATACTTTAAACAGCACGTCTGCTGTCAAGGACTAAGCGGTGACTTTCAAAAGGCTTCAAAAGACATTTAGACGTGAAAATGCTCCCAACCAATGACCCCATAGGTGGGCCCCTTATTGAAGTAAAGGGCGCCATTTTTCAAACTCAAAGGTTTAAATTCAGCCTTAATGCTTTAGTTCCTAACTGTCCTTACGGCTGGATACCAGCTGTCAAAAAAAGCTGGGATTCTACCGCAGCCTCAGTGCAAAGACCTCTGGGTAGGAACCTTTCATTGAGACATTCAGCCGTAAGCACGAACCCGGAGTCCAAGATCAAGAATGTGGCTTTTGTCTAGAAAGGGGGAGTCTAATTGTTGGAAATCAAAGCAGAAAAACACATGAATGTCTTCTTCTAAAACGTCACCTCGTGATGAACATCATTTATTTAAAGTCAGGTCATATAAATGCAGAAATAAAGGAGGGGATAATGGCAAAAGGCAAAACGAGAGGAACAATTGAAATATCTTTTAGTGTTTGAAAAGGCTTTGTTGGCTTCTCATCATTTGGATGCAGTGATATACATTTGGTCACGGAGTAGAGAAGGTAAAATTGGACTATTTACTGGTAATGTTGTGCTTTCATGTCATAAAACAACATCCCTGCTGCACCTTGAGCTCCCAAAGCTGCGTGTAATTTGTGATGATGCACAGAAAAATCAAGGCCACAACCTGTATGCTGATGAGGGAAATGAATGCTGCTGAGAGCCTCAGAAGGAGGCTGGGGCCAATTCATCCGTAACCACCGGGGCCATCAGCTGGAGACTGCCTCCTTCTGTATTCCACTCATGTCCCCCCCCCCCCCCACTCCACTCCACTCCACTGCAGAGGCTGAAGGTCCACATGCACTGCGCCTCCACTCGTTTGCCTCCCTGCTTGGATGGAGGCCTCCTTCAATGCAGGGTGCAATTTAGCTTGTTCCTGGTTCTGATTGGTCTGTTTCAGGATCAGGTGGCAGGTTTTATGAGCCCACCTTGGTGGTCAGCAGTGACATCCACTCCAAAAATGAAGCACAACTACGGTCAAGTCACATGACAAGTTGTTCTGTTTTTAAAGTACAAATAAAACTGCATGTTTCCCCTCAGACGATTGCCCCCTCACCTCCATGAACTGCATCCAGAAAACCCAAAAAACTGCAGCCAAGGCAGTCTGAGACCAGACGAAGGTAAAGTCGCTAATGCTGCTGGCGTCGGTTTGTGACCACAGCCCGCCCCGCCCACAGCTTCAGACTGGGTTTGAACCCTGCAGGACGACTTTCATCCCAACTGTGAATCGTTCTTCATGAAACAAGGCTTTAAAGTCGGTTTCACACAGAGAAATACAAGGAAATTTTTCAATTTAGAGAACAAAAGGGAGTTCTTTTGCAGCACGAGGCGTTTATTAATGAGAACATTCTTATTAATAAATCATAAAAGTATAAACTGATGTTTGGCTTTCTTTGAGTTTCAGTCAAATGGTTTTTATATGCGGGAAAACCGGGAGTAACCAGGTATCTACTCTGCTCTCAACAACCCTTTCTTTGTTTCACTCTGCATCCGTCTCCTCCTCTCTTCTAGAAAATCATTAGTCGTGGTCGGACCAGCCAGCCGGGGTTAAATACATATAACCTCCAGCTGCTGCAAAGAGGGGAAGAGGTATGCCAGAAACCATCAAACACACTCAGACACACAAGCGGCGTCGCTCGACATCAGAGAGGTCCTCGCCGCGACTTTAAGAGCTGTGATTGCTGTAATAGCCCTACAGAGGAGAGGAGGAAAACGGGAGGACTGGGAGGAGAAGAAGCTGATGGATGGGCCTGCCGTCCAGGTCACTCAGGAGGGCTCCTCCCCCGATGTCAGCCTCTCAGGGTCACTATTACTGAGTGTGCTTGAACACACCAGCGTGTTGAAGTGTACAAGAACACAGGCAGGTCACGGCACAATAGGCGGCATTGATTTTACAATATAAGCTAATGAAGCAGACTGAACTCAACACAAAGAGCACACGGGCTGGAGAGGCCTGGAAACACATACCATCGCTGTCATAGTGTTGTTTTTCAAAGCACGTACTGTAATTGCTGATGTGCACATAAGGGTGTGCACCACTGGAACACAAACCAACAAGCTAGTCGTGGACACACAAAGTCAAAAATGAGATTCCCTCACACATGGGGGCTTGTCCGGGAAACAGTGTCCCTGTGAGGCGGCATCGTTCCTCTCTCCTCCTCCACTCCCCTCTTCTTTGGTGACAGCTGTCACCCTGTCAGGGCGAGAATGTGATGGCAGCCCATTCTGCTCATTGACATGCCGTGCACGTGCGCAGACACGTGCACATGCTGATGCTCAAACCTTCAAACTCTGCAGCCACTTCATATCCACCACTATGTGCCCCCCAGAAAACAGCATTCCTGCATGGCTAACCCCCATGTGAACAGAACATCCATCTGTATGTTTGATTCAAGGTTTGTGTTACGTACATTTTTAGCATTCTCTACAGATGATATTTCTCTTTTGTGATACATGCTAGATAAACGTAATTCATAATAGTTTCTTGCGTTCGTCATCTGTCCATGTCTGTCGAGGGTTTCGGCTGACAGGTCCTTACATGAATTCAGTTTCGAGCTGTTCAAAATTTTAGGTTGGTCAAGAATTACGCAGTTTACGCGTATTTTGAACGCTTTAAACGCAATTTTTATGTAAATTGTGGGAAAACTGAGTGATTTCTACAAGATGTGTACACAAATATCTGGCTTTCCACGACCGTTCCACGTATGTCTAACGGACTTTTCACGCATGAACTACTGATGAATAACTTTTGTATCGCGCATACGGCGCAACATATCACGTTCAAATTACATTATTGACGTACAGTCTACACTACACTAATATATAGTCTTCACCAGTGTTTTTCAACATTTTTTGAGCCACGGCACACTTTTACCTTGACAAAAATCCCGCGGCACACCAGCATCCAAAAAAAAAAACCAAAACAGAAATTCATGGTCTGTCTTGATCGACAGCCGCAATCTCACGTGCATTTTTGTGATAATTGTGGCAGAAAAAGCAGGAAGTTGCGGCTGTTTTTTCTAACAGATGAAGTGAAAGTTAATTTAGAAAATTTAGAAACTGTTTGTTTGTTGTGGTTTCAAGACGTTTCACAAGAACAACTCATTGTGCGCTGTCCCTTTAAGCCAATGCATCATGGGAGATGTAGTGTGAAACTGCCAAAAACTTGCAGAAAGACTCGCGTCTCTGAGCTTCATTGTTTTGTTCACTTGTTCCACGGTCTGACACCAGACTCTGTGGAAAGCTACACCGCTAAATACGAGCTTTAGCTGGTATTTTTGTTAGAACTGAGCGACTTTATCAGCAGAATTAAGAACAAGGAAGTGAAGACTTTAACCACTTCTGATTGGTCAGACTGATGACATGTGATTAAGCCTTCAAGAATGATTGGCGGAGACAGTTAAAGGTGCGGGACTTTTTCGCAAACTGTCATAGCTGCAGGTAAATCGCGGTACAGTCATTCTTATCAAAATGTCTTTAATAGAATTAAATAAACACAAAGAAAAAGTAATTTTAAGATCTTTTATATTCCTAACTACTCAGTGTTTTATCAGGGCCTGTTTGGATGAACACAGAGCTGATTTCCTGGAGATGGAAACTGTTTTTAGATCAGTTAATGATTAATGAGGGCAAATTCCCACGGCACACTTGACCATCTCCCACGGAACACTAGTGTGCCGCGGCACACTGGTTGAAAAACACTGGTCTACAATAACCCTAAAACACTAAAGATTTGGATCCACATGCTCTTTGATGCAACTCTTCAATCATTTACGCAATCACCGTAATTCCAACGGATTCTGTAGCAAAGAAAAGCAGCTTTACAGTAGTGACACTTTACAGTAGTGACGTGTTTACGTGATCAACTTCTTATCAGCGCAAAGACGCTTTTCTCCGCATCAGAATCCATTGTAATGAACCGATTGAGTAAACGGTTGTAGAGTTACAGAAGGTCAAAGGGCGTGGTATTTTACTGTTAATAAAAGAAAAAAGTACTAATTACTGAATGAAGCGAATTTTAGCTAAAAAATGAAAATTCTTAAGAAGTTGGAGACCGATTCTTTCATGGTGAATCACAAAGTCTGAACTTTTGCATCCAAACTATGATCCAAGTATCCACCGCGAAATCAGGCACATGAATAAGGGTTTGAACACTAGAACATATATAAATCTATGAGTCAGCCCTCTGAATTTCTTCCTTTAACAGTTGCTTGTGGGTTGAGCAGAAGAACACAAATGGATGTTGGGTTATGTGGTCAAGTTTAAGCTCTTCAGAAAACCCTACAGACCATACATCATCTTCCACTAAACTACCATCTTATTTTAACAGAGCAACAAAAAAAAAAGTAAAAACCTGTTTGAATCTGGCAGCTGACCTCTGAGTCGGTGTATTTTGTCATTTCTGTTTTTCCACACAGGATTCCTGATTGGATCAAGGTCATCCTGAGTGTCAGTGCCGGCCTTTGCTGCAGTTCAAAACACCTGCCTCCACTCAGAGATGTTTTCTCAAATAGCTGAGACATAAAATTAAAATACATCCCATTGGCAGCTTCCATCCAAATTTATCTGTGGTGGCCTTTAGGAGCACATACGTGTGCAGCACTGGACAGTAACTGGACACCTCCCCAACACAAACCTGCTGCTCAGACACATTTTCCTCATGTCTTCTGCAGCAGGTCCAACACGTCTGACTGTCTGCAGGACAGAGAACCGCTGAATCTGAAATCACTGCAGCCTTTTTGATTCTTTCATTCTTCACAGCAAAGTACTTTATTTTCTTTACCAGATTATAAGGCAGACCATCTCTAAATGGTCTATGTAACCATGTCATATATTAAGCGAGACAAAAGAGCCAGAGATAAGTCTGTCAATCATTCAGATTTTATTAAATACATTCACAGTTACTCTAGAACTTGTTGGTAACATGCTACATGTTAGCCATATCAGAAACCTTAGCAGCATTAGCATATATTAGCATTAGCAATATGCAGGCTGTACAACCTTGTTTTCAACACGTAAAAAACCACTGATGCCACAGAAACAAACGTTACTGTGACTACTCTAAATGTAGACGTGAGGGGCCAAAGCCAGGGTCTTATTTTGTCGCTCCCAAACCCTCAGAGGGTTCAGTCAGGAAGGGAATCCGACAAAAAAAAAGAAAAAAAGAAAGTCAAACTAAATATGCAAATCAGACCTGAAGCTGATTCGCTATGGCGACCCCTGCATGGAAAAGAAGACTGTGACTACGATAACTCCTAACCTTAATAGTAACGTGTAAAAGAAGTGTAAGAAGCATTGCCCGTGTTAGCATATTTAGATTACCCGTATAGTTTGCAACACATAAAAAACAGACTGATATCGCTAAAACATCTTTACTGTGATTACACCACCTCCCAACCTTACTACTAACACGTTGAAAAAAAAAACAGAGACCGCTACATGTTAGCTGTGTTAGCCACGCTAGCATATTTACATTACCTGTATTGTTTGTAACAAGTAAAAAACAGACAGGTATCGCTAAAATATCTTTACTGTAGTTACGCTTATTCCCAACCTTTACGGTAACACAGTCCAACCCTGCAACACATTAGCTGTGTTAGAGGTGTTAGCCATGTGTCAGTATATTCACAATAAAACCCAATCTTATATATCAATGCATGTATAATTAGGGCTGCAAGATATGAGGAAAACTTGCGATATGCGATATTAGTGATCAATATTGCGATGAAGATATAACTTGTGGTACATGAACAAATAGCAAAACAACCAAAAACATAATCTCCATTACACGGCAACAGTTTAAAAATCATACTCTACATAGGAGGCAAATATTGAACATAAAAGGGCTCTATCCGATTGGTGAAATATATAAATGAATTTATTTTGATCGTCAAATACTTCAGAAGGAATGCTGAAATCTCAAAACATGCACGGCTTCTCAGGAAGCGTAAACAGATTGAGAACACTTGGGTTAAAGGCTGCAGGATTTACGTCAAACCGCTCGGTCCAGAGGACCGGTCAAAGGTTGTGGTTGTGAACACCATGAAAGACTTTGAAAAGTGTTTGATCACGGTCGTCTGAAACAACATGGAGTAATAAACCAAAGAGCCAAATAATTTCAAGAAATATGACACGTGGATTCATCACTTTATGTAACCTGAATAACAGCAGAGTTCTGACCTGCAGACAACTTGACCTCAACTTTCACCGTCGCTGATATCAGCTGAAGAAGGATATGGACCTGAATCTAATGTCTGCAGACATAACATCGAAGAGAACTATAAACTCTGTTTTGAACCCATGAGAACGGCTGTTATCAGTAAAAGAAGAAATGCCAACCTTGGACAATCGACAGTTATGGACCCTTTTTACTCTTCCCCTACAGCATTACTTTATTATAAAAAAAAAAAATACAAAAAAATATTAAAAAAAGTAAAACAAATGATTAATCACTTATTGAAAATTGTTAAATTGATTGACTTTTAATGATATTACTACACTTTCTCCGAAACTTGATAAATTGATTCAAAAATCTTTCCTAATGTAGCATAATTTTGCACATTTTTTTAACTTTTGATACTTGATGAAATTTTTGCTATGAAAATTCCTGAAACAGTGTTGTCTGCTTTACTGATATAGTATTATGTTTTATTCATATGAATGGCTTTATAAGTAACATAATCTGCATATATTTCAGATGACTGATCTGCATTTGCCATGTTGATTTCCAAAATAGTTATTTTTGACGTAATACTTAAGTAATTCATCTTTGTCATGTGCTTTATCGATATCTTATGATTTTTAATTCTGTCTGATAAAAACTGGGAACCGGATATTGATAAATCATGTAATAAAATGGTTACAGTATAACGGGGTGGGATTATATAAGTTCGCTTCCTCCCACTCCCTTTCAAGCAATATTTATTAATATGTCTAATTATCCTAAGTTTGATTAGTTACTGTGTGAATGTATAACTGATGTTTATATTGCTGTTGTGTATTATTTCTACTTAATTGCTTGAAATAAACCATTTCAAATCAAATCAAATCAAATCAAGTTGCCATAAGATGGTTTTAGCACATTTAAAGTAACCATTTATTACAATTTCTGCCATCTTTTGCGATATGCATATTACACAGCTGGATATCACGATAACGATAAATTTGTGATTTATTGTGCAGGACTAACGTAGGAAGTTTCTCTAGATTATAAAATGCAATCTTCTTTTTTGAATAAACAAAAACAAAGGCTTTTAAGTTCGCCTTATTGTGCGGCAAATACTGTAACCATCTCCTTGTGTAAAGAATCAACAAATGTTGTACTACTGTGGTTTCTTAATATTAGTTTCAATGAATAGTTTTGTAAACCATTTGCAGATGGTGCAAAAAGACGGGTAAGAACATTCATTTTTGTGGTTGAATTCTTGACAAAAACATGTAAGAAACGTCATTTGGACTTCAGAAAATGGCTCCAACTCAAATAAAGGTGTTTTTGTTCCCTTCTTTCAAGCTAGGCGAAGCGGAGATGATGGAGATTTCCACTGAAATCTGACCTGATTACATTAACATTTGCATATTATTTAGATTTAGCAGCAGTAGCAGGAGAGAGAAAAAAAGATTAGTCATACATGGAGCAGCTGTTTCCTGAAAGACCCACATCTAAGAAACAAACAGGAGCGTGCACAGGCAGAGGGTGGCTTGGCAAATGGCAACCGTTTTGGAAAACGTAATTGCTTGAACTTTATAGAAGCGACTGCAGCTTCAGAAATACCCATGGGAGCCATCATGCCAACAGCAAGCTCCCACACTCTGGCAGTGCACTCACAGAAAGCCAGGAACCTCCTGTGAGCAGCCACACTACTTTATTTAGTAATAACTGTTCTGGCTGTAAGGGTGAAGAGAGATCGGAAGGAAGGAGAGGAAACAAACAAAAGAGGAAAAGAAAAGAAAAGAAAAGGCAGCTCTTTAATTTCCATCAGTTGGAGTTTTATTCTTCAGGGCACAAGCGGCGCCGACGTTCACAAGATGGGCTGTGAGTGCGGATAATTCAAGAGCTGGAGGAAGACTTTGTGCTTACGTTGGATTGGTGGAGTTGTTTTGAAGTGGCACTTGACCGGTTTTAGATGGAGTCGAGGCTTCGCTTGGTGCAGAGAGCGAACACTCCTTTTGGCTTTCTGTCATTTCTAGAGAAAAACTTGGGGAAATATCTTATCGTGTTATGGAGGTTTAGCTGGTATCAGCCGAGTAAGGAATCAACACAAAGGGAACTCAAACCCTGATTTAAATAAAGAAAATTACTCCAAAAGTCACTGACACAAAGAAAACGGCGTTTGTTCCAAAACGATGCATCTAAAAAGAAGGACATGATCTGGAACTTTATGGGAAAACTGGTTACTTATCAACGAATAAACAGCAACAGAAACAATATTAGATTTATTCAACACTTTAACACTCTAATTTAAATCTGTGATAAAATGGTAATAAACTAGAGACACTTGTGTTTTAGGATCTGTAATTACGGCCAACAGTGATTTACATTCATTGTATTATAAATCCATGAACCAATTGGTAGAATCTGCCATTAAAACTTCAGCCTTTTTAATTGTAATATCATTTTCTTAGCGAATTATTAAGTTCTTAAAGAATGTTCCATTAAAATCAAGGCAGCAACTTATACGTTTGAGGTCAATAGAAAGAGAATTATTTTCAGTCCAATCTCCAAAAGAGACACGTTTATCAATAAAGTTTAGCTTTTCAAGCGGTTTCGTCTTCACTAACACGAATGTCTCAAGGACAGAAAATACAGAAAATTGGATTTTCTTTGACACCAAAACAGTACTTTTGAAAGAGTCCCGGTGCCTAAACGGTGCTTCAAAAATGTAGCCATATTTTCACTCCCTACGCCTTTGGCATTTTGATTAAAGCTCCGCCCCATCCTACGGCCTCACCCATTCTTATATGGACCCGTCCACAATTGTTGCAAAAGTGAAATGATTGGCTAGAACAGAAACTGAGTAGAATCCAAGTGAAAGCCATGTCACTGTTTTTCAATCTGCGTTTTTACAAGGTACTGTATACCGCATACACGGGTACTGGTACCAAGTTTCAGTACATCCCAATAAAAACAATTTTGAAAGTTGAAGCCATTCTGAAGCTATCAGTAGTGTGGAATTGGTCAATAGTCTATGCTTACAGCTCGTTTCTGTCTTGCTTTAAGGCCTAAAGTGCTTTACAGTCACAGTCCAATTCCTTCACGCACACCCGCTGACTTAAAATGGCGCCAACCTCAACAAGCAGGACCAATAAGGCGTTCAGTGTCTAACCAGGGACAATTCAACACATGGGAACTAAACCTGTGATCTTCCAATTAGAGGTCAACCGTCATCACCCCATTTGATGTAACCAAGTTAACCTTTGAGTGGAAACTCATACTACTGTACCACAAGAGCAGCTTTGCACGGATATGCAACACTTCGTGCAGTGTTAACGCAAACAGCGTTTGAATCCACTGACACTGATGCAGAGAAAACCCGCTTTACGCCAATAAGCGACACTTTTGTTACAGACAAAGTCGCTTTTCACCTTAACGGTCACAGAGTTAGAGCAGTTTCAAAGAACATGTTATTTAGATGTCACCAGTGACGGCTCCACTGGTGAAGGGGTTCATTAGGTAGAAAATGGTTGCTAAGGAGAATTGAACATTTAGATTCAAGATCCATTGATTATTCCACATATTTCTTAAACCGTGACAAAAAAAAATTGTACAGTTGCCGTGGACTACAAACCGTCGTAACCCCATGGTGAATCTGAATCTGACTTCCCATCATACTTTGTACAGGTTATAACTAAAATATTACCCAAGTCATCCTCCTCATTCATAATTTAATAAAGCAGAGAAGAAGCTTCAAATGTCTGTGATGTGGAGAGAGAGAACCGTCTCAGATCCAACAGTCCTCCTCCTGCATCTCATTTGTTTGGGGCATTCATGAAAATCTATGTGTGCAATCCATAAAATATTGTTTCTGTTGATGGTGAATAAGTGCCTGTAATTACTTCTTTAAAACATCCCATTAGCTTGCAGAGTCTCCCTGTCCCGTCAAAGGTCGGGCCCACATGCCGGTGTTCGCGGGGTTGGTGCTCGACTCCCGGGGATGTGGTGGTGTTTCCGGGCTTGTCGGTGTTTGAGAGCAGGCATGCGTGTGTGCGTCGGCGTGTGTGTAAGCCTCGGGCTGTCCCCCTCAGCGCTGCCTCTGCATCGACCTGCAGTGGAAAACGGCCATGTAGGCCAGGAAGTCGATGGGGACGTCGGAATGAGGGCAGCCTTCCAAAACAGCACCACAATGTGCCCAGAGGCTGAGCAAACTCACTGTATACATACAAAGGGTTGGACACCATTCAACAAGCCTTGGAATAACGATTCATAAAGCTCCCAAATGGATATTCATATGTAAACTGTCTGTAATAGCTGCTTGATGGCGTTCAAACCTTTGTGGATGACTTTTTACTGTTTAAACGGCTTTCAACACATGTGACTGTTTAGAATAGGAAGCACTGTAGACTGAAAACATCCCAAAGCTTGAACGTGACAAAAACAAGGAGGAAAAAAAACAACCTGGGATTTGAATCCGTCTTCTGGTTTGCTGCCATTCAGAGATGACATTATTTTTAAGTTTAATGTCAATTCTTTACCCGTCCAAACTGCAGTTTTTCACAGTAAGATTGGTTTCCTTTAACAACCTGCTCTCTGAGCACCAGCCCCTTCCAAACATGAAAAGGAGTGAGTTCGCACATTGTGATGTCACAAAGTGAGGAACAGCCCCTTCCAGGAAGAGTCTGTGCTGCCAGCCCCGCCCCCAGGCTAACAAACGCACCCACTTTCTACGCAGAGCCAGCGGTGATCGGCAAAACGCTTTGATTTTATGTGTACGAAATCAGCATCCATCTTTGCAAAAGTTCAGGGCCGACTCTAGAATGACGTCATGAAATGGGCGGCACCCCCAAGGGGAGAAAGGCGGAGCCTCAGAGATCGAGTCATCTTACTTCCGCTAAGGAAAATGAGCTGAGAAAAGAGCCAATTTCATAAAAGAATTATCATTTATATGGATATAGTTTACTCTGAAAGGCTTAAGTAAAATAAAACACTCAAAAGGTTCTGGATTACTAAGGGTTGATACAGAGATTTGTCTTACAGAGTAAATGAAAAAACTTTTAACTTCATTTAATTTAATTATCTTTTTTTATAGATGTGTGTATAGGAGGCCTAAAAGTGTAGACGTTTTAAAAATGTGTGGAAGAGGCTGTTTTCCAGAAATCTTCATATTCTGAAGAGCCAAAGAAAGAAGTGATGACATCCCATCATCATCCACGGTGGCCCAGGAGGAGCGCCGGAGCCTCCCCTCTTCAGGACCGCCGCGCCGCCACCTCCGTATCAGCGCCTCCACTGACAGATGACTCCGTCAAAGCACAGCAATAATGTGTGAGAACAAAAATGATGTCTCTGCGTTCAGCTGAAAAATGGGTTTGGCTCCCTTATCAGGCGGCAGCTTGGATAACTGGGAGCAAGTCAGACGATAAGCTGGCTTTAAATCATAACTGCTGGCAGAGGAAAATAAAAATAAAGAGTTTGGTAGGAGAATGAGCTTTTTGGAGGTTTTCTTTTCAGCAGCTGAGTGAAAACTGTGCTTAAGAAATGTGCTTTTACAGCTCCGTTATGGCGAGCATGCCCC
Source organism: Oryzias latipes (assembly GCF_053564925.1). Classification (NCBI taxonomy): domain Eukaryota; kingdom Metazoa; phylum Chordata; class Actinopteri; order Beloniformes; family Adrianichthyidae; genus Oryzias; species Oryzias latipes. The sequence goes on from NC_136259.1 coordinate 24,159,976, forward strand.
ACTTTTTTCATTTCATCTGTTAAGTTTTTAGAGACTTGAACAGGATAAAGCTTTGAGAGCCTTTGAATTCATCTGGAGACGTACAAATCCTGTGACTGAGAGCAGAAAAACACAACTCCAGTACTTTGCAGCCAAATACAGCCATCTCCAGCTTGTAATCATCTATATTTTAACAGCTAAATTATTCATTTAAAGGGTTTTCAGAACTTCACAGAGCGGCGAGAAAGGTGTTAACTCGTGACATCTGAGCGTCTTTGCCCCCCTGACTGTTTCAATTATACAGATTAGGCTCACTTGAAGGGGGGCGTCTTGATCACAACATGCGGGCAGACCGCGCATGCCAAGCATCCCGAGTGGGAAATGGTCTGGGACGCGGTAAAAAATAGAACGGAGCTGAGGGAAATGAGCCGCTCCAAGACCCAGTTCCGTTAATGTCTTTCCAGAGGTTTTTCCCGCCTCTGCCAAAACCATCCGGCCTCTTTGATCAGCGACACTTCAGAGGGATGAAGGCTCACCATCAGCATCCTCCCTCCATCCATCCATCCCTGCAGGGACCCAGAGGCCTAGAGGGCAGGTTATTACAGAAAAGCCGCTGTTGGATGTCGGTGCACGCATGGATGCGCCGCGCGGCTCTTGGGCACGCCTTGCTCACACATCCGTGCACGCACACGCGTTGCAGCATCCGTCAGAGGCTGAAGTGCAGCAGCTGTTTGGGTTTCATCAGCAGGATTGGCCTTGTTTCTGTTTGAATTCCACATTCGGTTTTCCTGCCCTCCAGTTCAGCCTCGTGTTCTCCTGCATCTTTTAAGGATCCGGACGTTTATCCAAACGCTTCTCGCCTGGGTTAACGCTGCCTCGGCTCCCAGCAGCCCCACACACGCAGGCGAACAGGTGAAGAGGACGGCAGCTCAGGGTTCAAACCCTCTGCAGGAGCTGTTGCACCAAACGCAGACTTCTTCCCAGCAAGAACGGCATTCATGTTTCCTCCACAATAGATCTCAGAGTGACTAAGCTTTTCAGCTTCACTGCAGACATTTATCATTTTAATAGTTATGTAAGTTAGCTTCTGCTCGGTCAGACTCGTTTGGAAATGTTCTGACATCGGCGCAGCAAACATTAACCCACCTGAGGCCGGCCTATTTCCAGGTGCTGTTAAGGGGCTCTTCAAAGCCGACATGTATTCAATATAAGGTCCCATTTCAGAGGCGACCTGCGGTCGGTCATCTCAGCACGCTCCACCCCGAACCGCAGGAACCTGGCAGGCTCTGCACAGTCTTTGATTTAACACAAATTTGTTTTTTTTTTCCTCCGTAAAATTGGCCAATTTGAGCGATATTGAATATCAGCAGAAAGTATCAGAAGTCAGCAGCTTCCAGCAAAAATGCCCGGCATTGGTTCCTGCTTTTTAAAAGTGCATCGAGCCCCCAGGCGGGGGACAGTAAATGGGAAGGGGGTGAGGGGGGCGATGGGGCCAATTGAATCGGTGGAGCTGCAGCAGGTACTGAGGGATGGAAGGAGTTCTGTCATAAAGGCAGGATAAATGAAAACGTGGGACGAAGGGCAGACAGATGATGGTTTAAGTGGATGATTGGTGGGCACGTGCACGCAGCCAGTGTGCGCACGCACCCTCTCCAGAGGTGCAGATTAGATCACCTTTATGGCTGCACCGGCCCTCAGGACACGCGGATAAACATCAACAGATAACCTACACATTAATTCCCATCTCTGCACCATCATCACTTCCTGCTCCACACTCCCCTCTGAGGCACACTTCCTCCTCCGCCATCCATTCACCCTCACTAACTCTGCTCCCCCCTCCTGCCCCCGCCCTCACTAACTACATCTAATAGTCCCGGGGCGGAGTGCTAGATCACGCTTCTCAATAAACCCGTCAAGCCTCCCGCGACTTCGTCTCCCTTCAGCTTCCAGAAACACAATAACGGCGACGGCCCCTCCCAACAACGCTTCCATCGATCACTTGGCTGTGTGGAACACGCACATCTATCACCACGCCGGCGCTGACTTCAGGCTCAGCATCCACCGGGACCCCGCTGCTCTGGACATTTTTTCATGTCATCGACTCCAAACCAACAATGGAGCGGCTCAGTAAGAAAGTGCTTCAGTTTGTTTTGATGGTCTGAGTCTGCCCTCCTTTCCCAAAGGCTTCAGTCAGCTAACCGAGTACCATGCGTGTCGGTAGAGTGCTCATTATACATCACTCACATGCACCCGTAAGGGGGGGTTGACCTGTATGGGTGATGCAGTTTTTTGGGTTGTCCGGGTCCGTGGAGGGTCAAAGAGGTGGCCGCCTCAAGGGACATCATGAAAACGGAACATACCATTGTCGTACACGTGTTGATACAAGTGTATCATTTTTAAAGGATAGTATCCGCCACACGCACTAATGACGTACGGGTAATGCTGTGGAACGGTGCCGTTATGCCACAGTCTAGTCATTAGTAATGTGCGAGTACTGACCAGATGCCGCACACACGTCTAAGTGGCTTTAGGAGGCCCATTGTCTGAGCGTTGGGTTCTGGGAAAAATCCATTCCACATGCCTGCGTCTCACCAACTTCACCCTTACCATTACATTTGTGTTGTTAAAGTGTTCTCTATGACCTGCCATTTGGAGCATGCCCATTGAAAAATGTACAACAACATTTTTGCTCAACGGTTTCACCGACCGGTCTACGATCTTAAAATTTCGCCAGCGTGAACCGCCTACAGGTTTATTCATTTGTCTTTTTTTCAGTTTTATATTTTATTTAGATTTCTGAAAACTACTTTTGTTTACGAAATTTTGTTTTGTTCTCTTTTTGAAACCAGAAAAGGTAGGTATTATGGCACATTTATGACGTTTGTCCATCGTTTCAGCTAAAAGGTATTTTAAATGAAACGCTTCATTTTAATAATACTTTATTAGTGTGAGGACACTGAAGAAGCATTTGATAAAACGCAAAAATCAAACATCATCCAATCTGCGATGTCCCATTGTACCTACATTTTTTGGTTTCTTGTCGCGTTTCAATTTTTACTATTTTTATCGTCATTTCTGGAAATCACTTGTTTTCCAAACGTTTCGTTTTTATGAAATGACACACGTTCTTTGAATTATCGCAATCCTGATAGGCACTGAGTCCGTTATAAACAGCATCCAGAACTCCTCCAGTTTCCCCTCCCCTCAGGCTAAGCGTCTGGGTGTCATCTTCAATGGCACCCTCTCCTTTCACTTCACACATCAATAGCATCACCCGGTCTGCCTATTCCCACCTTGGCGGCATCCATCGTCTTCGCCCTTCCCTCTGTCCTCATTCCACTGCCGTCCTGGTGCACAGTCTTGTTACTTCATGCCTGGATTACTGCAGCTCCCTTCTTTTTGGTTTACCACAAAAAACTCTACGGAAGCCACGATATGTTCAAAACTCAGCTGCCAGAATCACCAGTCAAACGCCATCCATCCAACACATCACACCTGTTCTGCAGCAGCTCCATTGGTTACTGATTACACACAGAATTAAATTCTAAAACACTTCTCCTGACTTTTAAATCCATCCACAGCCTTCCCCCCTCATACCTGTCGCCAAGAAACTAAAAACCCAACTTTCCAAACTTGCATATTTCCCCATAACTTGACATTCCTGGACTGTTTTAAAGTGTATATTCTACTGTACATTTTATTGCTTTTAACTTTTACTATCATGTACGGCGACCTTGGGTTCCTAGAAATGCGACTATCAAATAGAATGTATTATTATTATTATTATTAATTTAACCGTTAACACCATTAACGTTAAATTGGCGATAACATCTCCATAAACAATCCCATTTTAATTAGGGATTTTTTTATCTTACAGCTTTACGCATCAACACATTCTTTCTTCCTTTGATTCATAGTTGTGTCGTCTTTGTATGGAAACAAAACGCTCCGGAAATCCGGGGATCGGCTCCACATTTGCAGCAAATCAAATGACCTGCCAGCATTAGCATGCATCTTCAGGAGGACTGAGACGCACCAACGCGCCTCGCATCCGTTAATAGATCAGAAGGTAAACCCCCGCTCGAGAAATATCAAGCGGGGAGGGAGGGAGAGGGGCGGTTGCTGTTGTGATGCAGTCACAGGAAGAAAAGATTGTGCAGAGTTGGACTCCTCTGGGGAGGAAGAGGAGGCAGCTCTCTGACATCCCGCCTGCTCCCGCCGCCCTTCTCTTTGCATTACAATTCACTCTGTGTGCGAGTCAAGGTTAGACCTGACAGCTCTGCAACTGTGAAGCATACGTGCGCTTGAGCGTGGATGTTTGCTGCACCCAAACAGGTGGAGGAGGTGGAAATAAAGGGGGTCAACAGATGAGCAGGCAGAAGTTTGAACTCCTATCGGTTGGAGAAACCGGGATTTGGAGGGGGAAAAAAGCCAGATCGGTCCCTCGTGCGTGTCTGGATGTTTGTTCGATTCAATTATAAGGCCAGGCCAGAGGTTTGCAGAGGCTAATGGACTACTCTAATAGTCATTTTTACATCTTCATCATGAATATTTCATCAACAGAAAAAAAGAGACTGTGGGATTTGGCTCAATTTAGAGGATAAAAAGAAGATGAAGCTAAAAAATCCAAATCAGATCCACTGCAGTTCTGGGTCTGCAGCTGGACAACAAATAGGACTGGTCTGTTCATAAATGCTGGGGAACATCTGCCTGAAGCTCCTGTACAGGTTCCACCAGTCAGTCGTCTCCAGCACCGTCTCTTATGGGGAGGCGTTGCACAGACTAAAGGATCTCAGACTGGTGTCTATGGTTGGTGTGAGTCTGGACTCTGTGGAGACGATGGTGGATGGAGGGACTGAGACTAAAGATACAAAACACGGCCAGCAGCGTGGCGGTCCTGCTGGCCCTGGCCTGGATGGCGGATGTGATCACCCGGGGGGGGCGGTTGTTCTCTATCTGCTGCCGTGCGGGTGTTGGGGGGGGTTCTAGCTGCCGCTGCTGCTGCGGTGGGGGTCTTGGTGTGGGGGTGGCTGGACACTCTTCCTCCTTCTTTTCACATTCCACCATCCATTTTAGAAGAACATAAACACTCACCTGAGCACAGGTGTTAGCTCACCTTTGCACTAACAGTTTGCGTGATTGAATGAAATATTTCCCACTAGTTGGTTTTAAGGCATAAGTATGCGTGTGTGAACAGTATTTGTGTTGTGTACATGTTGACATGTGGACATTTTTGGAGCCAACAGATGTGTTTATAGCATATGAGTGTATGTGTGGACAGGCCCCGCCCTTATAGACTTGTATCACATCTGAACCTCACTGTTATGTGTATAGCTATCCAGAAACTTGTTGCTTTACGCTGCTTCATGGTTTTACCCCCCCCCCCTTCTATAATCACCCCCCCCCCCCCCAACATCCCTCTCTCTTCCTCCCTCTTTTCCTTTTCCGTCCGGTCCAACACAAAAGATTTTCAAATATGATTTAAATAAATAAAGTTTGGCCTCCATTCCAAAAGGGGTTTATTCAGACATACCTCTGGTTTGTCTGAAGATTCGTGACCCCTGTTGTTAAAGTAAAATATGTCCAACACAAGAGGCCCTCAGCTCTCATCTGTTTGTCCAGCTGTTGGACAGGACAAGTTAAAAAAAAGAAAAAAGATACAAAGCAGGGATGAGCAACAGGAACCAGCCTCTGAAGTCCGCCTGCGTCAAACAGAAGAGCTTCCTCAGGGACAGACTGCTCTCTAACATGGAAGCTGAGATCTATGAATCAATCAATCGATAGATTGATAGATCTATCTAGGAACGCTCTGGACTTGAGTCCAGATCTAGTCCTCTTCGGACAAACGGTCGGTGGACTGATGGGAGAACACGTTGGTGGGGAATCCAGATGTTTCTTTGTGTTGTTTTGGCTCAGCAGTGTGAACTCTCCCATGGATCCATTTTTGTCCAGTCTGTCTGACCTCTGACCTGAACTGAGACTCTGCTCCTTTAGTCCACGTTGTGTTGTTGGAGTCATTTTGTCATGATTTGGAGATGTCTTTGTAACTTTCAGAAAACCTTTTGGATTTTCTCAGACTAAAACTTTAACCCTTCAAATAATTATGAACTGTGAACCTGCTGACAAGCAATGTAAATGTATCTTGTGTGGAGGATAAGATATGTCCCAACCACTGCATCCTACTAAATGAAATTTGTTTTTAGTATCTACAAAAATTGGTTTTTTTCCAATGACATCAAACATGCAGGGGTGGGACTCTGGGAATTGTAGTTTTTGGTGGATTTAAAAAAAAACGGACTTGATAAATGTATTTCTCTGGTGCTCAGGAGGGTAATGTACCCGGCTTATATCATAAGTTATCGTGTTAGCTTAGCTTGATGCTGACTAATTTCTGTTGGATCAAACAACAAGAGGCAAATTTTTTAACCACACTAAAAACGTTCCTAAATACACATCAAAATGGGAATAGTCCCATTCATTTGAACAGTTCAGTCTTTAAAGTTTATGTATCCTGATAAAAAAAACACCAAACTTCTCAAAGGAATCCAGCAACATCCTTCTTTTCTGAGGGGAGTTTTTCCCTGGGGGGAAACAAAAGTAACAAATACTACAATGAGTCTTTGGATATGATCAACTATAAATGCGAGAAAAGACAATGGGCTGCAAAAAACAACGAATTAGAGCCAAAAAGGTGGACTCCACAGCAGTGAGGAGAATCCCTTTCCAAGCGAAGAGTGTTGGGTTGTGAGGACGGGTTTGTACCGGGAGGTAATGAGACGCTCGGGACAGGTGGTGCTGACCTTTCCACCAGCGCTGACTGTGATCGGGCCCCTGAAGGTTCCCCGTGGTGCAAAAGTCACACTCACATAAGCTAGCATGATGACTGAGTCAACGGAAAAGACCAACTCAACTGAAGTTAAGGATAATCACAAAGCGCCCAATCAAAGCTCAGGCAAATCTCGCTTATTGCTGAAGGCGGCGCAGAAATGTTTGATCTATTGGATGGACTGCAGAGTTCAGAAAGGGATAATTGGTGATTGATGGGGAAACAAATTTGAAAGATTTCAATGAGTTACTGATTAAAAGACAACAAAAGAACACGGATGCAAATTGCATAACTGTTAAAATCACCAATATAAGGCTGTATTCAGACTTGAAAGTCCGTTGGTCCGGACAGAGTCCGCTTAATTTGGACCAGATAGAGTCCTGAAACTTCCATTTTGACTTTTATGTCAACAAAACCATGTGACTACACCCCCAGTCAAAATATACCATTATGAAACCAACTGGAACTTTAGTCGCAAAAGGCTTTTCTGTGCCGTTTTCACAATAAAAGAATCCTAAGCGGCTGGCACACAGGAAATCAGGGTTCGATTCCCAATGTGAATGATGTGTGGGTTCTTAAGCAAGACCCTTCACGCTACTACCTAACTATAGAGCCATGATGGGGCCCCAAGTCTGGGTCCCGGATAAAATACAGGGCTGTGTCAGAAAGGATGTCTGGCTTAAAAATGCAGCCAAACCAGCTGTGCGTATCAGTGAAAGCTGATTCGCTGTGGCGACTCCTAAAGGCAGAAGCTGAAAGGTGAACATCATTTCACAATAAAAGCACACAAAGTCGCACTTCCAACCCCAGAATGAGCAACACAAAACCCCAAAGAGAGAATGCTTCCCCCAAAAAACAACATTTCATGTTCTCACCTCAACAATGTGGGAACCGCATGCGTGAACCATGGCTGCAGATGTAACCATTTCTTTCATCACTGAGACAAAGAAACGGTCATAAAAAATGATCAGACAAAGACATAAACTGGTCACGGTTGCCTTAGAATTTCACGTCTATGAACATTTTATTCCAGTGGTTTTGATAACAGATGTTTCAAAAGGGCTACAATTTGTTTCTTTTCATTATTCAAAGTATTAATATTTGAAACTTTTTAAAAAAACTGCCGGGCAAAAAGCCTCAATTTAGAAAAAAAAATGTAAAAAAATAAAATAAATGAGAGAGGAGAACACTTTTCATTGATGGGGAAAAAAACTTGTATTGTTTTAACTTAATGGTTGGTAAACCCAAATTTGCCAAATGATGTTTTCGACAAATCAGAAAATCCATTAAGTACTACATTAAAAGCACTAAAGTGAAAAATACTTGTGACCGTCACAAGCAAACAAAAAAGCACATTATGTTTCTGCTACCGAAAAAGTATTTCTGGATAAAAACAATAATGAAAAGTTAAAAACCAAACATTCCTGAAAAATCTGCAGGAAAAAATTAATTATAATAATTCCAGAAAACAAAAGAAGGAGCAGGTAGGTCTGTCTGTCGCTCTTCCTGTTCTGATGGCTCTTTTAGCCAAACAAAAACTGACTCCACTCCATGAACGTGGCTCCAAATCCCAAACTTCTCTTTTGCCACCAGATTGAGCGTTTAACACGCTTGAATAGATAGGAAGGAAGAACAGAGGAAGATCCAGGCCACAGAGGATGGAGGCAAAGAATGGAGACAAGGTAGAAAGAGTCCACAGAGACCTGCATGGAGTAAGCTCACCCTCTGGCAGAGGGAGTTACGCTGCTACGCAGTCCAAATGCGATGGCTGGCTGTTGACAACGATGCAAAAGAGAAAGCAAACGACAAAAGAGAGGGCGCAGCAGAAGATTATGATTCTGTTTTCTTGGTCCCCTGTTTTTGTGCCCGTCACTGCAGTACCGGGATGTGAAAATGCGACTGTGTTTGCCTGTGCATGCGCCGCCTCCTCTCTAGCATTTACATGGAGATGTGTGAAGGCGAAAACCCGCACTTCATTCGTTTCAAGGCCCTGTGATGAAACTCGCCTCTCAGAGCGCGGCTGACCTTATTTACAGGAAAACAAAGCACTTCCCCTCACCGCTCAATTCAGAAGGTAACGGCAGCGTGAAGCTGGGTGTGCAAATGCACACTTGACACTCGCAGGCTAACATGCTCTTACTGCATGCAACAATCAAGGTCATTAGATGGAGATGCTTGAGAGCGCCAAAGCATTCCAGAACGGCAAAAATGAAGTTTATGACAAAAATGAACTCATAACAAATCAAACAAGACGAGAGGTTTTATGCAGCAGGAAGGAAAAACGAACACAGTACCACAAGTTTCCACTCCATGTTTAACCGTGTTTTGATTTTTCACTAAATGCAGGCCAATCTTGAAGAGATATTTCTACAAAAGAAGCATCCTACATACGTTCGTAACCCAATGAAAGAAGGCCAGTTGGGTATGTTGCATACATGCTTCCATTAGAAAATACAGCTAACCCTTTAACACTGGAGCTGTTGCCCACGACACCAATTCACAAACGCTCTTTGAAATACTGTAACTTACGCAGTTAACATTATTCCAATGCATTTTTTGCATTATGCACATAAAGTGTTGCATGTCAGTGCAAAGCTGCTTTTCTCAGCGTTCAGAATTGGTTGAAATTACATGAACTGCATAAACGGTTGAAGAGAGTAACCGTAATTCAAAGAGTATAAAACCTAGATCTAACACTTTCGTGTTCAAAGGTTAAACAGCTAAACATCAGGTTCTGCTGCTATGCTGATGATATTGTGCTCTATGTTAAAGCATATATTATAGCACTCAGCCAACCAGATAGTAGGCCTATCCTAATTTTTTTTAAGTGAGATTTGCCAAAACATTTTTAAAATGATATATTTTCACAGTGTAAAAACTCAATACTAAAAATGGCAATACTTTACTATTTGGTACTTTTGTAGGGAAAGGTTTGAAATATAAATCCTGTGATGACTTTGCAACCTAAAGCCTGATCCTTCTAGCCCTGACTTTTTCCATTAATTAAGCTGCTCTAGACTCAGACCATCCATGGGGGAGGGGTTATGTTTTGTCTTTCCTAATTGTTTTTAAGGTTTATTTTATATCCCCATTTAAACCAGTATGTGTGGGTTTTTCATGTTCTTTCCAGGAAACAGACCGTGTCTGGTTCATCATTCTGTGTGAATGTAACGACTCGTGAGAAGATGATTCCAGATGAGCAATTTGGTCATTTAACTTTACAAAAAAAAAGAAAAAAAATGGTAAATGGCTAATTTGGCGACATGCATGAAAATGGTTTTCCGAAACAAAAGACCCCCTTCCACAGAGATAGACACACAAATGCTTTGTTATGGAGTTGGATGAATGGGAACAAATTCTCTGACCAATTTTTTGCACCAGTCCACTCAAGCTTAAAGGTCAGAGTGGGAAGTGCAAGATAAAGACTCCTTTGTGTGTGACTGTGTGCATGAGCTTAAGTCCTTCACAGCCTCCCAACAACCTTCCTTCTAGTTTAAATGGCATCCTTAACTTACTGACATTTCTCCAATACGGTGTAAAGCAGACGTGCTGGATCCATAAAACACGTCATCCAATTTGTCCAACGCTGCTGCTAAATTGGTTTCTAGACATGTTTGGTTACCATGACAAAGATGGTAAAGGTGCTCAAAATGGTCTAAATGTCGCTCCGAGCAACCGGTAATCTCCATCTTTACTGACTGAAAAAACATTTTGATGCTATGCATTTAAGAATTCACTTCAGTTACGTTTTTCAAAAGAACAGTTTTCCACTGCCTTCAGTTTTTTTGCAGTTGAGGTTCAACAGAGCCAATTTTTCTAAATGGTTTATTGCTCAAAATGTTTGGGAGGTAGTGTACTGATGATATTAACACAAAAAACCACAATAACACAGGATTGATAACAGATCCTTATGTACTGGATTATGATTGACAGCAGCTCCTATCCAGATTGATATTACCACAACTTCAACAGCCTGGTGTTGATTGAAACCTTTTGGAAAAAAAAGGTCGGAAACAAGAAAATGTAGTGAGGTGTATAAACATTTACAGGTTATGATAAAGTCCCACTATCTGTCACACACCTACAGTAAGTGTGCGAAATTTGGTATGACTCGGCCTGGGTTTTTAACCCATGGCCTTCCAGTCTTAGGGCGGACACTCTACCACATGAGCTGGCCCAATAAGTAAATAAATCCCAATAAGCTAAGACTTAAATACATTATTTCTTTCCATTTCTGCTAGAGATGGCAAAACTTTTACAATTTGCAACTTTTACAATTTACCGCTCCAACAAATTCTTGCAGTTTGATGTTGAACGACTACAACGGTAATGTGGTCAAGGCTACCACAAGGCTCATTGACTGGTTATACTTTTACTTTTTCTCTTCCTGCTTTTTTACCTTGTTTTCTTAAAATATTAAGATCCACCTTTTAGGATCAAATTATTCTCTTTAATCTAAATTAGAAAGTGAGTCACTTCAATCAGCTTTTTTCTGTTTTGCTACATTTTGTTTCTCACTTTTGTCTCAAATAAGTCGCTGTTTTGTCCCAAAGTGCTCTCATATTTATGGAATTTTAATGCTTAAAAACCGAAGTACAGTAAAGGCATTTCGAGATGGGTTTGAGACACACTCAAAACTTTTTGAGAAATCTTAATTGTCTGGTTGCTGATAGACGATAAGAAATGGAGCCATTGTCTTTAGCCTTATATCTCTAAAACCACTCTAGTCAATGGGTTCAAACTTTACGTAGATCAGTCTGTGAGCCCGTAGGCTGAAAATGTTCATGGAAAAGTTTCTACGGGGAGGGGAGGATGCTGCGGCCGACAGGTTGTAGTGAACATTTCAATAACACGTAAGTAAGGACTAAGTAGTGAGTTGCAGCCGTGTCGTACAAATTTTCCTTTCTTTTTTAATCCTGTGAACATCCCAAGGATCTCGTTAGTCCTGTTCACGTTATAAGTGTGCGCTCTTTGCATGCAGCCTCACTGGTAGAAACGAGGAAATCAGACGATCGGAGCGTAGTTTGTGGGAACGTCCTACGGACACACACGTATCACGTGTACATACACCTCGTCCATTCAACATTGGTGCGCGATCAGTAAAGAGCCAGTACTCGCACCTTACTAACGACTAGAGTGTGGCGTAAGGACACTGTACGACATCACCTATAAATCATAACTGTGTGAATTGAGTCATTTAGAGCTTCTCCAGTGTTAAATGGACGACCTGTAACACTTTGACTCCGTTTCATGTTTCTACAGAAAGTTCACTTGCGTGCCAATCTCTACATTTCCAGGACTCTGAGGCGTTGGCTGAGCTCATCAAGGATCCTTATGGATGCATGCTCTCAGACCGCCACACCACGGCTGTACACACATGTCCACGCAGCGACCTGAGGCCGGCGGTGGCGATACATCACCACCTCCACACAGAGGTGTCGGCCACAGACAACTGCTGCCGAGCCCCGGCAGCACACAGACATTCATCATTATGACACGCCAGCATAAAACAATGTTGCAGCTGGCGATGCGTGAAGACGACTTCATCACATCATACATCACGCGTACTGTACATGTTCCACCCTAAATAAAAACATTATGAACAAAACCATCAGGAACAAAATGACAGGGGGATCTTTCCTATTGCCAACACATTTTTTCCTCCGTTCTCTGAGACTCTCGTAATGGGAGCTTGGGAGGAAAAAAACAACCACCACCGCAGACTATTTTCTCCTAATCTCCACATCAGATAAGTCACTATTCAAATCCAAGCAGATGTCTGTCCAGGGGCATGTAAGCCGTCGAGCAATCACTCCTCTCCTCTGCCAGTCCTCCGATGTCAATTCTCACCCAGCTCCCTCTGCCTGATCTCCCTTCACTTCTCTTTCCATGTCTCAGATTAGGTCGCTGTATCAGTCTGATCGGCTGTGATTTGCCAGAGGGTGTTATCAACCTTCTATAGAATGGTTAAGACGCAATTTTTGTTTGAGTGGATGTGTAATCTGCCACCGATCCCGAGCCCAATCGACTGCCTGTGCCGGATTCCCGGAGACGCGGCAGGATAGTGAGGAGTGATTTGCAATTGTTTGATGAAAAATATGGGGTGGAGGGGTGTCATTTCCCCAAAAGAATGCATGCGGTGTGGACTTTTAAAGGCAGAGGAGCTGATGACAGCCTGGTTTTTCTATGAAAGCTTTCCTCTGGAAGGAAGCAGGGACAATTCTACAAACGTACGTTCACTTTGACCTTCTGCTTTGTACACGACGCTTGTAAATATTTAAACTCAGTTTCTGAAATTTTAAGCATTGGCCGCGACCATTTCTGTCCAGCTTAAGAGCAACTACACAAACATTTCTCAAGAGAACCTTGTGCTGTCTGTCTGTCACAGGATCCTTTCAGCTGCTAGCTTCATGATTTGTGTCCTTTCAAGCCTGGAGAAAGGGTCACGAAGGGGAAGTGAAGGGATAAGTGGGCGGGAATAGGTCACGGAAAGAACCAGGGGGATTTTTCTTTTCTGTAAAAATTTAACAACTCCGTGTTTCTGTTTGCTCAAATTTCAGATACCCCTGCAGCGAGGACACACCATACCCCGAGGAACCTCGCAGTTTCGTAACAGGAGGGAATTCAACACTGAGTCGAAGGAGGTGAGGGGTCACGTATTTCCCAGACACGGATCCCATTCTAGGCCAGAATGAGACTGGAAAGTCAAGGGCTCACAGGGAGTCTTGACGCTTTGCTGTCCTCTTTGCCGTTCCGCGTCAAACTGACAAGAAGCTGAAGGCGGGAATCAGGAGAAACTCTCTAAACACAATGATGCAAACAATAATGTCAAAGGATTACCAGGAGCACCTCTCCAGAGCTAAATAGCCGTGCTCCAGAGGCGTGTTTGCGTAAATACAAAGTGTCATCTCCATAAGCGCTATCTGCTCCAACCTGTCCGCCTCCTCCCCGGCTGGGTAACGGGGCGCAGATAGGCCTGTCTAATTCCAGAGACACACATTATTCGGAAATCCCTCATTGCGGGGCAAACGCTGCCTCAGCCGCTGATGCAAAACATTTCTGAGGGAGGAAGGGAAGGGAAGGGCGACGGCGTTGTCGTATCCCCGCCGGCCCAATGGAGCCCATGACACTGATTAATGAAAAAAACGTCTCGTCACCGGCGCATCTGGGTAATAGACTACAAGGAGAGTCAATGAGAGGAGGCTCGGAGGGATAAAGTGCACAACCTGCTCCGACGTCAGCGATGGAGTTTTATTAAAACAGCAGCTGCTGTTCTGGAACCGTTCATCATCTCCAGTGATGAAGTCGGTTTACCGAAAAACCTGACCCACATTTGACCAAACCCGGCTGACCATTCCTGCAGATGTTGGACCACAGGGGTGGGAAATCCACGTCCCAGGAGACCCAAACACCAAGAAGATCCCAACCCCCACCAGGTCTACAAGAGCCCCAGCTATCGGGGTCAGGACTCTCCTCTTGAGAGAAAGCTTTGAGATGTCACTGTCAACACCAGAATCTGGACTGGTCCTCGTTCCAGACCACTCCTGAAACCCAAACTGGGAGCTTCTGAACGTCACACGTTTGCATCAGTCGAAATGTCTCGTTCATGTTTGGGACTTCTGAGGAGTTTTTAAACTTTTAGTCATCGGGATGTTTCAATTTATTTTCTTTGATGTAAAATGAAAGACAAGTTTTTAGTTCCTGGAGATCTACTACCTGCGTGTTTTCAGGTTCGGACCGAACAGACCTGAACGAGGAATCAGCAGACGCCCATGGTGGCGGATCAAAGATTGGAAGTTTAGATTCACTTTCAGAATTGGACTTTGATTCCAGGAGAATTTCGCTTCCTGATTGTGTGTTTCATTTGAATTGCAGCCCAGATCGAATTCAGTGTCGGACCAGACAGCAGAGAGAACAAAGACCTCCTAATCATCACCTCCATTCTGCATTAGGAGGATTTCTGAGGTTTGCTTGGATTTTCTTCCCCGGATGAGGCTGAAGCTGTGATGCTTCAGGACAAAAAGCGGGGAGCTCCTCTCTGCTCCTCATCATCAGCAGGAGGAGCAGAAGTGGGACACGCGGGGGGGACGAAACCCGCCTTTGTCCCGCAGATTCTAGAGTTTAGAGGGAAACAAGTGGAGCGCGCGGGTCGGGCTCTGCAGATGCCGGACTTTCAGCTGCCTCGCGTGGCTGCGATCCGCTGCGCGCACGCACGCCCGCGCGCACGCGACAAAGGGCGGAAGCCGCGATTGAGAGCAACTAGGACACGCGGCGCGGCGGCTTCACAATAGCATTCACTCATCCCCACGCGTGCCAGCAGCCGCGCGTGCCATTTACCGACGCAGAAGTGGGAAGAAGCGGAACTTACAGTCTGTCCCCGGGAACGAGCAGGCGGCTCTCCACTATCATCTCAGGCAGGAAATCCAGATTGTAGGATGAAGTCATGTTGCTGCCTGTCCGGACTGTGTGCGTGCGTGCGTGCGCTGGAGTGTGTGCGCCTCCGCCGCTGTGCGCCCTCCCCCCGACAAAATACAGGCGCGTCGCTCCCGCCCAAACTGCGCCTGGCCGCCGAGACGGAAAGGGACAGGTGCAAGAGCTGAGGCCTCCCTGAAGGCAGTGGATCCAGCCGCGCGCGCTGCGTCCGCATCCAGCTCCGCTCACATTCTCCTCTTCCTCTCCCCCGCGCGCCTTTTCACCTCTCTCTCTCTCTCTCTCTCTCTCTCTCTCTCTCTCTCTCTTTTCTTCCACCCGTCCTGCGCGAGCGCAGCTCTGCAACAGCGCAGCTCGCGGACCGCTGGGGGGCGTGGCGCGGCGCGCGCTCCCAGCCGCGGATTGGCTGCTCCCGTCTTAAAAATGAGCTCCAGTTCTGGATTTGAAGGTCTGCTGTCATTCCGTTGAAAGAGAGAACATTTGGGAGGTTTCATCCAAGAGATTTAAAAAAATAAGGAAATAAAAGAATTTTGTTAAGTTTAGGAGGAACATTCTTCATTTAAAGCAAAGAGCTGAAGGTCAGGAAGAGTTCTGTCTTTCATGAACACCGATAAAAAAACAAAGTTACTGCACAGTTTTTGGTCTGTGTTCACGTCACTCTGGACTCGCGTTCAAGCGACCACTTTCAGTGAAAGTCGATGTAAACGCGCGTATCGGATTTTTCGCCTTCAACAGTCATTGCTACGTTTTTAAGACCGTTTTCAGGCTCCACGTACAAAACGTGCATCGCCCATTAAAAGTTAAATCAGTAGAACTTTGGTGGTGACTTACGGATGGCGTCCCTTTTAATACACGAAACCCTTTGAAAATTGATCATGAAGCAGAACTGACTAATTGCGGTTCTATGACACCAAGTCTGTGATATATCGGAATAGAGCTTTGAAAGAAAAAGCCTAATTGGCCAACATTTGGCACTACACTCTTCCAGCTGTAGGGGGCAGACATGAGCTAGTGTTGGGTAGCGATGGTCCAGCGTGAACGCCGTCTGTGCCACACAGATCAATATCCAATTTTAATTAGTCTTAAAGAAACTTTAAAGAGTGAAGGTTGTTCAAACTGAATCAGTAATTGTCTTCTACAGATTTCACACTAGGGGGCGTTTCAAAATCCTATCATGTTTTTTAGGGACTATCTGAATGATCTCACTGACCCCTAAAGATGATGTAGTGCAGGGAGATCAGCTTTTACTTTCAAATGGGTCAAAATTGTATTCATTTTCAAACTGTTTCTTTTTTTAAATGTGAAAGTTTTCTTTTTAGCAAATTTAATTTTTTCAAACTGTTTTCTTTCGGTCTCTCTTTGTCTAGCTAGCCTGGCATTTAGTGCTTCTATATTTTTTGTTGCTTTAGGAAGTTTTCCAACATTTTTCTTTTAGCTAAATAAAATATTCAACATATGGTTTTGAATTTTTAAAAAGTTCTGAAATTTGGTTAATTTTTTTTTACTATATAGTGTAGCATTCTTGCTAGCTAATTTAGCATTTATAGCAATATTTTTGAATGTTTTTGGCCTTTTTAGTTTAAATGTTTGTTTTTGTTTTCCAGTTGACGTTGCATTTTAGCATGATTAGAATTAGGATATTCAGTTTTCTAATTTTTTAAGATAAATTAGCATCTGGAATGTTTTGTTGTATCTAGCTTTCAGCCTGTCGTTGTGTTGACTTTCCTTCTGCATTTTCAAAGAGTTAACACCGTTGTAATGCCAGTACGTCAGCCTAGAAATCAGTCAACAACACAAAAAGAACAAAAAAAAACACAATTTCCAGTAGCAACTACAAAAACCCTTTTTAGGAAAAAACATTCAAACCTTTTTTCAAGTTGTTTCAATAACTAATCTGTCCAAGTAGGAGCTAAAAAAGAACAAGTACTGCACCATTGTGTTTGTTTACTACAGGACTATTTTCAGACGGACCCTCAGGATCTGAGCTTAAGCCAAGAGAGCGCACATAATGGCAGCGCATGATCTCCATGCACAGCGAGAGTCGAGTCTGCAAATCAATTTTTCCTGTAATGCCTTCTAAAGAAATAAGCTAAATATAACTGCTGCACTTTTTCCTCGTGCTACGTTGCACAGTTCAGTCCAGACAGATTCAGAGAAAATCCGACAGTGATGTCTTCATGAAAGAGAGTTCGTCTGGTGATTTACTTCCAAATGAGAGGGCAGAGTTTGGAGAGGTGCGTTTGGGCGATGGGAAGGGGAGGGGGGACAGCTTAGCAATAATAAACCTGCTCATAATTCTTTTTTTTTTTTTTTTAATGCGGCGTTAATTGTGTGGATCCAGAGTGCCTCCCTGCAGAACTGGAACGGGCTCGAGTGCAGCACAGCTACCAGGTTGCCCCACTTCTTTTCTCCTCTGCAAGAAAAAAAAAAGGGGGGGGGGGGTACCTCTATAAAATAATGAGAGAGAGAAATTCATCTCTCTCGGGAAAAAATCTAAGTATCTGGGTCAATAGGAAAGAAAAAGTGCTCAGTATGCAGATGTACAGCAGCGTAAAGACTACAGCGTGGGTGGGACTCGGCTCACGGCCTCACCTGGGGGGGGGGGCATGTTTACTTGCACAGCTCGGGTCAGAACATGGGTGGGAAAGGCTGATCTTCCATCAGTGACTCAGGAGCGTCCCACGATTAGGGACGACGCTGCACGTTTCACCGCACTTGACCTTTCTCAGAACAGGAGCAGAACATTATATAACCGAGAGCTGCACTGCAATCACAGGCTTTCAGGTCCACGCCGCCGCCGCCACCGCCGCCGATGCTCACCAAAAGCTTTAAAAAAAAATAGGCTTACAAGAAAGAAATGTGCCCCGTGTTGTCAGATTTGGCCACTTTCAAGGAAATTCCATGATGACTAAAATCTTATTGTTATATAAAGCTGTGCAGTATGCATATCACAAAAGTTGGTGAAAACTGCTATAAATGCTAACCATAAAATGTGTTTACACAATCTTATGGCAGATTAAAGTATTTAATTAATTAAATTAGCCCCTTAAGACATTTGATGGTTATGTTGGATATGTAGACGAGGGTCATTTGAAGTATTATTTAAGTTATGTTGACTCTAAATGAAATTGTTGCAGTGAAAGAGAAATTAATTTTTTGGTTATTTTGCTATTTGTTCATGTATCACAAGTTACATCTAAATTAAAATATTGATCACTAATATCGCAAATCCCGAGTTTTCCTCATATCATGAAGCCCTAAAATCAACAAATAAAATTAACATCTGTTTGTGCAGCTTTGTCGCCCCGACTCTCCACTAGCTGTTGCAGAAGATTTTTCAGGCAGTTTAAAAACTAAAACAACCAGAACCAGGTCAGTTCATCCAGTAACCACTAGGGGGCTGATCAGACCAGCAAGTCTGAATATAGAAATATAGAGCAGTCTAAAGCTGCTTTTCTAAACGTTCAATGGAATTGCGTTAGCTGTGCAAACGCCCAAAGGAACGTTTTCTTTATGTTAACGGTTAACCCGTTAACATCAGAGCTGTCGCCGGTGACGGGAAATAACACGACCTCTTTGAGTTATCGTAACTATCCTGACAATAGTAAAGTGTTGCTTAGCGGCGCAAAGCTGCTTTTCTCTGCATCAGAATCAGTAGGAACTACTTATTTAGCATAGTTTTACATTTTAAAACAACTATGTTTTTTTGAGCTAGTTTCATAATTTTAAACTTAATCCGTTTTCTTTCAGCCACTCTGTTTAACTAACGTAGCATTTAACTTGCTTAGAAACAGCTTAACATTGTTAGGGGATTATTACGTTTATATGCTAAAATAACTCGTAGTAGAAAGTAGTACAGCAGTACAGTTTTACATTTTTAAACAGTCAGACATTCTAAGATCGAAGTTTCTTCTTAGAAGTGTGATGGGTTTGTTAGCTAATTTATTCATTTTAAACTTAATCAGTTTTCGCTCAGTCACTATGTGTTTAGCTAACTTATTAGCCTTCAGCGCATTTAAAAATTCACATTTTTTAAAAACTAGTTTACCATTTATTGGTACATTTCAAATCAGGTCTGATATATCTTATATATAAAAGCAATTTCTTTTTACAGGTGCAACATGTTTGTTAGCTAGCCTATTAACACCGGAGCTTTAGCGCTTTAGTGTTGACGTTCTTTGAATGACGGCAACTCTTCATGCAATTAACGTAACTCCAACGGAATCTGAAGTGGGGAAAAGCAACACTTTATGAACACTTTTCTCTCCGTCAGCTATGGTAGATCACGGAGTGTGTTTTTTTTTGCCGTCACTGGCGACAGCTCTGGTGTTGAAGGTTTACATTTAATATAAGGTGTCAAAGAGTTGCAAGACTTTGAACTTTTATTAAAAAAACAGACACGTATTCCGAAGGCCTCTGAACTGGTTTCACAACAGAAAACAAAAAATTTCCTCTTTTATTCCTGTCGTTTTCAGAGCCGTTGTGTTAGTTTCCCAAAGACCGAGGCGTGCCGGATTATACTCCGAAACGGCGCCTGTTTGCCAGAGGCTCATGAACACCTGGATGACTTTGCGTGGTGACAGAGCGTCAGGTTTGAGGCGAGCAGACTGGAACAGAGGCGCTCATAAACAACCCTGCAATCAAATCTCCTCATTTGCTTCCAGTTCTAAACAAATCCTTCCCTCCTGTTTGGCAAACACAAAAAGCTTCCACGCAGTAATAAAACATGATCGCTCTCAATTTTCCCCGCGCTCGCGCGATTCGCACAGCTTCTGGGGACAAACGTGGAGGTTTTTATTATGAAGTTGGCGCTGCAGCTGCTGGATCTGACTTTTCTTTACGGGGTGCATATGTTCGTTAGCTTAATTATTATTTTAGATGACTGGGTCCGTGTTTTTTACACCTCAAACGCTGACTTTCACTGAACAGTTTTTACTCGGTCGCCCTCCGCTGCTGTTGCTGTTGTTCTCTTCTCCCGCCTTAACCCTTGGCCCCTCGCCATCACTCCATCTCGTCACCCCGGGGGCCCTGTGTTCTCCTTGATCCCGCTCGTGGCAAGGTCTGCCACCGCCATCGCTTCTTCCTCACCTCATCTCCCCCGTCTAGTCATTTCTATCTTTTCCTTCCCCCTCGTCTGTCTCACCTCGGGCTGGGGGGGGGGGGGGGGGGGGGGGGCTCAGCTGCCTGAACAATACAGATCGATCACTTAGAGATGGAGAAAAGGGGAGAGGCAGAGGGGGAGGCGGGGGGAGAAACAATGAGGCTGAGCTGAAAATAGCCAGCAAGGATGAAGAAGAAAACCGAAGAGGAGAGGATTGTGGGTAGCTGATGGTGCCATCTCTTCAAATGTGAATATTTAATGACTGGAAGATGAATAATTCAAGAAAGCAAGCATCTGTGTTTGAGCCTAAGAAGACGTGGGAGCAGCACGACCGAACCAGACCGACCCGTTCACGCTGGCCGCTCAGAGATAAGTGAACTTCACACAGAACAGAAGGAACGGGCGTTTCCCAATTTTTCTATATGGGGAAGGAAGGCGCTAAAGTGGAATGGATGGATTTTCCCAGACATTTTTTCTTCCTCGTCGGATCTCATTCTGCTGTTCCCTCCATCCCTCCTTTCCCCCTCCGCCTGTGTCTGGCCCTCGCCGGACTCTGGTTAGGACATTGTGTTCTACTTAACACGGATGCCTGCTGCACCTGTGGGGCTGCAGCCCCTGCTACGAATGCTCGCTGACCTGTTTTGCAAATCAAACTCTGACGGATGTTGCTGCTCCTCTTTTTCTAAGGGGATGTTTTCCACAAACCAACAGAATTCTGGGAGGCTGTCAGCAGCTCCACACAGTCACTGCATTGAGGATTCTCACCTCGATTGGTATTTTACGTGCAAACGAGGCTAATTCAATCCCGTCACGCGGAATGTTAACAGCAGGAAATGGTTTACAGAGTCGGACATATTTGTGGGGCGAGAAGATCTTCAACCCGTGACCAGCGTTTCAGTGAAATAATTGAACACAAAACGAGATTCATGTGGGACAAAGTGTGAGACGACGTCTTTGCGTTTGACCCAGGTCACTGACTGGCTGCACAGGACGCTGAGGTCGAGTCCAACGCTGTCAAAGCGCGGCCTGACCGCAGTGACGAGCGCTCCCATGTCCCGACTTGACACGCAGGCGGGTCACTCCAAGTATCTGCCCACTGGGGCGTCCGCCGCCCCAGAAAAGGCCTCCGGTCTGCTAGACTTAACAGGAGTGGATGATGCAGTCCTGAGGTCCAGCCAGCACCTTGAGGTCAAAGTTCGGGGTTTGATCAAGTGTCATAAAGTCCGTCTGGTCTTTATAAAGAAATAGTGTTTGGTAAATGTACAACCTCAGCAGAGAACTAGAGGAACACTTTGGAGCGATGTCAAGCATATAAGCCTTTAACAGCTGAGCTGTCGCCGGCGACGGCTAAATAACACGCGCTCTTTGACACACCGGAACTCTTCATCCGTTTACAATGTGAATGAACTCATTCTGACGGAGCAAAGCTGCTTTTCTCCGCTTCAAAATCCACCAGAATTACATTAATAACGTCAATAATGAAGAGTTAAGGTTGTGGAAAGAATGTTACCGTCAACACTAGAACTTTAGCTCCAGTATTGACGTTCTTTGAATTGCCGTCACTTTTCAACTATTAACCTAATTAACATAATTCCACTGCATACAACAATGAAATGTTTTTGTAATTAACCTAAGTCACCTGATTCTGTTGTGGAGAAAGTGAGTTTGTGCCAAAATGCAACACTTTACCAACCGTTTATGTAGTTAAATTCAGACAGAACTTCAGCTACAGGATTGCATCAGGGTTCACTTGCAAGCGATTGCAAGTTGTGTGGATTGACAGATGCTTGGACCAAACCAAATGCTCTCTTTGTTTTCGACAGAATCCTACGGGTACCGGCCCACTACTCATGTCTACGGCCCTCAAACTTCCACGGTCTCAGCAGGCGTCGAGCTCCACCAAGAATCCACTAATGAAATGAACTTAATTAGCAGCTCCGGGACTCCATGAGGATTTTTGTCGGCGCTCGTTCACAAAGCGCTCCTGTCTCCGGCTTAGTGTTTCAGCTTGTAATAAATCATGATTTTTCTGGTTAAAAAGATCAATTACCCTAAATTTAGGGCTTTAAGAACCAGATGATGCCTGATTACTACATTTGAGCTTCCAGACTAACGTCTAGCGGCAAAACTCTCATTCATCAATGTTTCAAACAAAAGTCCCGATGGAGCCGTTAATCCGTTCAGACAGACCCGTAAAAATAGTTTAGTTCAGTCCAGACAAACTAAAGGTGAGTTACACCCTAAACACTCCCAAAAAAGCCGCTTGGAGTCGAACACTGTACTGATTTTTTTCCCCCTCAATGCAAATCAAGGATGGGGAGTCCTTCTCCATCCGCTGTGAGCGGCGTCCGCTCCACCTGCGGAGCATCGGAGCGTGCTCCCGCCGTAATTGGCCGACAGAAAGGCTGTCCATTCATCACAGCTCCCAGCCTCCTCTTCCCATTCGTCTCCTTCGGTTGAGACGTTGCCAACTTGGACCCCCACCACCACCACTACCACTCTCCAATTTCCCCACCCCCACCTCCCCCTTTGCTCCTTTTCCTCATTAAAGTGGGACCCAGGCAGTAGCGGTCACTGCCTCTCATTTATTTTCATTTGAAACTGGTGCAGCTCCACTGATCCTCTGGGGCTGCGGGGGGTGGGGGTGGGTGGGTGGAGAGTGTCATTCTGATAACAACTGACACACAAAATGTTAACACAACCACCCCCAGCCCCCCCACCGAAAAAAGGGAGCGTGGCACGTCAGGAGTAGGGGTCCACGCAAAAACAGTACGAATGCGTGGGCATCTGCCTGCAAGAGGATGCACTTTCACACCCATTTCAATTCATTTCACGCACATATTCACACATTTCAGATACCTGCGAGCTCCCGCATGCTCCCTTCCCTCCCCACCGCCACCCCCCACCCCCACCCGCCATCTCCTTCCCTTGATTGTGGGTTTTTGAAAAGGTGATGATAGCAGGGTGTGAGAAAAAGAGAGCGTTGCCATCCATGATTGCGAGTATTGATCACAGCATTGGAGCATGCGGGGGGGGGGGGGGGGGGGTCTGCTGGAGCGTCCTGGCACATCTTCACTTCCTGTGTGTTCGTGCGTAGTATTAAAAACCCGCCTGCCACCGTTTGATGGGAACGCTTCGCGGTAGATTGAATCTTTGGGCGGCGCCGCACACCGCCTCGGCACGGCCTTCGACGGTTAGTTTAGCCGAGTCAAGCGGGGCTTGAAAAAAGAAACGGGGGGGGGGGTTTGACTGACGGCGTTTTAATGGCTGCTGCACTGACCCGTCTGGGAAAACGAGAGGCAGGGCCTCAAACCGGCGGCCATGTCTCTAATAGTAGACTAATAACTTCCACACCATTAGACAGGCACACTTTGAGGGGTGAGTGAGAGGGGATGCTTGGTTTAACTTCTAGTACACCCAGAGGAAGACATGAGGGGGAGGGGGGGAGCTAATATCAACTTACAAAAGCAAACTTTCACGGAAATGAGCCTGAAACACAACTCCATCTGTGACGGCCCGTTTGGGCTTTGCATTAAACGCGGAAAACGTTCTGTAAATGTTCGGAGGATGCAGTCACATGATGTGAACAGAAGAAAAACCACCGAGTCAAGGTTCTACTGTGGTGGAACTGAAGGGCCCTGCGAGTGAAGACTTCATCTGTACGATGCATGAAGGTTTGTAGATTTGTCTTCTATCTTCAAATCAGGTCTGGGATTTCTGATGACTTCCTGTTTGAAGCTGATCAAGAACTAATAAAAACCCAGGCAGTGGTCATTTGAAAACTGCTAATGGTTCTAACTATTGACTGTTCATGAGAACTGGACTGAGTGACTCCTCCCCCCTGGCGTTCCAATAAGGAAGTAACCTCAGGCTGTTAGTCTTTCTATTGGTCAGATTAACCACTCTGGCTCTGTTATGTTCTTGATTATCCTATTTTTTCACATTTTTTCTGTAGTTCATGTTATTCAAGTTATAAACTGATCAATCAGATTCCTCAATAAAAGTAGGCGGAGCTTGGTGGCCCCATGTCCGACCTTCAAAGCAGATTTCGTGTAGCCAACTTTTAAGTGGTAGGGGTGTGGCCTTCCAACCAGCTCACGCCTGATTGGTGAAAGTGGTAACTACAGCATGACTAAAGTAATATCAGACGCTTATAAAAACAGCAAAAAAAGGGTTATTTCAACATTTTACCGTTCTTTTACTGCTAACAGGAAAAATTCATCACTCTACATTAAAAGTAGATGGGAATCTGAGCTCATTCAAAAAATTACAGAAAAAAACTGGTTTAAAATGTGTCTCACACAGTGCTCTTCTACCAGCTCTCAAATATGGAAGGAATTTTCATTGAAGAATCTTACACGCTATTTTATAACGCCCCGAATCAAAAGCAAACAACTAAAAACTCTTCAATCTTGTTGGACACAATGTGGGAGTCAGGAAGGGAATCACACACACATATTTTGGTCTTGTCCCAGACTACAATCTTTTTGGAAGGCTGTAACAACTGTTTTAAAGAGTGTTTTGGGATGTCATCTGCCAAACGGATTCACAAGTGTGTACCTAGGAAACCTTAAAGACTCTCTATTGAATGAAGATCTTTACCTGGTAAGGATATTGCTCTTGGAAAGCAAGAAAGCAGTGACCCTTAAATGAACGGAATTCCATTGGATTCTGACACGGAGAACAGCAGCTCTGTGCTGTTACGCAACACTTTCGATGTAAAAAAACACTTTTCCTTTTTGTCAAAATCAGCGGATTCCCGTTGATTGTGTGAACGTTGGGTCACAGTCTGTGGGTTATTTGGGCCTCGCCGGCGACAGCGTTGGTGTTCAAGGGTTCAAGTCCTGAATGAGAACCAGTTCATTTTTCTCAAAATGGAAAATGGTTTCCTCTCCATCCGCAACAAACATCCCAACCGCCGAGTCATCGTCGGACCTCTAGAAGTTCTGAAAACTGTTTTCTACTTCAACTCCGTCATCTGGCTGCTTTGGAAGCCAAAGGCTTCATTACTTTTCTTTGATTTGAACTCGATAGATTTTTGAAGAACCAGATCAAAGCCCCCACAGCTCTCCCAGGACCGCCTCGAGTCCGATGTGTCGCTTCATCTCCCCCGAGCTGAAGGACGGACTCCATCTAATTATTAAAACATACGCCTCTCACACTCTGGGCAGCCCGGCACTTGGAGCCTCCTCTAAAGTGGCGCCTATCTCAGCCTGCCACCCCTCCATCCTGCTGGCGGGAGAAACTCAGATGAGCTGCTCCACGCCGAAAGTGCCGTTTCTTGTTGGGGAAATTGCAAATGAAGTGCACGCCTCCAAAGCGGTTTCATTTGTCACCCGATGAAGCATTAACCGATTCAGTCAGCAAACTGTGGTCCAAGAAATTACTACCTGCAAACATCAATGAAATATGTTGACTCGCTGCAAAACAAGTCAAGCTGCTGTTTCTCGCCGTCAGGAGCGCCGCCAAGACTCGTCTCTAATCTTTTATGCAACAGGGTGGAGGTTAAGGCGGAGCGCGGCTCGCCGGGGTTACATCCTAAAGGCGGTAAAAACTTTTCAAATTAAAATAACAAAAACACTAGGAAATAAGGTTGTTGGGTAGAAAGAAACCAACTACGTCTTCGCACCTGATGTGCTCAAACTGCAGACCTGAATGACCAGCAGAGGAAACGAAGACGGATTCCCTCTCAGAGTGGATCCAGAGATCCACCCATGTGGTTTTTCAGGGCCGATCCGTTTATTAGTGGTCAAGAAGGCCGATAACCGAAATTCATTTGGAATAAGAGTGAACGTACTGGCGTCAAAGTTTAGGATAATTAAACAGTTAACGTTGCTTTTTAAAACAAATAGATAAATAAAGCAAAGAAATAGCTTTTGGAAGTGTGCGATGTAACGGGCTCAGCATGAGATTAATTAAAAAAAGTGAAATAAACATTTATCCCAAAACAAGTCAAACAGGAAAATATCAACATAAATTAAATCTTTGTTATAAGTTGAAAACAAAAAATGCTGAAAGTCATGAGTGAATGAGAGTTTTGGCGCTACCCGCCCCCGCCCTGGTGGCCCCCTCCTGACCCACCCTCAATGGCTAAGCAGCTGCCCCTCACTCCCCCGCCCCTGGTCAGAGCTGCATGTGATATATTCCTTCAAAAAAACCACAAAAGACTTTTTTTCAAAATTGCGGCTTTTCTGTTAGCTTTATCTCCATAGCAACCGTTTTATTTTTGGGTCGTCTGGGGGTGACGAACAGATCGATGTTTTTTGAAGAAATGTCCAGAATAAATTTTTGAAAATCCCTGGCAACAGAGGCTTTGATGACCACGCCCACATTTCTGACACTTTCACAGCATTTCGTTCAGCTTGAGCCAACGATTCATGTATAAAAGTTTCACAATATTCTGGTGAAAATTGTGCGACTAATAGAGGAACGCCACTTTTGTGAGCTCGCCACGCTAACGCCGTTCAAAATGTATAAACTTTATTTACAACATTTTGCTTCCCAGTGATGTTCAGTGAGTTAGGAGGCGATGGAGGAGTTCACATGTTTGGAAGGTAATTTATTTTGTTTTTTTTTTAATGGCAGCCTTGACCCAAGGTCAAAGGTCAACACAACTCCAGTTGACCATCGCTGTCAAGTTGCTCTCAGATCTGGTATTGCAGCTTTCGGACTGTAAAACGTTGTTTTTGTCAAAGCTTTGCAAGACGAGCTCCTAAAGCCCGACGCATAAAGGTTATAAATCATCCATATTTATGTGAACGTGGGCGGAAAAAATGCTGAATTGTAAACGAGCTGTAAGGCAAACAGGGCGACTGCGTGAGAGGAGGTGTACGTAAGCAACAGCGATGTAGGAGAAGTCAAAGGTGAGTGACGCAGAGAGCGGCCGCCTCCGTCTCCTCGGCTGCGGCGCAGGAACACGGGGATGCTACAAGCGTTGGGCGATCCGCTTCACTGGGCGGACCGTTGCAGGACAGCTGTGAGAAAATCCCCCGCCAAGAACGGCGTCCTTAGGGCTCCAGACCTCCTCAAACGGAGACGCCTGATGTCAGCAGAGGAGCAAGTTAGGAGGAGTCCACATGTGGGTCACGTGTTCTACATGCAGGGGTTTCCATGTCTGCAGCCCCCCCCCTCCACCAACGCCACCTCGGACGACATTTTTAGACCGGCTTCGCCAGTCCTCTTCTTCTTCAACAAGCTGCCTCTCTTTGCTTCTCAACCTCTGCCGCCGTTCGCTCTTCTGAAGCAGAAACAGCCCCCGCCTCCCCGCTGTTGGAGCGGTGGAGACCCTGCTGGCTTGCCTCGCTGAAGTAATCCCCAGTGACAGCTCAGCTCATGTTGTTATGTTCTGGGCCTGTAGGAGTCTAATGCTACAGCTCTGGAACAAGCGCGCTGCGGGCCAGTCTGCGTGGAGAGGCCCGGCCCGGCCCAGCCCGGCCAGCACCGCCTGCTGCTCGCATTTACCGCACATCTCATGGGTTTGAGGCCCGAAAACAAACCCACCATAAGTCAGCGTCACGGCATTTTCCTGCAGGCTTTTATGAGCTCCATAAATCCTGGAGTTCGGGGCAGAGCTGAGCTGACGCCAACAACAACAGCCAGTCAATAAAGCAGTGAATGTTTACTGTTCATTATGAGGGCGATAAATAAACTCCACACAGGATTTCATCAAAGACACTCCTGCAGAAACGCTCTAAATTCTAACCTTCACATCAGATAAAACCCCAACTGATGGGCGTTCCCTGCAGAACACGTCTGGAACTCCTATTTTCAGAAAAATGTTTGGTGTTGGAGCAAATCTGGTGGAGAGGATCTGCAGCGATGCGTCCTGATCCTCCTCCGAACAAGACGCGCGGTCCAGCGGACCGAGCCTGAGCCGCTTATTTTCCAGAGACGAGTTAGAGATTAGCAGGAACACTGGTGAGCCCCCAAATATGGACGAATGGGACTTTAAAACCTGTTCTTTGCATCGTAAAAGCATAAATACTGAGGTTTTTGTCACAACCAGACACTTCAATAAACTATCAATGGATGAGCCACCAATAAACTGTCATATACAATTACAATGACACATTTTTAAAGTTACGTCTCTGCTATTCTACGGAAAAAAAAAACCTTTTTACTTCAGAAACACCTTATTGGTTGCAGTACGTAGCCTGGAAATGAGGCTCAGCTGCAGTGACACCAGTAACCTAGACGCAGCATTTTATCTTGTAGTTAGTTTATTTAGCTCTATCACAACGGCAAAGACGACGAGTAACACCAGCCATTGCAGTTAGAGTAACATCTCTATCTAATGAGCCCCCCCTTGTCGTTTTTTGTTCAGGTTCAGTCTCTGTAGCTGACTGAAAACAAAGGGGTTTTGTGGAGTCTATGGTTTGGCACACCAATCAAAAATAAACACGACCTGCAACAAACTACAGCTGCAAAAAAAATCCTAAACAAAATTCAACCTAACAGTTGCAATAAACAACAAATATGGCAAAAACATCAAATAAAAATGTGAAAGTGGAAATGGAAACATTTGTCTTCCTAGCGTCTGTGGGACCAGCCCTCAGTGGTCATTTGAGGAATTACACCATTTGGTACTTCCTGGTTGGCTTTGGATCTGAGTGTGTAGAGAAAACGTTAATATCCAGAAAGCACTTCCTGGTTGACTAGATGACTCGATTCAAGCTTTTTAAATCAATAGTCAAGCCATAAAAGTAGAAACCAATCTTTTATCCTTTGTTTTCCAGTGAACTAAACGCATAACAGCAGGAAAGCCAAAGTCTGCTAGCTTGATGCTAACGTATAATGGAATTTCCCATTGGGCGGCTAATGCTAACATTCCGTCGACCTAAACATAGATTTCTGACTAAATGAATAGCTTTATAGACTCACAGTTAGGACTTTTCCAAACTCTTAAGGAAATCTGTTTTAAAAGCAACCATCTGAGGTCTAAAGCAGAGTTTTTTTCTTAAAATCTTGTGGAGTAAAGTCTAATGCTAAGGCGCTAGCTTTCCCTAGTGGCCATCCTAAAACACCCTCCAGGAGAGGCAGCACATTTATTTTTGTTGAAAAATCAGATTAATAGGAATATATTCAAAACATTCAAAGATTATTAATGTATTTCTATGCAAATATGACTAAATGTGTAAAATCGTGAATCAAATCGATCCAGGTTCTGGTGAAACGAATCTGGAAATAATTGGTGATACCTAGCCCTAATTGGTCTGCTTGTGAATAAAGTTCAATAAAGGTCTTTTTTTTTTAACACTGAGGATGTCGAGGAAAATAACTTGTTTTTGGGGAACGTTTTGGTATTTTCACACCAGACTACAAAACACCTTAAATAATTAGCTGAACTGATATTTGAAGGAGACATTTCAGACGCATGAGTCCACGTTAAAAACATCTGAAGTCTCTGCAGATCAGGTAAGGATTCATGAATCACTGTTGATTAGCAGCAGCTTTCTCCTCGGCAGGTGTCCCACCTTAAGTGGACGCAACCGCCGCCACCCCACAGTCACAGGAAGTTTATCTCCAGAGCCGGGTCGGGACAGACTAGCCTCCTCAGATGGACACGCCTCTGTGAACGGAGCTCTCCAAGGAGGCGCTGCTCAGATCATACCTGGCACATCGCAGTGCCCCCCCCCCCCCCCCCCCCAAGAGGCTGGGGCTGAAGACACAGGCAGGGAGCTGCTGATTAAAAATTCATCTCTGTTTATTATGATTTATGCATGTTTCACCGAGCCAGGAAGCAAAAGGAGAGGAGTGGAGAACAGCTTCATTAGTGCACATTGTGTGTGGGTACCACGTCGACGCTGGCTGGTGTTTGCGCAGCCGCTTGGCAGGTGGAGGGGAGATGAAATTATGGATCGTATGTGAGCTTCATTAGAATGTTTGGCATTCGGGGCAAAACCATCCGTCTTCACCAAACACCTGCATTTCCCTGAAAAACAACTCCAATTCCGATCCTAAATGATTGCAGGCGCACGGGCCGCTGCCATCAAAATGCAGCAGACCTGCTCGCAAAGTTCTAACTTAATTATCCGTTTCCGCCTGGTTTAAATGGGATCAGTCGAAGCTGGTGTGGTGAATAAGAGCACAGAGACAGAACTGAGATCTCAGACGTCACTGTTCCAGCCGGATGCGGGTGGCAGCGGCGGCGGCTCAGCAGCAGCTCAAGAACACGCTGTTACGGCTTCAGACAGGCAGGCCGATGATTGCTTATTTACATGGCTAAAAGCTCATTTCTCTGCGAGATTTCCTCACAATGTCGGCTTCTCGTTCACCATCAGACTCATAATGTTAAACGCCATACAAGCAAATGTACCTTAATCACTTCATTAGTCTTTATGGCCGCCATATGGCAGCAACATCCTGTGAGCCCGTCTTTTGCTCGTAAAGACTTCAGAATCCCACGCCAACGATTCCAATCACACAGGAAGAGGACAAACAGAAAGCTCAAGGCATAACGAAGGTGGGCGGGGTTTGTGAAAGCCCTCGGGCTTATTATTTTAATACCTCTACATAACAAAGTCAGGATCTGCGAACAGAAAACTTCACACACTTGTCAGACGAGCAGACATCAACCCTGAAACCAGGGACTGTATCAGACAACTGGACTGAGTCAGTGTGATGTCATCCACAGGCGTTGGTTTAATTCCAGTTCAACCAAATGAAGTCAATTCAGAACCAGACATAGTCAGTAAGCAGGGATTCTGATTACAGTCTATAAAACAGACCAAAATTGATGAGCGAAGGCCGCTCTGGTGCTGTTGGACAAACCAAGTCCAGTGTGACGACGTCTTATCTGGTTGCCTTCCAAGTTGAGCAACTTCTTTAAACCTTCGCTTTTGGTGATCAGATCTAGGGTTTCGACCGCTGACTGTATCTGATCTAGTCAGTGTGATGTCACCGACAGAAAATTGCTAACTTCCTTTTCCAACCAAATGATGTCAACAAAACGAAACAATACCAAATTTTTCATGATACAGACGGCGCCACATTAGAGCCAGACACTAGTGAACAGTGATTGGTCCGAGTCAGTCTGAGTCAACTTCTCCATGGCAACCACTCAGGAGTCAGCTTATTGGAAAGCCATAACCCTACCATTAGAAAGCGGCCTAACAAATGTGTCAAACGTTTTAAACTTTGGATGTGGGACCCAACGGGCACCACGTACTTTATTTGGGGCATCTGATTGGTCAGTTTATAACCTGAATAACTTGAACTACAGAAAAATATTTTAGAATAATGAAGAGGATTTTCAAGAACATGTGAACAAATGGTATAAGAGCAAGAATGGTTATTCTGATAAATACAATGGATGAGTAACAGCCTTTGATTTGTCTATAGAAGTCTTTGGGATTTTGGCTTCTTGGAGCCACTTCCTGTTTGGAACACCAGGGGGGAGGAGTGATTCAGTCCAGTTCTCTTATACAGTTAGTCGTTTCAATAAAGGATCCACTTAGCAGTGTGCTACGTGACTTTTCTTTCTTCGTTGGTGTCACCCTCATCTGTTTCCTGTTGGGAATTTTCCATTTGTATTGCTCATTAACATGAACTTTATTTGGATCAATAGGGGGTTGTAGGAGGAGGACATCGCACAAGCGTGATCACAAGACTGATTTGGTGTTTAGAAAAAGATGCCTGAATTTTTTCATGTATTCACTCTTTTAGAGATTTGGGCGTCCAGCCATGAAGGAAGCTGAAATCCACACACAGAATAAAGGCCGTGTCACACAGCCGCTACATACATTTTTTTTTTTTTTTTTTTTTTTTTTTTTTTTTAACTTGTCCTGTCCAACAGCTAGGCAGACAGATGAGAGCTGAGGGCCTCTTCGGTTGGACATATTTTACTTTAACAAGAGGGGTTATTAATCTTCAGACAAACCAAAGGTATGTCTGGATAGACCCCTTTTGTAATTGAGGCCAAACTTTATTAATTTCAAACATGTCTGAAAATCTTTGGTGTTGGACCGGACGGAAAAGGAAAGAGGGGAAGAAGAGAGAGGGACGTTAGAGAGAGGGGGGGTAGGGGGTGATAATAGGAGGGGAAGGGGGATAAGACCATGAAGCAGCATAAAGCAACAAGTTTACTGGTTGTTAATCATTATGGTAAGGTTCAAATGTAAAAAAAAACAAAAAAAAAAAGGGCGGAGCCTGTCCACACACACACTCAAATGTTATAAACACACCTGTTAGTTGCAAAGATGTCCACCTGTCGACATGTACACAAAACAGATAGTGTTCACACGCATACTTATGCCTTAAAACCAACTAATGTGAAATATTTCAGTCATTCAGTCTGTTGAGCTAACACCTGTGCTCAGGTGAGTGTTTATGTTCTTCTAAAATGGATGGTGGAACGTGAAAAGAAGGAGGGAGAGTGCCCAGCCATCCCCACCCCAAGACCCCCACCGCACCAGCAGCGGCAGCCGGATTCCCCCCAACGCCACACGGGAACCGGCAGGGAACAACCGCCGCCCGGGCGACCAAGCCCGCCACCCAGGCCAGGGCCAGCAGGGCCGCCGCAAGGCCCCCAGAGCCAGAGAGCAGGGAGGCACGGAGGGAAAGAGGGCGCCGCCCCAGCCCAACCAGGAGAGCAGCCCCCCCGCCGCGCCGGGAGAACCCAACGCAGGGCCCCACCGGAGAAGGACGCCCACAGCCCCAGACGAGCACCCCACCACCACCCAGGAGTTCCGGGCATCCCCCCGCCCCAACCCCAGGTACGGGCCAGGACCCCCCAAGGGAGACCCACTCCGCACTCCAGGCAGCCACCCGCCCGGCCCACGGGAGGTCCAGGGAGGAGCGAGGCAGGGGCCCGCCGCCCCCGCCCAGAAGGGGGGAACCCCGGGGAAAAAAGAGGGCCCACATACATTTTGGGTCCACAGACATCCACAGACATCTGTCGGGAGTGTCAGCCGAAGGGTCCTTAGATGAATTTCTCCATGTACCACAGATGAATAACTTTTATATTCCCTGCACAGATCCCACTCAAATTACATAATTGAAACATAACCTTTGGGCCAGATTTGGCTTTTGTGTTAATTTACGTGTTCTTTCCCTGGTTTATTCATACTTCTTCCGTGGTTTTTATAGTTGTACAATCGTGATACATCTGTGAAAGTTTCTCATGAAGACCACATTTGACTTTTTCCACGTATATTCAAATTTTCCTCCTTGCAAAATGCGCTACATGTACGTAGTTTCTGTGTGACACGCCCTTACAATGCAGGTTTTTGAAGTTTGTAGAAGTATCTCATCACTGTTTGGCAGACTGAAAAGACACAAACGTTGGCTTCCTTCTCTCAGGAAGTTCGCCCAAAGTCCCCACAGTCATCATGAACTGGTAAACATGGGACACCAAGGTCATGGACACATCAAAGGGCAGCTAGAAAAAAGTAGCAAAACCATTTTACCAAGTGAAGAAATCTGCCGTTTATCATGTGTTTGAAGTGGCAGAAGGCTCGGAGGATTTTTCCCCAAACTATCAAGACCTTCTGGCGCATTAAGATCAAAACGGCGGTTTGAAGAAAAACTAAAAAGTAACATCAGGGAAGTTTGTGATCCAGCCTGAGTCGCAGCATGAGCTCACTCCGGGTTCTCTGTGCTGGTTATTGGGGTTTCTTACAATCATTAAACTGTCAGATGTTTGATGAAACAGTTTTTGTTGACATCCAAAGGGCAGACACAAGAGAGGGGTTTCTTGCGACGTTCTCACACCAGGCAGACTGTATTGATCCATGAAGTCATTTTTCAAAATTGATATGTGACACTGGGTACCAGATGTCTATGGAGTCAAGAGAAACGTGCTCCAGTCCAAGAACATGGAGTTATCGCAGCAGCCAAACAAACTGGACTCAAATGCAAAAAAAAGAAAGGGAGAGATTTCCTTTCACCAGAATAGGTTGTTGTTCCTAAAATAGCCTGGACCTGAGCTCGACACAATAAACAAAACCTAACACACATCACAACAAATGACACTTTACATTGAAGATTCACAAAATAAAATATTTCAGTAAAACCCCTTTGACACTGCAGCTAAAGCCAACCGGATTGATGCTTATCTGATTGTCCAAGTGTATAATCTGTGGGGTTTAACAGATAAAGCACAGTATCATCAACATAGCAGCAGGACTTGATGTTTGGTTTTTCTAACCCTTTAACACCAGAGCTTAGGCTCCACAGGTGACAATCTTTGAAATATTGTAACTTTTCAACTGTTTACACCAGTAATGATATAGAAGAGTTTATTGTAGTGAAGTGATCACGCACTTAATTTGACCAACCAATATTGATGTGGAGAAAAGCAGCTTTGTGCCGCTATGCAACACTTTACTACCGTAACGTACTGGTGGAGGGCTAGTAAATGGGTTTTATGCACTGCATTACGTCACGTTAGTGAAGTGTTGCAGATCGGTGCAAAGCGGCTTTTCTCCGCCGAGTGTAACAGTTATTCAAAGAGCGTGTGTTATTTACAGTCGTCTGGTATTAAAGGGTTATTCAGCATTGGGGAGGGCGGGGTCCCAAACCATCTAATGGGTGTTCATGTTTGGGGGAGCTCCTACATGCGCTCAGGTTAACGGCGGAGACATGGAGCGGTTAGGTTAACGGCAGAGACATGGAGCGGTCACAGACTGAGCTGTGACACACGCCGGCTGTCGTTTACGGCAGACGCCGCCACAACTTTAGGGTCGACGCCCCACACCCCCACGCCCTCTGCCTATGTCTTTTTTTTAAAGTGTATTTACAATTTAATGACCGATTTGTGTTTGCTTCTGCCGAGCGCCTGCTCTGCACGCTCTCTCCCGCACTTTGTGTCTGCCGCTCCCTAATACGCTCTGACAGCAAAAGGTCAGTGCCCACCGGCTACTTGGGGGGCACGGAGTGATGTTGTCATGGCAACGTGCAGGGCACGGGGAGTGGTGGGGACGTGTGATACGGTGGGTGCCAAGAAAAGCAGAGGCCAGGACCTGAGTGGGTTGAAGGGACTAAAAAACTGGAGGTTAGCTGGACTCAAAGTGGGGGGGGGGGGGGGGGGGGGGGCTGAATCAACAGCCCTTTAATTGACTGATGGTTTACTAGGCTGGCAAATGGGAGGGTGGCGCTGGGGGGGCCTAAACACAACGGCTCTGTTATGTCTGTCAGCTGCCTTTCTGCTGAGCTTGGCTTCACAATAATAAAAGAGGGATTACCAAAGTCTGCAGGCTCCTCCTGCCCCCCCCCCCCCCACCGCCTGCCAGCCAAGGGTTCACCCCCACACCCCCCCACCACTCCTCTGCATGCTGCTCACGTTCATCCCATTCAGGAAAAAACACTCATCTGCTTTTTTTGCCGTACGTGTCCGTTCCATTTTCCTCCCTCTAAGTAGAGATGGGGGGGGGGGGGGGCACATGCACCAAACAGATGAATTATTTACGAATTTTTGCCCCCAAAGAGGGGAAAAAAAAGAAGAAATGCTTGACTATGCATTTTGAAAGATAAAGGGAGGGGAGAAAAGCGGGAGAAATAAAAATTACATTAGATACACAATTCTGCAATCAGTGGGGTGATATGAAGTATTCATCTTATCGCGCGGCGGCACGCGCCGCAGCACGCCTCCAAAGACTCGCAGATGACAACGGCACAAGCTCGCCTTTCCGTTTGGCTGCCATTCATCCATTGTGACTGAGGACACGTGCGATAAGAGGATGTATTGTTGCCATTGACGATGTCATTACGGGACAGTAAACAAGCGGCGCAGAGGAGGGTTGGCATGAAACCGTCCGGGGCCAGAAGGTCACGAAGACAATCTGGAATGAAAGGATGCAAGACCCCGTGGGGGAGATAAGACTCCTCTGCGTATTCTCCGGCTCATCCCCCCCCTTTGAAGCCAAGGACGGGCGTACGCTTAGAAACAAAGCCCCGGAGCCGCCGTGCAATCGACTCCTCTGTACCCCGCCGGGAGCGGCGCTGGCATCCCTGGAGGTCATCTACAGGGAGAAGCTGAGGGAGGCAGGATCATGCGCTATTAGGACGGGAAATAGGATGACACTCACCCAGGCTGTCGCCATTCAGAGTCTTAGACACATCAACAAACATGAACAGAGACCGCAAACTCACAAGAGCACACGCAGCACCTCCTTCTGAGGTACAAACAGCAACGAAGCCGTGTTCTGGTGGAGGAAAAACATGGCTACTCAGAATGATTGCAGCACTTTGAGGGCTCAACGCGCTTTCTGATGACTGCGCAGCATCACAACAGGTATAAATCAGCTGTTCCCCTCCAGCAACACAAAGAACTGGGATGCAAAATGAAACAAACTGAAAACTCAAGTTAAAGAAAGAGACTTGGGTCAGAAATAAAATGCAGAAACGGAAAGAGAAAGCTCTCAAATCCAGGTTTCTAAACAGCCGGCGCAAGAATTACAACGTTCTAAAAATTGTTCAATTGTGGGCTAAAATAGTCCAAACCGCTTGATTTTACTATAAAAAAGACTGAAAAGTGGGAAAATTGCTATATGCAGGGAATTAAACGGAATATGTTGACTTTAAAGACACAAGTTTAATATAAACTTGCTAAATAAGTTTTTAAGTTTGCTCTAAAATAAATAAATCCGGTCTGAAGCTAAAGAATAAAAGCAGAAAAGTGGTGAACCAAAAAAGGCTAATAGCTAACTTTAGCATGTCAAGAACAATCCAAAATAATCTAAATACAAATTCTGAAGAAAACGTGAAACACAAATGTGAGAAAAATGATACATTTACGCCGCCTAAAAATACAAAACTATGGCCGAGTCAGCGTTAAATTGGAAGCTAAAAAGAGCCAAAGCCGCACTTAAACACGCTAACAACATGCTAACAACATGCTAAACTGAAAATGTTAGCTAAATTCTCATTTAAAAAAAGCAAAATATCTTAGAATAGAATAGATTTTCCTTCTACTTCATAAAGCGACAATGCTTAAATGCTAAATCCTGCAAACATAATGAATACAGTAAAAAGAAATGTTTCCTTTTAAGAAATGTACGATTTTATAGGATAAAAAGCCTAATCTGAATGTTTTTTCTACTGCTAAACATCGTTAACAACAAAAACAGTAACAATTAAATCCTGACATCAATCAAACCAAAAAGTCACATCTAGAATGTCTGAAGTAGTTTTTTTGAGTAACTTCAAACTGTGGTTGAAGCTTACCCAACGTGGCCTAAATGGATCCATCAGAGCCTTCAAACCTATTTTTTCTTGGAATTCTTTCAGTTTTCTCTGAAAAAAATCTTGTTTTTATTAGAAAAAAATCTTTATTCTAGTAGAAAAAGGATTTCTGAGTTTGTAAAGCTCCTGCTCACACCTGTGTGTCGTTTCTAATTCCCCCACCTGCATCGGTGACGGTCATTACTCAGTCTGCAAACTCCATGGCCGCTGGATGAACATTTATTTTCTGTCCATCTACAGGTCCATCTACAGGTGAAGTTGGATTCCATCTGATCTAAATGGAAGTCAAATATTTGAAGGTTTTTATTGGGACGTCCAGCAGAAAATAGGTCTTCATTTATCCATAAAAAGCACTTTTATTTTGAAAGTTTTTTCTTCCTCCACTAGACTTATCTTCCCATTTTGATTTCCAAATGTTGACCGACGCAATAAGCACATTTATTTAAATCAACCAGACTTCCTGCCTATATATTATAAAGAAAAAGATGTCAATTGCCGTATCTTCAGTAAGATATAAATCAAAAAATCTTAAATATTTTGGGCCATTTGGTCTTTTTTTAAGAAAAGTATTTTTTACTTTACTTAACATTTCAAGCAGGCGTTTATGGGAAGTAGTCTTGTTTCCAAAAAACAGACGAGCTCGGAAAGTGGAAGGTTTTATTTGATTCATAAAACTTTAAACCACATCTATCTTGTGTGGTGTGTTTATTCTGACTTTTAGTGGATTATTGACTAAAAAAATAAGCGAAGTTTGACGGATGTAGTGCTAAAAATAGAATAAATGCCTTAAAAATCCAATGCGTCGTGTTTAAAGGCAGGACATCACCAATTGTGAAAAGAAATCATACCTACACAATTCTTTTCACTTCAAGTCCCTCTCCAGTTTTTTTTTTTCCAAAGCATTCAAAGAGTCTTTTATAAATTAGGATTATGACATTTTGAGCCAAAATCAATGAAACCTGTTGTTTTCTAGGACATCGTTTCTACGAGTTCACTTGAAATTCACCTCTGAGTTGTGGGCGGGACTGTTGGTGCAGAGCAACCCCGCCCCCTCTTCCCTTTCCCGTTGCTGCAGCCCGCCCAACGTGTTTATGACGTCACGAGTTCGATCTTCTTTAAACGGCATTTTTGTCGTCTGCTCTTTAAAAGTGTGAAATCCAACCTGAAGCCCCCAAAGCAGCTTCAGGAGAACAGAGCCGACACCCCTCCAAAAACCCCACAGGCTGTGAGGTGGCTGGAGTGCTCCTCTTCCATTTGCCAGCATTAGCACAGAGGGATTAGTTTGCCCCCTTCCATTAGGTGGGGGGGGGGGGGAGCGAGCGCCATGGCTGATCAATTATGGCGTCGCAGAAAGAAACCTGCTCAAACACGATGCTCGTGGATCCATTCCACGTCTCATTACCAGCAAACTTTTCTGCTTCCCAGCCTCTGTGTGAAAGACGACACACCAGAGAGGGACGGATGAAGATGAGGAGCAGGATGAAGGTTCGACTCGTCGCCTCCCCCGCCGCTTGCTGCTGTTTGTGAAAATTTCATTAGAATGACAACGAGCATCTGTGGAGCTCACTGAGACATTTGATGAACACAAGGAAAATGTGTTTAAATCTGCCCCATTGTGCTGCTTCATGGTTGTGATGAAACCAGCGCAGTGGGCGGGGCTAAAGGCGCGCGGCGCTGCGTGATGCAGGCCGTGATAATGAGCTTAAATCTGATGGTTTGTCATCGTTCCTGACGTTTGTGCGTTCTGCGAAACAGATTTTACAGGCAGATCGGCATCAGTGACGGACGCACCGGGACATTATGGAGGTAATGTTAACACTGCAGCACAGTTGTTGTGTGTGTGTGTGTGTGTGTGTGTTTGTGCTGTCGTGCTCCATCGGTGTGTTGATGCTGCTGTGTGGGGAGACTTGCTAATTGGCTCACCTGTCTCTCAGCCATCTGGAGCCTCTCAGAAAAGAAAAAAGGAAAAGAAAACATCACACGAGTTGGTTCCCCCGCATCACAAACACACACACACAGAGGTGTGCCAACCTGCAGGAAAAAGAGGAGCTGATGCAACAGGAAGAGAAGGAATCCTCCCAACATCCCAATCATTATTTTGCTGATTTAACGAACAAAAATGACGTTTGTGTGCGCTGACGGAGTCACACAAACTGGAACGATTCATCACTGAAACACAACGTTTCTGATGCACAAACTATGGAACCAGAGTGCGCCCAAACACAGCGTGACGACGAACGCTCAGCGGAGCGGGAAGACGGAAGGCCCAGCACCTCAGGATCCCAAACCCTTCATCTCGTTTCAAGTTTGATCACACTTAGTATGAGACACAAAAAACAACTGTAGC
The DNA here is from genome assembly GCF_053564925.1 of Oryzias latipes. Lineage (NCBI taxonomy): Eukaryota > Metazoa > Chordata > Actinopteri > Beloniformes > Adrianichthyidae > Oryzias > Oryzias latipes. The sequence continues at coordinate 24,199,840 of NC_136259.1, forward strand.
ATTTCAGGAAGATTAAACATAACATTTTAGAACTTTAAAACATCTAATACAACTATTTGTTTTCAAATTTTGTGTAATACTTTGCAGCAAATGTTTATTATAACAGTGTTTTTTTTAGACACATGTTTGGTTAATTTAGGAAACCTAAAAAGTTGTGTTTGACCCATTAAATATTTAAAAAAAATGTTTGATTCTAGTCTCACTTCAAGCTGATAATTGTCCAAAAATAAGGAAAGTTGTAAAAATACAACTTTTTGGGGGAAAACGTATAAATACTTGAAACCAGCGACGTCCCGATCCGATCATATGGTCGAAAATCCGGTCCAATCTGCTGGTCTCAGACTGTTGTGTCCCGATGGTATCTTTATTCTGATAGGCGATATCTGTTTGTAGCGTAATATTCCAGACAATAGAAGTCTGCATGTCGTGAACAGATCACAGCATTTTAATGGCGTAAAACGTAAAAAAGGTTAAGCTAAGATATTCACCGATCCAATTACTATTTTAGAAAAACATTTGAAACTGACGGCTAGTGTCTCCACTGGTTTGTCATAACACAAACAACGATCTTTAGAAAATATAGATGTTTTTTTTATTCTTACTAATGTGAATTAAACATACTGACAGCAGAGAGAGAGAAAGACGGCTGTCAAGAAACCGTCTACAAAGTGCAAGTTCAGAGGAAAAATGATTAGGAAAAAATAATCTGGTAAGAAAAACTGAAACTGATAAATGTTTACGTTGAAATAATCATCATATTTATGTCACTAATTCTACTGATTCCATTTTTTATTCCATATTTTCCATTTGTTTTTAAGAGGACATTTTTTACAGTGTATGTTTGATCCATTTAGAAATGTGGGCATCTCAAGGATGGGTGGATCTCCCAAAAAAATAAATAAAATGCCCATTCATAGATTAATATGACTTTAAATTTGAGTCAATAGAAATAAAGTGTGTGTCTGTGTGCGTGTGTGTGTGGCTGTGTGTGCGTGTGTGTGTTGCTGTGTCTGTGTGTGGCTGTGTGTGTGTGGCTGTGCTCTCCCGGTGGTTCCAGGTCACTGGTCTGGATCTCCTCCTGGGCCTCAGTGAGCTCACCTGCCACTCTGACAGAGTTTGTGTGTCGGCTCTGAGTCGCTCCCTCAGAAGATGAGCCGACGACAGGAGGAAGAGGAGGAGGAAGAGGAGGAGGAAGAGGAGGAAAAGGGGGAGGCGGCTCCGCTGGACTCTGCCCCGTCCTTAACCGCGCTTCATCATTCATGAGTAGGCTGAATAATGTATGAAGTGCGAGCTTGAGACCAGCATCTGCTACAGCCAAGAACCCGAGGAGAATGTCGGGCTCAGATCCGGAGGTGGCCCCGCCCACATCCCGACCAGAACCACTCCCACCAGAAGCTCAGGAATTTCCAGAGGAAGCAGTTTTCCACCACTTTCAGCCTGATTAATATTCATGTGTATGTGTGTGTGTGTGTGTGGGGGGAGGGGGGACGCTGTCATGCAGCGAACGGGAGCGGACGCGGCGAAGCGGGACGCCACATCGTTCGAATCCCTGTAATTACAGCCTCCGCTGTGGGTGTAAACAGGAAGTGGCTGTGAACACCTGCGGAGGCGTCTGCGGCCTCACGGGGGGTGGGGGGGGGAAGGGGTGTGTGTGAGGGGGGTGGGTTCACGTCAGCACCGATGGCGGGTTTGCTGCTCGTGAAAAGGCGTCGGAGGATCCATAATTATCTGCTCCAATCAGGACAAAGACCTGCAATTACACCCCCCCCCCCTCAAAAAAAACCGCCTTTCTGGCTCTTGCTCCCAAACTGCTTCCTCTGTTTTCACACCTTCTCATCCATCCCTCCACCCCCCCCCCCTTTTCCCCTCGCTCCACTTTTTCATATCCTGCCTTCATTTTTTTCACCCCCCCCAGCCCAAAATAACAAGGGGGTGTCAGTCAAACCGCCAGAGAGCTTCATTAGAGGAGGAGAGCTCACAGGATCAAATTATACACCCGCTCTCCTGCCCCTGTGGGTGGGGGTGGGGGTGTGTGTGTGTGGGGGGGCTTCATTTCCTCACTTCAGGTCCTGCAGCTTCAACCTGAACGTCCAGATCTGCTGAGTCAGCAGATGCCTGAAGATCTGACCATCAACCAAATCGCTCGCCATCCAACCGTAAGCCCCGCCCACCATCCCGATGGCTTTCAGGGGCAGGAAAATTCATCCTGTTCTTGTTAGCCGTGTCTTCAATGAGAAATAGGTGCGGCTATTTCAAGACTTGGCCCTGATTTAAACCCCCCCCCCCGCTTGAACTCGGCTCTGTCGCTGAAGGCTTTGGTTTAATGACCCTCCGCTCTCACAGATCTGAGCGCCACACATCTCTTCTTTCCAGTTTCTTTTCCGTACAGCGGCAACAGCGCTCGTCATCATAAAGAAAAGAAAAGAAAGATGGTGTTCTGTACCTTTGTATCGCTCCAGAGAGGTCGCTGGCGTCCTGCCTGGAAGGAAAAGAAAACGTTCTTTTAAAAACAGCAAAAATATGAATCATCAAGCTCAGTTTATTGAGACTTTTGGTAAATCTGTCTGCTGAAACGTTTCTTCACACGATCAATCATAAAACTGAATGAGTGACGCTCACTTCTGTGCAACCAATCAGGTTCCTGATTCAACCGTGACAAAAGAGAAACTACGTTCACACCAAACAAGCAATGCTTCCTAAGTTCAATCATTGAACTTTGGCAAATAATCAACGAATCAGGGACTCAGCTTTGTCCAATGATGTGTTGATGACACGATCAGTGGGTGGAGTCCAAACCCTACAGTGAGGAGAATCAAGTCCCATCACTCAACGTCGATGAGAACCTTCACCCGTTCAGACCCGTCCAGCCATGAAGCAGCACTATCATCCTAAAGACGTGACCTCTTGGCCAACCACGCCGGAAAACTCTTTTTCACAAGGGTAAAAACTGGACTGAGTGACCCCTCCCCCTCTGTGTCCCAAACAGGAAGTACCCGCTGGTTCCAAAAGTCCCGTAGACTTCTACAGACAAATAAACAGCTGTGAGTTATTCTATTGGTCTGGTCAGAAACCGTTCTGATACCTTTTTTCAACACGGTCTTGATATTCCACATTTTTTCAAATCTTTTAAGTTATGAACGGACCAATCAGATGCCTCAGTAAAAGTGGGTGGAGCCTGCTGGCCCCCACATCCACAGATTTTGTGCAGCCCACTTTTAAGCGGTAGGGGTGTGGCCTTCCAACCAGCTCACTCCAGATTGGCCGGAGCGGTTGCCATGGAAACATAGAATCTGGCTCCAACATGGCAGCGTGAGTATAAAACTGGCTTTATTTAGTTGGAGCCAGAAGTGAACCATTTTTCTATGAATCCAAACCGACTAAACGTTCGACGTTACCAGGAAGCGGGATGACTGATCCTACAAACCCAAAAAGTTTGGGGAAAATCGTGTTCAGATTCATCCGGTTTCCTGGACTTCCAGGTCGTTAAAAGCTAAAAGTTTTGTTCCAGGAGTGTTTACAGAAAAGGCTCTTTTGCTGGAGTTTGCACTTGAAACTAATTTAGAAAGAAAAGCACAGACGAGTTTCCTAAAAAACATAAACACACACCATCTAAATATTAAATTGGTCCCGTTTGTCCTTGGGAACCGAACAGAAACTTGTTTGTTCCGTTGGGTTTTCTCCATAATTCCCTGCTGCTTCTTTCTTTCTGTCTCCTTCCCCGTTCGTTTCATCCACTCCCCTTCCACTGCATGTAAATAAATTGGTCCCCAGGCCCCGTCTTTGGACCGTGTTTGTGTGTGCTTGAGCCAGCGTTACACAAAGAGACTCGCCCGGCCCTCCAGAGCTTCGAGCTGCAGCGAATTAGACAGGCTTTGGTGTCGCGGAGGTAAATAAAATAATAACTGAGGGGGTTTGGGAGGAAGAGGTGGGAAGAGCAAGTGTGTTATGATGAAACGGCGAGAAAAGAAAAGACCAAAAAAAAAAAAAAAAAACTCCTGGCTCCTCCTTAACACGGCGGCCAATCACTGATATCATTTCTCTTTGCATTTCAAAGACGCACTCTTGTCTGTTTCATCTCCACAAAAACCACAGAAGGATGGTCCTGTTATCCGGCTGCACGCACCCGGCAGCCACCTCCGCTTCAGTCCATTTTCCCAGTGCCATGAATTATGAACGAAGGTAAATGGAACATCAAACACACTCTGCTTGCACTTAGAGGTACACACACAGGCAACACAACTCTGGGAGAACACACAATTTTCCTTCACTCACTTATTAACTGGCATTTTAAAGCTGGATGTTGCCGTTTCTGGAGAAGTCAGCTCTGCGGACGCTAATGAAACCTAATTGCAGCGACTTCAGTTGGTGGATGATGATACTAAAGGCTTAGACAAGCAACTAAAAGCTCTTTCAGTTTATAAATGATCAGCGGAAAAGTAAAACCATTTGGGCCGTTCTGGTTCTAATACCAGTTTAATCCAGAAGTGAGGATCTGGGTTTTCACCAAAAACGGGTCCAGAAGGCCGGTTCCATTTCCTTTAACTCCACTGTCGGAGGTTTGTTTTTGAAAGTCAGACTCTGCTGTGGATTTGGTACACCGGGCTCATTAGCGGGGATTGTTTTGGCGCCGCTGTTCCCAGGGTCGACCTGTCAGTCAAACCGTTCTGCCTCTGCGGGTTCGGTGGAGATTCTCTAGATTAGTTGTGAGGATAAGTGACAAAAGTTATGGGGGAAAATGTTAATTATGATTCTTATTTCTCAGGAGAAAGTCAGATGATGTTAACAAATTAAAAATGAGAAAACGAAAAAATTAAATAAGTCACAATGAACAGATATAGGCAGTTTTATGACTTTTTTTGGGATACAGAGCAGGAAGTGGCCGTTTAGTTCAGTATCATCCATCAAAACAAATGTCAACCTGTAAAACTTTAAGTTGTAGAATTTAATTTTAACATTCATATTAGAAAAATCTGAATGAAAGATGATTTTTCTAAAGAAAATGTAAGAAAAACTATAAATAGAGATCTAAATAAAACTACTACGAAGTGGAAAAACTGCAATATAAAATCCATTCTAATTGGTACATGAGCTAAAATGTGTGTCGTAGATAAAAAAAAATGCAACAAAATAAAAATAAGCTGAAATATGCTGGAATTACTGTTATAATAGGCCACTGTATGGGCGGCTGCTGAAAGTCAGAAAAAAAGAAAAAAAACGACAGAGAAACTAAACATTAAATAAAGTATTGAAGACTGCACAAACTAACTACAATAATGTTGATCATTGTCAAAATAATATATAAAAAAACGATATATATGATAAACAAAATGTTGTTAAAAAAGGATTAAAAAACTCAGTTAAGTAATATGTTCAGGATTGGCTGGTAAAGACTATAAAAGCAAATAAATAGAAGCTTAAAAAAAAAAAAATATTGTTTATAATAAAGAAAATTGACAGTTTCCTGTTGCTGGAACAGATAAAAGATAAACCAGGCTCAACTGTAGTAATGAAAAAACAAAAATAACATGATTACACCTGGAAAATACAGCTTTTAAAAAAGTCTAAATTGTTTTCCATTTTTAGTTTCTCACTACAGATAACCTCAGCTGTCGTTTCCACGTACGATTTGACTTCAACTGCAGAGTTGATCAGCCTCCAGCGTCAGAAGAAACCAGAGGATTGATGTAGAAAAAGGGTCAAATGAAAACGACGAGTTAAATCCTCAATAGTCCACAAAAATCTCAACTAAAATCCAACAAACTTTCAAATCAGTAAATCAGGACCGTTAGCTAACGTTAGCTAATGCTATCTAACACTAGCTAACAACTAAATGCTGAAGTTTAAGCCGAGACTTTGAACTTCCTTCAAAATATCTAAACTTTGTAAATAAATAGAATAAATAAAATTAATATTTGAAACCCAATGTGGCTTGGGTTGTTTTGCATAACGGTGCAGATCTAGCATGCTTAAGCTAATGTTAGCATGATTACCCGCACCCAAACAACCACAGGCTCCAAAACGTCTCTGCACTGCAAACTATTTGATCCTCACAAAGATTTTAAACATTGTTTTTAGACGTTCAAGGTATTTAACTAGGTTTGAAATCGTTCCAATTTCTCTTTGCTCCAGATCTTCACTAGCTTTTCTGAAAATCAGCAGCTTTTTTGGTTAAGAGGCAGAATCTATAAACAAGGAAATTATTATTAAAGGGCCTATACCCTAGTCCCCCTATGACCATTTTTTAAAAATACAAAAGGTACCCAGTGCTGTAAGTAAGACAACTCGATCTCTGAGGCTCCGCCTTTCGGTCCTTGTGGGTGCCGCCCATTTCGTACTGTCAACCTAGGGTCGGCCGCCACAGCGTGTCGGCGTTTCGCTCACACAAACAAACAACATCTGACCTTTTGCAAAGTCAGTGTCAAAATTAAGAAAGTGGGTGTGTGTGTTACATCCTGGAAGGGGCGAAGAGAATCTTTTTTCCTCCTTTGGAAGTGAAATCAACAAGCTTGTCATAAGATAAAAATTGGTGAAATAATAAAGAAGAAATGTCAGCTTACTGCCTGAAAAGCTTTTTTCTGGCTTCTTAATTACTGCAGAACTATTATGGCTGCTCCAGTGACTCTTAACCTTTTAGCATCTTCCATTACAGCGACTGAATCAGACAAGAAGCTCCCAAGCTGGTCAGCTATAGAACCACTTAAAACATGAATTAGTCCCTCCGGGGAGTTGGCCGTGTTTAGCAGGGAACAAAAACGAGGCTTTCTGCTCAGATTTGTGGAGTATCAATGACCGCGCTGACGGAGATTCGCTTGCTGGGATGGAAACAGATGGGAAGACAGCATCCAGGTGGAAACTAGCCAGACTTATGTGTAGTGACAGACAGATTTTTTTTTTTTTTAGGCGGCGTGTGTGAACCCACGCACAGCCTCCTGCAGGCTTCGTATAACATCGGGCCTGGCAGAGACGCAAAGCGAAGCTGAAGCGCGAGGGGCACCACGGGCGACGGTGCCAGCGCCGATGCAAAGGCGGAGCAGGTGGCTGGGACCCGGAGAGGACCGCGGGCATATTTGAGACATTGTGATTAACAGAAGATCTGACACCAGGACACGCAGGGACACACACTGTCCATTTGTGCGACGTGAGGGGAGACACTACAAGCCAGCTGCCATGGGGCTTCTGAGCAACACAAAGAGTCTGAAATGGTTTGCTCCTGTCTGCTTCTGCACCGCTAACAGTCCACGAGAACTGGACTGAGTGGGCCGTCCCCCCTGGCATTTCAAACAGGAAGTACCGGCTGGCTCCAAAAGTCCAAAATAAACTTCAGTAGAGAAATAAACGGTTATTACTCAATCAATCATTCTATTGATCAGAATAACAATTCTGATACTTTTATTAAAATCTTCTCGATAATTCCCTTTTTTTTTCATTAGATCTTTTCTTTATTTGACTTATAAATTGACCAATCGGACGCCTCAGTAAGAGCAGGTGGTTTCACGTCCAACGTTGGAAACGTTTAACAGATTTTATGTGCCGCAGCTGTGGCCCCCTTCCAACAAGCTCACTCCTGATTGGTAACGGTGGTTGTCATGGAAACATTGATTCAGACAGACTCAGAGTAATCACTGCTTACTGAATACGTCTGGTTCCACCGTGGTATCCCAGAACAAAATGCATCTGAATGAACCTTATTCATGTCGGAGCTGGGGGTAAACCGTTTCCGCATGTGATCTCACATATACAGAGCCCCGCCCACAAAAAGAGCGGCTGAAGGAAACTAAGAATGATGCTTCTGTGATACTGTTAAGCAAGTCTCACGTTTGACAATAACATCTGTGTTACGACGGTCTTGCTAAATCGCAGTTTCATTTATTGTTTTAATAGGTTTTTTGTGAAAATCTTTTAAAAATGTATATTTTTTACAGCGTTTTGTGCTCTGCGTCCTGATTGGCCGTAGACCTTGTCTATTCTCCTTTGTGCCGTGTCTCCTGTAAAGAATGCGTTCAGTTTGCCAAACCTGCATAAATCTTTGACGGCCAGAGACCTTTGTTCACATTTTTAATACTGTACGTGTTTTTCTAAAAGGTTTAAACCAAAGTGTTCATGTCTTTCTGAGAGAAGTGGATTCAGTGTTGTGAGAACTTTTAGTAGTAGATAGTAGTAAATAATAAACTTTGCAGATTGTGTTTATCGCAGGTCATTTATAGAACACAACCAGAGGAACCACTTTCCAGGAACATTCAAATGATCCACCTGCAATCAAACTGACAATTGCTGGCACGGTGGTGGCAGTGTGATAGTGTGGGCCTAAAGCTTTTTTCCCCCCTTCTTTGGCTCCTTGGTCGTGGCATTGCCCAGAATGAGGCATAAATCAATTTGTTGGTTGTTTTTCCCCTCCTCTCCTCTCAGCAGCTCATTTGTGACGCTCCGACACTTCCTGTTTTCTCTCCTCCTCACCTGCACGCTCCCCCGGACCAACCAAGCCGACACACATCGTTCAGCGCCCAGAAACGCATTCCCACACTCTGTCGCCGCTTCCTTCTCGCCGCCTTCATCGCAGGTGTGTGAAACAGACTGTGTAATTCTGACAAACTGTTCCAGGTCTTCAGATGATGCGGGCGGCTGGCCCGCCTCCAGATGGACTTCGACTCTCTCCCCCGCTGGACGACGAGAGCACTTGAAGGGGACAGAGGGCATTGCTGACAAGCTGTCATTTCATGAATCATCCTCTGACGCTGAAGCCGCACAAAGACGCAAGTCTGAGTGATGGTGCCAGACGGATCACCAAAACGCAGCTCAGTGGATTTAAGGTGGCGCTAAAATGTCCTCATCGCGCTCCTGCTGTCCATCTGCAGTCAGTATGCTCTGCAAACAGAATGTTCTGCTCCTGAGTCAGGCCAGCAGGCTCAAACATCTGCCAGGTTTGAGAGGAAACGCGGGAGAATGAGCAGACTCTGAGGAGCCTCCTGAGAGGCGTCTATAGATATTTAATGGCAGCATTTAATTATGCAAAAGCTGTCAGGAGAGGAAACTGATGCAAGCTGACCCCCCAAACAGGAGAAAACTACAACCACATCAGGGTTTCTGCAGCATTTTCTGAGTCTGCAGCTAAGGATGGTTTTTTTTTATATCTATGAAGAAAAACAGTTTATTAAAACATATTATATATTGGCTCAGGTCTGAAAGTTGGTGGGTTTTTGCTCATTTAAGTTTGGAAAAAAACAAAATATTTGGATTGACTTAAGATCCTACTTTTTAACTGTCTCCCAGCAGAAATGTGAAGAAACTGACACAGGTCAGGTTTTTTTGGTCACAAATAGCCCTTTTATGTAGAAGAGGCTCATTTGGAGTATGATTTTTAGACTGTTGCAATGAAATGGAAATGATGTTTTTGGTTGTTTTGCTATTTGCTCATACACCACAAGTTATCGTCATCACAATATTGATCACTGATATCGCGGGTTTTCCTCATATCGTGCAGCCCGAGTCACAAACTTTAGCAAAAAACTCATTTCTGACTCAAATTGACCTCAGTATGCGCCAAGATGCCCCTCCCACCAAATTATGTTTGGTTCAGAGAGCCACATGGAACCTGAGCCGGTCAGGTTTGGATTGGTTTAACGGTCCACCACTGCAGCTTTAGCTCCAGTGTGGACGGCTTTCAGCTACCGTAACTCTTCAAATGTTTTTGCTGCTTTGCGTTTGTTACATTTATTCACGTAATTCCAATGGATCCTGAAGTAGAGAAAAGCAGCTTTGCGACAAAAAGCAACACTTAAGTTGATCGTCTAAAAGTCTTCATTGCCGCGGCAACACGCGTCAGAGCGGCCACTTTCAATGGAAAGTCTATGTAAGTGCCCGTAAAACCGGGTTTTGGGCTTCCGAGTTCAAAACTCTCACAATCATGCCTCACTGTGCAAGTTTCCTACAGTGTCTGTTCTTTGCTTTAGGTTCAAACCGGGCGTTCAATGACCGCACGCTAAAAGTTGAATCAGCTGAACGAGTGACGTATGAGTAGCGTCCTTTCCAAAACGTGGAAGTGCCAACTGTTGTAAACACGACCCTGAAGGACAAAGAAACAACCGCGGTTGGTTTGTGCCAGGTCAGAATTCCTTCATACATCAGAATAGAGTCGAGCTTTGACATCTCATACCAAGCCTCTTCCAACTGCAGGTGGCGGACGTGCGCCGCAAACAGCAGGAGAAGAAAAAGAAGAAGATGTGTGTGTGCACGTGCAGAAGAGTCAAGTGGAGTCAGCCGGGGAGACACTTCCGCATCCCCCCCGCCCTGCTTCTGGGAGAGAAAGCCTCCCCTCCTTCCATCTCCTGTCTAATGAACCCCCCCCAAAGCCTCCTATTCTGTGGCCTCCTATTCTCCATCCCCATCAGCTCAGACCTCCTCACACATGCAAATGAGGCCGGCGCTATGGAGGCACACGTCACGCATTACTGATGCAGCCCCCTACGACCCGTCACGCCTCACAGCAGAATAAACTCTGCGTTTGAGGCGGTGGCGCTGGAGGGGGGGGGGGGGGGGGGGGGGCTGTGTGTTACAACAGCGGTTAAATTAAGATGCATTAGGGTGTTGATTGGAGCGTCAGGCGGTGTGAGGAGAACATGGATGAGGATAACGGCTCCTGAGAAAGAGGTGGAAAATACAGCCGCCGAGGCGGTGTGAAGGAACACTGACAGTTTTCTAAATTCAGATTATGAAATAAAAAGGTGAATGCCTCACAGAGCCTGCTCCGCTGTTTAACCAAAAGTCACCTTTTCCTTTATCTCCACATTAATCTGGTTTCCATCACTTCTGGGCTGAAGTTCAATTTGTAACAATTTAGTCTTGAAAATGTCTGGTATTTGTGTTTGCATTAGGCTCCATTCTCTCCATCACAACAGGCCTGATTGCTCCTGCATTTAGTGCTTATGGAAAGCAGTTAGAGTCAACATTAATGAAGCGCTCACCTCAATAATCAGCCTTTGAAAGAAGTGAATCCCTAAATTAACACCACAGGCAAAAATCAGTTATTTTTGCTCAGCTTTTTCTAAAAAAAATTGATTTGAAGACGTCAACGACAGTAACAACAAAAGAGTCTTAGTCACATCCACCCGTGTTGTGGGCGTTGACCCGGCGCTGCAGGTTTTTGGGTTGTCTGAGTCCATGGAGGGTTTTAGAGAGGAGCGGCTGCATCTTCAGCTAGGTTCACAGCGCCCTCGGAGACGCGTGTTCAAGCAGCCACTTCCGATCAAAGTTGATGTAAATGCACGTTTCAGGTTTCTGAAATTCTTGCGTGTGCGGCAAATAATTGCCTGTTGCAAGTTAAAGCAGGTCGTATGTTGTCCAAACAGGGACTCTGATTTGGTAGTGCGGTTTGTGTCCAGCCGGAACTCTATGACACCGTTCGTACCAAGTCCCTTCCAAATGTAGGTGGTGGACATGTGCTAGTAAACGGTAGAAGAAGAAGGAGCCCCTCCCCTGCTTGTCCACTGTGAACCCTATGAGCTAAATGTAGGCTATAGAACGTACCTTTACGTACGTGTGTCAAATACCTGTTGTGAACGTAGCTTGAAGCTACGTAGGGGGGCGTCAATATAGTCAGTAGAGTAAGTGTATCGTGAAGTATTTTTAAGGTACAGGTGATACTGTGTTCACTATAACATGTCGCCTCATGTGTGTAGAAAAACATGTGCATGAACATTTACTCTCTACGGGGTCACCTTTAAAAAAGTATTTTACAGATTATCTAATTGAAACAGCTGCTTTGCTTTAGTTTTAATATAGATTTGCAGCAGCTTTGGGTCTCTTTACAGTGCAGAGGATCACATAGGGGGAATAGTTGCATCTGAAGCCAATTAACTGCCTTAGTCGCTTTAGAAATCTATATCTTTCTGTATATAAAAAAATACAGAGGGTCAAAGCTCAAGAAGCAAAAGGAATCTGGGTTTTCTGATGTAAATGTGGGATTTTTGAACCAGTAGAAGAATAAATGCAGGTGTAAAAGTACTTCTGAATAGAGTTAGAGAGCCTGCAGCGGTACATGGTCTCTTTTACCTGCGAGGTAACCTGGACGCTGCAGACGGTCGGTCGTTCGTTGATGACACTGCTCTTTAAACCATGGTATCAAACTCTCGCCGTGCTGACACCATTGTTAATTTATGTCTCTTTGATTGTCTGAAAAAAATCATTTTTTAACTGTTCTGATGGTTCTTGAAGACATCGGCAGCATTCAGCTGATTAGAGGTCTGAGTGGATGCATCAAAGGACTGATGCAGAGCTGGGGGGATAATTGGTTGAGCGGCGCTGAGTGAGGGAAAAGGAAATAGATGTGAAAGCGTCTGAATGGAATGGTATTTAAGAAATGTTCTCCTTTGATTGCAGGTCTGCGGCGTTCTCTGTAAAAGTGTTGACGCGCAGACTAATAGGGAACCTCAGTCACGTCCTACTACCTTGTTAGCCTTGACGGCCCAACATATCTGAGCTGAAATGACGTTTTGTTATAATTGGAAATGATTAAGGCTCTTTTGTGGCGACTCTTATCCATCGGAGACTTTCATTAGAGGCTTCAATACCGAGACCTTGGTATTGTCCACACCAGGAGGCGTCTTTAGCCGCGTTCTTCCGCAGACGCAGAAACTTCCCTAAACAAACTCTAGCAGGGTCGATGCTACTCGAGCCCGCAATGACGAGGTGTCTGGTAAAAGGCCATCATATCGGCTGGAAAGACGGCCATCTGAGCTGATAAAGGGAGAAAAAAAATCAATGGCATGAATGGCAGCTCATCAGAAGACAGTGAAATGTCAAACGCTAATCCCTTTAATAGTCTGATATTACATTTTAATCCCAGTCTGATTCCTTTATTCTTTGCCTGTAGATGTCTGTCAAGAAATATGATGGTGGCAGTGGGATGGGGGTGGGGGTAAGGAGAAAGAGAGGGATGGAAAATCAAGTGGCAATTAGGCGGAAGGGAGGCAGACGGAGAGAAGCGTACGGCGTGGTTTATGCCGTTCCGTGTTGTGGATTTACAGCACGGATGAGGGGGGTGATGGTCTGTAAGAGACGGATGGGCAATAAAGTGATGTCGATGAGAGCGGAGGACAAATTGATATGATCACAATGTGTCACATTAAAGACAGGCCTGCCATCCATCAACATGATAAAAGGCCTCCTTCATCCCAACACAACGCGGCTGCGCTTGATCTCGACGCTTCACTTAGCCGGCCGCTAAGCATTTATGATAACTATCATTATGCCGTTATGAGACGGCCACCGTCTATCGCGCGCACGGCCCAACCACAACCCCGGATCATTTGTGAGCGCCCATCGCACGAGGAAATTAGGTAGAAAGCCGAATAATTTCACTCAATTATGTCGTGAAAAAAAAAAAAAAAACCTTCTGCAATAATTAGAAATCTTTCTACTTTGTTTTGGGAGGACTGAAGAAAAACTGAGATAGACGAGAGGAAAAACCACATTGACGAGAACAGCAAACATGCTTTTAAATCACCCCTGAGCAAATCAGTAAATCAATATCAATTAGGCTGTGAAAGAGCCCAAACGGACAACTGGCTTTGTTTTAACTAATGAAGTCTGCTGAGAATCCAATCAGACCAGCGCTTCCCTGTCAATCCCACCCCTTATTAGCGCCATGACAGTACCGCTCACGTGCACGTACGTGCACGCACACCCACAATCCTGAAAAACTCATTGGTGCTTTATTTTTATTTATTTATTTTTTTTAGAAAAAACTAAATTTTAAAATGTTTTTGCTGATCTACGGCAAAATAAAAAAGGTGATTATTGATCTGCAATATTATAGATTATACCTGTTAGCGTTCTGCTAAACACCTAGAAATCCTGAATTTGTAAAAAGTTATTTCACATATTTGTTCGATCGGAACAAATTGAATGATTTGACTAATTTTGTTCGAAAAGATAAACAGAATAAAAAACATGTTTTCATTTTTATTTCATCATCCTGTGGTTGCTGCTGATGTCACCAGCGATACCTGAATAGCTCTTTGAAACACCGTAACTCCAACCGTTTGAGCGGATTTTTGTACTTCTGTACACGTTATTAACGTGAAGTGTTGCATAACGGCAAAAAGCAGTTTTTACAAGAGAATCAGCTGATTTACGTTGATCACGTCAACAATTCCCTCCAGCAGGGGAGTCCAAACATTTTGCTGAGGCAGCCAGATTTGGTGCGGTGGAAAGGCCAACCAGTCGGCCTCACGTCTACATTTGATAACAACAAATGTAAATATGAGCTATTTAATTAATATGTCAATGCAATACTGTTCACCATGTAAATATGTTTTAACCTAAATATTTGCCAAGTGGTACATTTTTCGCACCTTCCATCCCCAGATAGCCAGTTAGCATGTCTTGTCCAGTGCCTCATGATGTTAGCCAAGCGCTATCAAGAAAACGTAAGCAGTTTTTAGAACGCGCTGGGAGCCACATATGATTGATTTTATGAAGGGAGCCTTGAATCCGGGCCACATTTGGCCCAGGGGCCGACTTTGGACATGCCTGCACTACAGTAAAGTGCTGCTTGTCGACGCAAAGCTACTTTTCTATGCTTTATGCTACGTTCACATCGCCCTTGGCAACGCGCATTCATGTGACCGCTTCCAATGAAAACGCGTGTTTCGGGCTTCCACGTTCAAAATTCTTATGTTCAAGCGGAGCTACACAGGTTTCTACGACCGTTTTCGGCCTCCATGTTCAAATCCCGTGACCCCTGAATCGCGTTGAAAGTTTGATCAGTTGAACTTTGACCAATCAGGGACTAGGGTTTCATTTTCATCTCATCAAATGCCTGTAGTGGCATAGGGGTAGCGTCCTTTTTAAATTCACCAAAGTGCTAATTGTTTAACAATTGATCATGAAGGAGAACTTAAACATGGCGGTTTGTGCCTGGCCGGAATTCTATCACAAGTCTTTCATTCATCGGAATAGAGCTGTGAAAAAAAATTCTGGAGCCTCCACATTTCGCACTGAGCCTTTTCCAACTGTAGGCGGCGGACATGCACTGGTAAACTGTAGCAAAAGAAAAAGAAGCCCCTCCCTACTTGTCCAGTGTGAACACTATGGTCTATTAGCACTTAAATGTTCTGCGTTTCACATGTTCTTTAATGCGTCACATGCTTGGACCCAACAGAACAATTGTCCAAAAGTTTGGCAATGTTCTAGATGGTCCGGTTTGATGCGTTTCTTTTCCATGGATCCCCCCCCCCCCCCCCCCCCCCCCCCACACACACACACACACTTTTTAAATTATTCTTAGTGATGATAGGGATCCAGGTGTTTGCTGAACTCAAAGGAAAGTTCCTTAAATGGTTGTTGATCAATAAAGTAATCTTCAGACCATGTGGCGAGCTCCTGAAGGAACCCCCTGGTTTCTCACAGTTACTTTTGTTTTCACAGCAGCTTCAAATAGGAAGTTTTTGAGCCAGAGACCACTTATGATCGTCTGTTTTGACCTGGTTTTCGGCTCCATTCGTCACTTCAGAGGCTGCAGGATCTCAGTGATCAACAGATTCACAACCCAAACGGATCACATGGTTTTGAAATTCCGACTAACTTTTGTGCACATCAGGGATGTTCTGAGTTGTTGATGCTCAGTCACATGACGCCGGCATCCTTTCGGGCTTCAGGAAGTGGTGAAAAATGACCAGATGAGCAGAAGTCGTGAACGGTTTCAGGTTTTTTTGTGGTGACATTGATGTGGAGAGAAGCTCTACAGTTGCAAACGCACAAACCGACGGCGGCCTGGCAGGCAGCACGCCGCCAGCCTCCTCGGGGTTGCCGTATCATTTTAAACATCCATCAGCTCTGGAGCGATATCATATTAGCTCCTCATCTGCATACGGCGCAGACAGAATGACAAACGAGCGAACGCTCCCTCCTCCTCCTCTCCATTGCATCTCCTACATGGCTGCCTCTCACCCTTTAGCTCCCCTCTATCTCCTCATCCCTCCTTTTCTAACCTCCTAAATTGGATCTCCACTGCCAGCCGAGCGTGTGTAAAAGTGTGTGCGTGCATTGTTGAGGTGTAATCACATCTTTTAAATGGGAAAAGGGACGAATCTCAGGAGGAACGATGACCACTGGACCCATATCTGACTCCCCCCCCCCGGCAGTCTTTGTATTTCTCTGTACTACATCCCACTTGCTTTCACTGAGCAATCTCGCAAACCTTTCTACTTTTACACTAATTGCATTCCCAAACTTTAAACTTTTTCATCTGCGCTCCACTGCGACTTGAATTTGGTGTTTTTGGTGATTTTAACATCTTTTCATGGCATTTTTCTGATCATGGATGATACATATAAAGAAGATTTAGACTAAAATAGCATTTTTGAGTAGCTTTATTTTATCCATACTGTTGTGAGGACAAAAAAAATAGACGGTTAGTGAAAGAACGCAGGGGGGGGGGGTCAAAGGCTCCCTGCTCCGCTCCATTCAACTGTTTCCACTTGTAGACGACTAAATGCATATTTTTCCTGGGCTGAGTTGGAATCTGGCTCCAAACTGTATGGCTGGATAGCTCCAACATTGTTGCACTGCTAATGTTAGCTTGGGGGTGTGAGGGGCCGCTCTGCAGAAACTATGTCCTCGAAAACGACACAGGTTTTTGGATCTGAGCTATAAAGACCACTGGGAACCGATCAGAGTGCCTCTTTAAAGACTGCGTAGTGCAAGACTATTCAGTTTCCTGGGTTTTAACGTAATTCCGACACTCGCTCACTACTTTTTCTGTTTTGTTTTTTGTAACGGCAAATATGACGTCACCCATTTTCCAAAGAACAAACCTAAAATACTATTTATGAATCCACTTTGTTCTGATAATGAACACTTGGCTGATTTACACTAAATCAAATAAATAATATTTTTGAAATGACAAATCATTCAAACGCAATGCATTGTGGTCTATATTTGCTAGTTTGGCTTTAGAACTTTCCAGTGTTTTTACACCTAATCAGCCTTTAAACCGCACAATCCTGGGCTAATATCAACATTCATCACTAGTCATTTACCATTCGAGGCAAATAAATCTGTGAGTAAACAATGCGCTAATGAACATTTAAAAAAGCCACACTTTGATTGTGGGCTTAGATCTCTGTGATGCGATTTCTCCCCCAAACACTGTAACTTCCTTTAAAAGGAGGCTGCATGCTGTAAATCCAGTTTAAAACCAATAAAAGTGTCCCAGATGAAGCAATCGCAGCTTTTTCCTCCTTCTAAGAGTCTCCTGGTTAATTATTTTACCATCTTCACTCCGTACCAGAATTCAATTAAGTCATTTCCAGTTGTTTGTAACTTTCTTTTAATCTCACAGAGCTGTCTTCAGGTATAAACGGTCAGAGTTATTAGCGCTAACTCCAGAAAAACAGCCTTTTCAAAGACTCCTAATGGCCCAAATTGCAGCTCTTTGTGTTTTTTTAATATCCAGTGTTTTTTTTGGGGAGTGAGGGATGAAAACTAATCTTGTTTTTGAAGGAACCAGAACGCTCTCGTCAGCCTGACATCCTTTCACCTGCATTCAGCCTTTTCTTATCCTTCTGCTTTTTGACAATCATCTGCTCAGCTTCGGCGGGTCGTCCAGGTGACCTTGATTCCGGTTTCCTGGATGACTGAATCTTTCTCTGCAGATTCTCGTTGGAATCAAACTATTCACTCGGATTTTGTCATCTATGAATCCCATCCTCTCCTGCTTCTGACTCTCCAACTCAAGTCTTACCCTAAACGTAAAGATTTTCTTGTTTGTGTAAATAAAAATGGTGGAGACACGGCGACTTAGTGTTTGAGATCCAAACCCCTGTTGAAGGGTTGCTAATGCAGCACTTAGGTTGACATTTATCAGAAAATACTGAGCAGGAATCATACACGTATCTGAAACAAAAGAGGCTTTGCTCTAAATCCAAAGCTTGGACTCAATTCCGTGGGATTGTAGAGTCTCGATCAGCTTCTGGAAGTTTCAACACTAAGTGATGGAAAGGGTCAGAAGGGCGTCTTTAGCTCAGTTTTTGGGTGTTTTCTGGTTTAAAACTGTTATATTCTGTTAAAAAGGGGCTTCTCAGGCATAAATCCATCCATCCAGTATCACTGTTGTACCCTAAAACTGCCAAAAAATGAATGCAGAAGCAGTATTTAAACTACTGAAAGTACTTCTGCATCAGCGAGGCAAGTGCGGCCAAGCACTGCAGTGGGGAGCATTTCAGCTTCACCTTTCTTCTGTGCTGCTTCAGAGTGTCCACAGTTACATAGCACCACTCAGATTGACGCATCGGGTCCAGATGACGCTGAAGTTGATAAACCCAAAGCCAGTGGACCTTGACAATTATCCAGCACAACATTTCTCTAGAATGAAACATGTGATACGGAAACAGACCCGGGTTCAAATATTCAGAAGAAAGTGATGCTGCAGATTGTTTGGATTCAGAGTTTGGAAGAGTCTTGGACTGAGCGAATGAAAGTTAAAAAAAAAACTCTTGAAAGTGGAAAGAAGGTATCAAAGCGAAGAGCCGTAGCCTTCAAAAACAAAAAACTACGACAATGGCTGCGAAACGCTGCGACTCACTGGAGGGGGGGGGGGGGGGGGGGGTAGGGATGAATGCAGTGGTATCCTCAGATCTGAAGGCAAAGCCCCGTCGGTGTTAGTTCTGCTCCAGCGGCTGCCACTGACATGAATATTTCATAGTGTTGATGTTTAAATCCCATCATTTGCGATGTGGCGTGCGCACGAGGGCTGACTGGAACGAGGAAGAGGAGGAAGGCACGCGCGTGCACGAGAGACAGAGTGTGTTGATCTATAATGCATAGTTTCAGTAAGTTCACTCGTGATGTTGCATCTGTGTTTCGGGCGCCGCGAAGGAGGCGGACACGCGTGTGCTGCCGTGTTGGAGTGCCTCTTCGCCTTGGAGCGCAGATTACCATGTATTAGCTCATCCATATGCAGCACGCTGCACGACACGCGCAGCGTACTGTACATGTGAAGTTCTGTGACCCGAAACACACAAAACGCACCTCACGGTTCTTATCTCGTCTTCAAACGATAAACCTCCGATAACAACAGTAAATCCCCTGATTCAGCCTCTGCTGCTGGATTCACCTCTTTCCTCCTCCTCCTCCTCCGAGCTTCGGTTCCACCCAAATGAAATGCAGAACAAGCTGAAACCGAATGGAGATGCTAATTCCCCGCTGAAGTCAGGTTGTTACGCAGCCCGCGTTGAAACCATTCACTTTATGAACGTTTCCCGTCCTGACTGAGACACAGGTGTGGGACCGCCTCCTGCCTCCC
This sequence comes from Oryzias latipes, assembly GCF_053564925.1. Lineage (NCBI taxonomy): Eukaryota > Metazoa > Chordata > Actinopteri > Beloniformes > Adrianichthyidae > Oryzias > Oryzias latipes. The sequence goes on from NC_136259.1 coordinate 24,219,140, forward strand.
TGATAAACTCAAACCTGCAGCTGGAAGCAAAGAAAACAAAAAGACTCAAACCATTTCAATCAAGAAACAAAACAAGTAATAGGACCTAAGCTTGTGGTCATTTCACCCTTCAACCCCTGAGTTTTCCAGTCTTTGAATAACTCCATTTTAACGGATCCCAAGCAGCTCCGTGTCGACGTTCCCAGCTGTCAGCTTCTGCAAACCGGCCGACTGTGACGCAGAGAACAGTTATGCTAACTCAAACCAATACCATCACTGCTCAGTTTTTTGCACAATTCAAAGTGGATTCTGAAGCAAAGAAAAGCAGCTTAATGCTACGTTAGTGAAGTTTTACTCTGTGCGAAAAAAATGTGTTGAAATTTCGTTAATTTCGTAAATCAGGGGCCATATCAGCATAGTGGCTGTCCTCAAAGGGCAGATATAACTTATACATGTAACTAAATGTAATGAAAAATAAACGTAACTACTCCTTGATGTTAAATAACTCATTATTTATGTATTCTAACTTTTTCTAGTGACAATTAGAGTTGCATTGAAAACATTTGTTTGCTTGTTACTCTAGTATAAATCCTTCTACATTTGATTCTGTCAGGTTAGGTTATATGGACAGTGTTTTAGTCCTAATGTGTAGTTCCCAATCCGATAGTTCAAGTCCAATTCCCCCTAGATATGAATAAACAGACAACAATTTGTATATTTTCTTTAAAGAAATTAAACCTTTATGCTCTTGAGGGCCACATTTGGCCCGCGGGCCTTGAGTTTGACACATGTGGCGTAAACGGTTACAAAAGAGTTACAAAAATGCAAAGAACGTCTTAAAGGGTTAAGGACCAAAAAACAGCACAAACGGTAGCATGGTCATTTGATTAGCAGGCCTGTTCCAATAACCAAACCTTCAACACCAAAGCTTTAGCTCCAGTGTCGACGTTCTTTTGATGATGTTTTGACTCTTCAAGGAACAATTCCAGTGGATTCTGAAGTGCAGAAGAGCATCGTTTTGCTGGTGTGCAGCAGTTTACAGTAAAGCATCGTAATCTGTTGGAATTGCGTTAATTACCTAAAAGGTTAAAAGAGGGTTTTAATATAAGGTGACAGCTCCATTGTTAAAGGGTTCAAGAACCGACACAAATGAGCATCAACGGCGATCCAGGAGGTCGTGAAGAAGCAGAAAGAAGAAAAGAAACTGAAGAAAACATCGACATCCGTAGCCCTGCAGACCGATATCAGGCCATGGAACAGTTGGTACCGGGTCACAGAGGAAAAAAACACGGCCAACATTCTTTATTTTGAAAAACTGCAGGATTTCCTCCACCTCACGCTGCTCTCTTAAAGGCACCCAAATAGAGCATGATAATAATGCAGAATTTTCATCAACGGGCTGTCTAATCTTACAAAGATGCTGCTAATAAAGTTTTGGATTCAAATTCATAATTAAATTAAGAAAAGAGCAGCTTTAATAACCACTTTTTTTGGTATTTATGCGCCACACTTTGGAAGTCGGCTAAAGCTAAAGTTGGAGCATCATTTCTTAGCTTCCACTTTGACATTTTGATGGTTTCTACACAAAATCTAACGTACAAATAACATTTTAAGGAGCTGCAGATATTTTGCAGAGGAAGAAGATAAACCTGACACTCATAAGTTGAGGGAAACTAGAAACAAAAAAAGTGTATGTCCACTTTAGCCTCGTACGGACCGGTCCGGGAAAACATTTAAACCAATCTTTGGCCTGAAAAAGGTTGAGAACCATCGGACTGGACAAATTTTCTGATGAGACACAGAAGGAATTTTCAGTCCTTCGTGAGCCTCCAGTGGCACAAACCACAGTCAAACATGGTGGTAGTAGTGTGATGGTTGGGGGTTCTTCAGCTAGAATCATTACTAGAGCACCCGGGCTCTGAATCAGAACAAGGACCCAAACACAGAATGGAGGTTCTGGTCCAAATCTGGACTTTGATCTGACAGAAAACGGGTGCGTCGATGACACACACTTTTGCAGCTCTCACCACAGGCGCCCGGTGAAAAACGTTGGAACCAACCAACCAGTTTATGCAGTTTAATTAAATGTCCAAACATCCGTTCCTGCTGCGGTTGAATCGTTTGAATCCAATTAGCGAGTCAATCGGATTTTGTAGGCAGATTATGGGTTTGTTAGCGGGTTTGCATTAGCGGTTATCCATTTGGCTCCGATTGTTCTGGATCGGAAAGGAGCCGTTTCCCTTTTTCTTGCCCTCCACCCAGCGGTCTTTGATTTCCCTCCTCTTCCAGGTATCAAACTCTTTCCGACTCGGAACGCACCGACTCCTGGCTAATAGAGTGTACTCAATGACTAATCAAAATGCCTAATCAAATTGGAGCTACCTGGAAAATTAATTTACTATTATGTACTTTCCGAATTGTAACACGGAGGGCCGGCAACCTCGTGTTGTGCCGCCGCCGCGGGGAAAGTAAACAATTACAGACTAGGTGACTAATGAATGCTGTGATTAACGAGTGTGTCGGAGGTAAATCTTCTACAAAGTACCACCAAACGACGGCACATGCTCACAGGGAGGCTCCTTATCTGCATTGATGGTTGAAGTGAAATATTCTGCACCCCCCTCCCATGGTTAAGTGAAATAGCAGGCATATCCACTCAAAGATTAGACCGACGGCATGTGTGGGGTAGCGGTGTGTGTTTTTAAAAAGCAGGAAGCGGGAGAGTGACGCGCCGCGTGAGCTGGGGTGTCGGTGTGTGTGCGGCGAGATAAGACCGTGCCGGTTTGTGTTACAGATAAGGACAGAGAGAGGGCGGGGCTTAGATAAAGCAGGGACGAGGGCTGGCTGCAGATCTGCAGACATTTTCCGGGGATAACTTCTTCCCTGCCATTTCTGTCAGCGAAGGTCTCTCATACAACAAAACCCAACGGACCAAGTCCAATCTGGGGGGGGGGGGTGTGACACACACATAAGGAGCGTTAGGATTAGATGGCGGGGGGGGCACATGCATTTTGATGCCCTCTCACACGGACTCTGAAGGATGCAGGGCTGGGGAACAGAAGCTGGGTTTTTCACTTCCTTCATGGGGGGGTTGTGTGTCGCACAGTGGTGTAATGACTCCCCGAGGGAGCCAGATCCCAGGCTGAGTTCTGGCCCCCCCACCCCCCCCATCAGCTGGGAGCAGGGATGGAGGAGGAGTGATGGGCATGAAATGGATGGCAGCGGTGGCGACAGCTGCCGGCTCCTCAGGACAGTAATTGGTCGAAAGAGGAAATGCAGCCCCCCCCCCCCCCCCCCCACACACACACATTTAAGGCTGCACAGCAGCGACCTAAAATTGGTAGTGGCACTCCCTCACAGACCTCACATCTGGGGGGGAGCAAAACCTCTATGGATGACGGGTGAGCTGCAAGGGGGGCTCTGGTGTGACACCTTCACTCATCAGTAAACAAGGCAGACCCCCCCCCCCCCCCTACGCACACACACAGACCCCCAGAGTGAGTGACAGCTCCAAATCACACATGACAGCCTGACTGACAGCTCGGTTTGGGCAAAGGGAGGGGGGGGGTGAAAAATAATAAGCTGCAATATTATCCAGACAGGGTTGGGGTGCAGGGGGGTGGGGGGTGGGGGGCAGCTATAGGCTGGGGCCACAAGGGAGTTGTATTCATATTTTATGTCACATCTGTGCGGGGCTAAAACTTTCCCTGCTCCACACAAACACACAACTGTCGCCGAATCTGCAAACTTTAAAAACACAAAACTAACTTTTTACCAGCCGTCGTGTGATGGCGGACCCAACCATTACTGCACAGAGAGGGGAGGTTCCAGCCAACCCAAAACAAACAAAAGAATGTCCAAGTTCCCATCCAAGCAGAACCAAACAAGTTACACATTCGCAATTTTTATCAAAAAGATCGGGAAGTTGTGTTAAATCATCAAAAATGCTACGGTTCCGTCCAGCTTAAGGGGTCCATTTTTAATGGAAATGTTCAAAATACCAGACCGGGCCGAACCATACCGCTCAGTGGAAACGAGGCAAAAACGTTTTAGGTGCCAAACTCGACATTTTTTTTAATTTTGTAAATGTTGTGCAATGTTTATTTTGACACAGACTAAACAAGTTATCACATAAACAGAGGTGCTAACAATCAGGCGTTTTGTCTTCAATGATAAAATCTTTCTTTATGTAAGCTTTTCCAGAACTGGCATTTCAACGATTCTGCGAAACAGCCAAAAAATTCTCCGACAGTCGTATAAAAGACTCATTGTCAAGTTATCACAAGCAGTTCCTGCTGTGAAGGTTGGCACAAGAACAACTGGGTTTAGGGACAATTACTTCTCCGTTTGACGAGTAAATAGCTTTTCTGCTTATGACTAAATTCTTTCTAAGACGTGCGACAGTCACTGTCAAATCTCCCTTTTTCCCTTTTAGCGATATTAGTCAGGCTTTTCATAAAATCGTAGCCGAGGAAGAAGAAGAAAGGTCTTGGTTATAGTTGAGACTACAAAAGAAAGAGGAAGCCATAGAAGGAAGGAGATGAGGTGGCGAAAGAGGAGTAGAAGAAAAAGGAGAGGAAGGGGAGAAAAATTCAATATATTTTTAATCTAGAGGATGTAATCAGATTATGCGTCTGCCAGGAGCGACGTCTTTCATAAGGAATAACCAGTTTGGGGGAGGGGGGCGCGGGGCGGCGAGGAGGAGCGGTGGAGACGGGCACTTTGGCTGGCCGATCTACATCGACACTGACAGATTCTAATAAATGCGCTGGGAGGCGCCCGGAGAAACACAATGCCGTGTAATCATTTTATCATGACAAACCGGAATTCCAATGCTGTCCCATGTGAGCCGAGCTGAGGGAAAATTGAATTAGCCGTGAAATGCTCATGCTTGGGGAATGGGGAAGAGGGGGGAAAAACAGGATGGGGGTGGGCGGGCATGGATGTGGAGCGCGTCAGGAGGGAGGACAACTGGCGGGCCTTCATTTTGGCAGAGGTTCTGGGTCTCTTTGGGCTCAGACGGTCTCTCAGCGAGGCGGTCCGGTTTCAGCAGGTGCTGGTTAACGACGCTAACCTGGGGATCCGATGCTGTCGAAGTCAAGCGTGGCGTGACCGTAGCTGTATGGAAAACTCATTACACTCTGGTTCAAACGAGACATAAGCGCCCCCAAGAATCAAAGAATTGTTCGCAGCAATCCCACACATCTGCAAACACATGTTCAACCACACTGGTGGTTCAGAGCTGCGGTGCAGCTCCTACAAGCTCCACTTCCTCCCAGTGACAGGAATAATGAGGTTTTGGGGGAAACTGGCACTTTTGTGACCACAAGGGCCAAAGTTATCTTAGTGGTCATGACTAATTATTGCCTAAAGCTTCCACTTCGATCACTTTTTAAGGAGTTCTTTAAGGCAACATGCAGCATCCACTTCTGTAGCGCTAAAAACTGAATGCTTCTCTATAAATCTTCTGGAAAACCCGCCCCAGGCCTAAAACTTTACAGTTCATGTGATTACTGAAAAACCCCAAAGTTGCTGGGCAACTTCTCAACAGCTAAGAGACCTGTGATTGCTTGCACACAAGGATTTCTGCTGAATTTATGTCCATTTGTACTTTGAACCAGAAGATCGCAGGACGAAGTCCAAAACTAGGGACCGTGTGTTTACTGTCACGTTTCTTTGGGTGGATACACAACGCCTTTGTGACAACTGCCCTTACAAGTGAATAAAAATAGGCAAACCTATACGGGAAATATCATGGTTGTAGACCGCTCAGTGAACCCTTGGAGCCGGAGGTAAAGCATTTTCAATGGGAGACGCCACACTGTGTCCATCTTTATGTACACTCAATGTATCACAATCACGACAATTGTACGCTCGATTTTCATGACGTCCCTTGAGGTGGGCGCACAAGCCTCAAAGGAAGTGCAAGACACACCTGCGCTCACCTTAAGGTTGGGCCGCTCTTCTCTATGACCCTCCACGGACACAAACAACCATAAAAACCTGCAGCACCCATCCGGGTCAACCCCCTATACCAGTACCTACGGCTATGACTGAGGCTTAAGCTTTGAGCAAGAAATGAGGCACCGTGACAAAAACCACATCAATGAATGAGATCTTCTCTGAACAGAACAAACGTTTGCACTGGTCTTTAAGTCCACCTACAAGCGTTTCATCAAATCAATCAAGACAGGTAATGAACTGTAGAGAGACAATATAAACAATACGGCCTTGTGTGCGACAACTTGACCGTTTTAATGACAACTTACAGCATATGTTATACAGAGTCCCCAGGCTTCTGCTACCACATTGTGAGTCAATGCAAAACAAAGACAAAATACCTTTCTGAGACCAAACTGCAGATCAGGTTCAAGAAAACAACAGCCCAAGGGAAATAAAAAAGCCAGAAGCAGTATAATTTAACAGCAACGGTTAAATTACAATGATTACAAATACGCTAGGTAATGATGGGAACCGATTTCCCCTGATAAAAACAAAATAACTCAACTTGTGTTGACAACAATTTAGAATAAGAATGACATTATGGTTGTCCTGGATGTCACTGTGCTGCAGGAATTCACCCAATACTGACGGCTGGCTGATACCTCCTGTTATATAACAACACAGACGACTGAAGAAACAGCTGAGCATGGTGGTGGTAGTGTGATGATCAGGGCTTATAACCAGTGATATCTGGTGGAATGAATTCTCTTCTTCACCACAAAACTATTTTAATATTGTAAAATATCTCCAGAGTATGACTTAAAAATATAAAAAGGAGTATTTTACACACTTATGTGGAATAAATTACAGTTCTGGTGAGAAAGTCTGAACATAATCTGGGTAAATAACAGTTTTGTGATTTTTTAAACTACAGTTCCTGTTATTAAATCCCACAGCGGTGTGAATTGCTTAACAATTTTCAAGCAGTTGGTGCTTTCAGCGCTCATTCAGTAGCCACAAGTTTTGTACGTAGAGCCCAAAAACAGAATCAAAAACCTGCAAACTAAAAACGAGATGTTTGAACACCAAAGTAACATAGCATGGGGTTTAGGGTGCAATTGCTTTTCTCTGATAGTTACAGGCAGGTTCTAAATGTACTTTCTTAAAATAAATCATTTATTTATTCACATGCATGAAAACCAACTAGAAATGACAAAGATGGAGAGAAAACGTTCCTCTGACGCTCTGGTGGTTATGCTTTGGGCTTCATGGACTTTAGACGTCCAGCAGATGATAGCAGGTTTCCAGTGTGGATAAAAGATGGCGCCTCGTATCTGTTCAGATGGAGACGGGAGGAAGGAGCCGTTGCCTTAAAGTAGGACAGTATATGTTTCATAAGAGGATTGCTGGGCAAACTGAGGTTGCAGGGAAATAGACCGATCCTTTACGGTGTGGAGAAAGCTGAACCAAAAGGCAAAGCTGCAAAGTTACCAGCCGACCTACTTTCCCGTCCTGACCTGTGCTCATTTGGTTCCACTCAAAGACAGGGATGGGGGGCGGAAGTCGGTACTCGCCAAGTCCGATGGAAGGGAAGCCGAGTACAGGAGAGCCAGCTAAGGTGGTTTAGATGCTTGGCACCATGAGAGACTTTGAAAAGTCCAAATGGAGGGGACAGGTTAGAAAAGGACCTCGAACTCGCCGGAGAGTCAAGAAAAAATGGTTCCTGGGGATCTGTGCTCAGACTCCGCTGACCTCAGATAAGCAGAGGAAAATGGATCCTGTTCAAATATTTGCATGAAGCCAATCCACATTTCAAAATTGTTCTTCTGAGCCCATTTTTTATGTAAATCTAATTTAAATTCTTAACTTCCCATTTGGACGTTCAGCAAATGTCTCCTTGATGGAATTTGCTCACATGTTCTGCTCTCTGGAGGTATTTGTTCCCCCTCAAGGGCAGCAGCAGAATATCACTGGCACAGACGGAGAACAAGGATCCGCCCCGCTGCGGCCTGCGACTTTGGATTAGGGCCTGTCAGGGAACCGGGGTCGCCACGGATACAGCCCAGATTCTGCAGCTCTGCAGCAGCGTGTCGCTGTGGAAACGGGAAGTGTTGACTGCTGAGCGATGAAGGTCTTGATTCTTCCCCCCGCTGAACACGTCCCAGAAAGGCAAGAACAGGAATGGAGCGAAGAGAGGAAACACACAGGCGTATGTATCAATGTGTGAGCGGCCGCTCTTCCCTCAAAGCCTCTTTTTTCTCCTCTGCCTCTGCTGTCACCGCTTAACGATTAGCATCACAGCTCTGACCCCGGCCAATGAGGATGAGGGAGGGATTTGCATAATTAGCCCCACTCGGTGGACAAGTCCCACTCCAAGCCTTCTGAAGAGCGTCTCTAGTGGGCTTGCTCAATTTTGCATGTAGGAGATAGTGTGCAGTTAGATAAGGACGGCTGAGAGGAAGGCAGGATCCGGTTATATGGGATAATTTATGGAATATTTTTCCAGGTTAATCTTCCCGCAGCTGCTTTTGTTCCAACGTTGACCTCAAAACAATCTCCTTTCCCCCCGAGTGTAGATATTTGGCTTTAAATGTGTGTCACCGAAATATGAAATCTTTGCAGATTTTCTTTGAAGAAGTTGGATGATTGCCAACCAACCAGGGAAATTCATTTAAAAAAAACACATTCCAGTGTTTGCATGTTGTTTCTGCTTCTCCAGCATTTTGGAGACGGGACTGGAACTGGAAATCCTCCGTAAAGCTTGTGTTGCGTTGCAGAGACGCATGTCAGACGCAGACGGAGATGTAAACATTGAGATTCACTCATAAAGGTTCTATTACTTTGTGTCAAAGCACGTCTTGCTTTGACGGACCGCAGACAGACTTCAGAGTGTGGTTTGTTTGTTTGTTCATCCCATGGACACTTACAGATCAGGCTCACACGCCCAGCTTGCAGAATTCCCATGCAGTCGGTAAGCGGCCAGCGTGCGCACCTCACTAATGACTAGTGCGGCATAAGGACACCGCACAACAACATTACACGCACATTATCGGTGCGGGCCACCTACATCAGCCTCGCATGATCTTCATGATACACTAACCACGATCACCACAATCGTACATTAGATGCTTAAGAACCCAGACCCATTTTTGCTTAAAAATAAAACGGTGTATTTGACCACAGAATCCATTTCTGATATGTGTCTGTCACTCTGATGTCACCATAGTTTCCATTGGTGGCTGTGCAGGCCTGAAGGGAACTGAAGACACACCTGTGCTCCCCCCCTTAAGATGCAGCCGCTCCTTTCTACGACCCCCCCCCCCCGGCAAACTGAGCCAGCCTGAGGCCCAGATTTCATGACCACATTCAGTTGTGTGGTCTGATCGGCGCTACAGATGCAACCCACTGGTGTGCCAGCCTGATGGCACTGTAGGAGAGCGTCCTCCTTAATGTAGCTAAACTACACCCCATTACTGAAAAACATACAGGACGATCTAACACGCTGGACCAACCTGCCTCTGTCCCTTATGGGCAAGGTAGCCACGGTAAAAATGAAAATCTTACCCAAAGTTAATTATCTCTTTTCAATGATTCCCACACAACCGCCACTAAAATGGTTCAAAACATTAGACTCATCCATATCAAGCTTTTTATGGAACAATAAACCTGCAAGAATTAGTCTAAAAACTTTAAAATCTGCAAAAAGCTGTGGAGGATTAGAATTACCTAATTTCCACAAATACTTTCTTGCAAATAGATTACAATACATCTTAAAATGGTTAAAAAATAATCCAGAAACCAACTCATGGTTAGACTTGGAACAGGCGTTATGTGGAAAGATCAACCTGTCAGATCTTCCATTTATTAGCCAAACAGTTAAAAAACAGGATTGTTTCAAAACTATTAATATAAACGCCACTTTAACAGCCTGGTGGGAATTTCTCAAAATATCAAAATCATCAATTCAACCGTGCAAAATGACACCCATCTGGAACAACCCAGACATCCTCATAAACAAAAAAATTATCCACTTCCCAGCTTGGCAAGCAGGGGGCGTAAAACAACTAGAGCACGTAATTATTGATAGAAGATTCATAACTCCCCAGGAACTTCAAGACAAACATGGAATATATAACTTCTTGGAATATCAGCAACTTAAATCAAGTATTACTAAAAAATTTAAATACAGAGACAACGATTTAAAGCTACCAGATGTAGTTACCACTCTGATCAATTTCTCAATGAATAAAACTCTCTCCAAAATATACAAACTTTTATGTAATTTAGATAATAACATTTCACTTCCGACAACAAAATGGGATGCGGATTTGAGCATCAGCACAGATGAAAGCTTTTGGTCAGAACTTTGTCTAAACACCTTTAAACTGACAAAAAGTCCAAATCTGCAGCTAATCCATTTTAAAACCCTTCACAGAATTTACTACACTGGACAGAGGATGTTCAATATGGGTCTCAGCAACTCAGACATTTGTCAGCACTGTGACAGTAATCTACCCGACAATTACATGCATGCACTGTGGTTCTGCACTCCTGTCCAGGCTCTCTGGCAGCAGGTATGTGCCGATTTATCAGTCTGGCTTAAGGTTTCAATCACAGCTTCACCGTCACTTTGTGTGCTTGGTGACATGAGTGCCATCGATGTAGAAGGAGGATTAGGCTCTATCATTTTCATAACTCTTTGCATTGCTAAAAAAACTATTTTAACAAATTGGAAAAGCAAGAAAAATATAAATATAAGTCAACACAGAAATCTGCTGCTTGATCAGATCAGCTTGGAAAAAATGTCAGCCCAAGGTTCAAGTAACTTTGAAAGAATTCGGTCTCTCTGGTCTCCCGTAGCTGACTCCATGACTTAGGGGATGGGGGGGCCTGGTCGTCGCTGCTCCTTGCCCTTCTGCCGTGGGCTGGGGTGGGGGCCGGGGCCTCCGGTGCCTGGCGGGGGGTGGTGGGGGCTCCGTTGGTCGGGGGGTCGGGTCCGGCGCCGGGGTGGGGCGGGCTGGGGCGCTGCGTGGTCCTCTGGGCTTGGGTGTTCTGGCTTGGCTTGGGGGGGTGGTCCCTTTGCCTGTGCTGGGGGGGGTTGGCGGGGGGCGCTGCTCGGGGGGGGGGGGCCAGCGGCACTGGATGGGCTTCCCATCTACGCCTGGGGCTGGGATCAGCCCTTCCCTGGCTCTGGGGCGGGACGGGACAACCCTCTTGGGGCCCCCGGGCGCTCTGGGTGTCATCCGCTTCGGCTGCGGGGTCTGGGGTGGGGTGGGGTGGGGGGTCTTGTCGGCCCTGTCCTGTGGGGGGGCATTCTGGGGGAGGGGGGGGGGCCACTATTGGTACGGGGCAGGGGGGGTTGACAGGTCGGGGTCTCCGCTGAGGCCATCGGCGGTTTCCCCGGCCGGTTGGCTGCCTCGGTCCCGTCGAGGCCTGACCAGAGCTCTTCTAGGGCCGGCGTTTGGGGGTGGGGGCCTGGGCTTGCTCCGGGGGGGGCCGGCGCTTTCTGGCTCCTCTCCCTCTGTGTGGGGTGGGTGGTGCTGGGCCTGGGGTGTCGGCGCCTCCGGGGGTGGGGCCCCTGGGCTGGGTGGGCCTGGCCCCCTTGCTGGGGGGGGGGGGGGCGGGGGACAGCTGTTTGACCACCGGGGGACAGTCTACCAGCTGTCCCCAACTTACCCCCTTCCTCATATAACCTCATAATAGGGTGAGGGGGTGGGGGGATTAGCCTGCGATGAGCCTTGGGGGGGGGGGTTTACTAGGCAGTGGCCCCCCCTCCTATGGTTGCCGTATGGAGTGGTCCCCCCCTCTTTCGGTTTTATTTGCACCTTAGACATGTAGGGCCCTTGGTAGGGGGGGTGCTTGGACATCACTGCCAGCAAGCAGCAGATGTCCTCCTAGCACCCTACCCGCCAATTTTAACCGCACCTTAGACATTTAGGGCCCCTTGGTGGGGAGGGTGAGGGGACATCACTGTGAGTAATCAGGAGATGTCCCCTTAGTGCCCTACCCGCCAATTTTAACTGCACCCCCCTTAGTACACACACCCCTCCCCCCTCAATATATACATCCCAACATAAACACACACACATGCACACACACACCCTCTTAAACACACATATACGCACACACATTTTGCAAGGAAGGTGGGACCTAGGACCATCTGTCCCCTGCCTCTTCCCTGGTGGGGGGTACGGGCCCCTTTGCAGCGGCGGCCGTGTCCCCGGGGTGCCGGCTTCCTGGGCCCGGCGGTGCTCTCTCCGCGCGGTGGGGGGGTTCACATTACATCTGAGCCGGGGGTGTTGGTGTCCCTGGGGGTTGGGTTCTGGTCCTTGCTCCTGAGCGCTGGGCCCCGCCTAACTTCCAACTGTGGCCGAGCCTGGTCGGGCCATATTTACAACACCCCTTGTGGGCCCTCTTTTTTCCCCGGGGTTCCCCCCTCCTGGGCGGGGGCGGCGGGCCCCTGCCTTGCTCCTCCCTGGACCAACCGTGGGCCGGGCGGATGGCTGCCTGGAGTGCGGGGCGGGTCTCCCTTGGGGGGTCCTGGCTCGTACCTGGGGTTGGGGCGGGGGGATGCCCGGAACTCCTGGGTGGTGGTGGGGTGCTCATCTGGGGCTGTGAGCGTCCCTCTCCGGTGGGGCCCTGCGTTGGGCTCTCCCGGCGCGGCGGGGGGGCTGTTCTCCTGGTTGGGCTGGGGCGGCCCTCTCTTTCCCTCTGTGCCTCCCTGCTCTCTGGCTCTGGGGGGCCTTGCGGCGGTCCTGCTGGCCCTGGCCTGGGTGGCGGTCTTGGTCGCCCGGGCGGCGGTTGTTCCCTGCCGGTTTCCGTGTGGCGTGGGGGGGATTCCGGCTGCCGCTGCTGCTGCGGTGGGGGTCTTGGGGTGGGGATGGCTGGGCGCTCTCCTTCCTTCTTTACACATTCCACCATCCATATTAGAAGAACATGAGCACTCACCTGAGCACGGGTGTTGGCTCACCTTTGCACTGGCGGTTTGCGTGACTGAATGACTGAAATGTTTCACACTAGTTGGTTTTAAGGCATAAGTATGCGTGTGAGCACTATCTGTTTTGTGTACATGTCGACAGATGGACATTTTTGCAACTAGCAGGTGTGTTTGACACTTGGGTGTGTGTGTGGACAGGCTCCGCCCTTTTTGTACTGCATTTGAGCCTTACCATGGTGATTAACAACCAGTAAACTTGTTGCTCTATGCTGCTTCATGGTCTTATCCCCCTTCCCCTCCTACTATCACCCTCCTTCCCCCCCTCTTTCTAACGTCCCTCTCTCTTCTTCCCCTCTTTCCTTTTCCGTCCGGTCCAACACCAAAGATCTTCAAACATGTTTGAAATTAATAAAGTTTGGCCTCAATTACAAAAGGGGTTTATTCAGACATACCTTTGGTTTGTCTGAAGATTAATAACCCCTCTTGTTAAACTAAAATATGTCCAACACAAGAGGCCCTCAGCTCTCATCTGTTTGCCCAGCTGTTGGACAGGACAAGGTAAAAAAAAAAAAAAAAAAAAAAAAAAAAAAAAAAGAATGGGGGTTCAAGTCCAGACTTCAAATGGAACCGAAGATATTCCTGCACGGCACCTTAGGGGTCAGGGGGTTAAACCACCAAAAGGTTCCTGAGTGCGGCTGCAACCCCAGCCTCGGTTTGAGGGGGAGAACAACCATCACCACCCTCAGCTGCGCGCGACAAAAGCAGGACTTCAGAAATCGCAGTAAAGCCTTGATCAAATGCTCGTGCCTGACCTTGAGGCTCTGTCGTCGGCAATTTAGCTTTTTCCATGGAAACAGAAACAACACGCAAACACATTCCTTCTGTATGACAGCACGCTTCAGGAGGAAAGTCAGAGCCCTGTGACGCCGTGATGAAGTCCAAAATGGAGTCTCATGACACACGAGGATGGCGTCTGCCCATTCGCGTCTCCTTTGGCTCTGAGAGGGCGCAGCTTTTACAAGAGTAAAAACAGCGAGTCTACAACCTAATTCGAAGAAGGAACTTTTTTTTGGAAAGTTCTGAGATTCTGCAAGAAGCCAGAAGCATCCAGGCTGGCTGTGCGGTGCAGGGCTCAGCCGCCGCTGACCCACGATAACGCCAACCCTTCATGCTTCCTCGCCTCGTCTTCGAGCTCAGAGGACCCAAAACGTTTCGCATTTACACCCAGAAAAAACACTGTTTCTGCTCTCCTGACCCGAACATGTGAGCCTGGGCAGACGTGAACATCGGAGCTTCAACACCTGCCACTGCTAGCTCAACTCGTTCATAACATCGCAGAAAACAAAAGAGGCCGGACAGCTGGAGCTTCTGAGATTTCTGCACCCACCAGAGCCCCATCAGGTGAAGCAGCTTCAGAATTATACGCGATTTTAGGAGCGATGCTGCTTTAAAACTCGACCTTTGATTCGTATCAAAGAAGCTCTTGAAGTCCCGTAAGTCCCCTTGTTCCCACAGTTACTTTTAATTACAGCACAGCAAGTCTTTATCGGGGGGGGATGGGAGCTGCAACAAAAAAAGTTGACTCTGATGCATCAATTCCAGCCGCCTAAATCAGCCTAAACCAGAAAACTCAGGGAAAAACAGCAGATAAGAAGAGTTTAATAAAAAAAACGGATGTGAAAAAATGCTCCATATTCTCCGTCTGCACATGTTCATACGTTTTTTAAACAAATCCAACAAATACTTGAGCTAAATGCTTCACGTCACACACAACCTGCCAACGGGATTATGGGTAAAACCGGGAAGTGAGCCTGTCAGGTGTGCAGGTGAACTCAGGGAAAGGTGGGATGCTAAACTCCCCACCTCCACCAGAAACCAGAGGAAGAGCGGCTGTTACGGAGGGGGGGGGGGGGGGGGGTCCTTTTCATTTCCACCTCCACCCACATCAGCACCCACCTTGACATTTTTAACACATGAGGGGCTGTTTATCAACGACAGGGCTTTTACTTTGACGTTCATTTTAAAAGTGTTCACCTAGGCCCCGCCCACATCCTTGTTAACGCCCGTCGAGCAGGGAGACCGCCATCCTGCCGAGCTCGTTTTTTTTTGCCTCTGTCAAAGTTCGTTATTCGAAACTTCAGACGTCAAATCAGGATCTCCACAGAGGTCAGAGGTCAAACCCTCCTGATGCACTGTAACCTCCAAACAGTCCATCCCTCGAAACAAAACTCCGAATGCCTCTGGCTCATGGTGAAAGGATCATGAGGGATGTTTCCGGTCGCACCTGTACAGCAGTGGCGCCACCAGGGGGTGGCCAGGGGTGGCCATGGCCACCCCTCTCCGACACCTGGCCACCCCAGTGGCCACCCCAGTAGCCACTATAAGCTGTGGTAGCATCAGTTGTGCGTTTCATCCCAAATGCACAGCCAGCAAGCGGCAAGTCGCTCTGATCACCTAAACCGGCCCACACCCCCTCCCCTCCCTGCTGCCTTTGAGTGCGCAGACATCTACAGAGGAGCCGCTGGACGCAGAATGAATAAGACGCGTGGTTCACTTCCGCGTTCGAACCCTCAGATCCTCCGGGCCGGTCAGACAAAAGAACCAGTCTCAGTCACTAAAGATGAACTTTCTTTATTACTTTTTCCTTAAGTCCAAAACGGCGACTGACCGCGCGTGTATGCGCTCCACACCCTCACACGCGCTATCCCCCCTCTCTTCCTGCATCGCGCGAGCACCGGTTTCAGCACGCACACACACGCGTGCGCGCGAGAGCGCACGCACGCACACACAATCACACATCCCAAAATGCTACGTTTCTTTTCCTGTTAAATATTTTCCGTGGGTCTTTAACAATCTGTTTACTGTACTTTAGATCTGTATAGATAGAGAGAGAGAGAGAGAGAGAGAGAGAGAGAGAGAGAGAGAGAGAGAGAGAGAGAGAGAGAGAGAGAGAGAGAGAGAGAGAGAGAGAGAGAGAGAGAGAGAGAGAGAGAGAGAGAGAGAGAGAGAGAGAGAGAGAGAGAGAGAGATAGATAGATAGATAGATAGATAGATAGATAGATAGATAGATAGATAGATAGATAGATAGATAGATAGATAGATAGATAGATAGATAGATAGATAGATAGATAGATAGATAGATAGATAGATAGATAGATAGATAGATAGATAGATGACTTTATTAATCCCACAATGGGGAAATTTCATTTATCTATGGCAGCAACACGACATTCAGAAATAATCGGTATAATATAACATCAATAAAGGACATCACAAATGACATTTATATTAAATAATTAAAAATATCACTGAAAATTATTATGAAAAATTATTATCAAAAATTAGATTCTTATTAAATAAAGAAATAAATATTAAATTTTAAATAAATACAGCTGCAAAGGTGTAAAAAACATGCGGTCTGCAAAACATGTAAACCCAGTGTGCAAATACTTCGTGCAAATACGCCACATCATCAGCGGCGGTGGATGTGTCATTACTTCTTATTAATAAGTAAAAAAAGGATGTCCCTGTCACAAGCCACTCATTTTCATGGCACTATTTAAGCACTGGTTGTTGTGTTACCGCAACATTTTGATGTGTTTTTGTTTCCACAGAGTTACCTATAGTCATTAGTTGATGCTTGTGTCTGTCCATTTTCAGAGAATGAAGAGAAATTCAACATATATTCTTATTTTAAGAATAAAAGTGCAGCAGAAGGAGTGAAAGAGATGGTAGGGGAGCAACAGAGGAGTAGTGAGGAGGAGGAAGATGAGACAGAGCAGCATGAATGACAGAAGAAAATAAGGAAGACAAAGATGAGACGGCATCAGACGAGGGACAGTCAGCATCATTGGTCAGAGAAGCAAGGCAGAACTCAGCATAAGCAGGGGCTCCACCTGTTCCTGGACCAACTGGTGAAGTTAGAATTATGTTACCCTATTAATAAAAATGTTTCATGATTATAAGTCTGAATAGAAATGTCTACAGATATAATTAATAATTAGAATGATATTTTTATTATTATTTCAGAACAACAGATTTCATTTTTTGTTCTTTATAGATATCTCTCAGTCAAGAGCCGAACACCCTAAGCAGACACACCAAAGCATTAAATATAAACAAAAAATATATATATATATATATATCAGTAGTAGTATCTACTAATGGTATCTACTAGTATCTATTAGTTATTATACTAGTAGTATCTACTATAAGTTCATGTTCTACAAAATATCAGTAGGCATTTATCTTTCTGTTGGTTTTCTAAAGGTTGTTTTACTACGTTTGGTAGAATGAATTTTAAAAATATAGCTCATGGTTTTTGTGTGCCACCCCAAGATTTAATGTGGCCCCCCACTGGCCACCCCCATGAAAAATTTCTGGAGGCGCCACTGCTGTACAGGTGAGTGTGTCCAGTTTTGGGGAGAATCTGTTCAAGCTCAGGAGGTTCACTTGAGAACGAAAACTTAAAAAAGGTAACGTGCAGATTTGAGGCAGCAGCACATTTCACTATTCACAGGAAAATATTTTAAAACTAGTAAAGAAAAGAGGTCAAATTAATAAAGAACATCAATATATGGAATACATTGAATTAAAAAGGCATATTTGTTCCACAAGAAGTTATTATTGAGGTCAACTAAAAGTATTTCAGATGTACTTTTGAAAAATGTTGGATATTCTCAGCATTTGACATTACCAGAATATTTATTCTGCTGCTGTAATCCACCTAAAGAATTCAGAGTTCAAATATGATCAGAATTTATGATTTTTTTCTGTCTTAAAGCCTCAAAAGTTCAACTCTTCTGCAGCGTTAAACCACGACTGTTTGAACTTTTCTGGAAAGGGTTTTGAATTCAAACAGCAAATCATTTAAGTTGCTAGTGGTGCAGCATGGCCCGCAGGCGCTACCCGCCCCCGCAGGCGCTACCCGCCCCCGCAGGCGCTACCCGCCCCCGCAGGCGCTACCCGCCCCCGCAGGCGCTACCCGCCCCCGCAGGCGCTACCCGCCCCCGCAGGCGCTACCCGCCCCCGCCGCCCCCTCCTAAAGCCTTGTTTTACCTGCCCTCACCGGCTCGGCAGCTGCTACCCCCACCCCACTCTCCCCATAAGGTTCTGCCATCCCATGACAAATGTTTTCTCAAAATGGCGGATTTTCTTTTGGTTTTATCTCCATAACAACCATTCCATTTTCTCCTCGTCTGGGTGGGACAAACAGATCTATATCGTTTTTAGAAGAATTGGTCAAGGTAAACAGAGGTTTTCGTTAACCACGCCCACATTCCCAATATGTTCACATTCTGTGTTATGTGATTTTCTTCTGCTTGAGCCAAGCATTCATGAATAAATGTTCACAATATTCTGGTTTAAATTTGTGGGACCAACAGGGGAATGCCGCTTTTCTGATAATTCCAAACTTCAATTTTCTTCTAAGTTGCTACCAAATGACGATGGAGTAGTAAGGAGGCGATAAATCAAAATCAATAGGATTAGATTACATTTTGAACTGGGACTAAAGGTGTTTTTATTAGTTTTTTAAAGATGGCGGCTTCTTCCTGAGATCATCGGTGGTTGTAGACGTAACCTTGTGGCGTGTGTGAGAAATTTCATGAAGATCGCTCCAATAAAAGTTTTCTTTTTCCATATTGCAGGAAATTGTGAAAACGCCAAATTTCAAGCTTTGTCATAAAATGGCCGCAAAGCCGCGAGTCCTCTGGCCATCCCATAATAATCCCATAACTTTAGACATTTTCCACCACCAAAAGATTTTGGTTCATTTTTTCTATGGTTTCTCCCGCTGTGATGTCATCATTTTTTGGGTGGGGGTCGTTCGCCGTGTCAAATAAATCCGTTTTGTAGTATGTGGCGGGGGTGACACTTTTGCTGAGAGGTGCAGTGAGAACGAAGAATTGCTAAAACCATCAGGTCCTTCAGTGACAGAAGAAAGTCTGAAGCATCAAAGCTCCACTGTGAGTCCAAAACAAAGGACGTCCCAACGAAACAACCAATCAAAGGCCGCGTTGGAGCCGTGTGCTCCACGTCCGTAGCTCTCCTAGCGACGGCGCAATGGGAGCCACCGGCGCCGGCTTGAGAGAAGACCGTGGATGAAACGCTGCAGCGGAGCGTGAGCGGTGACGAGCTGGAGGGTGAGGTCTCGACTGTTTCCGCCGGAGCTTTTCGTGAGCCAATCAACCTCATCTCATCCATCAAGTTCGGATCCAGCAGGAAGAGGGCCTGCGTGGAAAAGCACATCCCAGGCCGCGCCAAACCAAAGAACGGCGCCGGCGCTGCCAAAGGAAAGCGGCCCAACACGGTGAAATGAACGGTTGGCTTCTAACGCTCGGCCTCTCCACCCCGGAGACCTTTCATCTCCCACTGAGCTCCTGAACGCCTCATTTGCATTCATCTGCATTTTTCCCATGAGGCATCACGTGTCGTCTCTTCATGGAAAACTGGGATCACCCTTAACTGTAATGGCCCCATCTTTCACTGCCTCACTCTTCCTCATTTTGCTCCCTCTTCTGATCACACAGCAATATGAGGGGGGGGGGGGATTCTGATCCCGGGACAAAAGGACCGGCTGTAGTGAACCATCTGGGGCCAACGAGCGCCTCTGGCCTGAGAGAACACAATAACACCACAGAAAAAATGAGCTGAGCGCACAATGACCGCCACTGAACCACACTAATTAGATTAATATGTGATCAACTATTCAATTAGGCCCATTCAGCGGCGGAGCTCGGGAGGTATGGATACATGCAAATGAGATGAGTGAGTAGCAAATGGAAGTGTAAATTAGGACTGGGATTCTTTTTTTTCCCCCCTTCAAGCGTTTATGCGCATTTATGTATTTATTTTTTGTTATTTCGAGCCAAACCAGTCTGCTCATGTAAACTGAGCGGAATGGAGAGTCCCTAAAAATAATCTGCTTACTATCTTTTTGTGCTAACATTTCTCAGCTTATTGTTTCCAGGGATTACTCGTGTCTGAAAGCAAAGCCTGCAGCTCCATGCGTGCTGGAGGTAAACGTGAAGATGTCATCGGTTACCAGTGGAGGTCTGCACAGATGAAAACACATCAAGACTCACGGGATGCGTCCAAAAAACAAACAAACCAATGAACGCATGAAGCATCCATTTTCAGGGTTTTGTAGTTAAATGATCCAAACCAACAGTGGTGTTTATGTAATGTTTACTGCTGGAGTTAGGGATCAACCAGGAAGTTGATAGAAACATTTGTTTAGAGTGATAAAAAACTTTTTTCCTTTCTAAATCTTTGTGTTTTTACCTGTTAACTTAATTCAGATCTTCTCTAAGGATATATGTGACGGCGATTAAATACATTAAATTGATACGTTGGTATAATGACATAAACATTCAAACATAATAGATGAAATAGTAAGAATCGTAGTTAAATCTCAATCCATCTTCATTTGTTAATCAAATCGGATTGACGCAGAGGTAAAAATCCACAGCCCCACCGGTTGCTTTTCAAAGAGGAGGAGTTTCTGCCCTCTTTATGACCGGTAACCAGTATTTCTTACCCTAAAGTCCATAAGCCGACTTGGTCGACTCTCATCCAACGGTAGCCCAGCCCTCCGTTTACACCTCCACACCGTGAAAATCAAAATAACTCGTGTTTTTGGCAAAGGTTTCTTCAACTTTCCCCCAAAGTTTTCAGCGCTCACCTTGTTGCCGCCGCTTCATTTTTCGGCCCGCGTCCCCGATCAAGCGACCGTGTCTGCTCATGAATTTAGAAGGAGACCTCCAGCATTTAAATGCGCATTTAATTGCACTGGTTCTGGAAGCGTCGTTAAGTAAGAGCTGAGAAATACATTTCTTAATGCGACTTAGTGATGCCCGGCAAATCAAAGACCATCAGGCGAATTAATGAGGGTGAGAGCATTAGGAGCAGAGACGGAGGAGCCTCCAGAAACAAACACACATCAGTCAGCGGAGACGCCACAAAGTTCTCCATCGACAAGCATGCCACAAACCGGCAAACGCTTTTCCCTCTGCTGGGGTTTAAAGGCGGACGCGTCTCCTCTCTGTTCTTGCTGAAAGAAAATTCTAGAGCAGAGGAGAGGAACGCTCAAGAGGAGGGAGGCCATGAAAATAAAAAATAGAAGAAATATGTAACCGAGCTGGTTATCAAAGGATGTGCTTTGAAGGACAGCACTCTTTCAGGGCGATGAAGGCCGAGCTTTCTCTGTTCTTAACTCAGAAACACGCTGTAAGCACACATGCAGACTGTGGGAAACGCTTTCAAAGTAAAAACGACAACCACGCCCACCGCGTCCGGATCCAACACTAGGTGGAGCAGCTTTCCGCTGTAAAAAAACTACAGAAATGTGTGACATTTGATGCTAAACGGATGTCAATAAGAGAAAAGTGCAACTGCGAGCACATGGGGAGTCATCCAGAGTCGGATTTAGAACTGGACTGTGATCCCTCCCCTTTGGCGATCCAAACAGGAAGTGGCTGCAAGAATCCGATAGACTTCTATAGAGAAATGAACAGCTGTTACTCATTCATTCTATTATTGATTAGAAGAATCATTCTGGATCTGATACCTTTTTTTTCCACAACATTTTTCTGTAGTTCAAGGTATTCAAGTCATAAACGGACCAATCAGACTCCTCAATAAAAGTAGGTGGAGCCTGTTGGCCTCAAAGCAAGACAAAGAATTAAGCAAAATAATTAAATAAGAAACAAACTTCATATCGAATTGAAAAGAATTACTACGAGACCAAACGTATGATATTTCCTGAACGTGCATGATGGCCCTTAAATGTTAGCTGCTTCTTTATGCCTCCAATAAGTCCAAATCATCTTCCATCGATGACAACTTTCAAACTTTGCTTGACTCTGTTCAACCTGCTGACTGCATCTGAGAGAAAATGTGTCACTTTAAAGACTAAAATGTTTAAATCAAAGATTTGGAACAGAAAACCAACATCCAGTGATTCACATAATCAGAAATCCCCCCCCAAAAAAAGAGCTGAGAAATTCTAAATATCGCCAACAGTTTATCCCACAATCATGGGACCCTCTGTGTGTGGTTGCCATGGCGACATTGCCCAGTGGGCTGGGCCAGTGTCTCTGAGGTAAAGTTGTTCTATCGTAGCACGACGGCTTAATCTTCAGGCCTTAAAACGGTTCGTAGAAAGCAGAATTATCAGTGATTGTAATATCATCCTTTCATAAAAGGACGGAAGTGACCGACTGGTTGGAGACGCTGACGCACGCGGCGCGTGCCGGGGCTCTTCACTCAGGTGGATTTGGGAGTGTTAGACCGACGGCGAGCGCTGCTTTCCCGCCGTGGCCCCGATGACACGCCAGCCAGCGGGGCGTACTCGCGAACGTCCCCGGGGACTCCTGTCCAATTACAGCTCAAAATGAGCCAGAGGAACGCAGAAATTGGGCTGGGTGCGCAAAGGTGATGATGGAAGGAGGGTAAGGGGCTGGAAGATGGAAAACAGGGGGCCAGCAGTGTGAGTAGCACTTGAAATTAATGGTCCAGGGTGGAGTGGGACTCCCACAGCTGAGCATGTGGCCCGCTGATGACATCAACTCCTCCCTCAAGCAGCCATTAGGGGGCGGGGGGCTCTGGAAATCCCAGGACACGTCGAGTTAACTGTGCGTGACACCCAGGATGCTTCCTTCAGCTCAGTCGCATAATTATGGTTGGAAACGCAGGGTCTGATTTAAAAACTGAGAAATGTTCCTGCAAAGACTGAAAGGAAGCTGCAGCGGCGAGGCTTTTCTTTGAAAATGTCATATTTCCATCACTCTTCTCCTGGAGCTATTAAGCATAAATGTGTTCCTCCGTAAAAGAGCTCTTCTGTGAGTATTTGCCATTTAATAGCCGGCCATACGTTCACGCTTCAGTCTGGCTTTAATGTCGTCGTGCGCTGGGGATCCTCAGCGAATGAGGCGAGAGGACCAGAGGCCTCCAAACACCTCGTCCAAATTAGCATCATCTTCCGAAGTGCGGCGTCGAGGGATGAGAGGAAATGTAGTCATTATGTTTCAGAGTTAATGGCCACAAGATGAGACGAGGGAAAGAATAAAACTGTCCTCATAATCACACCCAAAAATGAGTGATTATTACAAAAACATCCACGAGTCTCAGTTGAGATCAGGAAAAAAAAATAAAATATCAAAACCAGCAGCTGAATCGTCTGAATGGAGAAGAGCTCTTGTTCTCTGTGATGCAGAGAAACTGCTGCAGGAATGAAAGGATGAAAGGACAGACAGAGGAAAGTGTTGAAAGTTTAGCCGCGAGTCAGTGCTGCTTTCAAGACCTACACCAACACTTAGGGGTTGCCATGGCAACAGACACCAGTTTTATGTAAAACGCAAGCTGGCAAAATGCACTAAAAAATGTACTTAGAAAAGAAAAAAAGAAGTGGAAAACAATAGAAGACAGAAGAGTACGAAAAGCATCTGTAAGAAAAACAATACAAGTTATCCATCTATCCTTCATCCATCCGTTATTTTCTGCCTGTAGGGGTTTAGAGACCGCTGAGACTTGCACCCCATCCCGGGTCGTAACCATTTTAAATTCACACAGCCATAGATGAAGGTGGAGCAAAGATCGTCTAGTGAATTACTTCAACAAAACATGAGGGTACAAGCTCTGCACTGATGGTAAATCTAACGCTACATCCTTCACTCGTCTGTAAACATCCAACACCCAGTAACTACTACCTAACCCTATGGGACCTCCCCCCTTCTTCCAGCTGGAAACCATGACCTTAGCCTTGGCGATGCTGAATTTCATCCTGGTAGCTTAACACACCACTGCAAACTGTTCCAAGGAGAGATAAAGGTTGTGGCTGTGAGAAGTCAAAACGACGATGTCATCTGCAAGCAGCAGAACACTTCCGTGCTGACCACTAATTTTCATTTCATCTGGTGTTAAGTCTTCATAGACTCTAAAATGACCCTCAAGGCCCAGGTTTAAATCCCGGACAAGCCCCCACGTCATGCTGTGCCCCAGTCTGGGGGATTGTAAAAGGTCGCAACAAAGAAAAACTAATTTTGAAAAAAAAAAAAAAAAAAAAAAACTTTTACAAAGACTGCAGGAAAAAAGTAAGACAGGATTTATTTACAAAAAAAAATCAACAATTTACAAATACAACCAGGCAGCATCCAAATCATCGTCCAATTAGGCCAATTAAAGAAAAATCTGCAAACAGAAATTACAGAAGACAAAAGATAATAAAAAAGAGAAGACTTCTGACACTGTAATAAAGTAAAAATAAAGACAAGATTATGGCCTCGGCCTTAACAGGGTTGTATCTGTCTGGAGATGAAATAAGTAAATTCAGGTTTGAATGTCCAAGTCCCAACTTGTTTGTCTTCATATTGGTTTTACCTCAACATTATGAGGGGGAAACATCTCTGACTGAAGGATAAGTCTCGCTTTAACACATATTTCTTCGATTTTGTTTCCAAAACACAGTTCTTTACTGACCCCGAAAACCTTTACGTTCTACAATTGTTCATTTTTAAAGCCACCCGAGTTGAATCTACCAAGGCCGAGCAGAAAATGTTCTGACCCTCTGCTGTAAGAACGACTGTGAGATGTAAGACTATCAGAACAAAAAGACGAAGCGATCTAATCACAGCAGCTGATGAGACGCGTTTCAGCATCTTGTCAGTTGTTTGTTGTCATTTTAAGTCAATGAACCGTCTCTTTAGGGAGTTTAAAGTAAACAGCGAGTCATCCTAAAAATAAGTCAGTCAGAAAACAGATCCAACACTAATCTGCGGGATATGTCAAGCATTAATGTCACGTTTGCTTCCTTCTTTAGGGCAGAAATGATTGTTAACTGGGAAAGTTTTGAATAAAATGTTCGAACTATCAAACGCTGAAAAACAATATGAAGCTTGAGGGGATTGTTGAAAAGAAAAGAGTCTCCAGTGGATGTGAGTTGGGTTAACCCTGAAATGAACATGTTTGAATCAAACAGAACTGGTTTGATTTAGTCGAAATCCAGCCAGAAGCTCTGGAAAAACAAGCTTTGGATCAATGTGGGGGAGTCAGCAGTGGCGTCCGGATGAAGTCGTAGACGGGAAAGTGGCGTTCCACATGTACGTTTTATTTTTCCAGCATATTTCAGAAAGTTGTAAAATTACACACACACACAAAAAAAAACATTTTACTAAAATAAATTTGTATATTTATCATTTAAGAAAGTCAAAATTTTACAAGGAAAAAGTTGTTGAAAATAAAAAATGAGTAATTTCATGGAAATACATTTTATAAAAGTTTCAGCGAGGTGTGATGCCCAAACCATTTCTCTGAATCATCTGCAACATAAATAACACAAAAAATGTTGCATTGTCTTTGTTAAAACATTGTAAAAGCTACATATAACAATTTATATTTAACAGAAGTAACATTTTCCTTGTAAAATCACAACTATTTCCAGCAGAAACGTACGTATAAATTTCGTAATTTGACGACTTTCTCCTCATAGATTTGTTCATTTTGTTGTGGCCCTAAGTATAGAATAACTCATCTGCTTATTATTTAAAATAAAAATAAAAAAACCTAAATTAATTGAAGTCAAATGTCAGCAAAATTTGGGTGTACTGGCAACGTGTGTGTGTGAAATTGTATAAAAGTATCTTTCCCCATATTGTGTGAAAATCGCCAAATTTCACACTTTCTTACAAACTGGCCGCCAAGCTGTAGGTCCTGAGGCCATCCCATAATAATTTCATAACGATATCCCTCACATGTGTGCTTTGGTTTATGGATTTTAAGATTTTCAGCCCCGTAAGAGATTTTGATCCTTTCATTTTTTGGCGGTCTGTGATGTCATCATTTTTTGGTGGGTGTCAAAAATTCACTTTTTGAGTTTGAAATTTGCGCTCAAAGAGAGAAAACTTGTGAAAAGCACCTGAACGTGGCCACAGAAAGTGGCCACAGATCGCTAACGGTTGGGGATCACTAGATGAGGATGTTTTGAAAGGTTAAATAAATAATTTACTCCAGAAATGAAATGCATGCAGAGCAATCGAGGACTGGAACGGTCTGGAAAAGTTTCACCGTGACGTTCGGCGTCAGCGGGGAAGATGGGGCTTTCCTCACCCCCCTCACCCCACTCTTTGCACATGACAGCCCGCAGTCTGGAGCGAATCAGCTCAGGTTATTACATCATCCAGCATTCCCGCCATGAGGACTCCACCCTGCAGCACTGTTCCACTTTCAGTGCTGCGTGAGTGACGTGTATTAAACACACAACGCTGCACGCCACACTCGTGGAAATCCAATTTCTTATTCATGCTACGGTTTGTTTTCTTTCAGCTGCCTGAATCATACCTGAGGACATTTTCTGGGGTTTGTTCTGGTTCACCCCCCCCGTCACTCCTCCAACGTCATGTCTATTTAGGCTTAAGTGACAGCCACTTTTTGGAACAAAACACGAGAACAAAGCGGCGGTCGGCGCCCATCACGACTGCCTGACTGTTTAACAATATACTCCAGTGGATTTGGCAGCTGGCGTTCTTTCATGAACCGTTTCTGACGCCAGTCAATCGGCTGTACTTCCTGCTCCTTCAAGAAAACAAGCCTCCCTCTCTTCGTCCACTCGTTTTTCTTTGCCCCTTCTCTTTTGTTTGCATCACTCCGCGTCACCATCTTCATGGCTGCACTTCCACAATCCGAGCAGGGGAAGAAAAGGAACGCCACCGTCATTCATTTTACCTGGGCGCCGCGGCGAAGGCAGATCTTTTCCGGCGTGAAGCTGCTGACGGTCCGGTTTATTCAGACGCGCCATCAGCAAGTTTTAAAGATGACAAACCCGCCTCACAAAGGCCACGTTTGCCAGCGTGCAACCGGAAAAATCCACTTCACGGTGAGATATTTGAGAAGGACACATCTTTACCAATAATAAATGCTTATCCGAGACATTTAACTTTTTTTCTTCTTAAATGTCTAAGAGAAAGATAAAAAATGCCTCTAAGTTCAGAGTTTCCCAAAATTAACATGAAATACTAAATCTAAAAGAGTTTCTAATGTAAATTTATAAAACAATAGGCTAACATCAAACAGACTAGAATTGCTGCTCTAAAAAAGTGATGCTCCATAGCAACCATTCGATTTTTTTCACATCTGAAGACAATAAGAAAGTGTTCCAAATGTCATGTTTCTACGATAAAGCTAATTTTCGCATTTTGCTTAGCAACCACTGTTATTGGCGTTTAGTGCAGCTTAGATAAAAGTCAGTAAAATTACGTTTTCAGCTTTTATTGGTAAGTTTTTCATATTTGCTAAAACACAAGTTTTAGGAAAAGCTGGTGCCTTTTCAGGAATATTATCCATAATTTCCTGCGGCTTCAAAACAGAATTTTATTTAAGGATATATTACCACGGCAACACCATAATGGTGATATGTCACTTTCTTTTAGCTAATTAAATGTTGGACAATTATGTTAAAACTTTATAAACGGAAAAGACAAAATTAAAAAAAAATCCTAAATCTCTTCCTCGGATTTAAAAAAAAAGAAGCAAAGTAAAGTTTCTCTGATAAAACTGACTTTAAAAAACGTTTACTTACAGTCCCACAATAGTAAGCTCTGTGCCACTTTAGTATTGGCTACATGCAAATGCTATCCGCTACATGCTAATGCTAACATGGTACGTGAAAAAAAAGCACCTTGGAGGGTGATTTAAGAAATTCTTCAACAAGAATTTAACTCCAAATATATCAATAAATTCAGACACCACTACGTTTTCTCGTGACTAAATTACTTAGCATTAGCCTAAAGCTAGCTTACCGAAGCCCGGTGTTGTTGGTAGCAAACATTGATTAGCATAACTCATCAGTACATTCTAGCTAACAGTGCCCTCTGCTGGCCAGATGCTGCATCACAAGAGCTCTCATGAGAAAATTACCCTTTCAGGAGGAAAAGTCTAATCAAAAGTGTGTCGCATTAACGAGTAAAACATGGAATAATAAAGTAACGATTCCTTTGATGTCTTATTCTCCGGGGTCTGGGTGCTTAAAGAAATGTGGAATTGTGGGAGAGGAGAGACCCGCTTCGCGTTTATCAGTTCGGTTTGACGCCGTCACAGATGAATGCCTCTTCTGGATTTTCAGGATTTAAATGGTGGAAAAGACGTTTTCAAAGCGCGGCCAGCTCTGTTGATGTGAAAATAAATCATTAAGTGGAAATAATATGAAGAGGACACAAGGGTGCCGTCTTTCTCCGTTTCCCAGCATCCCTCAGTCATAAAAAAACACACACTGATTATTTCCTTTATTTTCACCGGGCGGAGCGCCAACGTTTTCCTTTTCCTCTGCTGACTCTTACCTCTCATCTCGGCTCCCCCTCCACCCCTCCAACTCATTTTGGGTTGCAAAAAAAAAAAAAAAAAACGAGCTGTGCCCCCACCCCTCCCTCCCCCGACTTCCTCTCGTCTCCACCCGAGCATCTTCAACAGAGAAGATGCTCTAGTGAGGCTGGAGAAGAGGAGGCTTAATAAAAGGCAAAAATGAAGGGATGCCTAAAGTGAAAGAGAGAATCTCCACTTCCTCTGCTGTCTCTAAAGGCGCCGGCATGTTGGCATGTGTGTGTATGTGTGTGTGTGTGTGTGGGATTCAAAGAGTCTCTGTGCGTCGAGTGTCGCTACTGACGATAGGACCAGAACAGAGTACATTTATATATGGGCGTGCACGTGTATGTGTGTGTGTGTGAGTATGCATGTGTGCAAAAATGTGTGTTTGTGGGAACATTTGAGCGTGCGCGCACGTGAGTGTTTTTCATGTTGGGGATTGCATGTGTGTGTGTGTTTGTAAATAAAATACATTGACTTTGAGGAAATAACAAAAAAGGAATAAAGACAAAAACAAGTTTGTCATTTTTTAAAGTGTAATTCCTTGGTGTCGTATTTCCCTGATTCCCAACAATCCATTAAATCCTAGACTCCAATCCGTCCGACGGAAAAAAAACCAAAGAACATTTTTATGTAACTAGAAATCAATTCAGGCCTGAAGGGGTTAAAAAGGTGCATTCCATTGGACCAGAACGCTTCATTTCATTCATGGTTTCACAGATTACAGTGCTGCGCTGGGGGTGGAGTCCAACCCATAACCCCGCCCCTTCTGTCTCCAGGCTGTGCCTCCTTTATAAAGCGAGCTCCAGCTCACAGATGTGCTCAAAGGTGGAGCTGCCTCCAACCTGCTGATCTCCGCAGAACGCAGGAGGAAGAGGAGGAGGCGGCGGCGCTGTGTGGCTCTAGTGTGTGTGTGTGCGTGTGTGCGAGAACACAAAAACATTTCCAGGTCGACAACGATGCTGCGTCACTGACTCAAAGCAGAACTTTTCAGCGAAAACAGAAAACGTTTTAGATGCCGGTGGTTTTTTCCCGCTCCGTTGAGGACTTTTGAAAACGTGAAAGTGAGCTGCAGGTTTCTGGATAGGGTTTGCATCATCGGGTCTGTGAGGAGCTGTCAGTCAGATTGATGGTTAAACCCCCCCCCCCCCCATGTTTTATGACACCCCCCCCCCCCCGGCTGCATAATCAAGTTTTTCTGAGTTAGAAGGAACTTGTCACTCCCTTCTGCTGAATGCTGCATTGGCAGAAGTATAAGCAGCTTCAATGAGGGGGGGTACACGATAAGAATAAGAAAATTCCATCTTAAGCTACATCAAAGCAAAATTCGTAAATAAAATCCAGAGAAGCGGAAACGTCGCTGAACTTTTCTCACACACGTCTGTTTTTAAAAACGTGACAGACTCCCGATCAGACGAGGTTCCAGCCGAGCGTTCTGGTGACGAGGCGGTGCAAAAAGGGCGACGTCCGGACCGGATCGAATTGTTCGAAAGCTGTGGGGTCAAAGGTCAGGCTGCAGGTTTTCATCCCGGCTGAGGATTTCGGAGCGCGCAGGATGGAGCGCAGAAGTGTTTTCTGCAGGTGGACAAACCGAGCGGCACGTCCGTCAGAGTGTGGACCGCCTGATACCCCCCCCACCAAAAATTAAATATGGATTTTCCTAAATCCCAGATGCAGAGAAGTTTCCGCGAAGAAGTCGGAAGCTATGAGAGATCAGGCATTGGATTCTTCAATTATTGAGAAGTTTTCCAAGCTTTCGGCAGAGATGCATCGCCCATAGAGAGGCTCTGTAAGCCCCCCCCCCCGCCGCTGCCTCCAGACAGACAGAAGTGAGGTTAAACGCGGCGAACAGTCAGACGGAGGACGACGCCCTCTGGCTCCTCGATGACCTTTTCACCCGAGGAGCAAACGGAGCTGCAGGTCAGCAGGTCGCTTACTAACAAGTTATCCTGACGCTCCAACCTGCAGAGGACTCTGTGCGTGTGTGTGTGTGTGTGGGGGGGGGGGGGGGGGTACAGCATCTCTGCATGTTAGGAAATGACATCATCTCCCCCCCCCCTTTGGTCCTGTTAAAATATGCCCGCTCCACATTCTTCCACTCATTTTCTATTTCGGATGAGCAGAGAATGATGGTGGGATGGGGGGGGCACGCAGAGGGAGAGTGTCAAAAGACAGTAGAGGAAGAAGCACTAAGAGAATAATTTGAGGGTCTCTGGGGTTTGGTCTCCTTTCTTTTCCTTTTTTTAAATAGAATTTGCGCTGGTCTGTGTGGGAATAATAATTTATTTATCAAAAAGCTGAAATATTCAGGCCTTTTTTTAAATTCCACCCTTTAAATTCATAAGCTCTTCTGCTGAGAGGAAGCTTGATGGCGGGGCTGGGTTGGGGGGGGGGGGGGGGGGGGAGCCCTTCTGCCAGAGTCTAACAGCTGTTTGACACTATGAGATGGAGGGGGGGGGGGCAGTGAGGGCTAACCTCTGACCTCAGAGAAACATGAAATGAGATATGATCCGGTCCTGATAAGCGGAGTAAACGCGCTTCTGCAGCTCTGGAGACAAAAATGTAAGGGGTGTCACAACGCGCACGCGCGTGCACGGCGAGTGCAAATTCCTGGAGGGGCCACATCAGTTTTATTTATTTATTTTTTGGGGTGGGGGGTTGTTCTTACTTGTGGGATGGATTTTAGATGCGATGGGGACGATGATGATGATGAAGCGTTGTAACGGGGTCAGTCAGCCAGTAACACGCACGAGCGCAGAGCGGGTCAGAAAGTGCGGCTCCCGCAGCGGGTTTTTTTTTTCTGCGGACAAACTGTGCGTAATTACGCAACAAGGCAGAAGCGGGCGGCGGCCACAACCTCCCGCGTGCGCGGCGTCCCGCCCTGATTTAAAAAATAAATAATAAAGAATAAAAAAACACCAACACCCCCCCCCCCCCCCCCCCCCCCCCCGCGTTCGCTCCGCTCCCCGCGAGTCTGTGGAGCAGCTGACCGCGCGCTTACCTTAACACGTTCCAGCTTTTCAGGGGGTCCAGGTCTGAAATTATAGAAACCATGGTCGAGCGGCTGGGCAGCGGCGGGACAGGGAGGGGGCGCGGCGGGAAAAGGTCGAAAGAAAAAGCGGCGCAAAAGGCTGTAAAGTCCGTCTGCGGATGACAGCGCGAGCTCGGATGCGACCCGTCCTGTTGTTGAGTGGGTGATGAGCGCTGTCACGGCTCTCCGGCTCTCCCCCCTCTCTCTCTCTCTGTGTTCTCTCTCTCCGGCGCGCGCGCAGTCTCTCCGCCCCCTCCCGCATGAAGCCTGCGCTCAGCAGACGCGTCTCCTCCGGGCGCGCTTGCACGCGCAGCCGCAGCGCGCACGCGGGAGGTCAGATCCCAGCCGCTCTTCCCAGAAAACCAAACATTTCTCCGCTTTGTGTTGATAAAAATGACCATTGAGGATGAAAACGGACTTTATGAGATGATGGTTTTGCACAATAACCGCAGAGTTGGATTGTTCTGCAGCTTTCCAAGCCCCCCCCCAAAAGTCAGCTCATACTTCCTGTCTGACACCACCACATCCTGTAAATAACAGCTTTCTTTCCCTGTTCTTCTCCCCTCCCCATGACATGGCAGCAGATACGTCATCCTGGCAGAGATAGTCCAGGCTGCAGCCAAGTCCCTCCTTTTGTGAGAAGCTCATTGGGGGTTAAAAAAAAGAGAGAAAAGCAGATGATCCCAAAAGGAGAAAAGTATCAGAGCTGTTTCAGACAATTGCCTGGGATGGCGGAGCCTCTGCCACAGCGCGCGCGGGGGGGGGGGGGGGGGGGGTGTTGTTATTTCCAGGGTTTGCAGTATTAATCAGATAAGTCATGTTGGCAAAAAAAGAAAGAAAAAAAGAAAGAGCCGCGGCTCAATTCTTGACCCTTTCTCTGCAGCCGGATAAACATCCAGGTTCCCAAAAGCTGTCTGGTTTTTCTGAAGTGGAATGCGGAGCAACAGCCTCAGCAGCCGCATCACTCCGGCTTTAAATAGCCTGAATTGGACATCTGCTTCACAGAGGAGGAAGAGGGAGAGGATGAAGATAGCTGACAGCATCTCTTTCTCTCGCCCTCTTCTTCATCTCGTCTCTATTTCTGTCGTCCGCCGTCACACGCAGACACACAAACGCAGCCGAGCGTTGGACCGACTGCAGGCCTGAACGCGCCCGTCTCACGGAGGAGCTGGAACCCTCCAGAACCCGGTTCCTGCAGGAGCCATCAGAACCGTTCTAAAGGGGCTGCTGAGGCGTTCTACAAACACACCTGTCCTTAAGCTCGTGACGCCAGTCTGAACGTTTCAACACAAAAAGATGCCAGGTCAAAAGTTTGACTCAAATCATAAACAGTGTCATTAAAAAAAGGTTAACCTGTAGGTTAAGTGATGAAACATTCCGCATTCAAGTTAATCCATTAAAAAACAGACATTACCTTAACGAAAAGGCATCATAAACATGTTGATGGGCTGTCCTTTGTCCCCCCCCCCCGCACACCCTATCCAGGTAATCAGCAGCAAGTGTCTGAAAAGACAGCAGGAGGACGACCCTTCTAATAAATTCTTCTTAAAGTTAGCTCAACACACGTTTGACACTTTCAGCGTAAACATGCAAACGCAGGGATGCAACCATTGCTTCAGTGGTTGAACATCCGATTCCGTTTTAAACCGAGAGTTTTGGCGTCGCTGCAGGAGCCCGAGGACGAGGACCTTAAATGTAGCAGCCCAGGTACGGTGTCAGGAACTAAAATCTTTAATAAGTAAACCTGAACATGGCAGAAGACAGAAGAGAGAAACAGACGAAGAACTGAAGACCAGACTCTCCAACAGGATCATCTGTGGAAGATCAACAACCTCAACCTGGTCATGTGACGGACAGAAGTGAACAGAAACGGCAAGAACCAAGGAAACAAATCTGACAAAACTCCATCCAGGAGCACAATCCTCAGACTCTGACGCCGTCAGTCACAGCTTTGGAGCGTTGGCGACCAGCGTAACCCAAGCAACCAGCGGTCTAAGAGTCTGCTTGATCAATCGCACAATCGCGGTCAGACGAGCTCTTCTGTTCTGTCAAACACAGTCCAGCATGGAGCGGGTAGACCGGTCTGACTCCGCCCACAATCCAGAAGAAAGCGTGAGAAAATTTCATCCAGCTTGTGGCCCCGCCCAGCATGTATTCCACACCACAAAGACAATCTTTTTCCAACAGCATTTCTTCTTCTGCTCCTGATTCAAAACGATTTGAATACAGAAAAACTCAGAAATGCAGTTTTGATCTTCATTTTCTTTCTAAATGTCGTCCATCATCAGACAAATGCCTCAAGAACACCAAAAACCCGTTTTTCCATCAGTGTGGGTCTGTAGGGATCAGGGACAAAGTCTTTATTTCCCGTCATTTTTAAACCGTACAGCAGGTCTGACGTACACAGGTCCTACTCTCAGGGATTTGAACCCTCACATGGTAGCACAAACACCAAACATCCATTAGGACCACAATGGAATTCAACGTTCAGCCGAGTCAGGTGACATTGATCCAGCATGATGGACGCCTCATAGCCCTAAACTTGAGGACAGGAGAGCGGTTCATCCCATCACGCATTGGTACCTCAACAAAGTCGGTTTATCTTCCAGCACCCACTGAACCCAGATTCTCCATCTGTTTAACGGCTGCGGCGCTGCAGATGAGAGGAAACGCCGAAATGAGCCCAGAGGAGGACGCGGATGAAATAAGTATAGGGGGATTATTTCATAAACGACAGAATTTTCTTCTCTCTGTAAGTCATTTGATCCCGCCAAACGTGCCTAAAGCCAAACGCCCACATGCTCATTGTCTGGGAAACGCTCTGTTTATGAGAATCTCTCCCCTCTCCCACAAAGAGCCCGGCGCTCGGCTCCACATCCGCCGCGCTCAAATCAGGGAAAAGGCAAATGAGATTTAAATCAGGGATGCAAAGTGGCGCGCACACGCCCAGGAGAACCGCCCAGCGAGCTTGTTTGTTTCTGTCCCACGCCGCAATCAGCGTGTGAAATTGCAGAGGGCCTTCATGTGGCGTGTTTACCTCCAGGACAGATGACATCGATGCAGAATAAACAGAGGCTCCTTTTCCCATCTGGACCTTTTATATCGCTAACACCATCTAAACCAATCTCCATTGACACCAGGAGGACCGCTGCGCGTCACAGCAAACAGTTTTCCCTCTCCGAGGGGATCAAACCGTTTCCACCGCTTCAATAAACGGACAAGACGACACTCATTTACACTTTTTGGTTCGTTTTGGTTTCAGTTCAGCCATTTTTTTAACCAAATCTCCTTTAAGCAGCGAATGATAACCCTAACCCTTTTTTCTTTATTGTTACACGTGCATTATTACATACCTTTAGGTATTTCTTATTACATTTTATTTTGTTTTTTTGTTTTTAAATCAAATTATGAATTTAAATTTACATAAAATATATTTAAGTCTACAATGTTTTTCTTTCAAAAAGCTAAAGGACTTCATTTCATGACTGACGTCTGAAAGAAAAATATTAAATCTTAACAGGAAATAGCTGAAAACATTGGGAGAAAAAGGATAAATCAAGTAAAGTTATGTTACATTGTCAAAAAAAAAACGTTAAAAAAAAGCAGAAAACCAGCTAAAAAAATGCTATAAGCTATAAAGAACACAAAACCTAAATAAGGACCAGTTTAACTTCATTAAAGTACAATTTAAAACCTAGCAAAGTGGAAAAAAAGCATTCTAAATTCAAAATAATGCTAAATTATTAATGAAAAATGAAAAAAAAGTTCAAGACAGCAGAACAGAAGCTAAAAATGACGGAGATGCTAAAAACTGTGTAAAAAACACAAAAACTAAACATGAAAAATTTTACTTTATAAATGTGAAATCTAAAATGTGTGTAAAAAAAAAGCAAATTCAATGGAAAATAATGCAAAAATAACTAAAAACTAAAGAAAGCATCAAAGAAGGTAAAACAACATTTTGGTAAATGCAAATATTGGTAAAAGCTATCAAAATTATGAAAACTAAACAAGAACCAAAAAAAGTGCAAACTTTATGAAAGCTAAATGAAATGTGAAAGTAGCTATATATTCCTACTTTTAGTCCCCATTCAAACGCCGTCTACACCGACACCGTACGGTTTTATAGACTCCACAGCGCCGCCGGTGGCTGATGGAAGTATAGGCTGCAGTGCAATAAAACAGATATAAACACAAAGTAAAACCAAAACTAACCTAAACCAAATTATAATCCAGACTAAGAGAAAGACATGCTCCTACAAGTAAAGAATTGGTTGAAGTAGACAGTAAACAAATGGTAATCTAGGAGAAAATTCTCAATAATTGTAATAACTGGCTGATCTCATAATGTGCAGACCCGTTTAAAGTCTGCTTCAGAGCATTTGGATGACCCAGAAGAGGACCGGGAGGATGTCGTATGGTCAGATGAAACCACAACAGAACTTGGTAAGAACTGTTCTTGTCGTCTTTGGAGGAGAAAGAATGCTGAGCTGCATCCAAAGAACACCCCACCCACTATAAAGCACGGGGGTGGAAACATCATGCTTTGGGGCTGTTTTTAGCAATGGGACCAGGACGACTGATAAAAAAAGGAATGAATGTCCCTGTTGCCCAGCCACAGCCCCAAAACCTCACTGCTCTAGAGGAGATCTGCATGGAGGAATGGGCCAAAATACCAGCAACAGTTTGAAAACCTTGTGAAGACTTACAGAAAACATTTGACTGCCGCCATTGCCAACAAAGGGTATATGACAAAGGTTTACAGCCCTAAGTGGGAGAACTTGCACTATTGGTGGCTGACTAAATACATTATTGCCCCACCGTAACTAGATATATGACAGATTACTAATCTAATAATCTTGCTGACTAAAATGCGTGATGCTGCTTTAGCTGAACAACGTAAAAGTCCTAAACACTTTTATGAAACCATCCCAGGCTGACATCCTTTTGGAGCAACAAACAGAGAGGGGGACCTGTTTGCAGACAAGATGGCGGCAACAAATGTGCTACAAGTTTTCAGAATCGTGGAACCTTTTATTTAAACTAAGCGGTTCAGTGTGCAACATGTGCTTAAAACGGGGCAAATAAAAAGAATATAAAGAGACAAGTGTTCAGATTTGTAAAACTGTTCCACCGGAGCTTTAGCGCCCTTCCTCACTGTAACTTTTCAACCCTTATTGCGATCAATGTAATATTTGTCAATATGCATGAGTATTTTCTGACCTAATGGGAACTTCCGGTTCCGGACTTCCTGTTCCAGCTACTGATGTCCGGGTGCCGTATTGTCTGCAATCAGGTCCTTTTGCAAAAAAGCAGAGTCCATCCTAAATCAATTAAAGCTACAATCAGCATTAAGTGGCCCCTGGAGCTTGTCATGGAAAGCGAAGGTGACAGTGGTGCCTGTGGTAATTGGAGCACTCGGGCTGGAGGAGTGGCTACAACAGATACCTGGAGAGACCTCAGACCTCTCAGTCCAGAAAAGCGCAGTGCTAAGAACAGCTAAGATACTGTCCCAGGCCTCTGGCAGAGGACCCGAGCCTGGGTGAGAAACCACCCGCTGAGGGTTCATTTTAAAATAGGTTTGGTTTATCAGAAACAAAAAGACATGCGTTTTGATAAGTTGATTGAATTGTTGTTTTGCCCCGCCCTCATGGTTCCTGGCCAATGACTGAAAAGAGATCTTTAGACACCTGATTTTGTTCACTGAATTCCCCCTCAGTGAAGGTTCTCCTTCGTCCAGGCAGCGCCTCTCCACTCTCTGGGTGTGGAGAGGGACCTGGCGCTGGCTAACAGCTAGCTCGAGTGTACATGTGAACACATAACTGCAAGTACACACAGTTACGCACAAATTGTACTGTATGAGATACAAATCAAGAGTTACGCGCAGACAAATCAGTGAGTCTATTTTCTCTCCAAATGTCTCAAAGCTGCATCAAAGCAACTGGATTTAAAATGTTCTTCCTACATCTTCACTATATCTTATAATCCGTGTGCAGCTAAAGATGTTTTAACAGACTTTTAAATGAAACTTTCCGGTGATATTAAAGTGGATCAAAGCCTAAGGGGAACTGCTTTAAAAAATGAAATACATAGAAATGATGATGAAGTGTTTTTGCATCCTGTGTTGTTGACATCTCCGCTCATTGAAACCTGCATCAGACTGTTGGCACATGAAGGCTGGACTGATGTTCCCTCAACGCCCTTGAAGTCATCACAAACAGCCGCACTTGAAACCCACTTGAAACTTGTTTGCAGTCTGAGGGAAAAGCTGTGGAGTCCAGAGTGAGTGTTGGTCTGCCTAACTTTGACTGGCTTTGCTTTGGCTGCACATGTGAGTGTGTGTGTGTGTGTGTGTGCGTGTGTGTGTGTGTGCGTGTGCGTATTTAGATAAAGTAGTGAGTCATGCAGGAAAAACATAGCAGAGAGTTTGGATGTACAACTGCAGTGAGACCATGTGCTATTTCCATTCTCTGGAATCTGAAAATTGTACTTTCAGTTCTTTCCTTGAAGGATTTACACGCCAACCTCCATTCAGCGGCAGAGTTTCAACACCTCCTCTCTGCATTTGGATAATTATGTTTTGGGGTTTCTGCCAAATGGGTCAGTAAAGTTGAAAAAGTGACGCGTTGGAGCGAGCCGACAGGAAACGGCGAGAGAAAGCGCTTGGCGTGAAAAACGTCCAGGAGGATCGGACGAGGGAAGAATGTGGAGCGGCTGAGCGGGTGTGGGTGAGTGAGTGGGTGAGAGCCAGAGAAAAGAGGAAGAGGAGGAGGAGGAGGATGATATACATTTAAAGCTGCTCTTAATCAACTTCTTGTGTCTGCGGGGGTTAAAGAGACCGATAAGTTCAGCGCTGGAAATCGATGAACCCTGCCCACTTGATCAGAGAGCGAGAGAGAGTACATAGAAGGATGGAGGGGGGGTGCATCCCTGTTTCATCTCTGGATGTAAAAAGATCCATTCAACTCAGTTTTACTGCAGCTAAATGAAGGCAGTGGTGCTTAGTTTCACTGAGATTTGAGGCCTAAATCAGCCACGTGGTTAAAAAGTTACTATAGTTATCCTTTATGCCGCTGATGGGGGGAATACTGGATTCTGATTGGCTGCTGGGTATAGATTAAAAACTGATAATCCACAGTGATAATGTAAAGCTGAAAAAGTAGTTCCGCTCACATAGCTTACATCGTCTGTATCAACCTTTAGCTTCATCTGGACAAAAACAAGCGGTAAGAGGAGAACTTTCTCTCTGAACCGATCCATCGTGACCATCACAATATATATGTCACTTTCCTTTGCCGCTGCAGTCGAGGTCGGTGCTGGCTCAGCCGTTACCATGACAACGCGCTGCATCAAATAGTCTGTTTTTGGTGCCATTTAAACCAAAATAACAAGAACAAAGAATCAAAATGTGAATGAATATTCCGTTATGTCATAAGTGACCATGGTAAAAGGTGTCCATTAAAAAGTGATATGGGACTCCTAAAGAAGAAGTTCTGCTCAAACAGCCTGAATTGTTTTATAATATTGCACTGGTCTAAATGCTACTTGGTTACCAGAACAAAAAAAACATGGAACAGTAGTGGACATAATTCTACAGTTGATCACAACAGCAGTACCACAGTCTGAGGTTGGTGCAGGCTCAGTATCTGTTACCATGACATTGCATCACACTACATATCAAGAGGCCTGTTTGTAGGGGAAAAAAAATTAAAGTAAAAAATAACAAGATTGAAGTAGTATAATTCAATTTAATATTTAATTCTTTCATAAGTGACCATGGTATAAGCAAGAAAACATCCTTTCAAGGTGCCCATTATCAGAAATGATCAGACACCAGGGAAGAAACCGTCCGACGCAAAGCTCTAGTCTTTTTCCTTCTGTTAACGTAAAGAAAATTCAATGAAATAAACCAATTCATTGATGTGTGGAGGGCTCTAAAGCTATAAGGTGGCTTTAAATGTTATCAAAGCAAGCTTGTTCTGTTCAAAAAACAACATACAAGGTTTATGAGAATAAACCCTTAAATCTCTGGATAGAGGTGTTTGACAAATACCACAGTTAAAGCACGGTGGTGGTAGGATCATGATTTTTTTTTAAAAAGTTTAGTTTTAAAACTGCTGTCGTTTCTCGCGTTTGTCCCAAAATACCAAAAAGTTGGATTAAAAGTGAAAACAGAATCAGTTAAAAAAAACAAAACAGATACAGTTCACCCTCAACAAATCGCAATCATCTCCTCTGAAAGTGTTTGTGCAGTTCTGACTTTTGATAGACTCAACATTTAATGGAGAAGGGGCATGGGGGGAGGGGGTGTTAAGACTCATATACAGTAGCAGCGCTTTGGAGAAACTCTGAGCTCCTTCATCACCCCCCCCCCCCCACACACACACACACACACCACCATCTTATTAGCCGTTGATCGATCCCCTCTCCACATACCTCACACAGATAGAAAAGGCAATTAGAGCATTGAGCAAACAATTGTGTGAACTAGTGATCGATAGGTAATCATCACCTGAGAGGGACAGCATGGGGGTGGTGAAGAGGGGAGCAGGGGCCAAGAGGTGAGCCAGGGAGTTTGCCGGGGATTTTATGGTGAAGGCAAATAAAACCAACTGAGAGAAGAAAGTTAAAATTAAAAGGAAAAAACCTAGAAAACAGAACTCCAGAGTAGGTTTGGAGGAGGGGGGGGGGGGGGGGGGGGGGCTGTCATCTCAGATTATTGTTAAATTAGATCCTAATCCTAAATGTCAAGAAATTTAGAAAGTGTAAGTTGAACAGTTACAGATCGCTTTAATTAAACCTCTTTGTATACGATTTATACGCTACTAAAAGACTTAAAGCTTCATTAGAAAAAGAACAAAGGAATATTTTTTTATTTAATAATTAGCAAGAAATAATGAAACAACAAAAGATTAAAAAAAAACTCAGAAACGAGATATGAAGCTTAATGTACTGGTGTACATCAAATCGGCAAAATGCCAAAAATCCGATTTTTATTCTACTCCATGAACTCTTTAGTGTGTGGCTCCGCTTCTTAAGTTGTAGCTGGAGCTGATGTGGCACGAGAATTCCGTCCGACCGTCAGAACAAATGTTTCCATGTTTTGGTAATAACGGGTCAAACTAGTTGGGAAACGGAATTACAACTACAAATGAAATCTTTTTGTCTTTGATCTACATATTTGATCCTGTCAAAGCTCCCAACATGCAAGCTAAGAGTTGGTAAAGGAAAGCTTACCAACTCATAAAAGTTATCTTTTGGAAGAAATCTTCTGAAACGTTGGCTTTGTCTCCTTACACAAAATAGAAAGGTTAAGGTACGGGTGAATCTTTCTTCGACCTTTTAAAGTTCAACAGACAGAACGGCTTCAGCAGAAGACCCAACATCATCAAAGTCCTCGTGGTCCATCAGGTCCTCAAAGCTCATAATCCATACAGTTCCAGTGGGTTAAGTATTGTACTATCAAAGTGGTAGAATGACCGGATGAGTGGAAATGCTTTTAGAAATCATCCGTGTGATGAGCAGCATAAATCTGAGCAGAACATCAAAGAACATCTGAAGTCTTTTGAGGATTTAATGAGTTTTTCCGCATCTTTAAACCTTCCCTTGCTCATTACCAACAACTATCTATTGCAGGGCCTAATGTGTTTATTAATTGATCATAATTGATTCACAAAAATGT
Source organism: Oryzias latipes (assembly GCF_053564925.1). Classification (NCBI taxonomy): domain Eukaryota; kingdom Metazoa; phylum Chordata; class Actinopteri; order Beloniformes; family Adrianichthyidae; genus Oryzias; species Oryzias latipes. Next base: position 24,260,063 of record NC_136259.1, read on the forward strand.
TCATTCAACGGTTGGAATCTGCTGCTGTAGCAGTTTGTCACCATTTCTTCCTGTGTTCTCAGAAACGATCAAAAAAACGGACAAAAACCAACTTTCCTGAGACATGATTTTCCTGCTTCATGTCTGTAATACCTTTGTTCTTTCATTCTTAAATATATACACTCTGCTTTTTCTTTTATGTTTTACAGTTTAAATTAATTGGTGAAAAGGGAAGGGCCCCCATCCCTAATTCCTTTTTTATTGTCATTTGTTGCTTTGTGGACTTTTTCTTTTTCCTTGTTTATTTTTGTTTTGTTTTCCCATAAACTGACTTTAAACTCCTTTTTGGAGATTATTTTTAAACTTTATCTCCCAAATTCTATAATACTAAAAACTGATAAAGACTTTACTGATGCACAAATTGTCTTACTAGTATTTTGTATTATAGTACGACGGAGTTTTAGGGCCACCAAAAAATAAATAAAAGTAAAATTACGAGATGCTATCTCGTAAATATAGGAGATAAAAACTCGTAAATTTATGAGAAAAAAACTCGTAAATTTACAAGATTAAAGTGGTGGTGAGCATGCAGAGCAGCAGGTGAACACTTCGCACCAGCAGAGCAGACCGACTAAACTTAGTTGAACAGGTGATCTGAATGTTTATTGATAACGTTCCAGATGTTTGGAACTTCATTTGTTTGATTTACAATTTATTAAAGTTTTATTTATTGATGGTTGGTTTGCAGGATCTCTGCAGCCCAATGAAGCCGTCAGTATCCCTGCAGCTGTCCACTTCAATCCTTTCTTCCTCCATTGAAGACCAGATCTCTACTTCTGTGTGACGCTTCCGTCTGAGGAGGAGAAGCACTTTTTGGGATTGTCAACATGTTAATGCTAATATAACAGACTATTTTTATTCCTCTTTATTGTTTTATGTTGAAACGGGACGCTTCGTCTGGAGGAGTAGGCATCTGTAACACTGTTTACTTCTGCATGGCTGTTAGGATGACAGGTTCATGACGTAATGAGACAAATGAACTTCAGGGTTTGTGAATGAAAAGGAGAATAAAGGCTGCAGCGGTCCTCTACACCCAAACGTGTCTCTGAGCTCCTTATTTTACAGATGAAACTCCACTTTACCGACACCGAACCCCGGAAAGACGGCGACACTGACAATAATCTGATTTTGAGTCGCCAAAAGGTTCAGAATCTCTTAAACCTATAATAATCCGCAAATAAAGCTTCACATAAGGCTCCACATATTTCGTCTTCAAGCTAGGCCCAGATAAACAAAAAACTTTGGCGTTTTCTCCTTGTTAATCTATGACTTTTTTCTCGTAAATTTACGAGTTATTATCTCCAATATTTACCAGATAAAATCTCGTAATTGTACTTTTTTTTTTTTGGTGGCCCTAAAAATCTGTCGTACTATAATACGAAATACTAGTAAGACAATTTGTGCATCAGTAAAGTCTTTATCAGTTTTTAGGGCAAAAACTAAATTTCTTCGGGGACTCCACAAGTCCACAAACCTCTTTTTGATAATCCCATATTTTTTATCATGATTTTTTTTCTGTTATTATAACCGTCCAACGTCCAAAATGATTGACAGATTTCGTGTAGCCCACTTTCAAGTGGTAGGGGCGTGGCCTTCCAACAAGCTGAATCCTGATTGGTGAGAGTGGTTCCCATAGAAACATTGACTCAAACTGCTCACTGACATCGTCTGGCTCAATCTTGGTAACGTCTGTTGAAACCGGCGACGGAATTGACTTCTTTGTTTGGAGTAAACCATTTTCCATGGATGACATCACAGGGATCCAGTTCTCAGATCCAGTCCATGGTTCCTCCTCAGCCTGGGTGGGCCATGTGAAACTAGACTCTCCCAAAAGGGGATTAATATTTATGTTTTAGCTGCATGTTCTGCTTTTCTCTCCTCATTCTTCTCCGTTTGCTGTCATTGCTGCTGCTTTAGTTGTTTTGAAGGAGCCGCTTTGGTTCGGTCCGTGCCGGCTTTGGATCCCTGCTCTAGTTTGACAGGATAATTCCCCTGAGAGCTCAGGCTGTGCAGCAACTGTACCTGAATTAATTCTGGCTGTTTTCAAATCTTTGCAGACCCAACAAAAGCGTCAAGATGATGCTTGTTTTTTAGACTTTCTACCGCAGCTCACACTCTCAACTTTGTGCTTTTATGCAGACAGTATTTCAATTCTCTGAGCTGATTTCAAATTGATTCCCTTTTCTGTTTTTTTGTTGCTTACGCCTTCATTATGCGCAAAAGCAGAGGATGTAAAACAGAATAGACATTCTCTGGACCAAAAGAAAGCTTAAAATCTAGATGAATAAAAGGCTTATCATTCGATACATAACCTGTCATTTGAAACCAGAAGGAGACATTCTTGGACTTGTTACTCTTTCATTATGGATGATTATAGAAAGAACAAAGGCTTGGATTTTAATGGGGGGCTCATGTATACTATATGATCTATAACTAGTAGGATCTACTAGATAACTTTGGACCTGATGGTTCAGCTGGGCGACCAGAACATTTTTACTCAAGTGAGCAAGTCTGACCCTTCTGTGAGGGGACCATAGCTTAGCGAACCCTAACAAACGTCAACAGATTGCAATCTGGAATACAGATGTTCAATTTTTGCTTCCTTTAAAAAAAAATAAAAAAATTTATTTTTCCTGCAGATTTAGCAGTTCTGAAACCACCAGCATCAGAAACTAAAATAATGAAGAAACGATAAGTGACCAATGTTGCATGATGTTTAGATAACGTTACTGTAGAATGTCTTGAAACTGAGTCAAGCTATCTGGACTTAACACTATCTTAAAATGTTTAATTTTTTTTGATACATGTGGGATAAACGTTAATTCGTTTCTTGTGTTCGTCACATGTCGATGTGCGCAGATGTCTGTTGATGGTTTTGGCAGACGGGTCTGAATTGATCGATTTGAGAATGATGCAGTTTATGCATATTTCATGTAGTTTATACACAATTATTATGTACATCTTATTCCATTTTGTGTGGTTTTTGTGAGATGCATATGCAAAAGTGTGTCTTTCCACAACCGTTTCACGTCTGTAACGGACTTTTCACACGTACCACCGATGTATGACTCTAAGATCGTATTTACGGCGCACATATCAGCGCAATAATCACGCACGGTTCATGTTCTACGTTGATTCAATTCAATTCAATTCAATTTTATTTGTAGCCCAAATTCACAACAACAGTTTTCTCGATGGACTTCGTATCGGTAATTGAAAAAGTGAAACATAAACTCAAAAGGATCATAAATACATAGAATTCAATAGGAAAACACTAAATTGAACTAACAAACTGACTAAATTAAACGGGACATCCCTGCCCTTAGACCCCCCCCCTTGGCGTGTTCTTTGCGTGGTTTATTCGTACTTCAGAATCCAAATCCTTTAATGTTATTGTACACAAGAGGCTTGTTACAACGAAAATTCCTGATTCTCTCCAGCTGCTTGAGCAAAATAAAATAAAGTGACATATATAATAGAATAAAAATAGAGAATAGAAAATGTGAAACTATAAATATATACATTTTTACAACTTACATACATGTATTGCACATACCTTTCTTTTATTGCACTATAAGACTTAAATGTTGCACATGATCGGTATAGGGATGTTACAGTGTTGTTTTTTTTTAGGTTCATGTTTTGTTTAGGACGTTGACAGCTCTGGTTTTTTAGTCTGTTGGTGCGAGCTTTGTGTGTTCTGTACCGCTTTGTGTGTTCTGTACCGCTTTGTGTGTTCTGTGCCGCTTTGTGTGTTCTGTGCCGCTTTGTGTGTTCTGTACCGCTTTGTGTGTTCTGTACCGCTTTGTGTGTTCTGTACCGCCGGCCTGCCAGTAGCAGGTGGAACAGGTGGTGGTTGGGATGGAGGGATGGTTCATCTGGGCTTTAACGTGGTTCATTTGTGATTCATCTGTAAAAATTTCACTCAAAGACCACAACTTTTCTCACGTTTTCCACGCATGTTCCCGTATGACCTATTCTCCTCTGTGCAATATGCGCAAAATGTACATAATGTCTGCGTGACACGGCCTTATTCATGACCATAACACTACAAATCAGTCCAAACTTTCATTTGTCAACTTGCATATTTCTTGGTTGCTGGTTAGACTCCTGACTGTGAGAATTCATGTGGATTTGGGTGAAACTGACTGCATCCTTTTGGAAGACGTTATAAATAGAGGAATTTCTTAACTGCATAATATCTACAGTATATGTATGTATTTCTTCTTAAAATTAAATCCATCTGCGTGCTTAAGACAGAACGCTGCAACAACATACAGTTTTATTTTCCCAGTTTCCTCCTTCAACGTCTCAAATATTTCTTCCATTATGAAAGGCTTCTATTCATTTTTAACTGAACCCATTTTTGTCCTGCCTGCCACAAAGAAGCCCATATTGCAGGTTATGAAAGAAATAAATCCATAAGTATCATAAAAAAAATACCACACAAATCCCACGTCAAAGGTTCCAAAAGTATTTTTCCCTTGTTGCCTTTCTATCGATTCGACAACATAAATCAGACAGGGAGCCCTTTTGCTAAGCAACCGCCGATGGGAAATCTCGTTGTCTCAGGTGTTGTGGTCATTTGTACAAAAAAGGTCAGAGGTCACGTAGAGCAGCAGCCAATTAAAGCCCTGCAGATTTGACCCAAGAAAGGAAACAATCTCCGATCCCATCTGTGCATCTTTGCCTCGGGGGTCACACTCCCCTTCCTCGGTATGGAGGGAGTCTGTGTGGCGTAGCTGCAGCTGCCCTTTATCTACGCCGTTTCCTTTTACACCGGTAGCTCATAAACCAGAAAACAGAAAAACATTTATCTATGTGTATGTCGCAGCTCATAATCCTTTCCTAACACAAACAGAAACACTTCCCGAGCTGGAGGTGTGGACCCGCAGACACAGTTCAGAGGTCTCTGCGAGCCGGCACACTTCATTTCCCAGGCTGCCGCGGGCCGGCCGAGGGCAGGGCGCCACATTGTTCGGCGGCTTGATGAAACATGTCTACCTCAGCATGTGCGTTAGCGGCTGGATAGGTGAAGGGTTAGAGATGAATATGTATTTATGTGTGTATGAAGGTTTATTATGTTCTTTCTGGTTCAAGATGGCACACTGACAAGTCAAAGGCTCATACATCATCCTGGAGCTTAGCGGCACAGAGATATTTATGGCTGTCTGATGTGGTTCAGTGTGTGCGTTTCACACAAAAGGAGAGAGCGAGGAGGAGATCTAGAAGGAGAGATGGAGGTTTTTTTTTCAAGAACAGGCTGCGGAGGTTCGCTTCCAGCTTAAAGTGAAAATTGCTGCTTTGTCAGTGAACTCGCATTTGCACCATTAACTCAGAGAAAGACTCATCCGGATGCACTCAATGACTGCCTCGTTGAGTGCATTAATGGTCACTATCATGCTCTGATATGATCGATTGAACTAAGATTTCATTTATCCACTCAAAGTGCTTTTCATCTTTGGCTGCAAACCAAGAACACCTCAGAGCTTTAGAGGCTGAGCTGGATCACAGCTGGATTCCAGTTCACCATCAACTCTCACAGCCACACAACCAAATGAGAGCAGCTAAAGCGTAGTCACATGCACCCATACGGGGGGGTTGTCCAGTACAGGTGCTACGGGTTTGTGGGTTGTTTGGGCTCGTAGAGGGTCGTAGAGAGGAACCACAGCTTAAAGAGCAGGTGTGTCTTGCAGTTCCCTTGAGGTGTGTAAGCCTCAATTACGAAACTGGAACGTCCCATTGTCGTCCCTGTGGTAAGTGTATCATGAAATATTTGTAAGGATACATGCAGTGATGAGGTACAGGTGATGCTGTCATAGGGTGTCCTTACGCCACACTCTAGTCGTTACTGAGGTGCGAGTACTGGCTGCTAAGATTACAGTCACATATCCCATAATGCCAACGCACGGCACATACGTGCACGTTTTTCAGCAGAAATTGACAAGTGATCACGTGGCGGCGAGCGGACGATTTGTTGACAGCGGTCGGTGCCTTGGCACATTTGGAGGTCACACGGTAGCAGTCGACGGGCAGGTGGCAGGAAGGCAGCAGCACAATAATTGACTGATAGGAGGGGTCTCCAAGGATCCCAAATCGTCTGAAGATCGGCTGATTTTAGACTGACCCCGTGCTGCCGTCCCACTGCCACCGTCCTATTGTTATTATTTTTTCTTGATTTCTGAGGAGGAAGTACCACGCAGTTATCATGTGAACAACACTATTTGTGCAATGCGCAGAATTTGAGGGATTGAAAAAATGAAAAATACGATACGAAACGCCTACATCTCACCTACTTGACCCTACACCCTGCGTAGGTGTCTCTAAGCCCTGTGACCCGCAGCATGCCTGTAGAAAAACAAATTGTACATGAACATTTTCTCTGTACAGGTTCATCTATCAGTCTACGTCTTTGAGAATTCCTTTGGGCCACCAATAGATATGGTACAGATTTGACCATTTTTTACCTGCAGACAGCCCGTATCCACCTGTGAGGGAAGTTGGGACTAAGGCTTAAAATGAACATACAGAAATGTTTGCAGAAGTAGTCTTCAACTCTGCTCAGCAAGTACTGACTGGCTTGATCAGGGAATGCAATGTTTGGTTTTAGCACAGAACGGTACATTTAGGAAACAGTATTTAAAATTCTCTGGCTTACAAGAGCAAAACCAAGTTTTAATTATCTCATGGAGCCTAAATGACCCCAACGATGCCATCCTCTCTGCTGTGTGGGAAATAGACTAGAGCTTTTTTTTGTTTCCAAGCAGTAGGCAGAAAGGAAAACAGTCTGCCAAGATATTATTTCATAGCAGTCAACAGCGCTCTTAACAACCGTGAGCTAGTTTTACTAGCCAGTGAAAATGTCTCTTTCCCTGTCAGTCCCAGATCCACTCCGTCCCACACACACTCACCTCTGTGCAACCCGCTGCAGGCCTGAGGAGAAGGAAGCAGAGATAAAAAGGAAGAGGGCGTCAGGGCTCGGAAAAACAAATCCGAAAACAAGAAGATGAGTGCGGTCACATCTAATCGCAGCCTGGACCGTTCAAATGTGGTTTTAATAAGATCCATAATGACAATGTGATTCAAAGAACTCTCATCTGTTTGTAATTGCTGAAGAATCTTTTACACCCCTTCTTCCCTCTATTGCTCTTTTTCTCTCGTCTTTTCCTCCCTTGTACGTTTTTCTGCAGCGTTAGGAATCGCATACAGCTTTACTCTTAAACTGTGGTATAAAAAGGTTGCAGATGGGTTAGTCCGCAAGATCGTGCTCTGGGATTTCTCTCCCCTCCCCAGGTTTTGATCCCGGACAAGCCCCTGTTCATGCCAAGGCAGGTCTTGCAGCCGGACAAAAGTGAGCGAAAGTTCAAATGATGCAAGATGAAAGTGAGTGTAGTGAAATGCAGCCATGTTGTTTCCAGCATGGTTAAGAAAAACAGGATCATCATCTTGACAGGAAGATCTGAAAAAGACATCCAAGAAATAACATCCTGCTGTCTGTGATGTGCAAAAAGACCCACATCAAATACTTAAAAGTGTGTACAGAAATGAACCCAGGGATGTGTAATGTCTAAATAAAATGTCAAAAATAAGTGAAATCTGCACTCAACCACTTTATATTTTTACGTAATGCGCTATTGAGGTTATATTGTTAATTTTAACCATGGCAATGACATAAATATGAACCATTTTTTTCATTGTTTTTTGTGGACTGAATCAAAAATCTGATGGTCTTACTAATCATGCAGTGATGTGAAAGTATAACTGTGTTTAAATTTGGCTGACCATGCACCTGCAAACCCACCATAAGGAGTTTGAGAAAAATTAAAGGCAGTGAAGTCTAAGACCAAAACTTCTGTCGCAGTTCCTTAAAGGACCACTAGAGGCTGGTCCCATCTAGTCCCATACTGATGACACCATATTACCATTTCTACATCATGATATCAAGATTACTGCTGTCATGCGATTGATTTTGTTTGTGTGATTCATTAATCATGATCTGTAATTAACTAATCACAATAGTCCAGTTTTAATCGCAATTATTTTCAACCTAACTGCTGTAAAAAACCTAATTTTAGATATAATTGTTTAAATTTACGACATTGTGTTGCAGTAAAACATCAAATTTCAACAAAAAAAATGGCTGTATGAAGTTTTTCCTTTGTAACAGACTTCCAACCTGTTTTGGTTTGTTTTTTTCCAATCTCAAACAATTAAAAAACAAACTTCGGGTCCATTGAGCTCACACTTAACACATAAAAACAGTTGTAACACTTTTCTGATCAATCAAACAAATATTGACCACAAACTTCTTATTATTATCATCATAATTTACATGTTGAAATTCCTTATTCCACATATCTTATCCCATGTGATCAGCCCTCCAAGTACCCCATTCATTAATGATTGATTATCCCTTTCATCCCAGATAATAGTTGTGGCGTTGTGGGCTTGTTTGGGTTAGTTCTTTAAAGAACTACAACGTTGCACATTGCCGCATACACAGCGGTACATGGACACTAAGCCCTTATTTCCCATCGTCCATTTAAATACACTCTCCCGCTAGCTTCCAGCTCTCAAAACCCCAAGCTAAAGTTAGCAGTGTTAGGCGTTAGGAATTAGTGGATGAAGAGCAACATTGCAGCTCTCCAGCCGCACAGTTTAGATCCAGATTCCAGCTCAGACGAGGAAAACAAAGACGTTTATGGATCTATTAGTCTGACCGTAGGGGCATCAGAATGGAGCGGAGCAGGAAGCTTGTAGCTTGCCGTTGTATTTCCTACATCACTGCTACGAGTTTTTTCCAGTGGCAATTTACTCATCTGGTCCTCATTTAATACAATTTAAATAAAGAACTACTCAGAAAACACAATTTTAATATGAATTGTCTTGATTTATGTTCTCAATCATCAGAAAAATGCCACAAGAACATTTTAAAAACCCAGTTTTTTCATTGGAGTGGGTGTTTAAGCAAACAATGTAAACCAGCCACACAACACTGCAATGCAACTGTGTTTGTTAATGTTTCTATTATTGTGTAAACAGTCCAAGTGTTACAATAAAGCGTGTTATTCTGTGTAGCTGGCAACATCTCCGGTTCAAAGGGTTAATCAATTTTCGTACATCAAAAACGTTTTAAACAAATCAACAACTTTATTTTATTGAATCCTCTGCTTCCATTGTACAAATAACCTACAGTGTAAAAATAGGATTTTCCCTTAACTCTAAAAAGTTCACCGTACCCTCTACAGTTAAGGGAAATCGAAAGCAAAAAGAAAAAAAGGATGCCAACTGTTAGATCCTACAGGCTGGTCTGTAAAATAATGTCTGACGTGTGAGCAGTGGGCTGCCAAGATAAGGTTGGAGACCATTGACAAAGACCAGTGTGCAAAGGTCTGTGGTTAAAAACACAAAATATCACGGAAATTCTTTATAAAGATGAATAAATCACATGCACACTGGAGGAAAAGAGCACACTAACCCCCAGAAAGAAGATCTTCAAGTTAAAAATGTGAAAAGAGGGAGACGGTACGACTGCTGTCAGCTCTCATGATCATGACACAGAAATCCAGAAGCTTAGTGTCCTTCTGGATACATGGCATGTCTGAATATTCAGCTGTTCCAAACACATTTACATGAGCACAAAAGATGCGCTCTCTGCACCGCCTTCGTGGAGCCGACGCCTCCTCGCAACAACGGCTGCAGCCTTTTCTGCCATGGCTTGTGTCCGTGAACACCTGCCTTTCAGTCGTGCTAAATATAGACCAAGAACCGCCCACGAAAATTCTCTTTCAGGTTTGATTAACATTGATCTATTTGCTTCTCCCAGTTTTTTGTGTGCTCTGCCAGAAAAAAGCCAAATTGCGTTTTCATCAAAAGTGAAGGTGCTAAGTGGAATGCACGTTGCGATTTGCCTGTTTGACGGACACGTCCCTCCATGTGCCCAGTTATATCAAGAACAACACGTTGGTGGGTTTAAGCTGAAGCTGGTGGAGATGCTGCTGTCTGAACAGGTGCAATGCTCTTGTGACTGGTTTTTTTTTTGGTAATATTATAGAAAAACAAGCAGAGTCATTTCTGATGTCATCAACGATGTTAAACGTTGAGAGCTTCAGTGACCTAAACTCTTGTTTTGAAACTCTTTCCTGTCAGTTTAAGCCGTAGTCCCAGCTGCCCTTACGGGTGGATACGGGGGAAAAAAGGGCAAACCTGTTCGGGAAAATATGGATTTCTAACCCGTAGAGGAAAAGCGTTTGCTGTGTTTTCTAGGAGCATAATGCATGTTATCATTTTGCTTCCATGTACCATCCCCACCACCCACAGGTGGAAGAGCCTTGGTGTAAAATGTCATAGTGGTGCAAATTTGGTCAATCACAGCTCAATTCTGATAAATAAATAACTTGGTGTAATTATCCATTTCTCCCTTGAGAATCACTTTTCAGCCGGTTAGCTCTTCTGTGAATTAAAAAGGACGCCATCCATACGTCACTACCAAATCCACGTGCCTTCAGTGGCCACACGTTTTGTACGTGGAGCTCAAAAACCCGCGTGGCAAACGCAAGAAATTTGAATATGCCAGGCTAAGACTTTTCATTGGAAGCTTGCTGCCGAGGCCGGTGTAAACACTCCGTGCATGCAGTATTTGGTCAGTATGGAGTCAGTACTCGCACCTTACTGATGACTAGAGCGCAGCGTAAGGACACGGTACGACAGCGTCACCCGTACGTCATAGGTTCGTGCAACTCACATCAGCTTCACGTTGCACTTACCACATGCACAACAATGGCACGCTCCGTTTTCATGACGTCCCTTGACGTGTCCATATGAGCCTCGAAGGAACTGCAAGACGCTCCTGCGCTCCCCTGAAGATGCAGCCGCTCCTCTCTACGACCCTCCAGGGACCAGAACAACCAAAGAACCTGCAGCAGCCATTCAGGTCAAGCCTGCAATACACTTGTTGCCATATCCTGTCAGACCTTTGGGATGGTTGCAGTGATAGTTAGACCTATCAGGATAAAGATATGTTATTGATCCCAATCTGGGAAATCTGACAAAACTAGTGTCAATGTGTGAATGTGACCAGGGCTTTGGTCCAATGTTTTCTGCATTTTTGCAGACAGTCAACACTTTGAATTATGAGAAAAAATAAGCATAAAAATGAATGAAAGGCACGATAGCAGACTTTCACCCTGACTGTGAAAGCTTGGGCCATAAAAAGAAGGACTGGATAAAAGTCTTTGTCCGTCTCTTCAAGGCCACTAAATCATGTTCCTTAACAGGAGAATTGAACGGTTCCTTTTTCCTAGAGTTGATGATTCAGAGCCAAAAAGATGTCTCTGATCAGTGACATGGCTTTCTAAAGAATGTCTAAACAGAGTGTTTGCAATAGTTTTTTTCTCTTCTCCCAATGAATCCCACAAACTTCGTTTCTATTCATCGAAACTACTAAGGTGAGATGATCCGGCATATCTGGACCGCCTGACTCTTCGCTCCAGCAGAGGAGACGAAGGCGAGGCTGAATCACGGAGCTGCAGGCTGTGGCAGACATCAGGGAAAACTGCAGGAGGAGAAGGACGGCGTCCAGAGCCCAGCTGTCACGAAGCTCCGGGTCAGAACTCAGTGGAGGAAAAAAAAAAAGACCAACTCAGCTTTCCCGTCCCGCACAGACACAGTGCAGAAGTAGCATTCCTCCTGAACTTGTCACACATGTTTTGCCTTAACGCCGACTTTTGACAACAAGGCGACGTGCGAATGAATCAGCAAGCCTCCAGCGCCGCTCAGCCCGGCCTGGCCCGGCTTGGCCTGGCCGTCTTCATGTATTCATTTCGTGAAGTCTGTCAGATTACAATGGATGGCAGCCAGAGCTCCTCATGGGGGGGGGGGGGGGGGGGGGGTTCTGAAGCCTCTGCATGTGTTTACTGAGCATCCAGAGCTTTTCCTCATGCCACATAGACCGGAAACATGCATGCAGAAATATTTATGACACACGACTTCAATGGATGAACCCAAGAAAGCAAAAATACGTAAAAAAATACAGAATTGCAAGTTATGAAAAGAGAGAGGAGGAGACTGCCATCTTGAATTCTCCCCCCCAAAAATTACCTTTAGTACCCCCTACAAATTCAAACTCATCCTCGGGGTTTCAATCCATCGCCTCCTAACCCCTCGAGCATTTTTTTAACGGCGTTCCCGTGGCGTCTCCCTGTTGCTCGCCATGTTTTTAACCGGAATATTGTAAAAATGTAACACATGAATCGTTGGCTCAAGCTGAATGAAACAATATGACAGACAATAGGAACATGTTAGGAATGTGGGCGTGGTTAACAAAAAAACCTCCGTTGTCAAGGAAATCCAAAATTGTACTTTTGAAGATTCCTTATAAAAATTACAAAAACGTGTTGGTCACCCGGAGGCCACCACAAAAGAAGACGGTTGCTATGGAGACAAAACCAACAGCAGAGCTGCTATTTTATCAAAAAAGTGTTTTTTTTCTTTCTTGAATTTGTCATGTGCAGCTCTGACTAGGGTGGCAGGGGCAGAAGGGGAGAGTGAGGGGGCATGTAGCAGCCGCTCAGCAGTAGGGGCGGGTCAAAGGGGGCAGTGAAGCAACTGCACCGCTTCAATGTTTGACTTAGTATTTCTTTTTTGACATCTTCATTTTCTCTCTTTTACCTTTTTGAATTTCTTTGTTTTGTTTTTCTTACTGATGCTTTAGTTTAGTTATGTATATTTTTCATTTACATTATTTGTTTTCTTTTTTGTGCATGGCTTGATTAAGTACTTTTCTTTTTTACATTTTCAGAAGTTTTCTCCATATTAAAGAACAAAAATTAAAGCCTTTTTTTAAATTCTAAAACATTTTCGGTTTTCTGTTTCATCATTTTAAACGTATGCTGACATCTTTGAATTTTTTTACACTTTTTAATATTGTTTATTATAATTTTTTACCTTTTTTTTTTAACCTTTTTTTTCATCTTTTCTATTTTTTTTTCCACATTTTTTAAATCTCTTCCCTATATTCTTCTCATCTTTGTGTCCAAATTTTTCTCATTTCAGTGGGAATTATTGTCTCATTATGTTCATTAGAGGGTTGGTCTCAGATTTAGACCCAAACGAGAAAAATGATTGCAGTTTCATCATTAAAAATGAAAGATAAAAGCTTAGAGGTTATTTTGTGCATGTTTTTGTTTAGTTCATCTATGGGTTTTGTTTATGCTTCTTTGTTGATCATTTTCTGCTTTTCAGGTAAAAGTTCTAGATCAAACAAAGAGAAGGATCCTCTGTGTTTCATCTAAAATCTATTTAAGTTTATGTCCTAAAAACAACAGATCACGGGTTTTGAACCCCAAACTGCTGTTCGATCGCTGTGAAATGACTTCACGTTTCATTTTAAACTCGGAAGAGACAAACAGTTGTGCTTTCTGCTGAATCTGAGCTCTCATTCAGGAATATTTTAAAAAGACGTTTTTGCCAAAAATCCTCTTTCCTTTAGGTATTTTCCGCATGAGAAGCAGCAAACATCTCTGCATGTTTTCACGCCATATATTGGATTTGCCGATTGAAGAAGGGAAGGGAAACAATATTCCTCACTAACAATTTTAGCTTGGGCATATTCAAATGTGCTGAGCAGAGAAATGAGGGCTGCTCCGAGGTCAGCTCCGATACCGTCGGCCCGGAATAACATAAAAGGGGAACCAGCTCCCCGAGCCCGATCCAGAGTCAGTTCATCAAATATTAATACGGCGTGTGGTATTCCTAGGAGCGTAGCCCAACCCAAATACAATTACAAGCAATAAAAACAGTTCTGCTTTAATCACAACAGCAACGTTTTACATGATTAATGCAATAAACTCCAATCTCATATCGCCGTTATGAACCCAAGCGGAGATCCTGGTGCCTACATTGTTGTTATTGTGGGCATGATTACGTTGCTCTTTCTTTACATTCATCTTTTCATTAGCTTGTAAACCTGATTTAGCATCAGAATGTGCAGAACAACCTAAGAACTGTTGACTCTGCAGCCATCCCAGCTCTCCACATTTAGTCTGAGAACTAAAGGAATAAACAAAATTCTGCTCCAATAAAACCCCTAAAACCAAAACAGCGCAAAACAAACGCTAAGAAGATACTGGACCTTTGGCAGGTATGACAATCAGACTTAAAAATATCCTTTCCTAAATTTAACCAAAGCCAGAAAACACCAATTATTGCAGTTGCTTTATTGAACACTAGAGACAGCTTGTAAAAGAGTTATTCTCTATTGACACCCTTGCACACAAGTCTAATTTACATAGAAAATGAGTTGACTTAATGCCTTATTTAAGGATATTTCTACTGTTTATTGCGTGAGTTATGTTCTAAAATAGAATAGACTAAATCTGTGAAGAAGTCAACTTCATGTTTACAATAATTCTAGAGTTTTTGAGGCTACAGAACCCCCCACTACACACGTTTTACACTTTTTTCAGACAGTCATGAACATTTTCAGGAAATAGAAAATAGAAAAATACGTCTAGATTTACAGAACAATATCAAAGACCCGACCGTGATCAAAGATTTATGTATATTTATCTAACTGAACGGATTCTGTCCAGGAGACACGACACAGAAGAGATGGTTTGACAAGGTCACAGCCAATCAGGACACAAAACAATACGCTGTTAAAAAAAAAAGTAGGAATGCAGAAAGACAGCAAGACAGCTAAAGGGGAACTGCGATATAATTTTATTTATAAATGATAACTGTGTCTGTGGAAGAGGGGCTGATGATTGTTTTAATTTGTCATCATTTTCTAGAGTTAAAGTCTGCTCATGATTGGGGGCGTGTCTTTTAATCGCAGAATCCGTAGACATTACATTAATTGCATAAACACTATACAGTAGTAAAGCAATTACGCAATCAATGTAAACCGGGTAATTCCGCCATAAAGTGTTGCATATCGGTGCAAAGCTGCTATTTTCTGTGTCAGAATCAGTTGGAATTACGTTAATTGTGTAAACTTTCTAATTAAGTTGGGCGGAGCTAATGTCAGCCAATTAAATTCCATGAGCTCATCCCCTACTGAAAGCTTTATTTGTAGGTCTCTGAATATTTATCCAGTCTTTATCTGTCTTTGGTTTAACGCTTTAACACCTGAGATTTAGCTCCACTGTTGACGTTCTTTAAATGACCTTGAGGTTGAATTCATGTTCCAACGGGTTTTAAAGCTGAGAAAAGCAGCTTTGCGCATATATGCAATGCTTCACAGTGATGAGGTGTGTACGAAACCAACGCAAACTAGCCGACAGACAGAATAGAACAGAAGCTGTATTTATCCTGAAGAACATTTAATAGCAGCAAGCTGCTTATTCCACAACACGAGCACATCCCATAAAAATAAATAAATTAAATAAAACCAAAGACACTTCCAAAATTACCATTTTTGTTAGTAAAGTGCTGCATATCAACGGAAAGCTCCCTTTCAGTCAGACAACTCATGCAGTAAAAAATATTTATTTTCACATTCTTTTCGTTTGGCATAAGGCTCCGTACAATTCCATGAGACAGGATTTCCATAAAACTTTTGATTAATAACTATCCCTAACGGAGCTCACAGGTGGAAGCCGGGGAGGAGGGTGGGGCGACGAACGCAGCGCTTGCGGTAAAGGAAGAGAATGAACAACTGCACACCTGGACTTAAATAGGACGCTGAACAGGTGAGTTGATTAACTGAACCGCCCTAGGGGAGAACCGAGTAAAACACTGCTAGAGTAGTCTGCCTGAAAGGCTCCCAAGGTCGCTCATTTCTGTTTTTTGATGGTAACAACCCAACATAGATTATAAAACAACAAGGTTTTAGGATTATGCCAGCAGAACCAGGATGCAACTTCCCAACCTGTAACCATAACAATAGCTATCACATTTCACCAGCTTGTGAAGGTCATGTCTGTGACTGTAAAGTCATAATAAAACTGCCGTATAGAGGCGGAGAAACAGCACAATTGGGATCATTATAGAAGTTTCCAGGGCTACGTTGAATGTAAATAAAGGGATTGAAAGAAAACGAATGGCAACAGCATAACAATCAAGAGTCTTTGGACGAAAAACACCTCTGATTAGGCACACGCACTCCTGATTAGGCAGAATCAGTAAGCTAAGGAGGACAGCGTCAGTGTGATTGGAGAAGTGAGCAACAGTAAAGAGGCTCTTAACACTGATGGCTGCTACTTGACTCAGCTGTGGCAGACCTCTGTAACAAGATGCCATAACCAACCCACTGCCTGCCTCACACACAAACGCACATGTGGCTGCGGCGCTGGCTGGCCCACACTTAAATCTGCAGCGGCAAAAGTACGTCATTGGAGCACGACCTCAGGAACAACTAGACAAGTGTTTTCTGATCTAAAGGCGCAATCAGCGTCGCACCGTCAAAAGTGATCCTGCACTGCTATTTCCTTGTTGAAAACAAATAAAGTAGTCTGTTTCGATGATGTTCGATGTGATCCCAATGTGCTGTTAAGACGTTTTAATACTTTTTATCTCAGCCACTACAGAGATGGCTTAATGTGGTATCGTCATCAATTCATCAGACAGAGACACGGTGAAAGTTATCATTTTTGATTTGGCTAAAGTGTTGCAACTCAACACTGTTTTTTTTTCATGTGTTTCTTAACAGGATTGGGAGTTAGCGTAGTCACAATAATGTTTTGTTTTAGCAGCATTAGTCAGTTCTTTTTCGTGTTATGGTGAATATGCTAATGTGGCGGACGTGTCACAGTAACGTTAGTTTTAGTGGTATCAGTATGTTTATTTACATATTGGGAACAAAGTTGGAAGTTACAGGTACTTATGCTAATATGCTAACATGTATAATACGGCTAACGCTTCTAACATGGCTTACAAACAAGTTCTAGAGTTACCGTGAACACCATTAATAAAATCTGACTGACTCGGCTTTCTGACTCTTTGGTTTCACATAGTTCAAAAATTAGACCATTCATTAACACTGCGCCTTATAGCGTGCAAAATATACGCAAGTAAAACTGTAAAAATCGTGGTTTGATTTGTAAATTGTTGATCTTGAATCATGAATTGAATTGGAACGCCGCCTAAGCAAAGATCCACAGTTCTGGTTGTGGGTGTTTCTAATACTGCTAAGGCCAAAAGTTAGGGATGGGCCACATATCAATGCTAGTATTGGTATTGGCCAATATTGCATAACTTGAGTTTATCAGTATCACTCCAATATAAGAAAACCTACCGATATTCTTCTGACTGTTTGCAAAAAACACTTTATTTTTTTGAAATGTATACTTGTTTCTAATAGATTGGGAAGCTTATTTCTACAGTCATAGACAGTAAATGACTGTTTTAAGGTCAATACTATGTTTGATAGGGACACATGTTGTTCCTAATAGATCCTGGTTATGGGGAGCTTACAGTTTACAGTTATGTCCAGTATTTAATAAATGGTCTGAATGCTTTCAGAAATATTCATATGAAAGTTTGAAATTCATACGTGTTCCTATGATCGTCCAGTAAAAGAAAAGTCTAAACTTTGTGTTACTGTAGACCAGTGTTTTTTCAATTATTTTTTGCAAGGCCCCCCCTTAGTAAAAAGAAAATGCCCCCCCCCCCACACACACACACTCGTGCGATGACAATATATTAGGATAAAAAGAAAAAAGAAATATAACAACAAATATTGACCAACTGAACCATTTGATGCTGAGAAAAATAATTCAATCAATAAATAATATTAAATGTAAACTGATCTGAATCATGAACACAGCAGCACCGATATATTTAACGTTTTTAGTCTGAAGAAATAGATAAAAAAACATTGTGCTGATTTGTTTTTCTAAATGATGGATTGTGTATTTATAATCTCATAAAGTGCAGCTGTTTTCCTGCATTACCTGCTGTCTTTATGTCAAATACTGACACCAACTAAACCACAGGCAGACAAAGAATAATACATTGATGGAAAATGAAGACACGTCATCAAAATGTCTACACATAGTTCATAGTGAATGACATAATTAGCATGAGCTGAGTCATCTAAAGGCATGCCATGATCCTGGTGTTGCGCAATAGAGGCTGCGCGTATGCTCCTGGCTGCCTGAGCCCACTACCCCTCCCCTCTCATTCTAGGACACGCGTGTGACAGGAGACAGGACCAGCTGCAGGGGCAGCAGTTCAGTTTCAGGAAGTTAAAAACTCTGTCATATAACAGATAATAAGAAAACCAGCAGTGGCGCAGATTTTTTTCCAAGCACTGAGCCACTGTCACCACCGTGCCCCGTTAAATTTGCGCCCCGAGCAATTGCCCGTATTACCTGTGCCTAAAACCGCTACCTGGCATCGCATGGGGCGCCCCACTATTTGAGAAGCACTGCTGTAGACACTAAAGTATTGGTAAATATCGACTATCGGCCACAGTTGCAGGGGAAATATCGGTTACCGGTATCGACTGGAAAAACATACATCGGCCCATCACTCCTAAAAGTGAGTCTTTGTCATCGCTCTTTAGAATAAAAACTCAGCAAGCCTGGCAGGATTAAAGGAAACCTCTCGTCTTCCCCTAGAATAACATTTATGATCAAAACTATCCGGTACGTTTAGGTAAAATGAGGTGATCTCACCTGCTAACGGATGCCGTTTACAGTGCAGCTTCTGTTCTAATTATATTTAAAAGGAGGCAGCAATCGCTCCCCGCTGGATCCTGAGACAAGCAATCAAGTGGATAAACAAACACACACTCGGAGTGTCTGTGTGTGTTTGCCCTTCGTCGCCGTCCCCCCCCCCATCCAGCCTAATCTCCCATTAAAATGGCAGCGACTCTGCATGCTGTGTTTACTCTGACCCTGACGGATATGAAGTGTGTATTCCCATTATTTTGGGTGTTTTGCTTTGTTTGTTTGCCTTTTTTAACCAATGCCTTGTTGTTTGAAGTGCTAATTCTGTTGTTCTGCCTTTATCTTGTGATCAGAGGGCCATCTAGCCTCTCACTTCACACCTCTGGGGGAGGACTGAAATAATCCGTCGTGAAAGCTTTGGGCTTTATTGTCCAGGTTTCTCAGCTGCTTTGAACATAAAAATAATGCACCACAACAGAAAAACTAAGTCCTTTTACATTCACTTACAAACAAAATACTTTATTTTTCTGGATTTGTCCTAAATTGGGATTTTTTTTTAATGGTAAAAGCAGCCCAAGAAATGTGCGAAAACTCTGCAGTTTTACATTTCAAATATCAAAGTAAGAACATTCTAGTGGAAGTTATTTTAAGTTTAATTTTCATTATTATTGCTTTAATGTTTTTTGCAATTTCCAAGCATTCATGAATGCAGAGTTATTTTTTTTTTCTATATTAAGCACATTGTGCAGCAACTCAACATAAAGAATGAAGAGTACTGTGTGATGGATGGAGAGAATTGTGAGAAATCAATGAAAAATATAACATAGTATAAAGTGAAAGGAAAACGAGCGTTCAAAAAGGTCCAGCAGTCAGAAAGAGAAGCTGTGACCATCTTCAAGTCAGGAATTTCTTTTTACATTCTGTTGGTGCCTAAAAATCTAAGGAATGTATACTTAAACAAACAAACAAAATATATATATTTATATATATTAATAGTTTTTGTGGCATATAGTTTAGCTTCCTTCAGTTCAAAAGTTTGCATTTTTATCCTTTATCCAGGATTTTTAGCCGCATATCTGGTTCTTCAGCTTCATTTTAGCGGTTTCACACGGAGGCCCCAAAGTGTCAATCATGTCAACAAATCAAACATCCACAAACACATTTTAACAATCGCGACAGTTAAGAGACCAAAACAAGTAATACTGTAAAAACTTTTTAGAAATCAAAACAAAATTCCAGAAATAAAAAATAAATAAATAAAATCAGAAAAAAATCAAATAATTCCAATAGTCTAAATTAAAAGCTAAAATATGGAAACAAAATAAAAGACAAAAGGAAGGTGTAAATCTGCATTTACAGTCCAAGCGACCA
Organism: Oryzias latipes; assembly: GCF_053564925.1. Lineage (NCBI taxonomy): Eukaryota > Metazoa > Chordata > Actinopteri > Beloniformes > Adrianichthyidae > Oryzias > Oryzias latipes. The sequence continues at coordinate 24,280,087 of NC_136259.1, forward strand.
CTTTTAAATGAAAAGTCTACGTAAGCAAGTAAATGCATGTTTTGGGCTCCTACCTGCTTAACTTCCATGTTTATGCGTAACAACACCAGTTTTTGATCATTCGCTTTGCCTTCATTGTTGACGTGATTTGGACTCCAGGGCCACCGTAGTTTTAGATATTTTCTTCAGCTAATTCAATATTTAATATGTATATTTTACTAAAAGAAATTGCCTAAAATAATCAGTTAAAACAATACGCATCACAAATGGTGCTCTTTGCACATGCACGCTCACACGTGCACCACAGCTGACGCCTGTGAAATTGCCCTTTTTCTTCAAACAAGTGAAGCCCTTCAGCTAAGAAACAAACCTTGTGTTTTTGATTGACAGCAGAAAATTAAGTTTAAGTCCACTCCTAAAGCTGTCAATCAGTCACAATCTGTGTAGCTGTCTTTAAAATATTTATGTTGTCTTGCACACAGTGCGACAATCCATTGAGCACGCAATTGGATCCATTGGAGCAATGCCTGAAAAGGAATAAAGTTTTTGTGCCCGTGTGCGTCTGTGTGCTTGTGTGTGTGTGTGTGTGTGTGTGCGCTCCTGTCCAATAAAGTGGGAATGTAACTCAGCTGGAATATCATCATTCAGGGCTGAGCTGAGCAGGTGACCCAGAAAAAGAGAAAACACACACGGAGGGAGAGAAGAGAGAAGGGAAGCTGGGAGAAAAAAAGAGACAGACTGATTTTCACAGATATGAGGATAATGACGATAGCTAACAGAAGGTAAACATCCAGACCTGCAGATAAAGTGTGTGGGTGTGTGTGTGTGTGTGTGTCAGTGAGATGTCAGCGAGAATAGATTCCAGCACTAAAACCTGTCTTTTTACAGATAAGACGAGAACATCATCAATATCTCTTCTGTACAATTCCACCCTATCAAACTGGAGGATAGCAGATCTATCTTCTGGTTCCCCTCTTCTCTCACTTTCACACCGTTCCCTGCTCCAGTCAGGGTTACTGGGATTTCAACTTTTATGGGTTTGGAGATAAAGATTAAGAAATTGCTGGAACCTCAAATAACAAATACATTTTTTAGATAAAACCTTCGACTGCAATGATAAACTAAATGCAGTTTAAAAGCCTTCCATTTCTCTGGGAAGCACACTGGGAATGTGTGCTGTCTTTGTTCTGTTTTTGTCAAATTTCCCATGTTGGGATCAATAAAGTATCTTTGTATTTATAGATCCAACCACTCCTGCATATTCGGTGTTCTACTGCAACCATGCCAGTAGGTCTTACCAGAATAGTCAGCTCCATGAGGAGACTTTGGCAACGACTTTGCATGATTTGACTCCAGGTCTACCAAAGCAATTTACAATTGGAAAATAGAGATTTCAAATGAGCTACAGGGATTACCAGCTCCTAGTTTATGGGTTCTGGTGGATGGTTGAACCAAACTCACTGGATCTGGTTAGGTTAAGCCCAAATGAACCATATGGCTTTGACCTCCAATGGGTCCATGGATCCATAGGGATCTTAAGGATTTTTCTAAACCACTCCCCACCCACCACAAAAAAACTCTTTGGTAAAAAACATGTTGAGTGCAAAGCAGCAGATAATGACCATCTGAAGCCCATACGGCTCCAACTGCCTTTCTGAATGCAGTTTCCCGCCTTCTTTCCCTCCTTTGTTCTGTTCACAGTGTCCTCCTCTCCATGTTGTCATGCAGAGCCTGCTGACGTTCTGTCCCATCGCTCAGACCCACGCCGTCACCCGCCTCATTAGTGCAGAAAAGACACCAAAACTGCACAAGATTCTCCCCAGTTCAACAAATGCAAAGATATGCGGACGGCACCAGCAAGCGCGCACACTGGACTGAGGAAGAGGGAATATAAGGAGGGAAGAAGTTGTCCTGGCGCCATGATATGTGTGCGGCAGAGACCTTTCAGAGGGCCAACTGTGACAGAGGGTTTTGATTTTCCTCTTGTCTGACAGGAATGACTTATGGCCTTACTAGTGTCTGTTAAAGGCCCCAGACCTCTCAATCTGAGAGTCAGTGTGTTGAAACTTTCAATAAAACACCTTCAGGAAGTGAGCCTTAAGTCCACATTCAACCAGTATCATTAATAGAAGGGTAAAAGCAGTTTTCCACCGGTTTTGGAAGTAAACCTGCCAAAAACTGACCTGCCACGCCGACATCCATCATTTAATGTTTTGCCATATTCATGGTAAAAAAAACAAAAGTGTTTTTCCCTGAATTGAATTCTTGGCAGAACAGAACGATTTCTGCCAAACAGCAATTAAGAGACTCAGAAACTCATTGCTAAAAACACTGCATTATAATATTAATGACAATTATGAACACATTCATGAGTACTTGTGTGGAACTTGATAAAAATGTCACATTAGAATCAGTTCTGGTTCCAGCAACAAACGCCAGCAGACAATTATCAAGTGGCTCTTAAAAAGTCAAATTTGACTGTAAAAGTATGGGGGAAAAATCCTGATTTTTGGTCTTTTTAAATTCAAATGGATGTATGAAAACATTGCAAACATTGAAAACATTTTATAATACTCAAAAACAAAGTTTCCACTGAGCGGTCCGCAATTATAAGAGCTTTAATTATCAAATGGACCCATTATTCTGGAGCGAACCACATTTTTGGGCCCCCGTTAGTAGTAGGTCCATAGACAAACGTAACGGACCGGTTAGGGCAGAGCTGCTGTCGTCACACGATGCAACCTGTTGATTGGTGGAAGTCCATAACAACAACAGAAGGTGCCAAGCCAGGTTACTCCTCTTTGCTGTAGTCGCACTACTATGACGCAACCGGTCAGCATGTGCCACGACGGTCCAACCTTGAGTGCAAAAACTCGCCTAATTTACCTGGACCATTCTAAACTGGACTGCTCAGTAGAAACTAGGCCAAAGTGTTTATAGGCTTGGATCACTAATGTGCTCTATTCCTCTCCTAGTGTCTTGCAATGGCTTAGTTCTGGGTCAACAGCACAATCAACAGTGAGCACTGTTCCTGAAACTCAATTTATTGCTAAATTATCATGAAAAACGAGCCGACCATGGCCCTGTAGAAAACTGAAGACCTCAAAGAGCCACTGAAAGACAGAAGCCGCCTCTGGAGATTAACAAACCAAACGTGGCCCCAACAGAAGATATAAAGAACAACGAGAGAACAAGATCAGTGGAATCGAGATAAATATGGACGCCTTAACACTTAAACAATAATGTAAATAACTTTACAAAGTTTATCTATGTAACTATGTAAATAAATAAGAAAATTTGTTAAGTAAAACATATGAGGGGTGGGATTATTTAAGTCCACTTCCTCCCACTCCTTTTTAAGCAAATAATGAAAGTGTTTTTGACAAACTTCACATTTAGTGGATTAAATGGGTCATTTATTATTGTATGCACAAGTACAAAAATGTCAATTAACAGTAATTATAATGGCATTTTTTACATGTGTATTTATACATACAGTATTTATCTCTTCATTTTTACATTTTCAAATTAATTCATTTAAATAACAACCATCCAAAGTTTGATGTTTCTGTGTGTACAAGTCTCTTTTGTATTTTTTGTTCTGACTGCTTGAAATAATCAAACTTTTTAAACTTCCTACCGTGTGTCTGCTAGTATAGGCTCCACCCCTTCTGACCTAGAACAGGGTCAACCGAGACAGCCCTAGAAAAATGGGACAAACGTGTCACATTTCTCAGTTTACGAAGCTATTCTATTTGTTTCTTTTTCAAGATTATAAAGTTTAGAAAGCTTCTTTCAAAATAAAAGTAGTCTTCTTTAGATGGTTTACCATTTGGACCATTGGTAGAATAATATTCTGTCAAGTCTAATAAAATTTGCCCTTTCAATATGTTTAATTTCAAACTTATTTTTGAAAAAGAAATGGATCAATCACTTTGCATTCTAAAATCTTGGGTTTTGAGTTTAAGCTTTAAGTGATGCAATTGAGAATTTGTTCAGTCTGAAGTTTTTTTTAAAGTATGTACGGTATATATTTTTTGATCAATATTTTAATTCAGTTCCTCAAAACTTCTGCAATAATTTCAATTGAGACAATTTAGTGACCTTTTTGAAAGAAAACCGCTCTAATGTTCACTGTTTACGCAGTATGAGAGGAAGCTGCAGACACTTCCTTGCTGGCGGTTTGTAGTTTCTTTGTGAAAATGTTGCATTTTTTCTTCCCTGTGGTTGCTGCACAGAAAGAAAGTTGCACAAAACCTGCAAAAGATTAAAAAAAAATTGTTGGAAATCCATTTGCTCTTAATCCCACGTTGGCTCGGTGCCTTAAACACTTCAGTTACTCTGTTAGTTTATTTTTCTTCACATTGTTCTTCTCATTTCCAAGTATTATTCCAAATAAACTTCTCCGTCCCTCTAAAACAGCCCACAGCAGGAGAGCCGTCACCTTTAGATGTTTTCTCAGACTTGCCAGATGCTTCAAGCTGTTTGAGTAGCTGCAGCAGTCTGACTTCAAAATCATTCTGCTTTGGAGTTTGAGGTATTTTCAAACCGGAATCTGGCAAGCCTTAGCACCAAGAACCATTTCCACGCGGACTTTACAGAGCCAGTTGGTACGTCCAACTGAATCCATCACTTTTAGCCTCTCAAGAAACGGTTCCAAGCTCTTAAAGTGGAACATGAGACTCCTTTCTCCGGACTGGCTCATTTAGCACCGCAGCGTCTGTTCCGTGTTAATGGTTAATCAGTCCCATACTGGCACGTTTAAAGGGGGAACGGGTGAAGCAAAAGAAGAAAAAACTGCTTTAGGGTCATGTCTGAAAACATCTCCACTCATGACATCACAAGGCCTACAGGTCTCCTTTACTAGAAGCACACGTGTGTTTGTGTGTTCATGTTTGTACGGGCGTTACCGTCTGGAGACCCTGTAAGCAGAAGAAACCGATGCTTAGTGGGGGCTGGGTTTAACCAAGACCTGAATATTGCTCAGCAGGACTCGAACACAGACAGGAAGCTACGTTCTAAAGCTGATTTCACACTTCACTGGCGCCTATTTGGTATATTGTACCACAAATGATCTGCTGAATCACTATAAATGAGCAAAGATGTTACATTCCTCACCCATAAACCTGATAAAAAAGGGCTTTTGGAGGACTTCTTTGCACACCAGCATGAGATATAATGAGCTTCAGAGAACTGAAAACATCCATTGTCGTCCAGACTACAAAAAGTCTTTGCTCTAAATATTTTGCCGTCATTCTAAAGCTTTAAATCTCAATATCCCTCAGTCAGTGTACCTGAATCAACGCTCAGAGGCACACTTATCTGACAACCAACAATGGCTTCAGAAAATTGGAGCCTTTTTGCTGCTCTATCTCTCAGAAAAAGACCGTTTTCGTTTTGGCATGGAGCATTAATTTGCACATGAACTCTTACACAAGCGCCATTGTCATGTCTGTGTCGAGTCCGATAGCTGGGGGAGGAGAGGAGGTGAGAATAATGAGGCGAATAACAGCGCTCTATCAGAGTAAACAAACGTCTGCATGGGTCGCTGTGCTGTCAGCGCGTGTGGGAGGACAGACAGGTGGAAACAATGTACTCTTCACCTGGGTTTAAGGGTCCTCCAGGCAGGGATGAGCGGAGCAGGATGGCAGGGGGAGCCTCTGGAGGGAGGAGGAGGGGACGGCAGAAGACCCAACCGTCGGGGTAACGTTAGCCGGTCTGTGGGGTGGGAGTTTTTCCTGGATTACACGTATGGATTGATATCAGTTATCTACTCGGAATAACAGCAGGTTAACAGAAATTCTTAAACATTCTTCCTGCAGCTGAGCATTTGCTCACTTCAGTGTTTTGTTAATCCACTCGTCAGTAAAGAGGGTGTCTGTGGGTGGGAGTGGGTTCTTTGTTGCGGCGGACAGTTTAAGTGCATGTTAATGGCTGAAGTGTTTCTATGACTTCGGATTTATGAAAACGTTGAATTTAGGAAGTGAAAAAAAAAAAGTTTGACATTAATGCACCAGACCAAAAAAAACAAAAACAATCATGCACAGTCATCAGCACCTAATGATCTCCAATGAGAGTAGAGCTAAAGACAGATTACAGGATGGGGAGACAGATGAATAAGAATGTACTAGCACAAAGGCTTCGACACAGCAGACATGGTCCTGGAGAGTTGCCCAGTGGACTCGAACCACAGCGGTTGTGATTGCACCATTGACTGACAACCTGGTGATTCAAACAGGAAGTGGCTGCTAGCTTTTTTGGTCAGTAAGCCGCGATTGGTCCAAGTCGTTCTGAGTCAGCGTTTCGATGGAAACCACTCCCTCCAGTCAGGCTTGAGTTTGTTGGAAGGCCACACCCCTACCACTTGAAAGCGGCCTACATTAAATCATTGGACGTGGGGGCCAGCAGGCTCCACCTACGTCTTTCGAGGTTATGACTTGAACAACGTGAACTACAGAAAAAAATATGAAAAAAGAGGATTTTGAAGAACACTTTAAAACAAGTTTTTAGAGCAAAAAATGGTTCTTCTGACCAATAGAATGACTGAGTAACAGCTGTTTGTTTCTATGTAGACGTCTATGAGATTTCGGCTTATTGGACCCAGATGGTACTTCCTGTTTGGAAACCTAGAGGGGAGGAGTCACTCAGCCAATACACACCACACATCTAGTGGTTGAAACAACAAATGTCGTTGGAAAATACATTTGACAGTGAGCCAAACTGACCATATTCTGAATAGAAAAACAATACAACAGATTATGAAGATAAATGTGGTTCTAGTAATAGAAAAGGTTGTTTATGTTCCTTCCGGAGGCAGAAGACACTCACATGCAAACTCAGCATGGATGGTGTTTGGTTCCATGCCAGAGCAGAAGAGCCAGTGAAGCAAAACCCAGGGCAGCCTGGGATCCCGCTAAGCTCAACCACTGGCACGTAAAAGCAGACTGCATGGAGGAGGAGGAAGAGGAGGAAAAGGAGGAAGGAAGGAGCTTCAAGAGGCCTGCTGCAACCCTAAAGAAACAAAAGCAAAACCCTCTGGAGAACTTCGGGGGATCCTGCCTGACAGAAAGACACCAAGAGGGATTCAGATTGGCTGCTACCCATGTTAGCGGCTGCGTGCATGTTCTGCACGTCTCTGAGTGGAAGAAAATGTGCATTCTGTGTGGGCGTCGAGAGATGATCTACAGGAGAAGGGAGCGGTGTAAAAGTAGCAACAGGGGGAAAGCAGAGGGGAGTCGGGATGCCGCTAGATCTTCCCGTTAACCGTAGATAATGACAGATGCTCAGGAGCACAGAGAAAAAAAAATGTTCGTCTGAAAATAGAAAGACGGACAGTCCTCCCTCCTCCTCCTCCCTGCTCTCACCTGGAGGGGTCTTGCCCCGTCGAGGCTGGAGCGGCTCCGCCCCCAAGCTGGTCTCCATGAAGACTTTGTGTTGGTTTGCATTCAGGTTAAGCGGCTGTGTGCTTAATCACGGGAAGACGACGTGGGCGTATTTTGCTGCCGGCGTTGTCATCAGGTGAACCTTCGTCCCTCTAAAGCATCAATAAAAACAATTGATTTATTTTGATTTTTTTAATTAAAAGCCCTCTTTTAATTGAAAAATGCTAAATTTCCACTGAAAGGATGGAAGGTTTCCTTCAAAAAGGCCGCCGAGTTGTGACTCCTGGGGTTCAGCAAGTTTGCAGACAAGCAAACTAGTCAAAAACCTTGGAAATGTTTAATTAATGAAGACAGTTAGGTTCAGTGGTTTGTTGCAAGGTTTCACTCAAACTCACATCAATCTTTTTGGTTAACATAAATCAATGTGAGCTCCAAGGCCGTTTCAAGATAGAAAGGAGAAATGCCGGAGAAAGACGTCTCTTTCCCACTGACTTTTGCAGATCCAGTTCTTCTGTTCTGTGCATGTCACTGTGGCGTTCATGTCTTTCTCTTTACAGCAGATGTTCCAGTGTTTCGGCCTCTCTGCTGTCTTCCGGAAACCTTCTGGCAAAACCACATGTTTGCCCAAATCAAGTGTGCCTACGTCCTGTTTGACGTTAGTTTTTCCTTATAACTGTTGCCTCTCTGCACCTGAACCAGACTATTGTGTAGCCACAGTTTTAACAGGTTAAAGTAAATGTTATCACGTATCCCCAGCCTTTTTCAGGCCGCAGACCGCGTTGATGGAAGACAATATTTTCACGGAGCGTTCTGCACGAAGCTGAAATAGATGTCTAACATTTTTTCAACCCTCAGTCTCCCTTAACTTTTGAGGGGATAAAGTTTATCTTCATCCTCTGTAAAATATCTGCAGCTGCTTTAAACTGTATTTGTCCACCAGATTTTGTTTTCCCTTCTGGATCTTTTTTGCCAAAACTCTTCAAATATATCTGCTTTTGTTTACTTTGCTAGCTTGGGGGCTGCAGTTTAGCCGGCGGTGCAGCCGCTTTAAGAAAGTAGCGGATGGATTATCAACACGTGGCCGAGCGAGTCGACGAGCGTCAAGAATGAGTCGGATGTGGTGGAGAGAATCCTGCAGTTTTCCAAAATAAAACTTCCTTTACAATCATATAGTAAATAAAACCAAAAAAAATGTAGGTGGTGCTTATTTCCCATCTGCAGCCTGGTACCAACTTTCCCATCCGGTACCGGTCTGCCGCACTGACTTTAGGGAGCACTATTCTAAACAACAAACATCAAGATTTTTAAACAAGAAACAAAAGAGTGTTTTTTGCTGAAATCTTTTTTTTTGACTCGATCTCTGAGGCTCCGCCTTTTGCTCCCTGTGGGTGCCGCCCATTTTCTGACGTCAACCTAGAGTCGACCTCAGCAGCGTTTTTGTGTTTCACCCAAGAAAACAAACATCCGAACTTTTGCAAAGATGGATGTGCATATTGTGCTTAGAAAATGAAAGCGTTTAGTCGATCACCGCTAGTTCTACAGTGGGTGTGTCTGTTAGCCTGGGGGCGGGGCTGGCAGCACAGACTCTTCCTGGAAGGAGCTGTTCTTCACTTCGTGATGTCACAATGCGAGGACCCACTCATTTCCACAGATTGGGAGGGGCTGGTGCTCAGACAGCAGGTTTTAGAGCAATACTCAGAAATGCGTAAATGGATTGAAATAACACTTTGGGGGTGTTTTTCAGGAGGTAACATTAAAACACACTTAAAAGCCCAAAATAATAATTTGCATACGTAGGCCCTTTTATATCTTATATTGTCGATAAGATAGAAAGCTTAGACCGGCTGTTTTAAGCTCAGACGCTGCATCTGGCAGAGCCCAGCTTGTCATTGGTGACATGACAGAATCTGAGCAGTGACTCCCATTTAATATATTTCACTCTGAGGAAAACACCAAGATAAATGAAAACAGGTTGGTTCCTATTCTTTAGGTAATAAAGTATTTGGTCTAGTATGCAGGGCTGTGATAACAACAACAATGGTCTTTATGTCTGGGACATTTTTGAATTAGTGTACTAAGCCGAGCCGAGCATTTTGAGATGCTAAAACACACCAGGAGTAAAAGCAGAGACAGAAATTAATGTTTCCGATAGTTTGGAGAGACAAAGAATTCAAAATGGAAAAAAGGGTTTGTTACTATTAAAGCTGAGGAAATAATTAAAAATAAAAAGTTATGCAGATCCACATCCAATTATAGTTATTTCTCAAACCAATAGCTGGTGGCCCACAAACCCCGCACAGCACAGGTCAAATTCAGCTTAGAAAAGCCTACTGTGGTGACATTTAAGGTGGCACACAGCTTTTTCAAAAGACCTGCAGCATTTTTGACTGGTGTGTAACATTACAAAAGCTATTTTAAATAGTAACTGACATTGACTTATGCCATGCTTTACTACCTTCTTAGAAGGCCCAAAGTTCTTTACAGTCCGTCATACACCAATTCACACTCCACTGCCGAAAACCGGCGCCAAAGTATAACCACCAGGAGCAATATGGGGTTCATGTTTTGATCAAGGACACTTCAACACATGGGTGGCCGAGGCAGGAATCGCACCTTCGTGTCCTGATCAGAGGTCGACCGCTGTACCTCTGCACCACGGCTATCCCAGATGTCACGTGAAAATGGCAGCAGGGCTGTGGCCACACCCTAAAGCTCAGGGACCGAAGGAATTTGGTCTGCAAGCAAAATATGTATGTCTGTGGATTGATGTCAGCTGTCAAAGTCTCACAGTAATTCCTTGTTAGAGTAGAAATCTGTGTTTTTTCAGTTCACATGCCCTTAAGACGAGAAGGCAACATATTTCTGACAGGACTTGTTTAGATTAAGGCTATATATTTTTAAAAAGTTTGGCCTTTTTCGGGCCTGGCGGATCCCAAATCCCAATTCTATGGCACCGCGACAAAGATCGGCAATTTTGTTGGGTTGAAAAGTTTCAATTTTTTTCAAACGGGGCGTGGCCTATTCATCCAAAAATACCTTTAGGTTGTCGCTCCAGAATAGCGTCATAGTGGGAAACAAAAGCAAAGCCATAAACACTGCTTTGAATCACCAACAATGTCAAATGACCAGAGGGTTCCTCCACTCCATCGTCTTTGATAAAATATACTTGTAAGTGTTTAAGAGTCAAATAATGAATAAAAAAGGTGGAATCATGTCAGAAATCAAGAAATCTGTGAGCAAACTCAAGCTAAAATGTGTGTTCTGAATAATCCCAATCATACACAAGTGTAAGAACAGCCACCCCATGGACCTGGGGTTCATCAAAAGCCCTCTTTTCCTTAGCTTTGTATCTGCAGATCAGCATTCTGTGGCTCCGTCTGAGAGTCATGTGCTCACGCTGCTTTCCTGCCGGAGAAAAAAAAAGTCGGCAAGCGGAGTCAGTGTTCAGTCACGCAGCTTTCTGAGGTTAAGTCACATACCAGCCCTTTCCCACCACATTCACACTGGGATTCCACAGACCACACTAAAAGGAGACCATTGTCCTGTGGAGAAATACAAATGGAGAGGCCAGAGGCAATCTTCATCGGCATCTGCTGCCGACTTCTACACCCAGAACCACACACATACAGGTCTGGACTATCTCCAGATAACAACTCCAGGCCTGTAAATCCTTTATTCTGGATGACACTTTTGGCAACGTGATTAATGAGCAGTGCTGAGGAAGCCAGACAGCTACACCTGAGGTCAAGGTTTACTTTTTCCAGGGTCCCAAGGTCGCCGCTGCATCAGTGGGGGGATACTGCTGAGATGCCCACGAAAAACCCACTGGACCTCATGAATATTACATGAAAGCTCTGCCATGACAGGATGGAGGGGAAAACAAAAGGGCAAGATTTTATCTGAGAGAGAGGGAGAAGAAGGACAGAGGAGGGATAAAGAAGGTCCTGTGAGGCCCGACAAAGACAGGCTTTATTGCAAGGAGGGTCAAATGGGGGTTTTATTCATGGCTTCCTCCTACTCACAGAGGAGCTCCCTTAAGACCTTTTAAATCAAAGGTGGTGTGCATGTACGCCGTTGGTTTTCTTTAAACATCCTCCTTAAGTCCACCCTTATTCCTATAATTATACGAAGCGATACCAAAATATCCCAAATGCGTCTCGTTTTTCATGTTGCAGCCACTTATCTCACTGTTTTATCAGATAAGGTACATGTGTTCCTATTTCATCCTTGCTTCTCTTCTCTGAGCATTGTTCTGACCGCGATGAGGCGAGCAGCAGATGTTCTGTTTGGCATCATTGGGGACATTTCTCAGTGGCTTTCACTGGCAGAGCAACTGCACATTCTTGAGTAGGGCCAACACACGAGTCCATATTTAACAGGAACCAAAGGGATGCAGGCAATCTGAGAGCGTTCTTCTCTCTTCCACGTGCAGCACATTTGTGATATCAAACAGGACACCATGGAGCTTTCCCGAGTGGGTGGACGGCAGAGAATTAGAGAGTTGTTATAGAAACCAGACCCCACAGATGCATAGATGACACGTGGCTGGGGAGGGAGAGGTGCACCGGCCAAAGCTGAATGATTACCACGGAACGGTTAACATAGAGAGTTCTCTCTTCTATGACGCCATTTCAGGAAATGTCTGATAAAGATACGAGACTGAATTATCTTTCGTAAAGTGGGTGTGTCGTAGGTAGGGGTGTTAGAAAAATTGATTTGGCAATATATCGCGTTGGTTCATTGGGGGATACTTGTTTCAATTCAAAATGCTGTCAGGGCGATATTTATTTACATATTTCTGAGTGTGCTTCAGTGTCTGGCTGTTTTTTTCCATTTCAACCTCCGACCGCTAGTTGGCAGCAGAGAACGCGGAGCCTCTTTCAGCAGCTTAACACCACACAAAACAACAGAAGACCTCGGCCAGAGGCAGCTTTTTTTTCGTTGTTATGAGAAATGAACAACTTAGTTTTTACTTAGGATGGTACCGAACCGAAACTCTGAGCCATGTTGCTGCCTGTAACATATAAAAACGCCGATTGCAATGCTTGTTAGCGGGCTCAGATAAGAATGAGTGAAGCACCGAAGCTTCACAGCGGCTTCACTTAGCATTGGCTAAAATTCTATCGCCAAAGCAGGTCAAAGTTCTGCATAACTTCATTAATAGATTTTAGTCTAGTGACCTGATGGATCACAGTGATGTGTACAACGCTCTGAAAAAAGTCATACATTAAAAAAAAAAGGAAAAATGAAAATGTGTTCCGGTACAATATCGGGATATGTATCGCATCGCCAGACTATTGCCAATACACATTATCTATTATCTGCATAGTAAGTATTGTGAGATTAAAATATGTCCAGAAGGGTTTTCTAATAGCAAACACAAGGGACCCCAGCACTGTACTCCGGGATACCGCAGGGATAAACCAACTCAGTGACCTAGTGGTAGTGTCCCCCCCTAAGAGCTTTACATGAAAAACTGTGGGTTCAAATCCACCCAAAGCCTCATTGCTTGCTAAACCTATCAGCATTGGGGGGTGGAATGGGGGTTTAAACCACAAAAGGGTTCCCAAGCGGAACTATGTGGGACTTCAATTTAAACTACTAAAGTTAACTTTGCATGTGTTGTCATATTGGCGCGACTTTAAATACCAATTGTTATAAAAATCAAAGTGCTTCAGTTTAGTTCTACCCCCTTGACAATGTCCACAACTATAAGAAATGCTACAGTATCATCTGCATAGCAATGAATGTCATCTGTACACCTGGAGACTGGAAGCTTGTGGGTTAAAATCCAGGATCAAGTCATACCAAAGACTTTAAAAATGGGACCCAAAGCCTCCCTGCTCCTTTCTCAGCACTAAGGGGTTGGATTGGGAGGTTAAACCACCAAGTGCTTCCAGAGCTTGACTGTGTCTAAAGATCACTGCTTCGGATCAATGGTCGGGTTAAAATTCACCCGTGCACATGGGAACAGAAAACCTTTTTCCGATTAGAACAAACGTTCCCATGGCTCACTCACACTTTCGGGCGGAATGAATAATTTGGGCACGCGCAGTCGTGTAAAAAATCCCCGGATGAGGAAATAAGTCCCGTTTTAAACAAACCACTGCCGCAGTGTGCTGGCGGTTCCTCCTGAGTCCTGCAGCCGCTAACCCAGAGCGGCGGGACGGCTCGCAGTCTTAATTCTCCCACACATAACAAAACAACAAAACGCACATGTAACAAAGCATCCTCATCCCGTCAGACACAATGTTATTAATCCAGCTGCTCTGCTCACTCGGGTGCCAGTGGACCGAGTGAGCGTCGGGGGGCACGAAGCGCACGAAGCGCTCCTTCCCCGCATCTCCCTCGTGAGGGGTTTAAGAGAGGCGAAGAGCCAGCGGGGCGAGAGCGGAGCAACGCTTTTCACGGGGCGTCCGCAGAGCAGCTGGTCGGTCCCTCATGAGCTCCAAGGCTTTCTCTCAGCGAAACAGCGTCTATGCGTGACGTAAACCAGAGCAGAAGTGACACACAATCGGAATGAACCGTTTACATGCTCCACGATCGGATAAACGATCGGTATAACCCACCTATCTCGATCGGAAAGAAATTTTGATCCGAACGAGTCTGACCGGGGCAGAGTATTCTGAACGGCGTGTTTACATGACGCATTTTCTTTTCGATCAGACGTTCATTCAACGCGGCTAATGTTCCCAACTCATTAGAGAAATACTGCAGTATCATCTGCATAGTAATTCTTCTGATGGAAAAATCTGTCTAAAAGCGTTTTGTAAATAACAAATATAAGGGGGTCCAACATTACACTCTGGGATGCCCCAAACCACTGAGTTGGTTATGTTTGTAGAAAAAGATTTTTACATTTTTTTTTTATTTCCTCAGGGAAATTTTAAAAAATCTGCCAGCCAGCCAGCCTACCTGCCTGCCTGCCTGCCTATCTATCTTCTAAATAACGTTTCAAATTCAGCTGCAGATTGGCATGAGATAAATAATTGTGGGATTATAATTTCCCTGCCTGTTTTGTTCTACTCTCTGAAATTTCAGCGTAAACTTAGAAAGTTTTAGTGAAACAGATTACAGAAGCACACTGATGAGTAGATAAATATAATCACAGGCAAAACAACCACTATCACAATGTTACTACGTGGACACAAACTCTTATTTACTTTATTATCGTTGCCATTTCCCCTGACATGCTGTACCTATTTTGCACTATGTCTAATACGGCTGTAATCACCATTGTAAACCTTGTGTCGTTGCGGGGACACATATAATTAAAAGAGGATTAGCAACGAACGGCCCAGATGCCTCCTGCATGTAATTAACATTCAGACAATGTGGCGGGCATAAAGAGAAAACACCTGTGTTTGTGGGAGTGTTTTCTGTGTGATGCCACTGTGTCTGTCTGCACACACGTGTGTGTGTGAGGGCGTTCCCATTGTTGTGTGTTGGTGCGTATGTTTGAGTGGGATTAGCCTCAGAAAAATTCATTTTGACATCAGCCAATCAGGGCCACGCGGCGGGTCTGCCCAATCATCCACAGCAACACAAAGGCTGCCAAAGCACGGCATTAAAACACCGTCTTCAGTGTGAAGCTGGAAACCACCGCACAACAAGGATCCTTTTTGAATGTTTGTGAAAGATCTGGGTTTTGTATAAAAAGTAACTTTCTTAAAGCAAACTTGATGTATGCGGATTTAATTTTATTAATTTAAATGCAATTGGATATTTGTTTTGTACTCTAAAATCCTGGACTTATTTTTCCATGAAGGTTGGAACTTTAAGAGTTTAAGCAATTAGAAACGTGTAAAAATGTTCATGTCTGTCCGAGAAAAGTGGAGTTAGTGAGTACATAAGGAGTTTGACAGCCTTAAAACATCTTGAATTATTGTAATAAATGTAAATGACTACTTTACAGATGTCACCTACTGCCGGTTATTCATTTTTTAGGAAGTAAGGACAAATGAGGGATCACTGTACTATAAAAAGTGAGACAGCATTAAGTGTCAATGTACCAAATTTGATTTGGCACATAACTTAGCTTATAATTCAAAGTTAAATTTGAATGACCGGTCATGAAAGTTTTCTAGGTTTTTTTTATTTGACTTGTTTATCTTTGTTTCGTCCCACTTGTGCCTGGTTGGGTCCTTTAGCATCCAATCCTGCCGTTTTGCTCGTCCTCTGCCAGCTCGTTTGTCCGCCTTCCCAGCGGAGTTCCTGCTCTGTTCTCTGCCTTGCTGTGTCTGCGCATTCTAAGAAAATGTTTTAGGAGTTCATTGGGGTTCTTGCTATAGCAAAGCTTTTATTCATTGGATTTTTAATAATTTTCAGCGAGTTATTACAGTCCATTTCTGTTTTCTACCTACCTGCCAGTCTGCATTTGGGCTCTCCATGACAAAGCCACCTTTTATTAGATTTTTGTTGGCTTCCTGGGTTCATCCTTTTAAAATTTTATTAAAATCTTTTCTTCTTCTCATAACCCACCTTTCCTCCTCCCTTTATCTGCATTTTTGGATCTCTTAGGAAAGTTTCAAAAAAGCTATCTATTTATTTTAAAAAAGGGTATTTTGGTTACAATTTCTGCAGGATAAAAGGTAAATGCTCCCGCATGGCAGGATGGACTGTTGCTGTGTGATTACACCATGATCGGATTTTGTGATGTGAGGTCACATTTGCTCTTTCCAGCCTCTATGACATTAAAAGGTGATTGTCTAATGGAATTGACCTTTCAGCTTTATCTCTCTATCATGCATATATGAAGAAGATGCACCTGCTGCGTGTGGGTGTATGTGAAGATGGCGTATGAATGTTTCATAGGAAGGTACGTCTGCTTCTTGTGGGCTTCTGCATCTTCCAGCATGTAATTCAGTGTCTGCAAAGACTGGCACAACTGTGTGGCCTGAATGCCATCGGGGGTCGTCTACCATTACCTGAGTGAGCATGAGATGAGGTTAGGGGGAAAAGGGCATGGCGGCGACGTGAGAGTGTGTCACCCCTGACCTGCGGGCCGTTGGCTGATGGGTAAATACTATCACATTGCTACAGGGGATAAAATGAGCTAACTGCTGTTGATTTACAGCGTTGGTGATTTTGCTCTGAAGCTACGTACACACCAGGCATGTGTGGTGCGTTCAAGAACTCGCTTTTAGCACATTTACACAGGACCGATGCTCACTGATACTAGTGCGTGTACACACAACGCCGCTAAACCGATGAGCACCTCCACCTGGCAATAGGTGGCGGTTGACAGTGAGGTGTTGCAGGTGGACTTGTCTCAAAGTGTCATCAGCAGACTCACATCAAGACTCAGAACTACTGGCAGAGTTTGTGACATACCCAGGAATGGAGCCCCGCCAGTGACTGACCACAACCATGACCAGAACCTATGGACCTGTGTGGTCAGACATGAGGGGTACCAGGGTTTCCAGACAAACCATTCACAACCGACTCCACCACGTTGACTTGATTGACAGACGAGTGAGTCCAGGTGTCACTCCAGGTGACTCCACTGACACCAAGACACTGCCGTGACCGTTTGCAGTCAACACAAGACCATGTGACCTGGACAATGCACCAATGGTCTACCATCCTGTTCACTGAAGAGTGTCGGGTCATGATAGTTTCAGCATTGTTGGAGAAGGTGAGGTGAGCAATAGGCCTAGATCAGCATGGTCCCTAACCATGTCCACAACATGGTTGGCTTTGGCAGAGGAGGTGCAACAGTCTGGACAGGCATCACCAGTCAGAGGAAAAACCGATTTGATTTTGTAGATGGTCCAGTCGCTGCAGGTCCTTACCTCAGAGACATCGTAGAACCCATCATCATCCCCCATTTCAACCAGCACACCACCAACTTTCTGTCCATAGATGATAATGCTACACTAGATGGTGCCAGAATCGTCACAGCGGGACTGCAGGAAGTAGGTGTGGCCTTGTATGGTTTAACCCGCAAAGAAACCTAACCTGAATCTCGTAGAGCACGCCTAGAACCAGCTGAAGCAGAGACTGGATGATCGTACCCCCAATGACCTGGTAGAACTGCATGCAGCACTTGTGGTAGAGTGGAACCCCTCAGAACATCGTCATTTGGCTGGTGAGGAGCGGGAGAGGTGGCTGTCAAGCTGTCATTGCAGCAAATGGTGGAAATACTTGCTGTTGACATGGTCCATTTGGAGCAATCTTTATTATTGTCTTAATTTTAGGGAAATAAATATCAAACTAAACTAAACAAACTAAACGTTTTAATAGAAGTCATATCAGAAGGAAATTTGATGCATTTTATGAAAATTCAGACCAAATAAGAAAAGTTCTCGTGTAAATAACAATATCCCTAATGTATATCTCATCATGCACTACATTTACAATGAAAAAAAGGTAATTCCACATTTTTCTAACAAAATTCTCTTTAAAAGTCAGTGTTAAAAGTAGTCCCAGACTATGATACTTCCACAACCAAGACGTTTCACATTTTTGCTAATGAGCAGCAGCCATTTTGATCTGCCTTCCATAAACAAGGACCGCTCATTTGGAGCACTTTGGTGTGTTTATTAGGATGCCCCTCATCAAGTGTGGTCTTTTTTTGAGCGTTGCCTACAGTTCTATGGGTTTCAAATTAGAGCTGGGACACAGACCTAATGTTCCTGTTGCTAAGCAACATGACTATAGGAGCTGTTTGGACTATTCTTGATTTGTGACCTCATTAGTCACCTGTGTCATGAACACTTCCACAAGTTTTTCCAACAGCCTCTGGGCTTGTTTACTGTCAGATGGTCTTTAACAAACTATGGACAGCCAGTAATGGTCTTTTTAATGAGAGATGGTTCTCTCTTTACAGGCGAGCCAAATGCACAAACTCTGCTTGGAAGGGTTTTCATACTGGACTCCAAACAATCCACATTACAAAGAAAAACATTCATAATTACGGCAAAATCCTTCCAATGTTTTTTTTTTGGGTGATTCAAAATGTGACTTACACCTCACACAAGGATCTTTTCTTACTTTACTTATTTTGTCTATGTTTAATCATCTTGCTTAATATACTAATTGTTCTCACAACCATAAGAATGTAAGTCATTTGAAAATGAGGGAGAAGAGATTCTGTCATAATGTCACATTTTACGGTTCAAAAGTCTCATATTTAACAGTTCACAGCCAGGTGAGTTGATTATTCATGATAGAACGTCTTTAAGGGAAATATGGCTGTTGAATGGGAGTGCTGGGGGGAAGAGAAGTGCTACTCACTTCAACACTTTTTATAGTGTTTCTGTGAGATGTCTTGTTTATTTAAAAAAAACATTTTCATGATTCTTGTGTTTTTTGGGGGTTTTATTGGCTAATCTATCTTATGTGTTTTAACAATGCTTTCTCATTACTGAGTCTGATTCCTCTGTGATGACTAAACGATGCAATGGACAGCCATGCAATTTCCCTCAAGATCAATAAGGTCCATCTATGATCTAGCCATTCATCCTTCCATCTATCAATACATCAATTTATCCGTCTATCTATCCATCAATCCTTTCATCCATCCATCTATTTATTCATCCAACTATTCATCCATTTATCTGTCCATTAATCATTCATCTATGTATTAATTTATCTATCCATGTATCGATCAATCCATTTATCTATTCATCCATCCATCCATACTAACTTCCTTGTTCCCAACCTCAGGCTGTGCAATAATTCCGCAGATGTGTTGAGTTTAACCACCCTTTACATTTTTAAGGTATTTTTTTTTTGCACGTTTAGTTATTTTTCTATTTAAGAAAAGTAGAAGACATAAAAAAGAAAAGTATGTTTCTGGATAAATAGCAAATGATTTTTAAATTCATCTTAAAATCTAAATAAATATCATTTAAAGCCTCTGAGGCTTTAAGCCCATACAGAGTAGTTCATGTTTTTAATGTCTCGCAGAAATGTTCATGTTTTTCTTCCTTTTGCTGCTGTAGAATAATAAAATGTGGACACAGTGCAGAAGATTTTCCTTCCCGACTTTAAAAGAGGACATTTCTAACCCTAAAGATAAATTCTTTTAAAAAATGATCCACAGGTTGAAATTTAAAGTCTTCATAAACATCCACTTCTAAAGCCAGACGTCTTTCTTTGTCACAGGTTTCTGAACTAAAGCTTCCGTTTTTTAGATTATTTTCTGATCTAAATGATCAAGGATCTCTTTGTCTTTGTGGTGACGTGAATCCATTTTCTGCAGGACTCAAACTTTTGGCTTTGCTGTCAAGTCAATTTACTTGGACTGAAATGGCCTTCTGAAGGGTTTTGCACTGTCAAACCAGCAGCTTTGTTGTCATAAAGGGGTTTCAAGCCGCCACAGTCGTCTATTATGGTTCAAGGCTTGTGGAATTTCTCAGGAACGCCTCAGAAAGAAAACAGGAGACGTGTTTGGATGCAGGTTTAACAGGCTTCCCTCGAATCTTCCATCCTCTTTTCTGCTGCTGAGTGCTGAGTGGCTCCGACTGCTCGAAGAGAGCACTCTGCTTCTCAGGGCTAAATCACTCAGGACTCATAATGAAAGGACTTGCAGCTCAAATGCCGGCAGCGTTAGCTGAGCAAACAGACAAATGGAAGTCTGGGTCATGCCTGTCTGTTTGGAGTCCTCCGCACCGCTGCCTGTCCTAACCGAACGCATTTTCACTCCAAACAAATTCTGCCCTCTCAATAAAATGTGAATTCTTCGTTTATCTGTCCCTTTTTTGTCTGTATTACCTTTGAAAAACTATTACAAAAGGATTTATAGTATTATTGGTCCACAACATGACTGCCTGAAAGATCTTTACCACCAGAGGAAATGTGAAGAAACTTCCCAGAGGTGAGAAGTCTAAACAGGAAGTCCAGTTCTTCTGCTTCCATCTTCGTTTATTTTACTTTCATTTTTAATCAATCTATCTTTTTTCCGTTGGCCCAGAAGTAAAAATTATATCCACACATCAGTAAATGCAGAAAAAAATTAAATATCACAATGATAATCAGAAAAACAAACAGAAAATTATAATAAAGGAACATGACACTTTAGAATTCAAAAGTCCAAAAACCAAAATAAAAAAAATATAAAAAAAAAACATGAAGCAAAACGAAAAAGGAAACAAAATTTCCAGAAATCAAAAGGAAATATAAAAAAATGCAACAAAAGAAGAGACCAGAAAAGGAAGGGCATGATGGGATTTATGTGGCGATATCTTCCAACAGGTCATTCTAAAAGCTTCTGGCCACGCCCACACAAACTTCCATGACTGATCAAACATCCCATGTTCAAACAGCCCATCTTCGTCTTCTTCATCATCATCCAATCATTGATGTCCCAGAAGACCTACCCTCTCTATTTTCTTATTTTGATTCCTTTTTTCAACGGTTTTATTTTGGTTTCTAGAAATGTGATGTTTTTGTGTTCATTGTTTTACTTTTGTTGTTGTTGTGGTTTTTAATGTTTTTGCATTCTGTGATTTACTTTATATCTGAAATGATAAGTTAAATTATTATTTATTTTTAATGGTTCAAAACAAAATCCAATAAAATTAAATGGGAAAAAAAGAAGGAATAAAGAAGTGCAGACCTAATGACTCGGTTCACGTTGGAGTTCATGATCCAACACTCAGAAAGAACAATGCTGCTACATGGAGGTGGGAGTGTGATGGTGTGGAGCTGAGGATTCTCCATTAGCCAAACAGCCACTCTGATGGAAATTGTGTTTCTAACTTGTTCTTACAGTGTTTTTGGGACGATGGAGGACGTTTATAAAAAATAAAAAAATTGAGCTCAAAATTGGATTTTTGATTTCTTTTTTAGTCAAATAATTGTGAATCAGGAGAAAATGAGAAAAAGGCGGTTTAAAAAAAAGATCATAAAATACGCTGGGTGGGCCATATGCTTCTTGCTCCGCCCCTTTCTGATCATCCACCTGCAGACACACAGATCCATGAACGTCTTCCTGGTCTGAGCTGGAATCTGGATCAGAACTGGACGGATGGACGGCTCTGATACTGCTCACCGTTTTTGTTGTACCGCTAATGTTAGGTTGGGGGTGTGAGGGGGCTGTAAGCTAACGGGAGTTGTTGTAAACAAAGAGCTCTCAGCAATGATTTTTGGCTAAAACGGCATAATCATAATGAAAAGACCACTGAACAATATAAAAATGATGGGAGTGGGACGTTAAAAACCTGAAACTGTATCCAAACTAAAACTAATCCATCCACACATGAGAAACACTGAGAGGAGCAACAAAAGTGGCTTCTAGTCGCCACAGAGGTGACTTTATAATGAAGTATCCCATTTTAACACTTTGTGTTGCAGTAAGTCTGATAATCGTGCATGAGTGACAATAATAAAAATAAATCACTTCAGGAATGTTTGGCTGTAAACTGCCTTTTTTTAAGATCCAAACTTTTATTCATGCGAGCTTAAAACAGAGGAATAATAAACCAAATGGAAGTGTTTCAGCAGCAGCTCGTGTCTCCAGTGTCGCCGCATCTTACCTGTTGCTGCAGAATCCTGTCAAACGACGTCATGAATAAAGATCAGCTGAGAGTCTCTCCCACTCGAGGACGATCGTTGCTTCTATTCCTGAACCGTCTGTCCTCCTAGACGTAAACAGAAGCAGAAGACGAGAAGGAGAAAGGAAAAAGGAGAGGCGCCGTCTGTCAGTCAACGGGGAAAAACATCAAACTTCATCAGAGCTTCAGTCCTTTGTGTTTCTCTGCAGAAACCTCAGAAATAAACAAACGCTTATGCTAAAAAACAAAAAGTCCCATCAGTTTCCTTTATCATTGGAAAACCAACGATAGTTCACTTCACTTCTCAGTGATGTAAACCAAGTTATTACTTATTTCACAAAATAGTTTCAGCTTCATGCCAAATTCTTCATCGCTGTTCTTTTTAGCAAAAATCAGAACCAGGAAAAAATAAATCCACTTTAAAATTGTAATTAAAGGAAATGACTGAATAAAAGAAAGAAAAATATGAGGCACCAACCAACCCCCCCCAGCACCGTTTACCAAAATGATATAACCTCCAGGACCGGAAGGCACCGTCACAATAAAAACATGCAGTTAAAACAAATCATATATGAAAACGGGCAGTATAACAATAATAAAAACGTTACATCGTGTTATTCAGTCAGGTCAAGGAGGACATGGACATATTTTTTTTCCAGAAATAATATTCTCTTTCTTTATACATCTCCTCCATCATGGGAAAAATGCCAAAAGAAAACATCATCAAAACACAAAAACATCATTTTAATCTCAGTGAACATTTTCAAAAACAATAAAAAAAAAAAACACATAAAAGATATACAAAAATATGAACTGCTTGTGCAAAAAAACTGTTTCAAAATAAAACGTTAAAAGTCAATCTATTCTAAATGGATCTGACAGACTCTCAGGTCAGTCAAACTCAAAAGGGAATGTTTTTAAAAACATTGATGTAAATGTGAGTCGGCTCATCGGTGGGTGGAGAACAAAACGGCCAAAAGAAAAAAAGAAAAACAGATTTTTTTCTTCTTGATTCTCTCTCAAAGTTTTTGATCTCATTATGTATGGAAAAGAAAGAACGTGGCGGAATGCAGAGATTACAGCGGCGCTGCGCGCACCAGACTTACCCTCCTCCATGACTCCAATCTATTTCAATTGGCCACGGCTGCAGTGTGTGGCGTCGGCACCCGCGCGCAGGCCACAGACACGCGTGTCAGCCGCGGCTGCGCGCGCCGCGGCAGGTTTGAAAAGTGTGTGAAGGACGCTCAGACAGCTGTTTTCTGCTGTCAGGACTCATCAACGCAGCGCCAGTCTGTTTGAGAAAATCTTTAGTGAGGGAAATCTAAAACTATGAAGCCCATATGGTCTTCCTGTCAGCGTCCATCAGCTTTCTTCCGTCTCTGCGCTGCATTACATCATCCCAGTTAAGAGATGACAGATCACTGCAGACGCCGACAGCCTGCATAACACTCACAGCCCCGACAAGAGGCAAATTCCAGCTCCACTCTGGACAGAGTGGAGCTGGAATTTGCGGACTTCCTTCTGTAAACACGGCAGAATCCAACATTTGTTTGCCTTTCAGCATCTTACTTGTTTGTTTTTTGACTGGATTAATAAATTAGGTGAGCAGAAACGGCCCCCAGATTTGGGGGGGGGGGGGGGGGGGGGGGGGGGGGTGTTCTTCTCCGTCCGTCCATCCGCGCAGCAGCCAAGCTGCAGGCGGAGACCAGGCTTTTGCAGAAATGCAACACATTGCCATCTGCAGGCGGGTCAGATCAGCAGACGAACCCGCTGGGAGCCGAACAAACACGTCAAATTTAATCAGGAACCTCATCTGAGAATCAACTGGACTCCTCAACTTGTTCTGCTTTCTTCTTTTTTACCCTCCAAGTTTTGGTGAGGAACTGAGCAGCCTCACTTGAACTTCTCCAGGAAATAATTCGCATAATCTTTACTGATCCTGCATAAACGCCTCTCCGGCGTGCGGGAGATGAAGTCTGGCGAGAGCGCCGTCTCATGAAAAAGTGCACGCGTCGTCCTCGCGAAGGATGAAGTGAGAGCCGTCAGAAGGCCGTGATGGAAAGCAGTGCTGACACCAGCCGTCAGCCAGCATCAGCCCCGGGAAGATCGCCGTGACAACCACGACATGGAGCCCTCCGAGAGATTATCTTCAGAGCTGCTGCCTGCCGGCTGCACGCGCACACACACACGCGCACGCACGCCCGCCCGCCCGCCCGCCCGCCCGCACCCACCCACCCACCCACCCACGCACGCACGCACGCACACACACACACACACACACACACACACACACACACACACACACACACACGCACGCACACACACACACACACACCCCCCCACACACACACACACACACACACACACACACACACACACACACACACACACACACACACGCTGCTCCCGCAGCCTTCACATGACCAAGATTTAAAACTAATTACACAAATGTTTTTTTATTTAAGATTGGGATTTGTGAAGCAGTGATGAGTTTAAATAGAAAACGCTTGAAGAAAGGAATTTAAACTCATTTAAAGCTTTCAATTTCTGTCTTAAACTGCATCAAGAAGCAGATTGTGTCAATGGTGCCAAAGTTTTTCCTGCTGCTGAAAATAATGACAAAAAAAGAGTATTTACTCAGGCAAAGAAAAGCTTTACATGTACAGGACCCGTCACCATCTCTACCTCCATCGAGGAGCAGACCAACGTGATGTCATCATCTCCATCTGACTGAGGAAAACCCAGGGTTTTGACAAGGAAACCCTTGTCCAAGTCATTCAGAGAGATGCAGAAACATAGTATCCACAAATGCTAGATTAAAACTGTTAGGAGTCACAAATACACAGTTGGAGAACTCCCATCAGCCCACAGGAACTCTGCCATGTTTAGAGACACCCAAAGGTAACGTGTTTGCTGCAGGTGGATTTAAGGGGCGGGTCCATTTCCTGCCCCGTCAGCAAGTTTAAACGCACAAATCTGCCTGAAATTAAACATTTATTTGTTTTAAAGACTCATTATGGTGGTGGGGGTGTGGGATCTTAAATAATCCTGGGGGCCGTGCTGTTAGAGGCAGCAAAGCCAACAATCGTAGAGTGTCCTGTGGCAGACAAGACCAATGTTAAAAGAATATAAGCAGCTCAAATGCCCCTTCAAGTCCCATTCTGATCATCGTCAAATGTTTTTTTAATTAGTTCATTAAGGCTTTTCTTTGTTCTTTATGGCATCTTGAAGAAATCCGATCCCAAACTGAACCTGATTCTAATCAATCATGTTTGCTAAAACAAACTCTGCTATCAGTCGACACTAACTAATGCTTCACTTCAGGAGCTCTAAACTGGAACGGACAGTTCCGGTTTGAAATAATATCCAAGTCCCCAGTTCCTCTGCTTTGTCATAAATTTAAATCTTTACTGAAGTTTGGTGGCAGCATAGATAGATAGTTATTACTTTATTTGTTTTTGTCACATGTGCAATGAATTTTAAGAAATGCTCTTTGGTCAGTGCATCATTCATGCATTAGAAAAAACCTTAAATAATTTACACTTCATAAATATGAACTAAAATCATTTAGTTATTAAAAACTAAAAAAATACAATAACTTTTTTCAAATTTTAGCCGTGTAGTCTGAACATGACTCCTTTAACATGCATTTCATCTTTGTGATCACGGGCCAATTGTTGTGTTTTTTTGTTAACGTGCTAAAAATCAATAAACCTACGTATAAAAAATAAAACTAATTCATAATAACTAAAAAGTCATCATCAAGTTCTACTCCAATAATCTTTTCATCTATTTTCAAAGGGTTTCCAAAGCTCATTTAATGATGATCATGACTGTGTTTCTGCAGACGATTGG
This sequence comes from Oryzias latipes, assembly GCF_053564925.1. NCBI lineage: Eukaryota > Metazoa > Chordata > Actinopteri > Beloniformes > Adrianichthyidae > Oryzias > Oryzias latipes. The sequence continues at coordinate 24,305,804 of NC_136259.1, forward strand.
TAGACATTCACCTCTGAGGTGGAGCAGAGCAGCCCCACCCACCTTCCCCTCCTAGTCACTGAGAGCTCTCTGTTTAGATGTTCTCCCGCTAGCTTACAGCCCCTGAACACATCAGAATCAGTATCAGGAAATATTAAAGAAAGGTCTGCTATATTACCCGGAATGGCATCACCGAGGTACCACCACTGAGCAACGCCCAGGGGTGGGGCTCCGACTGGGCTAAGCCAGAAAAGTTATGTGGGATCACTTTCCTACAAACCACAAGTCCAGATCCAGGTCTAGAGGGCCAGCGTCCTACAGATTATACCAGTAAGGAGTCTAAAAAACAGCCCGCCAATGAAATTTCTCAGTCAACACGCCTGGCAATCAAACAGAAGCTACAGTGCTGGTCACATAATGCGTTATTAGAAATAAGAATAATAATCTCCAGATATAAAAAAGGCAACAGTCTCTTATAGTACAGTAGGTGCTACTCTTTACCTGTAAATACTAGTATTTCTGTACTGATCTTAGTATTTGATCTCAATTGTCTTTTACATTCTATGCGTCTTCTCAATGATTGGCCAAGAAAACATGAATATGAAGCTAATAAAAGGCCCTTTAAAAGCCAGAACAGTATGAACCTCTAGTTGCAAACGGAAAAAAAAGGCTTTTTTTTCTGTACACTGTATCAAACAGGTTGATTTTTTCATCGGCAATGTGGAGCTGAAGGACTGAAACGAGGACGTTCATTTAAAATTTATGGTAATGCACATTTTATATTCAATTTTAAGTCTGATTGAAACATTGTCTTCAGAAGTGCCGTGGCAGTTTGTTGTTGCCCGCGTTCCTGCATCAAGGCGCCCTCCACAGACGCGACACATTTTCATGCCGGTGTCATTTTTGCTTCATCACATTCGCTCTATTTCCCATGTTTTCCTTCAATTAATCAGCGTGTTTGTTCCATCCGAAAGAGGAAAACCTACTTGAAAATGCACTTTGGTAAAATTCTTGCTCTGCCTCAGCTTGTGGACTCACGACGCGCTGCACGAATCCCCGTGTGCACCGTGTGATTTGGAGCTTATGGCAGCGGTTTGTACTGTAAAGAGGAAAAGCTGGGAGTCCTCGGCGGCTGTTGGGCGAGGAAAGAGAAAGAGGAGGCAGAGAGGCTCCTCTGGAGATAAGACTTGCTGACTTAATCCTCTTGATGAAGCCTCAGCCTTCGCACCGCTCTGTTTATCTGCCATTCAAAGGCTCCAACAGGACCGGATGGGAACATGGAAAATAGATTAGGCTGCTCCTGTCTAAACACCTCACGTTTACGGCGGTAAGCACACAGACAGTGACAGAGGTTGACATGGCGGATGACAAATGCCGTATCAATGAAAATAAACAATATGGAGTGGAAGCCAAGTGTTTCATCAGAGTAATGAGTTTCAACATTTCGGTTTTACATTTTCCAATGGAATTTCGATATTAGGAATGGAATTCGGTCAAAGGTTTTGAAAATTAGAAGTGGCGGCCAGCAGGATCCACCCACTTTTATCAGGATCCACCCACTTTTATTGAGGCATCTGACTGGCCAGTTTATAGATTGAATAACTTCAACTACAGAATGTTGTAACGCCGGAGCTTTAGCTCCATTGTTTTAATTCTTTTGACTACCGTAACTCTTGTTACAATAATGTTTCTGAAGGGAGATCAAAGTAGAGAAGTGTTCATACAATCAATCTAAAAATCTTTATTGTGTCGTGGTAAAAAACGTAAAGCCAATTAAAAAGCTGCTTTTCTCAGTGTCAGATTCAGAGTCACGTTGATCATGCAAATGATTTATGAGTTTTCTTTTTTTTTCCTTTTCCAGTGTTAAATGGTTAATAATGTATCAGATCAAAAAATTCTGACCAATAGAATGACAGAGTAACAGCTGTTTATTTCTCAATAGAAGTCTATTATTATTTCCTGTTTGGAATGCCAGGGGGGGCGGGGTCATTCCGTCCAGTTCTCAAATACAGTTAATGGTTTGAAGACTATTTATGTAAGCTGTTTTGGTTTGAAATAAGGGACCTTAACTGTGGTGTCCCCCAGGGTTCTGTTCTTGGACCCTTTCCACCTGTACCTTTGCCTGGCATATCGCGATGGATGCACCCCCCCATGACACCATTCATACAATGCTTGAGTGACGTTGGTCATCACTTCCAACATAACCCCCACTGAAAGGAAACTTTTGTTTTGCAACTTTAAATTTGACGTGCATCTTACTGCCAGGAAGTTTAAATGGTCAGATGTAGTTTTTGCCATTCTCAACTTCTGTCAAAAGATAAAACGTGTGTCTTTTATGGATTAAACGGCTATTTGTGCTAAACGACTTTTTATCACAACCTAAAATCATAATTACTGTTTGTCCAGTGTGCAGCACTGTGTCTTAAGGAGAACAGGAACACGAAACTCCAATTCTGGCCTTTTTACATCATTCTTTTAAAGTTGATAATACGATCTAAATTGACCGTCTCCACTGTACAGAATGAATCCACTTTTTCTGGAGTCAGTTTCAGCCTGTTGCTGTGGCGATGAGACGGTAAGTTTGTGAGTTCAGATTATCCGACACTCTAAAAAAAATCCACTCTTCCATCAGAATTTCTTGAATTCTCTGCTTTTTTCTTTTTCTGTAAATTTAAGTTTAGAACTTTAAAAAAGGCTACGAGAACAAAATAAACCAAATCTCTTTTCCTAAGACAGCAACTGTTAGATCAGCATGTATATCACTTAAAAACAGGCTATCAATAGTGTAGTTTTACATCCTCATTTGAGCCTCCACTATAGATGGAGTCTTCAGTGAATCAAACCAATGAGACCCAGACATGTAGATGAACGATAAAAGGTACTTCAAGTTACCATTCACTAACATTTGGAAATAGCTTAATTAGCTCTGATGACTCATCGTTATGCTTTGAGGTTATAAGCATCTCAGTTTATCAGTCAGATTGAATTGGAATACATTAGGCCAGAAGACTAAATGCAGTTTAAGTTGTTTTTGTTTACACAAATCCTGATTTCTTTTTCAAGACTTTACCTTAAATGTTTACAAATGTGTGCTTCCACTTCTGCTGTCCATTCAAATCTAAAACCTTCAGGAAGGTTGATGAGGCCAACATGGGAAAGACTAAAGAGCCAACAGTGGATTTAAGGTAGAAGATTGTAGACCTGCACAGGACCAGAATGGACAACTAAACCATCAGCAAGAAGCTGGGGGTAAAGTACCAAAAAACAAAAACACGACCATGAATCTACCTATAGGTCTGGGGATCTCACCTGGTGGGGTTTGAGACGCTTTTATGAATTCAATGTTTTTATTCCCCACATAAAAATAAACTTTTAAATGTGATTTCAGCTTTTAAATGAATATCAAAACATTTGGTTTCTTGACATGTATGCCGTCTAAAAGTTGACCACTAAAGTAGTTATTTGCAAACATTTTACCCAAGGTAAGGATATAAAAGAAAATGATGAGTACAACCACTGCAGAGGGCGAATAATTACATGGACATTGTTTGCCCCCAAAACTGCTACGTCTGCCCCTGGTGCAGCCCCATCTGAAGTTTGCCAAAGAACACCTTCCTAATGTAAAGAGTGATTGGGAGAAGGTGCTATGTGGACAGATGAGACCCACATGATGCCAACACTCGTTGGCATCAAGTCAACCCGTCGTGTTTGGAGTAAGAGAAATGTTGCCTATGACCCCAAGAACACCACCCCCACTGTCAAGCATGGAGGTAGAAAGATTATGGTTTGGGAGTGTATGTGAGGATGGCCAGAGCTACGTACTATCAAATCCTGAGGTCTACCAAGGAATGGCTGAAGACTCACGTCAAGGTCATGGAGTGGCCCAGTCAGTCTCTGGACCTCCATCCTTTAGAAAACCTCTGGAGAGAACTGAAGCTCAGAGCCGCTAAGCAACAGTCACCAAATCTGAATGATTTAGAAGTCATTTGTAAAGACAAACGGACCAAAACTCCTCCTGACGTGCAGAAACCTGGTCATCAACTCCAAGAAATGTCTGAGCTGATAATAAGGTTTTTGCAAGCAAGTACCAAGTCTTTCCAACAAGACTGTTCACACACTTATTTCTCTCAATGAAATACACATAAATGTATAGAAATTCCAGACTGTCAATTTCTTATGAATTTTTTTGTTTAGTTGCCACACCTACAACATTTAGCAAGAGATCAAGAACGTATTTACTCCACTACAAAAAGCATACACTTTGTTTTATGAATGTTTATGATTAATGTGTTGTTTTCTGAGAGTGACCTTTTTCTATTTTTTTGTCCTTTTGGTTGTTCAGTATTTTCGTTTAATCAGCCCAAATATGGCAAATCCTCATTTATCATTAAATACACATTCCAGCCTAGTTTGCTTGTTTTTTTTATACCAGCATTTCTGTTAAAATGCAGTCAAAATTTTGCTGCTAAAATAGTTTTTTTTTTTTTAATTTAAGAGCCTCCAACAGTCCTGAAGTTGCTGAGTTAGCCAGCTAAAGGACGGGAACATGTCAAGGAAAAGTTGCACATTAGCTGGCTGCCAAGAAGACGACGCATCAGCTCACAGGCTTTCAAAGGCTGGTGGTGTTAGAAAAATTACAAATCTGTGCTTTAAAAAGGCAGCTGTGTTTTTTTTCACAATTCTCACTTTTCTCGGGTTCTTCTCTGACACATCCATCATGTCTCACAGCGGAAAACTACAAGCACAACTGCTGACGCTGAAAGGTGAGACTGACAGCGCACAACTAAACAGGAATATCAGTTCTGTTCTTGGAGGTTAGAAAATAACCTGCTTAGTATTAATAGCAGCCACGAGAGCAGCATTTGATTCAATGTAGGATACCTGTTCATACTTTTAGCTTTCTGCAGAACAAACATGCTCTGTAGAACCCAGATGTTCTTCATTTGTTGACACATTGTCGGTAACACTAAGACCTCAAAGGGCACAACCAGATGTCATTTGGTGAGTTTCTGGTGGATTTGTGTCTGATGTTTGGCAGCCACATTTGTGAGGTAAATGTAATTTCCCGTGCCTCCCAAGGATGGATCAAAGTGACTCACAGCAAATCTTACCATTCAAACTGTTTTAAATTAAAATTGTGATGCAATGCTTTTAACCTAAACTCACAGACCGAGGTTTAGCTTCAAGGGAAGAAGGCCAAGACGGGATTTACTGATGTCCGCCTCTCTGGTAGGATAAAGGCGTTCCCTGCCAACCTGACACATATGACCCTTTAAAAATGTCAAAGGATCTCCTGGTTGGACATGTTTTATCTGAAATCTTTCTAGAATGCCTTTTTGTCTCCAAACCACCACAATAGAGTCTTTTGAATGTAGAAACAACAACTTTCACTAAAGGATCAACCAATTCCTGGCAAAGCTTTCACCAGTTTTGGTAAAATTCTACTTAAAGTCAAAACTTCCCGTTACTTGAAGTTTCCTTAAGTCTCATGACTCATCGTGGCGGTGTAAGTTTTTGAGTTGTCTGGGTCTGTGGAGGGTTGTAGAGAGGAGCAGCTGCATCTTAAGATGAGCGTAGGTGTGAGGAGATATCAAGGACTGTCAAGATAATGGAATGTACCATTGTCATGGATGTTGTAAGTGTATTGAGAAGTATTCCTCAAAGACACCGCCCTAGGTAATGCACGTTCTAGTGGCCACTTTCAATGAAAATACTATAAACGCGTTTCAGGGTTCCACATCCAAAACTCCTGCTTTAGCGTGTAGCTACAAATCTTTCTACGACTGTTTTTGGGCTCTACATTCAAAATGTGCGTCAATTAAAAGTTAAACCAGTTGAACTTTGAAGAGTCAGAGACTCTGATTTGGTAGTGATAGACAGATGGTGTCCCTTTTCATTCACAGAAGTAACAACTATTTAAATGTAATCATGACGGAGAAATTAATAATGGTGGTTTGCACCCGACTGGAAGTATGTAACAACAAGTTTTTCATATATCTGAACAGAGCTGTGATAGAAAAACCCTGGAGCTAGATTTGTGAGTTTTGCAACGCTTTGACATTTTGCAGCAAGCCTCTTCCAACTGTAGGTTAAGAACATGCAATAGTAAACATTAAAAGAAGAAAAAGAAGCCCCTCCCTGCTTGTCCAGTGTGAACAGCATGGGCTTATTAAGAACCTGTGTTGAATGCATTCTTGAACGTCACGTCTGGTATGTTTGTACCTCCAGGCTCATATCTATGTCATACTATGCTGTCGTACAGTAGTTACTAGTCATTAGTAAGGTGTGTGTACTGGTTTCTAACTGAAACCGAACAAATGCCAAACACTTGGGGTATTTGACACCCAACTGCCCGTAGGACGCCCGACCAAACTACACCCTGATAGTCCAATTTCCTAACAGCCAGGCTGCCTCACAAGGACCATGCACTTATCTTGAGAACAGCACTAATACACTGCTTGCGCAATTTGAAGGATTTTGGGGCTGTCAAAAGAAAAGTCTGAATAATACGCCCTACTACACCCATCCATTTTCTCTCTACAGGTTCACTGAGCGGCCTACGACCTTGACATTTCGTGCAGAACACCTGCGCTCTCTGTACAGGTTTGACTACTTTTTGCCCGCGGCCACACCGTATCCACCCGTAAGGGGGGTTTGGACTAAGGCTCTAAGACTTGAAGCTTGACTTGGACCTGTGATGAGAGACTTTAAACTGGACTCCAACCCGAAGATAGGAGGCTTGATTTCAATTGACCCATCTTAGCCTTGAGGCTCAAACCTTTAAGATCCTCATTCCACAGTTCCACTATTCCATAGTTTTAAATCAAAGCTGAGATTTGAGGAGAAAGTCACTTTTAACTGTACCTGTTTTACATGAGTTCTAATTTTTATTTATGTTTTTAATGTTGACATTTTTATTGTAAATGTAATTTATTGTTTCCCCCCTAGCCAGGACTCCCTCGAAAAAGAGATTCTTAATCTCAATGGGACAATTCCTGGGTAAATAAAGGTTAAATAAAAAATTTTATTTAGAACAGAAAAAACCTCTGAGCCTCTCTGTCAAACTAAAAATGAAAAAAGGTCTGCTGGCGATAAGATGATGGGCATTAATAAAACGTCATCACTTTTATTTGCTTGATAAAATTATTATCTTTGTGTGTAAAAAAGAGAATAATAAACATGTTTTCCTGTGAGTGTCATATCATTTCCTAACTTGAGCAGAGAGTCAACACATGCAACATGTGCTGGAACACTTGCAAAACAGCTTTCAAGTTAGATTGATGCCCTGGGAGGCGGACACATTCATTCACCATTAATTGGCTGTCGAAGTACAAGTCATTCATGGAATTTGAATTTTGGCAATTCCATCAGGTCATGCTTTTTCATTTGTCATATCTGTTCGCAGGCATTTATAGAAATGCATTCGAGTCAAATTCCACTGTTTGCCATCAATTCAGAGGCAATTCTGTGCTTGTAAATGGTGGAGATGGAAGAGGGGATGTGTCTATTACAGCTGGTTTGGCACTGAATGAGCTCCATATGTATTTACGCTCTGCTTTTGTGTGTGCGCAGGAGTGTGTTGTCACTGTGTACAAATGCCAGAGGGGCACGATGGCAGAAATTAAAGAAAGAATGCAGCATATTTGCAGAGTCTGTCTGGACTTGAGGCAGATGTGTGATGATAAATGGACTGAAAGCCAAACTCGCTGAGCTTACAACCAGTAATTAGTTTTTAATTGACAGCCATTAAAGATCCCCGTTCCCCACCCTGATTATCTGTTGCAGAGCTGTGATCTCCAAGCAGCTTTTCTTCCCCGTATTATTTTCTCCCCTTGTGCTGAGTTGCATTATTTCTATCTTTTATGCACAATACCTTCAGCCAACAAGTCCTAGCCCTTGGCAGGCAAAACAGACATCACTCATGATGACAAGTAAAATGAAAAAATGATCTCTTTGTCAAAGGTTGGAATATTACAGGTTTTCCTACATAGTGGAAACATTTCAAACTTTTTAATTTCTATGTAAAAGGCAGCAACTTTACATGTAAACCTTCAACGGTTGGCAATTTGGACACAAAGGTGCTGACAGTTATGACATTAGCTTTAATAATGTCACTGGTTCACTTCAGATTGGTGATTTTTCTAAGGATATAAAGAGACTGCTGACAACAACACCATTGGAGACCAACTCCATTCATCGCATTTCAGGCAACTAACAATATCTTTAAAGGAAAAACAAGAAATCACAGTGTTGGCTGCCCATCCTCACTCCTGCATGAGAGCAACAACAGGTGGAAACACACACTCACCAGCCATCTTTTTAGGTACACTTGTCCGACTGCTTGGTAGCACAAAGTTCTAATCAGCCAATGGATGGTTGGGTCAGAATTGGGCATTACCATCATGAAAGCATGGATCCATCCTGGTTTGTATCAATTGTTCAGGCTGGTGGTGCAATAGTATGTGGGGATATTTTCTTGGCTCGCTTTGGGCCCCTTAGTACCAGTTGAGCATGGTCCTAACAGCACAGCCTCCCTGAGTATTGCTGCTGACCATGGCCATCCCTTTCTGACCACAGTGTACCATCTTCTGATGGTTACTTCCAGCAGGATAAGGTGCCATGTCATAAAGCTGGAGTCATCTCAGACTGATTTCTTACACATGAGATCGAGTTCTCTGGACCAAAATGGCCTCCACAGTCACCAGAACTCAACCCAAATGAGAACCTTTGGGATGTGGTGGAATGGGAGATCGCCATCATGGATGTGCAGCTGAGAAATCTGCAGCAACTGCGTGATTCTGTCATGTCGATGTGAACCAAACTCTGTGAGGAATGTTTCCAGAACCTTATTGAATCGATGCCACCAAGGATTAAGGCAGTTCTGAAGAAGCTTCAGCAAGGTCTTCAGTGAAAAAAGACGCTATGGTAAAGTGGCACCAGGATGACGAGACATGGTCAGAGACATGCTCATTTTATTCTAAAACCCTGGACTTATTTTTCTGTCAATGTTTGAACTTTGAGAGTTTGAAAGAGAGAAAAGTGTAAAAATGTTCAACGTTCCATTTCGAAAACTTGTTGAATGCAGAGTAAAAATCATGGCTTTCATTGTACTTGTCAGTGTTGCTGAGGCAGAAAATGCAGAATAACAGTATATTTCCAGGTATTTTACTACACTCTAAATGTTAATGTACATTGAACGGTTGGCGTCCGTTAATGGAGGGGAAATACAATCTCATATGTCTAAACACATATTTAGACTTTTTTTTTCCTAATAATTGCCATCCCTCTTTGCTTGATTGTAGACTGAGAGCCAAGAACCTCTGCATCTTCACATGAGCTTAGATAATTAAATGTGCCACGGATTCAGAAGTAATTCATTTTATGCAACCAAATAGTTGCTTATTACAATAGAAAATTAAAGATGAAACGTGAGTCAGCTCTGAAACAGTGGTTACGTTTGGAGTCTTACGTTTAAGTATGCGCGGTTTTCCCGGCATAGCTTCAATTTTAGAAAACAGATGAAAGGCAGAAATGTACTAAAAATAATAAAACTGGTGATTTTATGGATAATTTGTAAATACTTCAAGCTTTCTATGTATTTTTCTATGTAATGGTCCCTCTTTACTGCTACAGATCGAGTCGTAGATGGCATCTTTTTTCTGGAATTGCCCCTTCATGTGGAATATACAAATATAATTTAGTCAACCCCAATCAAGAAATGATGTGCACAGTTTTTAGAAGGTGCTAGGGGCCGTATGTCATTGATTTTATTCAAGGAGCCTGCAGGCCAGTGAAAACTTTAGGCCAAATTTGGCCCAAGAGCCGGACTTTGGACATCACTGCAAAAATGTCCATTTATGATTAATAAGTACACCGTCAAAAGAGTTTTAATATCTTTAGTATTTTAATTAATGTAATAATTGGTATCTGAAATGGGTTTGATAGTTCTATGCTTTGTCATTTTAATTGCAGTTCTAAATTATTTTTAAATGCTTGAAATCAATCAATCAAATCAAATGCAGAATTTGTCACAGAAGTGAAAGCATTTGGTTTATTTATCACAGACTGTCAACATTCCATCATAATCTTGTTGGCATTTTCTCAATTTGCAACATGCAGCGGTGATTCATCTCCATGTACAAGGTCTTATGAGGCAAATTGGTTCAAAGCATTTTATCATCTGGCTCCAGAACTCAAATTAACCACATGGCCACTTTTGTTAACCCTTAAACGGTGGAGCAGGAAATCCCAGATGCTCTTCGACTTACTGTAACGAGTACAACAGAGCTAAAACTTTGACGTTAAAGTGTTAAAAACATTCATGAAAAGTAGTGGTGTATTATAATTTGTGGTTGACGATATGATTCATAGTCAATTTGATCTGATTGACTGACCTAAAATGGTTTCAGGACGTCTTGATCCAAACTTTAACCAGTGTGACTCAGGGAGAAATACCTGGGTTCTGACAGTTCAGGTGAGTTTGTGGAATGATGGACTGATCAGTCTTTGCTGACATCATGTGTGCTGTCTGCTGTGATGCACTTGGTCATTTCTACGATATAATAAAATAAACGTACCATCCCTCAATCCATTTGGTAATTTCCAATATCGATATAATTAATTTATTTCATATGGAAATGATTTAGAATGGTTAACAGCTTGCCTCCGGACAGAATAATCTGGTTGGATAAATCGATTCATCAGTGAACTGATTAATTGTTACACACCTAATAAAATGATTACAAGTTTTGTCCCAGCAGAATGCTGCTGCAGTGAAACGAGATAATTCATTTCATCAGTGAGTTAATTTCTGTTTTTTTCTTTTGAATTCTGAAAAGCTCAAGCAGGGAAGAAGTGTCAGACTGATGGGTGTCAGCAGGACCGTGACACTTTGCTTTTGCCTTTGTGAGGTGGTGCTGTCAGTGTGACAGTGTATTACTGCCACAGACTCTCAGGCATATGTGAGGAGCTTCCATCTCTTAAGTCTTCATGGTTATTCATGAGCAGCCTGTCTATTCACTGCTTCATCATTGTTTTCCTAAGGGATCAACACTAAACAGCCAAAGACACACTCGCAACTTTCAGCTCAACTGTCTTTAGCCAAGCTAGCATTTAGCACCATCAGAGGCCTTTTTAAAAATGTCCCTACATTTAAAAAAGTCCTACATTTGTTTTTTGTGCAAAATTCAGTTATGAACCATTGACTGTATCAGAGAACTGGACTGAGTGTGACGTAAAAAAAAAAATGGCTTACCTCTGGGCTCCACCAAAATGAAGCCAATTTAGTCGCCATTTTTCTGCAATACGGATGCCGCCATGTAGGAGCCAGCAGACAGTGATTGGTCCGAGTCAGTCTGAGTTAATGTTTATGTAGCAACCACTCACCAATCAGGAGCTTGTTGAAAGTCCAGTGAAAGCGCGCTCAGAAAAGACGTTTGAGGTGGGGGCCAGTGTGGACCCATATCCTCCAATTGATGCATCTTATTGGTCAGTGAAAAACTTAAATAACTTGCAATAAAGAAAGAAATGTATTAAAAAACGAGTATTATCAAGATTGTCTTAAAAAAAGGTATTGGATCTAGAATGGTTATTCTAATCAATAAAATGACCGAGTAATAGCTGTGTTTTTCTTTCTTTCTAGAAAAGTCGATAGTATTTTGGCTTTGTGGAGCCAGTCTTGACTTCTTGGGTACTTCCTGTTTGAAATGCCAGGGGGGGGGGAAGTCACTCAGTCCAGTTCTCTCATATATATATATATATATATATATATATATATATATATATATATATATATATATATATATATATATATATCCCTTAAACAGCATAGCATTTGCTCCAGTGTTAACGTTCTTTGGACCAACATAACTCTTCAACCGTTTGTGCAATAAACTTAATTTCGGTGGAATCTTGAGCAGAAGTTATTATAAATATATTTTTTACTTCATCAGAATCTGGTGATTCACATTGATGGTGTGAACAGCCCAGGAGTTATGGAAGCCCAAAGAGGCCAATCTGTGTGCTGCCGGTAATATCTCCAGTTCTTCACATTTAACTGATGTAGCCAACCAAGTCATTAGCATTTCATTTAACCCTTTTAAGTATTTTATACGATTTTTTTTTCCGATTTCAGCCATATTTATTTTCGATACTGATAATCTGGCAAATTATCAAATCGTTCTCATAGCTCCACACTCTGATGTATTTTATCTTTGCCAAACTAGATTTAATTTAGCATTAGAAGCCCTTCTTTGTTTTTAACTCAGCTACCTTAGCTTTTAAAGTATAGTTGATCATTTTTAGTACTGTGATAAACTGAGCTGATTTTTATTCAGCTTTTTTGTTTTCAAACAATTCATTTTTAAACACTTGTTTACCACATTTTATCCAACATTTTTTTGTTTTTTAGTGGATGTTGCACAGTTTAGTCATTTATCCTACTTTTTATTTAACATATGATTTTTTTTGTTTACAAGAAATATGAAGTAACTTGGGAAAAAACAACAAGAAAAAGACTTTTTAATTCTGTGTTTCAATGTTGATATGATGATTTAAAAAAAAGTGTACCTGTTTTAATTTGTCAAATGGAGAAGTCACATTTCTAAAATATTTTTTTAAGAAAACAAAACCATCATCATAGGTCCTGTGATCAATCATAACTGATCACACATCTCAGAAAAACTTGGCACTAAATGTTACTCTGGAACTCCAGAAGCTGAATTCCAAAACGGACCCAACTGAAAGGAGCTTTGAATGTACAGAAGCATGTGGACAGATGGGACCGCGGCGGCTGCTGGAGAGATTCGGAGCTGCTGATGTGTTTGAGAGGTGGAGGGCCGGCATTATTAGAGGTCATCTCTGTGGATAACAGAGGCAGAGTTCAGCGCTCAGCGGTGCCAGGCAATTTACCTCCATGAAAAATAGATGCAGCGCAAAAATGAAGTGACACATGCACTTACGGAGACAGGCAAGCGGCCAAACTGTTTGTGAGAAACCCGAGCAGATTTGTACCCGTTTGTGCATGCAAAAGAACAAAAGAAACAGCAATAAATGCTGGAACAGGGATTTGTTTCTGACATAGCACCAGGTCATCCCTGTATAGACCTTGATCCGGCTGCACCAACAGGTAGGGCTGTGGATCGTAACTCAATTCACGATTCCCAGATCAAACCACAATTCTTACTATTCAACATGTGTTTGAATGGCTGCTTTATGTTTGTCTTGTTACTAGATGCTTGAACATTAAAATCAATTATACATATACTTGATCAGGATCAATACAACCGATAAAAACACGAGGATTTAAAAAGAAAGAAATGTTATTTTGATTTTAAACAGGCTTCTCGGTCAACTTCCTGGTTAACTTCAGCTGTAAACAAAACGTAAAAATCACTGTTGCTGTAGATCATTTAATCCTGAAAATGTTTTTCCATCCTCACAGTTTAGCTACCTACAGTTCCAGTAGATCGATGACAAGAAGGCAGTAAATAAAGACACCGCAACACCTCAATAGAAATGGAAACACTAGAGAAAAACAGTCCTGTCATCTAAACCGATAGTTTCAAACACAAAAACATGTTTCACTAACTGGCCTTTTTTAACTTTAGCAAAAACAATCTACCACAATTTTAATAATATTCTTGATTTTAATATTTATTGTCTTTTCCTATTCAGATTATTGACTATATTTAAAATAACGTATTTCTTACTCTTTTTTTTTTTTTACTTTTCTCTTTAGGGGTCGCCACAGCGGTCAGCTTCCTGCATCATCTACCAGCAGCTACCTTCATGTCTTCTGCATCATCTACCAGCAGCTACCTTCATGTCTTCTGCATCATCTACCAGCAGCTACCTTCATGTCTCCCGCATCATCTACCAGCAGCTACCTTCATGTCTCCTGCATCTTCTACCAGCAGCTACCTTCATGTCTCCTGCATCATTTACCAGCAGCTACCTTCATGTCTCCTGCATCCTCTACCAGCAGCTACCTTCATGTCTCCTGCATCATCTACCAGCAGCTACCTTCATGTCTCCTGCATCCTCTACCAGCAGCTACCTTCATGTCTTCTGCATCCTCTACCAGCAGCTACCTTCATGTCTTCTGCATCCTCTACCAGCAGCTACCTTCATGTCTTCTGCATCATCTACCAGCAGCTACCTTCATGTCTCCTGCATCATCTACCAGCAGTTACATTCATGTCTCCTGCATCCTCTACCAGCAGCTACCTTCATGTCTTCTGCATCATCTACCAGCAGCTACCTTCATGTCTCCTGCATCATCTACCAGCAGCTACCTTCATGTCTCCTGCATCCTCTACCAGCAGCTACCTTCATGTCTTCTGCATCCTCTACCAGCAGCTACCTTCATGTCTTCTGCATCCTCTACCAGCAGCTACCTTCATGTCTCCTGCATCCTCTACCAGCAGCTACCTTCATGTCTCCTGCATCCTCTACCAGCAGCTACCTTCATGTCTTCTGCATCCTCTACCAGCAGCTACCTTCATGTCTTCTGCATCCTCTACCAGCAGCTACCTTCATGTCTCCTGCATCCTCTACCAGCAGCTACCTTCATGTCTTCTGCATCCTCTACCAGCAGCTACCTTCATGTCTTCTGCATCATCTACCAGCAGCTACCTTCATGTCTTCTGCATCATCTACCAGCAGCTACCTTCATGTCTTCTGCATCATCTACCAGCAGCTACCTTCATGTCTTCTGCATCCTCTACCAGCAGCTACCTTCATGTCTCCTGCATCATCTACCAGCAGCTACCTTCATGTCTCCTGCATCATCTACCAGCAGCTACCTTCATGTCTCCTGCATCATCTACCAGCAGCTACCTTCATGTCTTCTGCATCATCTACCAGCAGCTACCTTCATGTCTCCTGCATCATCTACCAGCAGCTACCTTCATGTCTTCTGCATCATCTACCAGCAGCTACCTTCATGTCTCCTGCATCCTCTACCAGCAGCTACCTTCATGTCTTCTGCATCATCTACCAGCAGCTACCTTCATGTCTCCTGCATCCTCTACCAGCAGCTACCTTCATGTCTTCTGCATCCTCTACCAGCAGCTACCTTCATGTCTTCTGCATCATCTACCAGCAGCTACCTTCATGTCTCCTGCATCATCTACCAGCAGTTACATTCATGTCTCCTGCATCCTCTACCAGCAGCTACCTTCATGTCTTCTGCATCATCTACCAGCAGCTACCTTCATGTCTCCTGCATCATCTACCAGCAGTTACATTCATGCCTCCTGCATCCTCTACCAGCAGCTACCTTCATGTCTTCTGCATCATCTACCAGCAGCTACCTTCATGTCTTCTGCATCCTCTACCAGCAGCTACCTTCATGTCTCCTGCATCCTCTACCAGCAGCTACCTTCATGTCTCCTGCATCATCTACCAGCAGCTACCTTCATGTCTTCTGCATCATCTACCAGCAGCTACCTTCATGTCTTCATCATCATCTACCAGCAGCTACCTTCATGTCTTCTGCATCCTCTACCAGCAGCTACCTTCATGTCTTCTGCATCCTCTACCAGCAGCTACCTTCATGTCTTCTGCATCCTCTACCAGCAGCTACCTTCATGTCTTCTGCATCCTCTACCAGCAGCTACCTTCATGTCTCCTGCATCCTCTACCAGCAGCTACCTTCATGTCTCCTGCATCATCTACCAGCAGCTACCTTCATGTCTCCTGCATCATCTACCAGCAGCTACATTCATGTCTCCTGCATCCTCTACCAGCAGCTACCTTCATGTCTCCTGCATCATCTACCAGCAGCTACCTTCATGTCTCCTGCATCCTCTACCAGCAGCTACCTTCATGTCTTCTGCATCCTCTACCAGCAGCTACCTTCATGTCTTCTGCATCATCTACCAGCAGCTACCTTCATGTCTTCTGCATCCTCTACCAGCAGCTACCTTCATGTCTTCTGCATCCTCTACCAGCAGCTACCTTCATGTCTCCTGCATCCTCTACCAGCAGCTACCTTCATGTCTCCTGCATCCTCTACCAGCAGCTACCTTCATGTCTCCTGCATCATCTACCAGCAGCTACCTTCATGTCTTCTGCATCATCTACCAGCAGCTACCTTCATGTCTTCTGCATCATCTACCAGCAGCTACCTTCATGTCTCCTGCATCCTCTACCAGCAGCTACCTTCATGTCTTCTGCATCATCTACCAGCAGCTACCTTCATGTCTCCTGCATCATCTACCAGCAGCTACCTTCATGTCTCCTGCATCCTCTACCAGCAGCTACCTTCATGTCTCCTGCATCCTCTACCAGCAGCTACCTTCATGTCTTCTGCATCCTCTACCAGCAGCTACCTTCATGTCTTCTGCATCATCTACCAGCAGCTACCTTCATGTCTCCTGCATCATCTACCAGCAGTTACATTCATGTCTCCTGCATCCTCTACCAGCAGCTACCTTCATGTCTTCTGCATCATCTACCAGCAGCTACCTTCATGTCTTCTGCATCATCTACCAGCAGCTACCTTCATGTCTTCTGCATCATCTACCAGCAGCTACCTTCATGTCTTCTGCATCCTCTACCAGCAGCTACCTTCATGTCTTCTGCATCATCTACCAGCAGCTACCTTCATGTCTTCATCATCATCTACCAGCAGCTACCTTCATGTCTTCTGCATCATCTACCAGCAGCTACCTTCATGTCTTCTGCATCATCTACCAGCAGCTACCTTCATGTCTCCTGCATCCTCTACCAGCAGCTACCTTCATGTCTTCTGCATCCTCTACCAGCAGCTACCTTCATGTCTTCTGCATCCTCTACCAGCAACTACCTTCATGTCTCCTGCATCATCTACCAGCAACTACCTTCATGTCTTCTGCATCCTCTACCAGCAGCTACCTTCATGTCTTCTGCATCCTCTACCAGCAGCTACTTTCATGTCTTCTGCATCCTCTACCAGCAGCTACCTTCATGTCTCCTGCATCATCTACCAGCAGCTACCTTCATGTCTTCTGCATCCTCTACCAGCAGCTACTTTCATGTCTTCTGCATCCTCTACCAGCAGCTACCTTCATGTCTTCTGCATCCTCTACCAGCAGCTACTTTCATGTCTTCTGCATCCTCTACCAGCAGCTACCTTCATGTCTCCTGCATCATCTACCAGCAGCTACCTTCATGTCTTCTGCATCCTCTACCAGCAGCTACCTTCATGTCTTCTGCATCCTCTACCATCAGCTACCTTCATGTCTCCTGCATCATCTACCAGCAGCTACCTTCATGTCTTCTGCATCATCTACCAGCAGCTACCTTCATGTCTTCTGCATCCTCTACCAGCAGCTACCTTCCTGTTTTCTGCATCCTCTACCAGCAGCTACCTTCATGTCTCCTGCATCATCTACCAGCAGCTACCTTCATGTCTTCTGCATCATCTACCAGCAGCTACCTTCATGTCTTCTGCATCCTCTACCAGCAGCTACCTTCATGTCTTCTGCATCCTCTACCAGCAGCTACCTTCCTGTTTTCTGCATCCTCTACCAGCAGCTACCTTCATGTCTTCTGCATCATCTACCAGCAGCTACCTTCATGTCTCCTGCATCCTCTACCAGCAGCTACCTTCATGTCTTCTGCATCATCTACCAGCAACTACCTTCATGTCTTCTGCATCATCTACCAGCAGCTACCTTCATGTCTCCTGCATCCTCTACCAGCAGCTACCTTCATGTCTTTTGCATCCTCTACCAGCAGCTACCTTCATGTCTTCTGCATCATCTACCAGCAGCTACCTTCATGTCTTCTGCATCATCTACCAGCAGCTACCTTCATGTCTCCTGCATCCTCTACCAGCAGCTACCTTCATGTCTCCTGCATCATCTACCAGCAGCTACCTTCATGTCTCCTGCATCCTCTACCAGCAGCTACCTTCATGTCTTTTGCATCCTCTACCAGCAGCTACCTTCATGTCTTCTGCATCATCTACCAGCAGCTACCTTCATGTCTTCTGCATCATCTACCAGCAGCTACCTTCATGTCTCCTGCATCCTCTACCAGCAGCTACCTTCATGTCTTCTGCATCATCTACCAGCAGCTTGTCCAACGTTATGCTGCATTTTAGAGGGATAATTACATTGAAGTGTATTTTTACTATGGACTACTATATTTTTTAAAGATGGTGGAGCAGCGATCTCAGCCCCACTGACCGATGAGGTTAATGCCGCTCATCTCTTTATCGTGGTGCCCATATATCGGACAGGTACCGCTTGGAAACCACTGGTCTATGAGATTGTGGCTTTTTGGAGCCCGCGGGCACTTCCTATTTGGAACGCCAGTGGGGCGGGGTCACTCAGTCCGTTTCTCGTATACAGTCAGTGGGACACGTCCATCGTTTAGTCATTGAACCCTCCTGTTCAGCTGGTTATCCTTAAATCCAGGCATAAATCCTCCTTTTCTCCTTTCAGTTTAAATTTGATTCAAGGTGCCACACATTGACTTGAGATGTTTCCGCACCGCCCACATTTGGACTTAATTTTCTCTCAGAGTTAACCACTCCACAGTTCCTGCAGTCGGACAGCTCCGAACCGTCCCCTCTATCACTAAAGTGACACAACGCTGCGGGGCACAAAGCAATCTGAACCCTGAATCCGCCTCGCACAAGCAGCTGCTGAATTACCATAAGCTAAAAAAATCCAATAAGAGAATCACAAGTGGCTTTCCCTCCATGACCCGTAATGGGGCTTTAAGTTAAAAGTATGTGTGCATGTGAAGGGCTGTCCACGGAGCTAGCTGAGCCGGCGCTTCTCCCTCCCGCTTTGTTGACACAAGATAATTTGGTTTGGACAGCAGATGCTGCCTGCTCCTCTCCTGTGCCCCTATTAGAGGCGGAGAGGTATTGCCTCTGACAGGCGGAGGAATGTGGAAAAGCTCCCCGAGCAGAAACCAGTCTCCAGCTTCTCCTCTCTATTCAGCGGCTCAGTGGGAAGCAGGACAACAGGAGCAAACCACTTTCTCTCACTTTGCATTTTAGTCCCCGTTTTTTCTTTTTTTGGAAACACAAAAAGGAAACGGTGAGCGATAACACGCCGTGACGTCTGCGCTTTCTGCAGTCGGACAAGGGAGACGGCGTAAATAAAACGCTCCGTTTGTACAAAGCGTGTCCTCCGCTGACAGCAAGCACACTGTTAAGGTTCTGCTGCTTCAGCCTGACATTTAACGATTTGGACCCGGACACGTGTCGTGCAAATGCACACCCATCATGCACCTCAACAGTGGGTCTCCTGGGAGCCACAGCTCCTATATCCTTCCTGGCTTTTTAATATTTCATCTCCTGACTGGGAGCCTTATGTTTTATTGAGGCAGTCACTCCCATCACAGCAAATGTACTACATTATGCAGTATTATTTATGGATGACCACCAATCAATGCATGACCTTACATGTTAACGCTCCCTAAACAAGCCACGGCGCAGAAACTGCTCCACAGCAGAGAGGCAGATTACACACATCTGGTTAACCCTTGTGCGATCTTAACATCCTGTTTACTCTACTTGTATTATGGGTCAAAAATGACCCGGATAGAATGGAAAAAATAAAACTGGATAATAACATTTCACTTCTGATAACAAAGTGGGAAGTGTTTTGTTATGCTTCTGGTCATAAATGTGTCGAAACACCTTTAAACTGACAAAAAGTCCAAACTTGCAGTTAATCCTTCTCAAAACTCTTCATAGAATTTACTACACTGGACAGAGGAGATGGGTCTCAGTAACTCAGATATTTGTCAGCACTGTGACAGTAATCTACCCGATAATTACATGCACGCACTGTGGTTCTGCACGCCTGTCCAGGCTCTCTGGCAGCAGGTATGTGCCGATCTATCAGTCTGGCTTAAGCAGCTGTCCTCGACTTACTCTCCTCCTCATATAATCTCTTATTAGGGTGATGGGGTGGGGGGTCAGCCTTCGATGCACCTTGGGGATAGGAGCTACATGGCAGTGGTCCCCCTCCCATGGTCACCGTATGGAATAGCCCCCCGCCTCTCGGTTACATTTGCCAGCAAGCAGCAGATGTCCTCTTAGCGCCCTACCCACCAATTTTAACTGCACCCCCTTAGTACACACCCCTTACCCCTCAAAATATACACTCGGACATAAACACACATAAGTGCACACACACACCCCCTCACAAACACACACACATGCATTTCACAAGTACACTCGGACATAAACACACATAAGTGCACACACACACACCCTCACAAACACACACACATGCATTTCACAAGTAAGGTAGGACCTCGGACCATCTGTCCCATGCCGCATCCCTGGAGGGGGGTAACAGGCCCTCGGCGGCCGTGTTCCCTGGGTGCTGGTTTCCTGGGCCCGGCAGCCCTCTCTCCACGCAGGGAGAGGGATCCCTGAGCTTTCTGGTAAGACCAAGACCCGGGGATCATATCACATCTTAGCATGGTGGTGTCCGTGTCCCTGTGGTGGGGGTTCTGGTCCCTGCCCCTGAGCACTGGGCCTTGCCAAATTTACAACTGTGGGTGAGCCTGGTTGGGCTATGTTTACAACACCCCTTCTTCCCCTGGGTGTCCTCCACCTGGGCGGGGATGGCTGGCCCTTGCCCTGGTCCTTCCTGGAGCAACCATGGGCCGGGTGGGTGGCTCCCTGGAGCGTGGGGCGGGTCTCCCTTGGGGGGTCCTGGCTCGCACCTGGGATGTCCAGAACTCCCGGGTGGTGGTGGGCTGCTCGTCTGGGGCTGTGGGCACTCTTCTGAGGTGGGGCCCCACGTTGGGCCCTCCCAGCGTGGCGAGGGGGGGGGGGGGCTGCTCTCCTGGTTGGGCTGGAGCTTGTACTCTCTGTCCCTCCCATGCCTCCCTGCTCTCTGGCTTTGGGGGACCCTGTGGCGGTCCTGCCGGCCTGGCCTGGGTGGCGGATGTGATCACCCGGCGAGCAAACGAGCTTTAATGTCAGCTGAGGAGAGGTTAACCATGGTGGAGGGAATGAAGGAGCTGCAAATAACAGCTCTGGAAAGGTTTCTCTTCACCTTCTCGTTGGTGGAGATGGATTTAATGCAAGACGATTTCCACCGCTTCCCTTAAGTGGTGATAGAGCCGGATTACCCGGCTTTTCCTCAGCAGGTGAAGGCACTTTGGGTCTCCATAACTCGGCCCTTGATCACTGTAATCAAACACGGGCTGCATCAGCCTGAAGCTCCTGTAATTATGGAGCTCTGCACAAAGAGGCTGCCTGCACGCTGGAAGACAACCCAATGTTGGAAAGCGCACACAGCTGTGAGCACAGGCGGAGTTTCAGTAAAAGACACTAATGAGTCCAAAGGGACGAGGGGGAGGGGGAGGGGGGGTGAGAGATCCACTCCACTACCTCCGGGCCTCAGCGGGGATGGGAGGGGCTTGTTGCTGAACCAGATAAACAGAAGCAGAGATCTGCTGAAGGAGAAAAGTTGTGGTGATGGTGGTGGGTTACCAGAGTCTGCTGAGGCAATGTTGCCAGGTGTTACCATGGTAACAGTGCTCTTTTAGGCAAATGTCTTGCTTTTATCGACCGTCCAGCAGATGTAAGCTGAGTTTTAAAGGCAATAACCGTAAAAAAAACATGAGTTCCAGTTCCATAAAAAGAACATATTTCTCATATTATTGCACATAAAAAGTTGAGCTGCGACCAGAAGAAACAGAGTTTATGTTCCAGAGGACCTGCAGCTGCTATGTGGCTTTGATGGATACAAGCTCAGAGAAACTCTACACACCAATTAAAACAGACGAAAGGGCCCATAAAAAACTGACGGGTAATTAGTTTTCATATTTGTAAAGATCAGAAAAGTGAACTTTTTGATATCTTTTAAAAGGCAAGCTACACAAATGCAATGTTATTTTTAAAAAAATATAAAAATCTATCAAAATAAAAGTTTATCTTTAAATGATTTGATTTTGGTTTATTGGTCACATTGTTCTTTGTAGTGTTTATAGAGAGATTTCGCCACAACCCACTTTGTAAAAAGATTTGTGGCTGTTAGAATGAACCGGCTGCTCCACACGAGTGAACCGTGTCTCTGATCAGAGCAGCTGGAGTCTCGTAGCTTCGTGATCGCAGGCAGGGAAGGTGCTTTTTGAAGGTGAGCGGTCCAGAGAAGCGTTCGGACCGCAGTCCGTTCGGCTGTTCTGTGTGAGTGAGCTGCCAGACTCAGGAGATCCGTGTCTCCCAAGAGTTTTATCTCCAAGCAGAGGCGCGGCTATGGGACGGTGCGTGCGTTAGCGGCTCTTGAATGAACAGTCCTGAGAAGCCGTGCAAACTATCATGTGAATTTGTGTTTCCAGTCGGGTCCAGAAAAAATAAAGGCTGATGTTATTCCAGTTTAAGTTCATCTGCGGGTAAACGTTCTTCCGCGTCCGTTCTGCCAACTTTAAAAGCACTGGGCCCACGGATTTAAAAAACTATAAGCAAACATGCATTTAATGATATTCACAACAATAATATAACCTCGTTTAGAAGATCCTCTCACTCTATGTCGGAGCTGTTTGTTCACAACGGACCACATAATATCTTCTTCTATGGTAGTATCGTAATTTGTCCAGACCAACCACTATCTGACACGTCATTGGACCAACGGACACATAATGTGACATCACCATTAGTCCCAGGACCCTGAACGGTTATTGCAGGCCTAACAGTTTTGGTACCTACACCGTCTAAAGTTTGCTAGAGCATTTGGATGATCCAGAAGAGAATGGATCAGATGAAACCAGAAAATAACTTTTTAGTAATAACTCTACTCATCATATTTGGAGGAGAAAGAATGCTGAGTTGCATCCAAACAACACCATACCTACTGTAAAGCATGGGGGTGGAAACATCATGCTTTGGGGCTCTTTTTCTGCAAAAGGACCAGGATGACTGATCTGTGTAAAGGAAAGAAAGAATGGGGCCATTTATCGAGGGATTTTGAATGAAAACATCCTTCCTTCAGCAAGGGCATTAAAGATGAAACGTGTCTTTCAGCATGACAACGATCCCAAACACGTTGCCCGGGTAACAAAGCAGTGGTTTCGTAAGAAGTATTTCAAGGTCCTGGAGTGGCCTAGCCAGTCTCCAGGTCTCAACCCTAGAAAATCTTTGGAAGGAGTTGAAAGTCTGTGTTGCCCTGCGACAGCCCCAAAACATCACTGCTCTAGAGGAGATCTGCATGGAGGAATGGACCAGAATCCCAACAATAGTTTGTGAAAATCTTGTGAAAACAGAAGACAGAAATAAGACAGAAATTGTTTTATATAATCTGGTCCTTGATATCTATTGAAAGTTATTTATACTTCATTTATTCAACTGTAGATTATTTATCAACTAACAAAGTTGATGTACTTTAAACAATATTCACACAAAAACTACTTAAATGAATGTTGAATTTTCTTTCCTGTTTTAACAAACGGAAAGATGAAAAACAATAGGACACATTGCGCTGTTCTCCAAGACTACATCAGTACTCGGTGATGCCTTAATTCAGAATGCCAACTTTTTTCCAACTTTATTTTTTATTTTTTAAATTGGATACAACAAAAAAATAAACCAGTGGATTTACAACCTAAATTTGGCAGCAATGAGGACATGGAGTGACGGTAAAGCTAGTCGTCACAGACATGCTGAGACACGGGACGGAAATCTGAACCATTTTTTCTCAGATTTACACCAAGTTGCAAAAATGGACCCCATTGGTGTGTGAATGGGATTGTGATTAAAGCATTTACCAAAGCCTTTGAGCAAAAATCTCAACCCCAGCACATCATCAAAATTAGCACATACCCAGTTCCCAAATAAAATACATTTTGGACATAGTGAACAACCCCCTCCCCCAAAAAGATGATATCACAGAGGGAGAAACCTTTGAGGGAGCCGGTTTAGCACATGCTGGATTGCGGCGCCTTCCGTCCGTGAAACCAGGGTTCGATTCCGGGCTGCTCCCTGTTCCCTTCTCCACTTCTGTGCCGGTCCCAAGCCCGGTTGCTTTGAGAGGGTTGCGTCAGGAAGGGCATCCGGCGTAAAACATTGCCAAGTTTACCATGCGACTCGTTCGCTGTGGTGACCCCTGATGGGAAAAGCCCAAAGAGAAACAACAACAGAGGGTGAAACCTAAAAAAAAAAAAGAAACTGTTTTATGGAGCTCAAAAAAGTGTTTTCAAAATCCACGAACTTGTCAGGGATATCCAAAGGAAGTTTTGAAACTCTTGTGGGATAGCCACAGAACTCACGAATTGGCGGCGATTTTGTGGTAAAATGTGAAATTTGGCAATTTTCACACATTGTGGGAGGAAAAATAAAATGGTCTGAGCAACTAAAGAGCATATTTTACACACACACACACACCAACAGCTCTAGTCTACAACCACAAATGAGGCTTTGTTGACCTTTGACCTCGGGTAGCCATCTCCAATTTTTCTTCAGTAGCCTTTACAGATAAAAACTTATTTTAGAGATTTCGATCTATTGCCTCCTAACTCCTTGAGCATCACTGAGGACCTACTTTGAACTTGGATTACAGATATTTAAGGTGTTAAAATGGTGTTTCCCCGTTAATTACACATTTTTTGCTGGAATATTGTAAAATAAATAAATCAATAAATAAATACATGAATCGTTAGCTCAAGTTAAATGAAGTGATACATTAGGAATGTGGGTGTGGTTTAAAAAAACATCAGTTGCTTAGGATATCTAAAAATTTACTTTTATTGATTCTTCTAGAAATGACATTAACCTGTTTGTCACCCCCAGGTGACCAAAGCATCAAATGGTTGCTATGGAGATAAAACCAACAGAACTTTTTTTTCTTTGTGAATTCCACACATGTGTGGTTCTGAGCAGGGTGGTGGAAGCATAAGGGGAGTGTGAGGGGTGTGTATTGGCCACTGAGGGCGGGTCAAAGGGTGTGGCCAGGGCGGGAATCGATAGCACCCGCGGGCCATACAACGCCACTCGAGGCTTTAATTACTATTGAGTTCTGAAGGTTGTCGAATTGTCTCAGTGCTGTTTTTTTGTTTGACAAAAAGCCGAAATTCAAGACGATTGATCAAGATTCTAGACTATCTGTTGGAAAAGTGAAGCTCTATAAAAGTAAAGGTCAAAAGGATTTTTAACTGAAATAACATTTCCAGTCCTCCCTTTCCAAACCTCTCATCACGAGCACCAAACCCGCTCACAGCAGTGGCGGCTGCGCTCTCGGCCATGGAAATACAGGGGCCTGACCCATTCAAGTCTGTCGCCTACTGGGGGTCAGACCAAGGGGTCACAGATTCTAACAGACGATGCAAAAGGTCAGTGCTGGGAAGAAACCTGGATGTTAACACTGCAGAGCACAGAAACACATTGAAGCGTGGCCCAATCGGACTTGTGAGGGATGAGTTATTCCTGCCCTTCTGTGAAATCTGGGATGTGAGTGGGTGTTTGCTGCATGCCTGCAGGCGTGCTTGTAAGTGTTAGAGTATTTATGAAATGCGTTGGTTCACAATGTGAGCAAAACCAGGAACACACAAGGCACTTGCAGCATTTATAGAGCTTTCTCCGTATAGGATACCATGAACTGATTGAGTGCAATGAAAAAGGATGAATGTGGGAGTCCGTACCAAGGATTAGCTCAATGGGTTTTAAGGTGCTTTTGGACCACAAACCTGCAGAACCATTCCAAACCCTGAAGAGGAAGTGGCTGTTTCCACTGGATTTAGAAGCCGCTCTGTGGACTGATAACAGTGCCCGTCACTGAACTGTTCATGGACCGTGCCTTCATGTTGCATTTCACTCCACAAACAAGAAAGACTAGTTCCTCTGTTGTCCGTTTTCGCTGATTTGCATTGATAGCTAGTGTTGAGGCAAACCTGCAGCCTCACAATAGAAGGGTTTGAATATGTTTCAGTGCTTTCACTGTAAGAACTGACGGGGAAATATGCTTTTGATTCAAAACGCAGCAGCCTCCACAAAGGCAATAGGTCCATAGCAACCAGTAAATCTCTTTCATGCCTGGGATTTTGAGCTTTTTGTCTGTTTCTCTAAGGAAATATAAAAACTTCCCTGAACAAACAGTGCTTGTTTGCTACGGCATCAATGCTAATGTGATGACCTCTAATGTCATGTGGAAGCTGCATGAAGTTTCAGACAAAAGGAGGTTTTTTTTTAAGTTGAAGATCGCCATGTTTGTGAAAAGCTATTTTTAATGGTCGATAAAACTTGACAAATATATTTCTCTTTCTTTTTATTTTAAAAACAAATGCAGCCTTTTAATTTATACGTAATCTTAAACATAAAGGTACTATGTTCCACTGACTATAAGCCAAAATCTTAGGCCTTAGTCCAGAAAAATTAAAAAAATAGATCAAACCTGTCAAGTATTAAGGTGGAACGCCGCTCAGTGAACACATTAAGAGAAAAAATGGTGCACATCTACAGGCAACAGGACGTAGTGAACACTTCTACAACACGTCCTTAATGGTAAGTAATGGTGTGAAATTTATTCTCCCCCCAGGGGCGTGGCATGTCTGCAGCTCCCCGCTCCCCCAGGTGATGGATCAGGTTTCACCCCCCCATGTGTGCAGAATGGGATGTGTTACAGACAATGCAACTTTCCATGTTTTGAAAGGACGCCATCCAAACGTCACCACCAAATCTGAGTCCCTGATTGGTCAAAGATCATCTAGTTTAGCTGTCAGTGTACGTTCAATGGCCGCGCATTTTATACTCAGAGCCCGAAAACGGACGTAAAAACTTGCGTAGCGACGTGTGATCGTGAGATTTGAACGCAGAAACGTGTTAACATAGCTTGGTGTGAACCTAGCTTGACGGCAACAAATTATGAAATTGATCGAGTGTAATCCGCGTAGATATCCTACGGACACTTACGTGTTACGTGCACTCTCCTGCATGAGGCATTCACGTGCGGTCAGTAATCAGCCAGCATTCACACTTTGCTAACGACTAGCGTGCGGCCTAAGTAGTGCGTACCACAGCATAACCTATACGCCAGGAGTGCTTGCAGCCTATAGCCTTATGAATACTTCATGATACACAGGTGGCCATACGAGCCTGAAGGGAACTGCAAGACACACCTGCTCCTGTATGCAACCCAAAAACCCGGGTCAACCCCCTATACAAGTGCACTAAGGCTTTAGGAGGGTCTGTGGTGGAGGGAGGGTATAATAACAACGGTCTTCTATCCGTCAAAAGGCCACACTCACACTTGAATGCAGTTTGAACTTAAAGAGTTCATAGGCCACGCCCACCGACAATCACCTCAGACCACAAATTGAACTACAGAGGAAGTAGTCCTCAATGTTGTGAAAACTAAACAACGAACCAAACAGAAGCAAATGTTGAACATGGAGACATGCAGGAGCTCCAGTTCCTGTCCTCGCTGGCAAATATGATTTCACTGCCCCCCCCCAGGAAGTAACCTGGAGCGATCTGTCAGAAAACAGTAATGAGGTCTTAACACTGGAGCCCAGACTCTAACGCCACCTCAGCTGTCCCCTGCTGGGCTCGGGCAGCCGGGGCTCAACTTCTGACCTTTGGAGAGACAAGCCTTTAATCACCTCTCCTCAAACAGGACAAGCCCACTTTCAGGGCTGGAACCCGGCAGATGTCTCAGTTGGTCAAAGCTAAAGACTGGCTTGTTAAAGGTGATTCTTTAGACCTCAGATTTCTTATGAGAGTGAATACAAACACCAATCCTTCACTCTATAGAGGAAATGTGTAAAACAACAACATGAACTGCGTTAGGAAAAGCTGCGTTTAGCTGCCGAAAGACCTTCAGGAGGAAGCCTGGATTTCATTCACTGCAGGGTTTTGCAAGTGTGTTCTGTTCTTGTGCTGCACAGAGGAGCGCAGGAGGAGGTGGTCATGCCGGATGTACGCTCAAAGCCTGGGATTCTTTATGCTGCTGAACTAAATGTACCGCTCAGGTTCAGAAAAAGATCAAGGTCTGGTGGGGAGAACAGTTTCATGCTTGGAGCGCCCGTGATCTTCCCAAATACAATCAAAGACCACGGTCCAACACCAAAGATTTTCAAACATGATTGAAATTAATAAATTTTGGCCTCAATTACAAAAGGGGTTTATTCAGACATACCTTTGGTTTGTCTGAAGATGAATAACCCCTCTTGTTAAAATAAAATATGTCCAACACAAGAGGCCCTCAGCTCTCATCTGTCTGCCTAGCTGTTGGACAGGACAAGTTAAAAAAAAAAAAAAAGACCACAGTAACAATTTGACCCTAGCTAAAGCGTTTCATCTGAGCAAAAACGAGCACAAAAACACAAGTCGGATTGCGGCTAAAGTGGCGCCTGAAGATTTAGAAAAAGACATCCGCAGAGAACCGTGGTTAAACTGTGCATTCAGAAAGGAGAGTCTAAAATAAGTCCTTTAAAAAATAAAAAAAGACTTCAGGGTGAGATGAGAGGGACTTCCTATAGAAGTGAAGAAATAGATGCTTTTAGCATTGAAAGGTTCTCACTTGAAGGTGCTCGTGGCATTAGACGGCGTGGAGCGTGGAGTTAGCAGCCGTCACATCCGAGTCCAGGAGGCTGATCACACCAGGTGCAACGTCCGAGAAGCTCCACCTCAAGCTGCGGGGGGAAGAACACAGCAGTTTACCAACCGAGACAGAAGACAGGACGGTTTGTCACAAGGGTCTGCACGGGTTTGAACTCAATTCAGTTTATTTTTACTGCCACAGTTCACCACCTGGGGTCTGCGACCTGAGGCTGTGGAGACACTCGTCTCTTTTTTTTTACCCTCCATTGTGGCTCTTCGGTTGAATGAAAAAAACCTCTTAATTTTGAAAAGTATCATATTCTTCTGATTACAAGGCAAGTTTGGCAAAAGTAGCAGTCAGATAAATAATTGAAGCATGGTATGTATCCACCCGCCAGGCTGATGACTACAGTACCCATAATGCTCCAACAATTCATCAAGCTGTTCACTGATTACCAAAGTCAGAGTGAAACATTTACACAGAGTCGTGTACCACAGCAAATCTATTTGAGTTCAATAAGCACAACTACAATCCCTCCATAAGGTGCACTTGATTATAAGAAGGATCTTCTATTTTTGAAAAACATGACAGGATTTTATTTGCGCCTTATGTTTCTAAAAATACAGGGACTGTGACCGTAAAGCGCTTTACAAGTAAACGCCATTTTACCATTACCTTACCATTCAGTCGCCATTTTCTCGCGGCCACGCTAGAGCCAGACGTCACTAAGCAGTGACTGATCTAAGTCGGTCAGAGTCATCGTTTCTATGGCAACCCCTCTCACCAATCATAAGTGAGCTTGCTGGAAGTCCACTAGAAAGCGGGCTACACAATATATTTCAAATGTCTTAAACGCTGGACGTGGGGGCCAGAACTTCTGCCTACTTATATTAAGGCATCTGACTGGTTCGTTTATGATTATGAATAACACGAACTACAGAAAAATATAATGAAAAACAGAGAAATATTAAGAATGTTAAAAAAAAAAATTATTCTGACCAATAGAATGACTGAGTAACAGCTTTTTTTTTGTTCTCTATAGAAGTCTATGGGATTTTGGCTTCTTGGAGCCAGCAGGTACTTCCTGTTTGGTACGCCAAGGGGGAGGGGCCACTGCTTCCAGGTCAATGGGCGGGCCTCATGATCAGAGGTGGTCGACTGTCTAACTTTTACTATTTTCGTAGCTCCTGATTGACTACTGACATTTCAAAACTACGGTAGGGTGCTTGATTAATTTCAAAATTCGGCGTTGACATCCGCAGGGCCGATGGAACGTCCTCAGAATGAAAACAAATCATCATGATTTTTAAATTTGTACAAATTTGCCAGTCTTTACAGACAACCTAGACGACAAATGTTGGACAGTTTCAACACGTATAAAATCTGTCGTTTTGCTTCTTGTCTGGAGGCTTTGGGTCCAGAGTTATAACGGAGTTTCATGCAGCAGCTAACTGGAACCCTGGATGTCTTTCTCTGCCACAGCCATGCAGCAGAAAGTCCTCCGTTCTCCTGAAGCTTCCAGCGTTTTCTGTTTATCAATGATTACTTTAAACCTCAGCATGAAGTCTGCTCCTAACAGCTCTACACTTTTCCCACAAGCCCTAAATATCTCGTTTGCAAGATGAATTTTGCTAAACGAGCGTCATCAATTAGGAACGTTTGGATCCGATGGATGGATGGATGGATGGGGGGGGGGGGGGGGGGCAGTCAGAATAAACAAGCATCTGTTGCATGTTTCATCTCTTTAAATTCTTTGAAAATCCTTGCAGTGAAATTTCTGCAGTAAAATAAGTAAATAACCAGGAGCCTGAAGTGATGGAGAAACGGGCTCATGAAACAGAAAGTCTAACTTTTTTCTAGAAGGGTTGTCCGTTTTGGAAAACATTGGAAGGCGGGTCAAATTTGCAGCTCTGAGGTTTAACCCGTGGTGCCGGACGGCGAGCGGAAGCCTTGGAGAAAGCAGGTGGCCCGGCAGAGCGCCGTCCCGCTAAATGTAAGGCTGAGCTCATTAGGACTGGCCCAACGTCACAGACGCACAGAACAATCCAGCAGTTTTCTCACATTCAACGAGCAGACAGGACTGCAGGACGGAGACAGAGCAGGGCGAGGAGGAGGAGAGCAAGGGCTACGAGTTGGCAGAAGAGGAAGGATCAGACTGGAGTGGTGAGGAAGCAGTGGAGGAAATGACAGACAGAGATGGAGTGAAAGACAGAGAGAAAGATGGAGACGGAGAGATGGAAACAATGAGGGGAGAGACAAAGCAGGTGGCCTCGGTAATTGCCTGGGGAATATAATGAATGAGCCACAGTGCGTCTGACAGAATAGGAAATCGTCTATCTTCTCATTCCCCCCTCGCTCTCTCCTTCCCACTCTCATTATCGCTCGCCCTCTCTCCTTCCACACCCCCCCCATCCATCTTCTGCACCCTCTTTCAACATAACCCTGCTTTTCATGCTCGCCAGTTTTAAATCTTTTTTTCCACAAAACACACTGAAACAACAAATTTCCAGCATCTTTTGTGTTCTTCTTTTTTTTTTAATTAAAGTTGGACTGCAGCATGAGTGGCGTGTTCAAGAACGCACTAAACGGTGTGACGAAGTAGCGTCACAGGTTGCAGGACGGAGCCTGAACATGAGCCTTGGTTGTTTGTTTTTTTCTCTTTTCTCCCAGCCCAGTAACAGTTTATAGTTTTGTGGGACAAATCATTCACATTTCATGTTTTGTTTAATTCTAAGGGTACACACTTGGTTTTAAACAGAATCTCACTCACCGTCAAAGTTTTCATCCACCAACAGCCAAACCAGAGCCACGGACACATCAGCATTTATATCCACAGGAAACAGGAAGTGACTTCACATGTCAGAATTGTTGTTTTTTTTGCTTTGTTCCCCTTCTTGTCTAATTGATTTTGTTTCAAACCTATGTCTGTATTTCCACTGTTGTTGTTTTTTCTGTTAAAAATCTGTGGGTTTGGAATAATGAGGATGAATCTTCTAGTAAGTTGTTTTAAGGAATTGTTTGGATAATTGGCCTGTGGTAGGGGCTAGGTCTTTATAAGGGGTGAACTTTTCTCAGTTGGGGGAAGAGCAGTCTTGGTTGCAGTGGTGGCAACAAGCTCACCCAGAATCAGCTGAATACTTTGTCTGATTCTTTTTTTGGGGGGGATCAATAAAATCCCATTTTTGAAATTTTGAGTTTGCTGGTTTGGCCATCTTATTTCCGAGTTATTTATTTTTCCGCTGCTGAGAAGAACCCCGTCACAAACGGGCGTTCTTGAACACGCTTCTAGCATACGGTGTTCACACTGGACTGGCGCTACCCTCCAGCACGGAGGGACTCCTAACGCAACGCAAGCTTTATGCAGGAGTTCCGGTTCCGGTCCGTCAACGCGTCAATTTCACAGTAAAAAGACGGAGAAGCAGGAAAATAAAAACTTTTATTGTACTATCAAAATAACACTTTTATTCCATGTTCACAGTGACGTGCCCACGTCATTACACACGGCAACATCGCCGATAACATTGTGTCTATATATGTACATAAATGCAACATCATTTATGACACAAAACATCCACTGATACAAGGACTCAGTGAGGAGAGAGGGGACATGGGGCCCAACTGCTGAAGTTTTGAATGTTAATGACAAAGGAACAGTGGGGGGGGGGGGGGGGGGTGTCGGAGACTATAATGATAGCTTGTTTGATGTGAACGCACTGTTACAGTAATTGAAAGATCATCAATCCTGGCGCTACTAATCCTGTATTAAAGGGTCAATCTGTCATTAAAAGGTCTACTTGATTGTTCTTCTTGGCCTCCTGCCACTGGTGACCTACATTGAGAAGGTTCCTCCATCTAGAAGAGTACAGAGTTTGGAAAAAGAAGCAGAGGAGTGCTGCTATACTGTCTTTAGATTGACAAATTTCATAGTGTGGCCATTTACCAACAACCCTTTGCTTTCACTCACAAACAAGAACTCCAATGTTTCCTTACTGAAAGTTCCTCTCACTGGCAAACCAAAAGTGGTAACTTCACACAGAATCAAGCACAACCATTTCTTCAAAGAGCAGAGTTCTTCTGTTCTCCACCAGAGAACAGTAGGATGAGAGTGGAGACAGACGAGGCCAAAGCCAGAGTCCGTCTTTGCTTTAGGTTTCCAACTGTAATGGTGAGATTGGCGATGCACTTTGATTTGGGATCCAGGCAATCCAAAGCTTGTACCGATTTCAACTGCCGCCTCATAATCCCCACAGAGTGACAAGCAGCCCAACACAAAAGCTCGCATCTCCAGCATAAAGTATTTACAAACCCAATTTTTTAATGCATTTCTGAGAGAATATTTGATTCTGTACAGTTTCACACATCAAACCTCCTGTCAGAAACCGTCCATGGGGAGGGGGGGGTTTAATAGATGTGCCACAGAGCTCCTTGCTCCATCACTTGTGTGTAAACAGGATGTGTAGGACATCTTATGTAAACGCTGGTGGAATGTTCCGGGCCGGCTCGGTTCTCTTGCATTCGGCCTCCCGTCAGCAGCCACAGCTTTGTGAGAAAGTGAAGGGGTGTCAGGGTGTCTGCAGCCAAGGTAGATCCAGAATGGAAATCAAGATAAATGGGGAGGGAGGAAGGAGGGGGGAACATGTGGGTGAGACACCATGAATGGGGGAGGAGGTGGCGGCGAAGGAGGAGACAGATAGTGTCACGTCTACCATTCAGGGCCATTCGCTGAGACGTCTCAACCGTCTGAAAAGAGGAAGACGAGGAGTGTAAAGAGTGAAAGACCCCTTTCATCACGACGACTTGTGCCGCAGAGCCCTCCCGTCGCCTCCTCCTCCCCCTCCGTTCTTCCTCTTCCTCAGCCCCCTTCACCTCCCGCACGCAAAGATAAAACAGATTCAGTCACAGAGAAACAAGCAGGGGGGGGGGGATAAAGGAAGAGTTCAATCACGTTCCTCTCGGTATCAAAGAGACTCAGATTCAGGTGGGGCTTTGAGGAGCGTTGGAAAAGCCAAGAGGAACTTTATCCTGGTTATGGAAACAAAAACTACCATCAGTAACAGAAGAAAAGATACTGTTTTCCATAAACTTTTAAGTATTAAGTTACTGAAATGCAGCAAATGATTCACAATAGTTTGGCTGAACAGAAGATCCAATGTTCCACGCTTCAGGAGAAGGCGTTTCCAAACTATGACCTCGTCACATTCAACACATCTTTGAGGGTTTATCAGAAAGACTGAGCTTAATATAAAACTAAACAAAGATGTAAATAAATACATGTCAAGGATAAATACATTTTGGGGAGAAAAGGACAAAAATATAAATCAGTTGTTTACATACAAATATATTTATTTCAATGGGTTTAGAAAACAAACCCTGCAAGTTTCTAGGCATACATGATCTTTAACTAGACCAGAGCTTCTCAATTATTTTTTGCCAGGCCCCCCCCAGGAAAAAGAAAATGTTTCGCGCCCCCCCAAACCCCCACCCCCCACACACAGACTCGCGCGGTGACAATTTATTAGGTTAGTATCTATAAAAATTGTGTAAGTAAACCTAAAAATGTATCTTTTAACATTAACTAATGAAAAAAAGCAATAAAAAAATCCACTTTCAACAAATATTAAACTTTATTTAGCCGCAGAAAACCTGTTCTAGTCTAAAACAGAAAAAAAGCTTAAAGTGCCTGAAATAGAAAATCTGTCAGTCCTTCTTTAAACTAGAAACATTTTGACCAACTGAACCATTTGGTGCTGAGAAAAATAATTCAATCAATAAATAATATTAAATGTAAACTGATCTGAATCATGAACACAGCAGCACCAATATATTTAACGTTTTTAGTCTAAAGAAATAGATAAAAACATTGTGCTGATTTTTTTTCTAAATGATGGATTGTGTATTTATAATCTCATAAAGTGCAGCTGTTTTCCTGCATTATCTGCTGTCTTTGTGTCAAATACTGACACCAACTAAACAACAGGCAGACAAAGAATACATTGATGGAAAATGAAGACACGTCATCAAAATGTCTACAAATAGTTATTAAAGGATGACATTGTTAGCATGAGCTGAGTCTTCTAAAGGCATGTGATGATCCTGCTGTTGGGCAACAGGCAGCACTTGCAGCTCTCCGCGTGCTCGTTTCACCTTGCAGCCTGAGCCCACAACCCCTCCCCTTTCGTTCTCACACACGCGTGTGACAGCAGACAGGAGCGGCTGCAGGGACGGCGGTTCAGTTTCAGGCTGTTACAAACTGTGATTTTGAGCCGCTGTCACCACCGCCCCCACGAAAAATTTGCGCACCGCACAATTGCCGATAGTACCTGTGCCTAAAACCGCCACAACCAGGCGCCCACCGTGGCATCGCCCCCCCCCGCCCCACTATGCACTGATCTAGACTAATAAGACCTGTTGCATGTGTTTATGCTGATTTACCAAAGATGTGTTTTTCTATTTTTTAAACAATACTCTTTGTGCTTTAGAGTCAGAGTGAAAAGTGAAAAAAGGAAATAAATGTAAAATGCCGTTTCTTGTCAGACATTTCTATTTTCCATAAACATGTACGAGTTTGAAATGAAATGGATTTGGACAGGCGTCCCTCTCTGGAGAAACGGCCACCATGTCATGATCAGGAAGAGTATTTCCCCTGTGCGGAGATTAAATCCAAGCTTCCAGAGTGCAGCCAGCAAATCAGCACAGGCTGGCAGGCAAAGTAACGGCCAGCTGAGGTCGCCTCAGCAGCTCGCTGATGTGTTTGCTCTGCGGCGAGCGGTCAGACTTTGAGCTTTTAGGAGCCGGTTATTCTCACAGCGAGCTGAAGCAGCGGTTGTGGAGAGATGAACCTAGCGGTTAAGTCAAAGAGGGGAAACAGACCCGGTGATTTAGGCGGCTGTGATTATGGTTTATCGCAGAGCAGCAGCCGCTGGTGTGTGTGTGTGTGTGTGTGTGTCGGTCAGTTTTACGCTCGTGTGTGTTTCGGTGCACAGACAGTGCAGTCTGAGGCGAAACAAAATCGCCTTTGAATGGATCCAGAGTGTCAGTCAAAGGGTTTGGTCATTTGTACAAGCAGAAACTGGAACACAAAAACTGACCCCCATCGTGGAACAAAAATGGATGAAGCTGTTGAAGCTCATCCTGTTTGGAAATGAAATCCACATTGACACAGAAACCAAAGGATTCAAGTTTGAAAGCAGCCACAGTTATTCTATAACGTTCTTACTCTTTAACAGGTTTACACACGTTATTGATTTGATATTCTTCTTTTTGATGACTAATGTACTGTTTATAACTATTCTTTGGAGTAAAAGTCCTTTTTTCATTGTTTGACTACGGGTGTGACTTATATTTCAGAGTGACATTTTTTTTCCTTTCTTTATTATGCCTTTTTTTGGCTCCTGCGACTTATACTCCAGTGCATCTTATACTTCGGAAAATACGGTAGTTGTAAATGAGCTTCGTGTATAAATGATGGACTGACCAAAGAGCAGTTTCTGAAATCGTTAAAATGATTGAGGAAAGTTGAAGTAAACTGACAGCTTTCTTCCAACGGTCAAAATGACCAATACTTTCATCTTTTCATTTTTGGGGGATACGAAGAAGCATTTTAGAGAAATGTTGCTGCTTTATCTAAAACAGACCAAGATTTTTATTTTTATTTAATGTAAATATGCCGGTAATACAGCACTGCACTTCAAATTTTTGTCTTTATAATTTAATTTAAAGATAATCTTCGTCCGAAATGAGACAGAGTTCATTTGATTGACAGCTGCCATCGAGTTCAGTACATCAAGAGCTTAACACCGGTCTAATGTGATTTGTTTTTCTGTCAAGGACAGACCTTGTAGGACTTTTGTGTTCCTACCTAACCACTTGTGCTTTTTCTTTTTATTACATTTGGTAGGAAACTGAATTTAAAAGGACAAGAAGAAAAGCGTCACAGGTCTTTGGTTCTTTATATACTGATGCTTTCCACAGAAATGGGAAATTTACACAAATTCATAGTTACAACAGAATATTTACATCTACCAGTCAATGTTTGAAAGCCTAACAATAAATGGATATAAACAATACACAGGAGAAAAATCAAAGAAACAAAAGGTTAGCTTCTTTTAAAATCAGTGATCTCCTCTCGAGGCGCGGACGGGCTACGTTCCATAGAGCACGGAAGAAGAACTTTCTACTTCAAAAGAAAACTGTATTTAACGAATGAAAAACCAGAAGTGTCTAATCCAAAGATGGATTTATTGTGGCAGTTGTTCCCACAGACCAAAATAAATGTTCAGCAACCGGAAAAAGAATAAGCTATAGTCAAATGTTTTACATGGACGTGTCTGCGGAGAGGCATAGTGCTGGAAGTGTGATTGAAGCATGGACTTTAGAATTGCCAAAAAGACCCTCCAAGCCTCTCTGTTCCCCAAACAATAGTAACAAAACCAAAAAAAAAAAAATGGTACAAACAGTCCTCGGGCGGGGGACACACACGCTGATCACTGGTACGTTTTAAGTGTCATCAGCTTTCAGGTAAAAGAATACAACAGATCAGAGATATCCCATTACTATGAACCTGTTCTCTAAAGGGAACACAGGAACAACAGATGTCTACGAAAAACATTTAAAAACGAGGAAGCGTCTGATCATAATGATGAAGAAATTTGGTGACAGAGTTTCCGTTCAGCAGATATTCAGTAGATTTTTCCAACAAATCCTGCATTTAACTTCTAACTTTAACCACAAGAAAAAACTAAAATGGTGGCCATTTTCAAAGATGGTGTCCATATGATCAATTGTTAGAAAAATAAGTCATCTCAACAATTTGGGCTGTTAATGCTTAAAATGGGTGAGGAACAGCCTCACCTGCAAAATTTAGCTTAAAAAATACATAAAATGAAAGTTTTTTTTAAAATTAAAAATAAAAATCAAATACATTTTAGACATGTCTATTCTATGATAAGTATTTTTCAGTGAGGGCTTATAAAATTTTAAATTTAAAAATTTAATTTACTAATTTCTAGGCGTGTAATGATACACGTAGTTGAACCGAACCGTTTCGATAAGGCAGATTCGGTCTGGTTCACTTCTGTACCGTTCTGATACGTTTTTTCTTTTTTTACATGCATTGTAACGACCCAGCTGCTTTGTCACTCGTAGCGGGGAAACGAGAGCCATTGACCGTCCTTGTCCCATACTCCACAAGCCGTGGAGTATGGGACGTGGAGGTGTCCGACAGAAAACACACACAATAGATGTGTGTGTCGTTCATAAAACAGCAGTTCATATCAGGCAGATTTGTCAAACAGCCGTACCGAACCGAAATGTACCGCACCGAGCCCTTTGTAATTCTGAACCGAACCGAATTGAGATTTTAGCGTATCGTTAACACCCCTACTGATTACTGTCCGATTGTGACTCATACAGCTTCCTTTACCCAGAGAATGTGACACAGTGGCTAAAGATCAATAGAATTGGTGGTAACAAGTTAAATGCAGCCGTGCAGTTATTCTTCAATATGGAGAGCTTTATGGAGACACGCTACTCAGAAAGAACAGCGCAAGAACTTCATTTACAAATAAAAAGTCAATGACAACAATTTTGATGATTTTTTTTTTGCTGCCGTTTGTAAACGGAAGAAAAATGTTAGAATGAAATTTTAAACAGCACACTTGAACTGTTAATGGTGAATAATCTACTCTGTTTGTTTATAAATCTGACTGACGTCAGAGTCTCACCGCACGTCACTGCACAAAATGCCGTTTCAGAGGTACCCACAGAATACTATTCTATGTAGATTATATAGATTTCAAAATCTTGGAATTTTTTAAGGCTAGCATTTTTGTCTGAAATGGAGAATCCCATATTACATCCATACCAAATTTGGTGCTTGTACCACAAAATTCACGATTCCTTTACTGACCAGCTCCGTTAATTCAAAGGCACAAAGATTGAACATTTGTTTGTAAGAGCTGTAAACTCTTAACAAATACAAAAAAAAAGCTTTAATTTTAACTTTATTCAACTGTAATTTCCACATTTAGTTTCAACTTTAACAGCTTTTCTTTCCTTTTTAAAAGGAAAGATTGCTGGATTGAAAATGCTGGATTTTCCCAGCATTTTCCCAAAGTGAGACATGCAGGAAAATACAGAAGCTGTCCCCTCCCCTTCAGATGGAGACCATGCACCTGTCCTGTTCCCCCCCAGACAGGTAGAAGGATTTAATCTCCCGTAAGGAAAAAGCTGGAGTTGCAGTGCATTACCTAACTATTACAAAGTCAGCCCCCTGCCAGCGCTCAGCCAAACTCACAAGCCAAAAATATTCCAGATAAAGTGGTGATGGCTGGGGGGTGCCCAACAAAAGGGAACACTTTGCTTGCCAACCAAAATGCTTGTTATTTATTGAATTAAAAAGAGGGGACCTTAACCCTCGTGTCCCGCTGTTCCCTCCAGCGACCTGGAAGATTTGATATCCAGCATGGAGGGACTCTTCTTGAAGTTCTGTCTCCTGCTGAAAACTGAACCTCTAGTATTAAAATCTTTAAATGCAACAGATTGCAGGGACTTACAGAGGGGGAGGATGCTGCCGTCTCTGACATGATAATAGCAAAGCGCTCTTAAAAAAAAGAAAAAAGAAAAAAGTTAAGCCACATATATTCTAAGCCATCACTTTAGAAACAAGCTACAGTCGGAAGAAACTGATGAATGTAACCATGTGTTCTACCCCTTTATTGGGTAGAACACAAATTACAAAATAACAAAATGTAATACAGTTTAAAAAAATTGAGTTCTATAATAAAACATAAGGTTTAGTGAAATTCAGTTTAAATGGTGACTCAACCTGCTGCTATTTTTATTCGACTTCAATGTAGGCGAGCAGACGCATAACCCAAATGAAAACATAACTTTGTTAAGACCTACCCTAATGAACATGGTATTTTTAACATGTTCTTGTGCCTGGGCGGGGTTACAGAGGGCTGGGGGGAGGGGGGGTACTGATTTAAGTCAGTATCTTTGATTAAAAGAGAAAATAATCAATACAACTACTTTAAACTTTGCAAAAATAAAAGAAATACATTTTGAGCCTCTGGCATAGTAAATAAAAACAAAACACTGGGAACACTTTGAAAATGGATCACAGGACGATCAGAGTGGGACTTTGAAATATTACGTTTATTGCGATTCATCTATGATTTAAGAAAATCGATAAATGGAACTTATGAAACCAAAGACAAGCAGTGACCAGTTTTAGTTTTGCAGGTTTGGATGTTGTGCCAGAACCCTTTAACTCTGGTTTGTGCTCATCCCAGGTTTTTCTACTGATGGACCCGTCAGGTCTCATCAGAATTTGATTTGATTTTCAAAACACAAAATAAAATGCTAAACATGATAAAACACAAAGTGACAAAGTTATTGAAAAAGGAGAAGAAAATCTTAATTCCTACCCTGAAACCTACGATATTTTATACACGCGTTTTAACATGTTGAACATTTAAACATTATTTACATAGGTGCAAACGATAGATTTCACACGGTTCCAAATTTTCCAGTTTGTATTTCTTTGAAATTGTGTGGCATTTATTCTCATTTAGATCCTTTTCTCCATGTCCTTGTTATTCCACAACCTCTGCCTGCTGACAGAAATGCTTCTCTGTGAAACAACCAACCACCAAAAAACAAAAAGGTGAATTATTGCCTTTCTTTAGTTTTTGCAATTTGTTTATTTCAAGCAATCAATTGCTGTAAAGCAAGGGGGAAGAAGCAAATGTATTTTATACCATCCCTTAGTTTACTCCCAAAAAATGTAAATATTGTGTGCATTTCATTGCCCATTATTATAAAAAAAAATAAAAGTACACAAAGGATGCAGAGCCTCAGCTTCATCAAAGACTTATTAGGCTCTTCTGCAGGTCTTACACATCATTTCTTTGTAGTGTGTACTCGTGGTCTTTGCATTAGCAGTCAGCACTAAAGTGTGCTCATTAGAAGTGCCATTACTGTCTTCTAATAAGTGAAGCCACAGCGAGGCGTGTTGACGCAGTGTTTGATTATCTCCACTCCGCCTCGCCGGCTCCGCCCCTGCACATCCTGATCCGCTCCCTCTGATCCATCCACACAGTCACATGAGTAACGAGCCAGTCTGCAGACGGGAGAAACCAACCCCCAGCTGAGGAAGAGGGCTTCAAAGAGCATCTTCCTCCAGAAAAAGGATGACCAGCTTATTTAAAGCTGAATAGTTTAGCAATTACGTATTATGTTTTATGATGGATTTCACGCTCTTATACAATTACCATAATGAAGCCCATTGAGACGAGTAGGGATGGGTATCGTTAAGGTTTTAAAAGTACTACTACTCTTATTGGTACTACTTATCTATCCAGTATTTTAACGACACTCTTATCGAAACTTTTTGAGGACGAAAAATAAATAAATAACAAATTAAGAACATAAAGTGTTTTATTTCCTCATTATGCAACAACATTGTTTTTTGACAAAACATTTTACTTTATACATTTTTCCAACTTGAAAAGTAAAATACATGAAAAAATAAGTTATTAAAAGAAAAATAAACAGCAATATTTTGACAAATTGCTGTCATGATGTAAATATAAAACAAATTAAATAAATGTTTGAGTTTATAAAATCATCCCAGAGAGAGTCTCTGCTTTAACTCACACAGTGAAAGCTGCGTCTAAATCTGACGCCCGTGTTTCCATCACTGTGCTTGAAACTCTGAGTTTTAAGCCAAAGCCCCTCCCCCGCCTCTCTACCTGTTCACCTGTTCACATCCACTGCAGCAGCGAGTCGTTTTTTCCTACGCCCCTCCATTGTGTTCCACACAGAGAGCGCCAAACACGGTCATCATAGCAGCAGGTTGACACGATAGTCGGGGCGCTCTGGCGCAGCTTTAATTAATTTTACGCGCATGCCCCGAACTGTCTGAATTACAGCCCCCCCCCCCGTGCACACAAATAGCCAGACAGACCTCTCCTCTTCAGCGAGAATAGCGAAATTAATATCATCACTAATTTATGGAAAGTTGACCAATGACTGACTTGGTGACTTAAACATGGCAGATAACGGCGTTATATCTTGTGGGACACAAAAAGACTTCTCCAGTACCGATAGCAGAACCGTTGAGGTCTGATCTTAAGGATACTGCGGTCTTGAAGAATGTGGCCCCGGGGCTCGTTCAATACCGGGGCTCGGTACCCATCCTTAGAGACGACTATTGCTGTAATATTGGGCTATATAAACAAAACTGTATTCATGTTGAGATGTTGCCAGGTTGTGTGCTGACTTTGTCAAATACAGTTACAGTAGATGGACCTTCACAGTGAGGCTGTTTGTCTCTTTACCATAGATAGTCTGAGGGAAATTAAGATGTTTGTGAGGCCAAGAATGAAAAGTGTAAATAGGAAATATTTGTAGTTTATGAGCATAAAATCTTATCTACATAATTATTTCAAATGTCTGAGAAATCTGACCAACATCTCAGGACCAGCCAGGTCGGGCGTATAATCTTTGTTTTCCTGAAGGGGGCAGTATAGAAATGTTTGCATTGAGTTGTTGAGGAAGAGTCTGTAATTCCAGCTGGAAGTAGGAAGTTTGTCCAAATTGTAGTTTTCTCACAGACGAGTTTGTAGTCAAACAGGGAGAGCTGTAGATGCAATGGATTGGCAAAGGATGAAACCCAGGAGCAGGAAGGACACAGAGCAAATCCTCAAATCAGTAGAGGTTTTAATGCCATGAACAAAAAAAACAAAAACTAGAAAAGGTTCAAAGACGCTCCGACACAGAAAAGCCACTCCTTATATGGGAGCTTAATGAGAATAGGAATCAGCTGTGAGTCTTACAGAAGACCTCAGGGGAAGGGAGGACCTCCAGGAGAAATCACATCCTGTCAAAATAATCAAACATTTCATGACAGTAGATAGTAAAGATGCTGGATGGACAGCATGGGAACATGACTTCCACTAAATCCATTTACAGGGGCTTGCTTGGTTGAGGACGGAAACTCAAATTTTATCACCAGAACAAGTAAACAAACAACTATGAACTAGCAAAGAGGGATGGAATTGTGATTGAGGGGTGGCAGGTGTACACGACAGGTATGCAACCCTTTAGAAGTGATTTTGTGAAGGAAGTTGAAGTTTATCAGAGAAAAAACAAAAAAGATCTCCCCACTTTATTTTAGCCAAGCTGAAGTTCAGTAAAAGTTACAGTAGTTGTACAGCTGAGTCCACTGTGAAGCAAACAAAAGAATTGTTAGTAGAGTTCAGATTGGTTTTTCTGAAAGGTCGGTTTGGTTTTGGTTGGATTTCTAATCAGGTTGTCCCTCTGTGGTTCTCATACTGATGTTCTTTTCCATTTTTATGGACAGCGTAGCAATGCGTTTGGACTTACTGCATTACAGTACATTTCCAGAAACAATCCAAGACAGGACAATCCTAGATGGCAATAGGCACAACAATGGAACGTTTCATTTTCTTGAGGTGGCTGTACAAGCCTCAAGGGAACTTAAGAGACACCTGTGCTCACATTAAGAAGCGGCTGCTCCTCTCTATGACCGTTGACGGGTCTGGATTACCCCAAAACCAGCAGCACCCGTACAGGGATTGCTGCATGTGACTAAGGCTTAAGGACATTTCTAGGATGCCAATCTATTACAAGGCAACAACCCTAACTCGCAGGACTCAAGTGACAAAACTTTCAGTTCAAGTCTGAGAAATATTTACAGGAACCCCTGTTAAACGCAGAAGTCTGGATTTAGCAGTCATTTGAAAAAATGTTTAGACAAGAGACCATGTTGGACTGAGGAATCTCTAATAGGCTTGAACAAATTAAATGGCACGTTTGCCTGTTTGGGCATATTTAAACATTTAGAGTTCATTTGTAGCTGCCCCTACAGCCTCGGCGGATAAAGATAGCAGAGTGACAGGTTGGCCTCGGAGACAGGAAGGAAGCAGGTTAAGATGGAGATCAGGCTTCTATAAATCTCATTTCTGCTGCTGATTTATCAGCTCACCCTGGT
Organism: Oryzias latipes; assembly: GCF_053564925.1. NCBI lineage: Eukaryota > Metazoa > Chordata > Actinopteri > Beloniformes > Adrianichthyidae > Oryzias > Oryzias latipes. The sequence continues at coordinate 24,349,298 of NC_136259.1, forward strand.
CGCTGTCAGCCACGTCCAGGTGTGACCAGCGTGGCAAAGGGCTAACTCATTAGCCTGCCTCATCACAGTAGGAGCTTTCTGCTTGTAGACAGCAGTACGCACGCCGTCTTTCTTCTGTCCCATCATCGTCATCCTCTTAGCCAATTTCCCCTTTCCCTAATCAATGGAACACCAGCGTTCCACCTTTCCTCGTAGTCTTCCATTTATGATTGTGTTTTCATTGTGAGGCTGAGCAGTGGCCACTCCATCAAGGATTTAATTAAAGCGGTTTAAATAGCCGGAGGTGATTCTCATCGTGTCATCACCCTCTTCCCTGTCTCTCATCCTCTGGAGGTTAATATCAGACTAATCCAGTCTCCCCCCCTAAGCCCTTCCTCAATAATGCATGGCTTCTCTCTGGCCATCTAGAGAGGCTGTCTTCAATGAAAACAGAGCCTACAGGGCTCAACCTCTCCCCACCAACGACATACACACCCATATTGTTGTACAATGGAGTGACATACTCTGCATGTCAGTACTGACTCCCAGCATTTGTGACAGGTCTCCGCTGACAACATGAAATCCAAACACTGACCTTATCAATCCAGTTCTGATGTACTTTGATTTCTAATCCAAGCCTGGAAGAGTGTCCTCAAACCACCATGAAAGGAATGAGCCCCAAAAAAACTGTTGTATCATTGGGGCCTCTGAGATCAAGTCATCTTACTTCCTGGCGGGAAAATGAGCTGAAAAAATAACTCATATTTCATAACAAAATCATTCTTTAGTGTGCCAAAGGTGATATATGATGATATATATGGATATAGTTAAAAATAGCATAAACGGGCCCTTTAAATGTTAGATAAATTATACATAAATACAAAAGAAGGTGAAAGTGATAAAAAAGCTAAACTTAACTATAAATACGGAAGAAATTTAGAAAACGAGACTGAAAATGAGAAATGTAATTTACAGAACTAACGTTGGATGGAAGAATAGAAAATAGGGGTAAAAAAACCCAAATGCCATAAAAATACTTGTAGAATAAAAAAAATAAATTGATTAATATGGAAGTTCACATTCATTCTAACGGAATTTGTAAACTGGTCATGCAATAAATGTAAAATTGAAATGCATTTTATATTGTAGTGGGTTTTTGGTGGCATAATTCAAATACAAAATTCACATTATATTAACTTAAAATGTATTGTATTTTTGTTTTTCATAGCGCCCCCTGGTTTAATAATGTATTTTCATTCACATGGTGTCGCACTTTTTCTTTTGGATCAGAATTTGGCATCAGAGGTTAAGAAGATTAGAGTGCTGATCCTCTAGTGGCTCAGTCACCACCACAGCATCTGTCTGAGTGTCTTTGCTGCATCATCATGATAAATTATGGAAGGTCACAATGAAAGAACCCCAGAGTAACCAGAATATTCCAAACTCACCACGATGAGCAGCTCGGCCTGGGTCCTGTCCTGTGTTTAAAAACTTCCTTGGGTGAGGTCCCAGCAGAAGAAAAGCCTGAATCCAATTTTCTCCCCTGTTTTTGGCCAAACTATGACGGTTGTTGGTTTCCTAGTTCCAGTCCTGTTCCTGCTTCCCCAGGTCCTACTCTGTATGCCCCTCCCCCTCCTCCAGGTGTGTCCAATTAAGGATCTTCCTGAACGACTCCTCAGTGTTTTCTCTGGGAAGCATTTTGGATCCACAAAGTTGGAAAGAGGAATCTAAATGGCTTCAAACTTTTTTTGTTTATAGAAATAAACAGCTTTTCATCACACTTCTACATGGATTTGTGTTTTTACAGCGAAGGCCTGAAGCTCATTCAGCCATTTTCCACATTTAGATCTTCCGGTAGAGTTTGAATTAACTTGGACTGGAGAAAGTTTTATTGATGAACTCTTTCAGATGATGAAAAGACATCAAATGATTGTGAATTATCGTGGACTTATAACAGAGCTTGTGTGTTTTTAACGTGTTCTTGTGCCACATATGTAAAGAAAATGAAGCTCTAAATTGAATTTCTGAGCATTTCTTTACTTTGTTGTGAATCAGGAGTAGATAAAAAAATACTGTTTGAAAAAGATTTTATTTGTGACGAAGAAAATAAACTGAGTGGGTCACAAGCTTCCTGCTCCGCCTCTTTCTGATGCAAATAGACAAACAGATCCATGAACGTCTTTGTTTTCCTCGTCTGAGCTGAAATCTGGATCTAAACTGTACGGCTGGATATCTCTGATATTGATCGACATTTCTGTTGCACCAATAATGTTAGATGGGGGTGTGTGTAAGCAGAGCTCATAGGTAAAGGTGATGGGAAATGGGGGCGGTACTGCTCTTCCACAATTGTCAGGCAAATTATTAGTATAAGGACTACAATAATTGAAAACAACTAATTGAATGTCTCGCTTGTCTGATCCCAAAGATTGGACTGGATCAAATGTGCCAAATGTTTTCTCTCCTTCTGGATGTTGATTTGTGAACTCTGACCTTCACTGAGTGACGCCTGCACTTTTCTCCATCTTCTACTTCTCTGATGCCCTCCTGGATGAGACCTTTGGCCTCCTGAGAAGGTTCTTTCATGTTCCAGGTCTTCTCAGAGTGAGGATGACGACTTTCACAGGTTCTTACATTATCTCGGGTGGATCTAAGTGGTGGCAGAACTGATCTTGATTAAATATGTTTGTGGTTAAATCTGGCAGCAGGTTTGTGCATACGAGTGTGAGCGTCAGCAGCTCTCTGACAGCCCAGTCTGAGGATTTACAGCAGCTTCAGTCTGTCACTGACAGATAAACGTAGAACAAACACAAACGGAAACACACTGTTGTGTGAGCGTAAAGTAAGGAATACAGAGCATAAATACAGTTTTTCATTTTTATAAGAATTTCTATTGTTGGAATGCAGTGTGGGTGTCACACACTTGAGAGTCCCTTCTGCTGCTGTGCTGGTGCTGCAGGGACATTATGCTACATTCACACCGGACTTGGAAATTGCGCGTTCAAGTGACCGCTTCAAATGAAAAGTCCATGTAAACAAGCACATATGTGAGTTTTAGGGCTCTACGTCCAATACATGCGTTTATTGAACGTGTGTCAAGCTACATCCACACCAGGTATGTATTGTTATACGTGGTTTCATGAACGCGTGTTTAGCCCGTTCTGTTGCACTGGACTAGCACCAGACAAACAGGTAGCAGCAGGGAGGGGATTCTTCTTCTTTTGTTGTTTCTACTGTTCACTAGCGCATAAACAACACCAACTTAAGGAAGAGAGTTGGTGTGAAATGTCAAAGCAGTGCCACTTCCACATATTTCTCCAAACTTTTTCTTTCACAGCTCTTTTTCCGATGAATGAAAGACTTGGCGTCATAGAATTCCAGCCGGACATAAACCGCAATTATGAATTATTGTCCTTCACGATCATGTTTACAAGGGGTTAAACACCAACGCCTGATTTATATGTACAGCCTGCAACCGAAATAAAAAACTTGAGTAGCAACACGTGATCACGAGAGTTCTGAAGACAAAAGAGGGTTTACCTGCATAGACTAATGATTGAAAACGAGTCAACGCGGCTGGTGTGACTGTACCTTCAAAAGTTAAACCAGTTGATCTTTGACCAATCATGGACTCTGATTTGGTAGTGCTTCCTTTTTAAAGCATGTAGCAACTGTTTGAAAATTGATGACGGAGGAAAAATAAATAATTGCGGTTTGTGTCTGTCTGGAATTCTATGAAACCAAGTCTTTCATATGTCTGAATAGAGCAAGAGTCACTAGATTTACACCATTTCTCACCAAACCTCTTCCAACTATGAGTTCATGCGCAAGTTTCGGGTAGCAACAATCCAGTGTAAAGACAAGTAAAAGTACATTTGAGAATGTTCAGCTCGTTCTTAACGGGGGTAAATGTAGCATCAAAGAGCAACAAGCAGGAGAACCGAGCTCCAAGAGGAATGGATGTGGCAGCACCGCCGGACCACAGAAAGGCCCCACAGACCCAGAATCCACCTGGAGTCGCTAAGCTAAAACTGGGTTTCGCCTTTTTCTCTTAAACTACTTCAGGTACATTTTCTTGCTTCGTCTTTTAGCTTTCTGATTGGCTCACAGTAGTTTGACTCAAATCATGTGACAAATAAAAAAAAATAAACACCTCATCGTAGATTTAAAATCCTTAATCATTTCTTTTCCCAGTGATATTGTCTGAGATGCTGCTTGAATGATTCTTTTCAAACAGCGAAGCTCTTTGAGGCGAGTAGATTTTCCCAGAATGCAATTGCGGTGAATGAAAACACCTTTAGGCGCTGGAGTGTCTGTGGAACAAAAGCGGATGTGGACGGCGATCTGTTATTAAACCAAGCACATCTAATGACCTTTTCACCAATCGCTGTGCCCGTGTGTGTGTGCATGTGTATGTGCACGTGTGTGTGGGAGGAGAGGCAGGTAGGCTTTGGCTGCTAATGAAGACAGGAATATACACGACAACTACCAATTAAAGATGCCAGAGCCGCCGTGTTTTTGGCGTTTGGCGACTCTGCTTCGCCCGCTCTCCGCTTCTCCCTTGCATCCTTTCCAGTGCAATTAGGAGGCAGGTGGGTGTGGTTGTAGGGAAATGGCCTCGTCTGCTTCTCCATTCAGTTCATGGCAGGCCGAGGGGGTTGCGTGTGTGGAGGCAGGCGGATGGAAGGAGCGCCACAGCCTCCAATTAAAAGGCGTTGGGTAAGGAAAGCATGCGTGCACACAGGGGCAGTCGAACGGAGGTTATAATCTCCACCCGCACAGACCTCTGTCCCCGTGCTCCGCCCAGGAACCTGGCATCCTCTCCTCGGAGAATTTAACGGCGTCACGTGCTGAAAAGCCCGGTTAAATCTCCGCTTTGGCCGCGGCCATTAATGGCATTTCATGGATTTCCTCCATAATTTATCATAGTTCAGCTGATGGGGAGCAATTACCATTTCACCAAGCTGACCTTCTCCTAATGAGAGTGCTCTGATTTACATCGTGAAAATAGATGATTAGGATCAGACTGACACTTGGGCCGCATGGTCAAGCAGTAGTTTATCATGACATACAAAATACCGTTAAACTGCAGCAGCACCGCCCCGGTCCGGGGCCCCCACAGCCATCACCACAGCAGTTGGTTGGGCTACGAATGCGTGAAGTTACATTTGACTTAAAGACCCACTATGATGAAAATTGAGTTTTTTCTCTAAATTAAGAGAAATGTTGTTCATGTTTGTATACATATTTATAAATTCTAAATTATTTGGTCCAAACTTAATCTACTGTCTTTCATGAAGCCAACACAAAGAAACCTGGATTGAGTCTAACGCCTTCCAAAGAAAATGTTTTTTTCCAGCTCCAACCAAACCAAAAGCATCTAAATGGTTAGTTTATAACTTGAATAACTTGAACTACAGAAAAATATGAAAAAAATGGATCATCAAGAAGATGTAAAAAAGATGTTTCAGATCCAGAATGGTTCTTCTGACTATAGAAGTCAGTGGGGTTTTGGCGTCTTGGAGTCACTTCCTGTTTGGAGGTGGGTGAACCCAAAACTGTTTTTAATTTTTCAAGGCTTAATAAAAGTATTTTGCCACAAGAACAAACTCACCAAAAATAAAAATAATAGTTGAATAGATGTTGTATTAAAGCAGTGCTTCTCAAATAGTGGTGCACGCGATGCCAGGGGGGGGGGCGCGCAGTAGTAGCGGTTTTAGGAACAGGTAATACGGGCAATTGCTCGGGGCGCAACAGGGGGGCTGCGGTGACAGCGGCTCAGTGCTTGGAAAAAATCTGCGTCACTATTGGTTTCCTATGATGTTATATGACAGAGTTTGTAACAGCCTGAAACTGTACTGCCGTTCCTACTAGGGATGGGTACCGAGCCCCGGTATTGAACGAGCCCCGGGGCAACATTCTTCAAAACCGCAGTATCGTTAAGATCTGACATCAACGGTTCTGCTATCGGTACTCGAGAAGTGATATTTTTTTTTTGTGTCCCACAAGCGTTATCTGCCATATTTAACCCACAAAGTCAGTCAATTTTCCTTTAATGAAGGATTATATTAATTTCGCTATTCTTGCTGAAGAGGAGAGGTCTGTCTGGCTATTTGTGTGCACGGGGGGGGGTCGCGGGACTGTTGTTCAGACAGCACGTGGCGCGCGCTGTAAAAGATAAGGCAGGGCACACACAGTCAGTATCTCCCTAGACTAAGAACACCCATTTCCGCACAAAATTATTAAGTTTGCATCAAGGAGCCCCTAGCATCCTGTCCCCTTTATGTTACGATGACCGTATATTGCGCTGTCTGTATAGAACACGCTGCGCGGGGGGGGGTTGCACGCGAGGCAAACAACAAACAGGTAGAGAGGCGGGGCTTAGACTCACCGCTTATGGTTCCAGACCCACAACAAACCAACAGCTGCTTCCGAATAATTAATAATAATTAATACCTAATAATAGTTGTCATCCATAAAATTAATATAATTTATTGGGTTTACTGGGTTTAAAGAAAAATAAAAAAAATTGAAAGGAGTCTGCATCAAAGTGAATTTGTTTCCATCATCTTAACTCTGGTGTTTGACAGACAGAAAAGTCTGTTCAAGGTTGTGGAAAATGGACAAAAGATCAAAGGAAATATCACGCTTATAAAGAATACAAACAATTAAATCAAATAATTAAACAAATATCCTGATAGCATTTTGAATCAATACAAGTATGGCCAAATGAACTATCGCGTTATATCAGCAAAACCATTTTTTCTAACACATCTAGTGTTGCGGCTCTCTGTGCCTTCATCTCAGTGGGAAACTGATCCAAATGGCTCTTTGAGAGGTTCAGGTTGCAGACCCCTGGTCTAGCACATCTAAAAAGTAAAATGTTTTGTTAAAAAAACAATGTTGCATAATGAGGAAATAAAACACTTTATGTTCTTAATTTGTTATTTATTTATTTTTCGTCCTCAAAAAGTATTGATAAGAGTATCGTTAAAATACAGAATCGATAAGCAGTATCAATAAGAGTAGTAGTACCGTTAAAACCATCCCTAGTCCCTACAGCTGCCCCTGTCACACGCGTGTGTGAGAAGGAGAGGGGAGGGGCAGGGGCGCGAAACATTTTCTTATTACTAGAATTAAAGGCTGTAAAAAGCCCAAGTGAAACAATGTTGACTTTTTTAAAACCTGACTTTTCGATGAAAATTAATACAATATTCATTTAAATATATTTATTTGTTTGTTTTTGTGTATTTGTCTTTTAAATTCATGTTTAGTGATTATATTCATATATCTGGTCTTAATCTTTAGTTGTAGTTGTATTTATTTTTTTACATTTTGTTTTGTTTGTTATTAAGCATAAAAACTGTTGGGTTACCAGTCTGCAGATACACTGGACCCCCCCCCCCCCCCCTCCCGATGTTCCTACAGTGCTAAAGGACCCAAAACGTTTTATTTTAATTATCCAACATACAGAGGAACACTCCCTTAACTCCATGCAGTTTACAACCAGGTCATCTGTGGGACGGCAGCTGACCGCTGTCCACCCCACCCTTAACCACAGCCACCCCCACCCCCAGACCCCCGGCTGAATTCTAATATCGGTCACAGGATGACTGAATTCTTGCCTGAACGTTGCTACATCTGAGACTGACAGAACGCGGGATGGTAGCTCCACCTTTTTCTTCAGAGCTCCATCCGTGTTGGCGCCAAGACAGCCATCCTTTGTTTGTGTGTCCAGAGTCTTACCTCCAGAAGTTGCCATGACAACCTGGAGGATGCAGCGTGTACCCCTAGAGATGGGAGGTTGGGGGGGGGGGGGACTATTCCCTCCCAAACCTGAGGTACTCAAGATAAATGAAGCCAATCCAAAGAGGGATGTGGAGGTAATGAAGACTACGGCGCTGAGAGGCAGGAGCTCCGAGGAGCCCGGCCCTTCAGGCCCGCTCCCCTCGTCTTCCGCGGCTCGCCTCGTCTCTATGGAAACGCTGCCCCACGCGGAAACGCATCCAGAAGATTCGCCTCCCTCAGTTCAAAACTGTTACCGGAGCATTAAAGTGCTCCTCGTCGTTTTCTGGGATTTTTGACTCTGCTTGCCTCTTGGACCTCATTATGAAAGCAGGCTTGACCGCAGCTTAACGCAGCTGACTGCTCCGAACCAACACTTCCACTTCAATGTGCTCACAAACCTCTCTGCAAAATGTTCTGAGGCTATTTGAGGAAGTTACTCAGCCGGTCAGCCCGCTAAAGTACCACACTGCAATGAAAAGTCTACCGGCTCAATTAATTTCTCACCTGGAGGTATTTCTCTCAGTCTGGGCTGATCCCTCCTCATCCGCCAAGCGGCGCACCCAATGACCTTCTCTATGGCGTTTGAAGCTCCAGCTGAAACGCTGCTTCTAAGTGAGGCTTTTTGGAGCCGAGCCAGAGAGGCAGAAATCACCTGCAGGGTCATGCTGGGCGGAAAAATACACCTTAACCACACGAGACGGAGGAAAGGTAGCGAGAAGAGCAGTTTAAAGTTTAAGCCCCAATATTTACACAAACAGAAGCTTTTTAGGATTCTATGAAAAAAAAAGGCTCAAAACTGACTTTTCTGAAAAAGGTTTAGACCCTAAAAGAAAAGAAGATAAACTGCTTTTGTCCAGTTTGGTGGTCTGTTTAGAAGCAGGTCATCTCAGTGGAAGGAAACATTTGGATTGAGTCAACAGTCCTGCAGAAGCATTCTTGTCTTTGCTGAACCACATCGGCTCTGGTGTCGCTGAAATCCTGGACACGGATGAATAAGGCCTAAATGGATGTGGCCCACACGCTACATGCCACAGGCCGTAGAGAACACTTCAACACGTAAGGGTAAGTGAGGGTGAAGTAGGTGAGATGCAGACGCGTCGTACGCATTCGTCATTGGGGCTCCTTGCTGAAGCCTGACTGTTAAAAATTAGGAAATTATGCAATCAGTGTCATTTTTGTGGACATCCTATGGATACTCATGTATCACGTGCACACTCTGTGCATGCAAGGTGTGCGTGCAGAGTGTTCATGCAGTCCTGCTCCTGTACGGGGGCCTGGGACTGAGCTTTTAGATGGAGGCAGATGATTCGCCGAGGCAAGTCCTCACAGTAGAAGAAAAATGTTAGCCGCAGATGGCGTATGAGCACCCAACGTCACTCGCCCCCTCCCTCACAACCCCTCTTTGAACCAACCTCTCTGGGTCAGTGGCTAAAACAAACCTGCTTATTCTTCCCCAGTCACCCTGGCCTGCACTTTTATTTCCCAATTTGCGGCATTACTATTAGCTTTATCTTTTAATTCTAACATTAATTCACAATGTTGCTCAAGAAGTTTGTCATATCTAGTATTTCAGGTGATTTTTTTTTTTTTACTGAAGGTGCCAGCCTCTTTCCAAGGTCAAAGGTCGACAAAACTTTGGTTGAGGTTATAGACCTAACCTGGCGTCGTTTCTGGAGTTTTGTAAAGATCGCTCAAAAAAAAAAAAGGTTTTCTCTCCATTTTGTGCAAAAATGTAAAAAATAACCAAAGTGTCGGTCCTGAGGCCATCCCATAATATTAAACTTCCTTTGGATATGCCGGACACATCTGTGTTTTTGGGCCCATTTATTTATTTGACGGTTTCTCCTGATGTGATGTGATGTTTTTTTTATATTTGTTTGTTTGTTTCAGACTCCTCCCTCCAGTCTCGGTCTTGTGGCCTGCAGCCTTGTTTGAAGAAGACGTTGGTGGAGCGAGGAAGATGATGGTGGTCGTCGTCGTCCCCTTTTATGTCCTCCTGCGGCTTTTTGAAGCGTCCGTACCTCCTCCTCATGTGCTGGCGTCTTATACGATAAGGTGACTTTTCCACCAGGCTGCTTCCGACGATAAGCCCCCGCTTCAAAAACGCCCGTGCTGAAAGGCTCGCCCGCCGGGCGCCGTGCGGGACTTTGAGGCTCGGACTCCGGTTCGAGCTGCAGCTCTCTGTCATCTGTCAGCAGTGGAGAGCGTGGCGGGCCTCAGATAAAGGCAGGATCAAAGCGTGGCACAAAGATTACCGTGAGAATAAAAGCGTCTCTGTGATTATCGTTTCCAGCGCGCTGACCTAACGGAGATGAAACCGTCCCTGCTGCACATCTCTCATTACACCCCATTATTAATCGACTGTTTCTTCTCCATTTTTCACTCTGACCAGCTGTGACCCAGCCTGCCTTCCAGCATCTTTTATCTAAAAATAAAAAATAATCGGACCTAATTGACATGTCATCCAACTGTGTTAAACTCGTAACCGAAGCCGATCCACTTCACTTTCCTCTAGTGAAGTTGTCAGTATTAAATATTATAACGATTCGTTACATTGTGGAAGCTGTCATTAAAATTGCTCTCCATTCATCATGTCATGCTCGGAGCGCCAAGCAAATGACAGGGTGGATTGCTCCAAAGTCACAGAGTGCATTTTTGCAGCGTCTGACTGACATGAGAACAGGGATGCTCTCCTGAAAAGCAAATAAAAAAGTGTCTGACAGCAACGATGAGGCTGATAACAGTGATAACTGTGAGCCGAGGGGAAAAGAAAACCACTTTTTTCCTTTTAGTTAAAAAAAACAAGTAAAGAAACTTGGCCTAAACAATGTAGGTCAGGAATTAAACACTTTTTTTTTTAACTTAAGGCCATGTCACACTGCAGCTACATACATTTTGTGTACATTGCACAAATGAGAATTGTTCATACGTGGATATGCATGGAGAAAATGTGAAATTTTCCCAGATGTATTATAATTGAACCACATTAAAACCACAGATGAACTACACATAAACCACGCAAAGAACACACCAACCAGCTCTTCATTGATTTCTTCACGTTGACATTCATAGCACCCACCATCAGCACCATGGTCAGCTCCCGCCCTCACAAAGCTTTGTTTGAACCAAACAGTCGGATTCCTCCGATCCGCACCAGTTCCAAGTCGGCTGCTAGTCACCAGCCAAGGTCTCCAACCCCAACACAACCTCCAACCCTTAGAGATTTCAATCTAGATATATATAAATTTTCCCAATTTGGGAAAATAGTTATTTTAAAGTTTGTAGATTTTGAACGGCGTTAGCATGGCAAGCTATCAAAAAATGGCGTTTCCCTGTTGCTCACACAATATCGTTTAGACTAATGTTTAATTCATGAGTCTGTGGTTAACCTGAATGAAATCATATGACATACAAGTGAACATATCAGAAATGTGGTTAACAAAAAACCTCCGTTGCCCAGGAAATGCAAACATTTACTTTTGCGGATTCTTCCCAAATCTACCTGGTCGACCAGCGACCCAAAAATGAAATGGTCGCAATGGAGATAAAACCCACAGAAATGCAGCCATTTTGAGAAAAAAAAAAAAAAAAAGAAGGTTTTGGTGTCCTGTGCAGCTTTGACCTGGGTGGCAGGGGCAGAATGGGGAGGGTGAGGGGCGTGTAGAAGCCACTCAGCCAGTGAGGGTGGGTCAAAAAGGGGCAGTGCAGATGGGGATGGGTAGAGCCTGCAGGCCATAAAAGGTACATTTTGGTTTATTCTATGTTTTTCATAACCAAGTCCCTCTCATTGCCTGAATGTTGTTCTTGCAATGAATTTCCATGTCAGACCGGATGAGCAGAAGAAGATGGAACATTTCAGATCCGGTTTGGTGTTTGGTGCTGCAGAACACTACACATTACTTTGCAGAAAAGTTCAGCGCGGGTTTTGCTGACATTCTGATCGCGTCTTTACAGAACTGACAGCAACACTAACGTCTGACTGTTTTAACCAGAGGCTGACCCGTCGCGCTCTCAAGCTCCGTCTGGACGGACTTGATGTTCCAGCTGTTCTGAGGTCAGCCGAGCGCCTGCTGCTTCCTGACATATTCTCACATTATTCATGCTTTCTTTCGGACATGGCCGGATTTTAATGCCACGTCCGTCTCCCTTTGAGGGCTGCGCAGCAGCTCTGCTGGACTCTTCCTGTTGCTGGCCGGCAGGTTGAACGGCCCTCTGGGAAAAACCTCCTACTTCAGCAGATGGCTCCTCGGCCGCGGCTGCCCAGCTCTTGTGCTGCATAGGCATAGCCAGCTGGTTTGTTGGGTGGTGCTGAGGTCAAGCTTTTCAAGAGCGGCCATGGAGGAAGAATGAACAGTCATGTCAGAGCAGTGAAGGTGCTCCTCATTATCATGGTGTTCCTAGAGTATTCCAGTAAGGTAACCATCTTTTCTCTTATTTTTGATATTTAACCAAAGGTAAAAACTTGGCTGCAAATTAAAAACGTTGAGAAAAATGTGTTTTATGACAGGTACTCTTTGTTCATAAAATCAAACAGAGCATAAGGGCTTAAGAAAATATCCCAGAAACATTGCAGTGCAGGACATATAAAAGAAAATATGCTGCTGTGCTAAAGATAAAAATCAGGTGTAATAATCAGATGAAATATAAAAAACACCAAATAAACAAGAAGTTATAATTTAGAGAAACTTGTGGAAAAGTCTCCTGGTTATTGATTTCAAACCAAAAACTTGCAGATTATTTTTTATTTTTGTTCACAAAAATAACGTGTCAAAACTGTCCTGTAGGACATTACTTGATTATTACTTTAAAGTCACTTTTTTTGTCGCATCATCAGACGTTTAAATAGACATTGAGTGAGAAATGTTCTGCAAAGTCTTCTTCCTATCTAGCTGAAAGGAAAAGTGCTTTAATAAGGATTATTAATTATATAATTTAGCAGAGATGGAGGAGAAACTCTGAGATTTAGTCAGTTTAGTTTTTAATATTTTCTTTGAAAAAGAGAAAACAAAGCAAATAAATAACCCGAGTCCTCAATAATGCAGCTTAAAGGCCGCGTCACACAGCCACTATGTACATTTTTTTCATATTGCACTGATCAAAATTGGTCATACATGAACATACGTGTGGTGAAAGTCGTGGTCTTTACGTGAAATTTTCACAGATGCATCACAAATGAACCAAATTAAAACCACATAAGTGCAAATAAACCACGGAAAGAACACGTAAATCAATGTGGAATATGAACCGTGCGTGATTATTGTGCTTTTTATATGTAATTCATTAGATCCGTGCGTCACTTACATAATTTGAACGTCGCATGTGCCATATACATAACATAAAAGTAATACATCGATGGTTCATGCCTGAAACCAAATTCGGGTAAAGACCCATCGGCCGACACCTTTAATGGACATATGCGCTTATCGACGATTGGCGAACGCAAAAAACACGTGTGACTTACGTATATCACGCATGTATCACTAAAGACCAAAATGTCATACGTGGAAAATGCACAAAATGTACATAGTGACTGTGTGACACAACCTTAGGTAAGCAGTACAGGGGGTGACGCATGCGGGTTCTGATGGGTCTTTCAGGCCCATGGAGGCTCATAGAGAGGAGTGGCTGCATCCACAGATGTGTGGTGCAGTTCCCTCGAGGCTCGTACCATAACGTTAATGGAACGTATTGTTCTCGTGTCTCTGGTAAGCGTGCCATGAAATATTGGTAAGGCTGATGGAATTGACTTACGGGTGATGCAGTCGAACGGTGTCCTTACACAACCTCTTAGTCGTTAGTAAGGTGCCTCTTACGCTCCAGGATTTGAAGGCTTGAAAGACTAAAACATCTGTACGACACACCTACGTCTCACTTACTTAACCCTTGTTTTACCCTTGTGTGTTGTGTGAGTGTTCACTACGACCTGCCACCCGCATCATCCCCGTGTGCATGAACATTTTCATCTGAGCGGTCTACCACCTTGACTTATGTGTGGGGCACCTGGGTGACCCTTTTTCACCTGTAGACAACCTTAACTTCCCATAAGGGCAGTAGACACTGATGTATACAATTTAACTTAAATATCCTCTCCGTGAAAAGTAACACGTTAATGTGTTGGACAGTTCCTTTAGGTTTGTGTTTATGCATCATAGTTTTTTGTGTGAAGCATGTCGTCACATAGCTCTCTGACAGTCTGGAGCAGCGTCTGAGCTCCAATCGTGGCGTCCCATGGTACTTCTGCTGGAGCGGTGTGTGAAATATTGAGTATTATGGGATGGGGTTAAAGCTGTGGCACCCTGCAGTTGTCCCGATTGTAAGAGTGACATCTGAAATATCCCACAGTGTTGTGTTGGGGCTCCAGGCTCAGCGAGAGCAGAGATCAGACTCAGCCAATCGGAACCATTCCACATCATTGGCCAGGACCATCTCTTATCTTGCAGGAGTGGAGAGGTTTTCCCTACTAATGCCACCCGGCTTGCTCCATCCTCCATCCTTTGCTTCAGTGCTTCTTCCCCCCTCAGCACCACCCTCCCATTTCATTTTCCACTCTCCCCTCTTCTTCTGCTTTCCCATCATGTTAGCCTTAAACTCCACATCTCCTTTTCTCTCATCTCCTGCATTTCATCTGCCTCCATCACTTTTTCATTTTTCACTCATGCATTTTTTTTCCGTTATTGGCTCCGCATTGCTAAAGTGTGTGATAGGCCCACACAGGAGAAGTTTAGAGCTGACGTCTAATGACTTCATGTGTGTGCATGGAATTGTGCGATGTGGAACAAGGCAGAGAACGGCGCATCTAGACAATCTGACTACAAATTGTAAAAGAGGAACAAAAAAACAAAACAATGAAAGCTCATTATTTTTGTTTAAAATAAGCTAAATAAAAATGAAGCGTTACAATTTCTAGATTAGATTAACTTCTGCTCACTGATGGAGGCAGCCAGGAAAATACACTCACCAGCTACTTTATTAGGTACCCGGTTGGACCCCCTCAGCCTTCAGAACCGCCTTAATCCTTGGTGGCATCGATTCAACAAGGTTCTGGAAACGTTCCTCAGAGACTTTGGTCCATGTTGACATGACGGATCACACTGTTGCTGCAGATTTGTTGGCTGCACATCCATGATGCTGATCTCCAACTCCACCACATCCCAAAGGTTTTCTATTGGGTTCTGGTGACTGTGGAGGCCGTTTGAGTCCAGAGAACTCATGGTCATGTTCTGGAAACCAGACTGCGATGATTCCAGCTTTGACGCCTTATTCTGCTGGAAGTAGCCATCAGAAGATGGAACTCTGTGGTCAGAAAGGGCTGGACATGGTCAGCAGCAATACTGTGCCGTTGGAACCATGCTCAATTGGTACTAAGGGGCCCAAAGTGTGACAAGAAAATATTCCCCATACCATCACACCCCCTCCACCAGCCTGTTGCCTTTCTATCCGCTGGAACCAGACAAACCATTCTCCTCTGACTTCAACAACAAGGCATTTCTGCCCACAGAACTACCGCTCACTGAATATTTTCTCTTTTCTGAGCCATTCTCTGTAAACCCTAGAGAGGGTTGTGGGTGCAAATCCCAGTCTCTGAAATACTTGGACCAGCGACAATCTAGTATGAACACCATATGCCAAAAGCCGCTTCAAAAACTAGTATTGAGCACGTTCTTAAACGCTGGTGTGAATTCAGAGTTGATGCTTTTTTTTTATTTCTCCGGCTGTAAATTCAAACTTAGTTCTCAGCAGCATGAGCACTGTCCCATACTATTCTAGTTTAGCATGTGCAGCTCAAAAGCTAATAATTTGTACACATTCTGATCTTCCTAAAGGTTGCCGTAGTGTTTTAATGCTGCATATCAGCTACTTCAGGCATCAAACAGCAGATTAAAACAGTGTCCCCATTCGTTCACAGCCCGCCCTGAGATGTGCGTGACTCCTCCGCTGCCTCATGTCACACTTCCCCCTCCCGGACGCAAATCAACAACAGATTGCCATTTATTTATTCTTGCACCATCACAGCGGCAAATTGCTTTGTAAATGGCACCGTTCTCTCAGCTTCTCCTGTAAATACAATGTCATTGGCGATGTTAATAATCCTTTTGTTTGCTTGACCAGGAGCTCTCCAACGCCGCCCGTTTCCATGATTCAATTACTGCGGTTTAGGGAGTGGGGAGAATGAAGGCTGGACCTTAAAGCCACCCGTGTTAATGACATTCAAATTGATCACTGCCACATGTTGCTATGGTGTGGCCCACTTAAAGGCAGGGGTAATGAAAAGAGGAGCTCTCCATTACTGAGCGTAACAAAACATGACACCTCCTCGCTGAAATTACAAGGCCAGCGCTCGCCGCCGTCGCTCGCTGCCACCACTGCCTGGATGTAATTTCACTTAGAAACAAAACTCTGGTATCCCACCATGCAATGGGGAGCCCCATGGTGCGTGGTAGATGCGCGGATGGCCTGAAGAAGGAATAATCAGACCACCCCGCTCACCAAGAGAAAAGCAGGGTTGCAAAGCAATCTTGCATTAAAGCTACAATGTGCAGATATTTTTGGCCTGAGGCGGCGTGCGGCGAGCAGGGAGACTCACATCATTGCCTACAAACCTTTGCCCGAGGCTGTATAATGTGTAACAAGTTGATTCAAGTTGATGCAGGGGGTAGGTACACAGCAGCATGACAATGTGTGTTGAAGACTTCAGGGAAATATTCAAGTTTCCAGAAAGCTGGGCTGCATCAGTCATTTTCAGTATCGCTAATGGGCCTTGTTTCCCTTCAGGGAGGCGTCGTAAGTCCAGCAGCTGCAGTTTTCATTGTGTTATTGTTGCCACCTTGCACTGTTTTCAGGCTTTGTGATGATACAGAGGCAAAATGTTCTTTTCTCAGGCCGCAAACGTCCGACTCATGAACCACAAGGGTGCATTTGTTTTACATAAGAAGACACTTGGAATGATGAAAACTGGACTCTGATGAACAGCCAACTAGTTATAAATGAAAATCATTTAAAAGTCTTCATTATTAACATTATTTAAGGATTCAGATTTTTTAGTTAATTCCAAGTTTTTAGGTATGACAATTTAGGACACCTGCTCAGTAACGGACTGGCGGCCCGTCCAGGGGGTGCCCCACCTTTGCCCTACAGTACCCACAACAGGCTCTGTCATTCTCGTGACCCCAAAAGGAAAATAGATGGATGGAAATTTGGACACCGTATTTGTCTTGTGTGCAAAAATGACTCTTTGAAGATGGCTCACACAAAATAAAGTGACAAATCCAGTTAGTATTACGCCACATTCACGCCGACCTCCGCAACGCCCGTTAAAGCGACCACTTCAATGAAATGTAAAAGTACAAATATGCACGTTTAGGGCTTCCATGTTCAAAATTTTTGCATTCACGGGACACTATGCACAGTTTTACGTTTGTTTTTAGGCTTTGCGTCCAAAAAGTGCGGCATGTACGCACATCACACGCCATAAAGACGCTGGAGCGACTGGTCCTGCAGCTTCTGGGACCCCAGGTGTAGCGTAGGGACCCTTTCCAGTTCACCTACCAGGCCAAGGTGGGTTTGGAGGACGCCATTATCCAGCTGCTCCATGGAGGGTCGTAGAGAGGAGTGACCACATCTCAAGGGAAGTGCAGGTGTCTCTTTTGCAGTAAGCCACCAAAAAAACTACTAACACGCAATTTCTGCTGCAAAGGTTGGCACAACCAGTCATTAGAGATCAACTATTTTCACCTGTATAGGGTCAGGCAACTTTTCCTTCAATCAATGAAATCCTTTGGGATGAGGTAAGACTGCATATATAAAAACTGGGGCTTGAACCAGCAACCTTTACCACCAAAAAGCTCTCCTCTGCCTTTTCCTGTTAGTTTGGATTTCCTCCATTTTCTGTATCTGAGCTGCTTCAGACGTAGAAACATAAAGGCCATTTCATAGCTCAACAAAATCCTTTTGTTCTCTCAGTGCTGCTAAATTCATCGCTAAGTGTTAAAAAAAAGCATCTGAAGCTGTGGCATTCACATTCCATCCTGTAATGCACCTTAATGGAGACTTGCCCTCAATGTTCCTGTAACCTTTCAAGATGAGTTATTTTCTTCTTCCACACCTAATGCAGATAAAAGCCCATCTCTGACCAACCTATGCCACCTACTCTGGTCCCAAAGCAGCCATAATTCTCCCTTTGAGCAACACGTAGAATATAATGAAGCAGCATTAGTGAGACCTGTCCCCAAGGAGATGAACCCACAACCTCCCACATGCGAAGCAGTCCGTCTTCTACAGCCATTGCCATCTTCTTAACCGGCGAGTAAATCTTAGCTAAATGCTGTAATCACTCCTGCTGGACAAAACTTCTCAGTAATGCTTTGGTCAATACTTGCCTCAGGGCTAAAGGGGACACGCTGGCATCAATGCATCTCTGTTTACTAGACAGCGAGTCACAGAGACAGACGGTCTTTCCAGAGACACCGTCTCTCTGAAGAAAAGATGCAGCTCTAAAGGATGATTCGGGTCACTTTTCATCTTTAACTGTCCCCTGGGAGCCAGGAGGACGAGAGGAATCCTTTGTTCCCAGTTGAAGAACGTCTACGACTGTAAATCTAATGAAATGGAATTATCTCTGATGGGGCCCGGCCAATGAGAAACCAAAAGACCCGTCATGTGACCTCAAGGACAGATAGCCCATCTCATAAAATGTTTTTACATCACAGCCTGCCCGATGAGAGCAATATCATCACATTTATGAGAAAATAATGATTTCCTCTCGGAATTTATGAGCATCTTTTTCAGAGAGGGCTTCATAAGAATTATATCAGTATAAAAGCAGAGGAGGGAGACGAAAGAGGAGAAATCCCTCCCTTTAATTTGTTTTGTGCCTCAAGGGAATAAATACAGCACTGTAATATTGGGTATAAAAGTCAGTCTTGTCGACAAAGAACAGGCCAATTAGTTGAGCTATGAGGAGATGAAACAGAGGAATCAAAGCAGATCAATAAGGAAGATTCACTCCTGCTCTGCAACCACAATCAATAGGAGCCGTGAGAGATGGGCTTGATTAGAGATCAGCAGGTCACCGCGAACCCGTCCATAATCAAGAGGCGAACTTTAAGGAGTGCAGCGTTTGGGGAGGGATCTGAACATCCTCTGCAGTGACGGGGAAATGGCTTTAGTGACTGAACCGGGAAGCCAAATATAAAAAGATGTTTTCATTTAAACATTCAGAGAGGCAGAAAAGGAAACACTTTGTTCTTGTTTACAATGACAAACTGTAATATGAGCCCAGTGTTTTTCAAACACGCCTCCTATCTCAGAAACAAGGATTTGGTACAAAATAGTTTTGCTGCATATAGAAAATCTCCAATGAGGTGGCCTTCAAAAGACCACAACAAGCTGCTTTAAAGACCTACTCCAATGAAAAATGTGTTTTTGGTGTTTTTATCATGTTCTTGTAGCATGTTTCTCTTAACCCTTGTGCTATCTTAGATGACCCCACCCTTCCATTGACATGTTCTCCCTACCATGGCAAAGGTGGATAAAGGTGGAAAGATTTCATGTAATCCATGGACACCAGTGAAGATCACAAATCATTGAAGAAAAAAGGTTCAGCGCACTGTCTAGTGGGTCTAGATGACCCAACTCCCAATGTTAAAGTGCCTAGGATAGTACAAGGGTTAATGGGGGACATGAATAAATTAATATAAGATTAAAACTGCCTTTCTGAGTATTTCTATATTCAAACCCCGTTGGATCAGCAGCAAACGAAAACTGGATGTTTGAAAAAGCTCAGACTTATCACGCAGCTACTGCAGTGGGCGGGGCTGAAGTCTCGCTTTTTATTTTTTGTCCAATTCTAAATCATCCACTTGCAAACAAATAGATCCAATAAAGCTTTCATTTCCTCGTCTGAGCTGTTTAACTGAAAGGCAGAATGGCACAAACAATACTTCGCACTGAGCTATGCTCATGTATGCTGTGGTTGGTTGAGTGAATGAGAATCAGGTGTGCGGCATCCAGGAAGTGTGGCTACAACTCTGGAGATGTGTCCCCACTCCCCACCAGAGGGGGAGACACAGTGTTTGTGTCTGACTTCCTACTCCAATCCATAATTACTAAAAAACTATATAGTGTGGCACTATAGTGCTGTGAATTTTAAAAGCAATTCGGACGCCACACTCACAACTTTTGTTTTTTAAACAGCGGATATGACGTCATCAATTTAACAAAGTTAGAATCTTATTAGACTGAGCAATGATTATTTATGAGTCCACTGTCTTCTGAAGATAAAGACGATGATGTTTTATCAAAAAAATACATTCAAATACATTTTTTCGGTAAAACTGTTCCGACGCAATGCATTGTGGTCTATATTCACCAATCTGGTGAGCATCGATACAAACGGTTTTTCACAGAGACTTCTGGGAAATTTCCAGGGCACTCGATTTTGAAATTGTAGATTCGGACGGTACTAAACAATGGCGAACACCCTATATAGCGCACTATGTAGGGGTTAGGGTGGGAATTCAGACATGCCCAGAGTTCTGACTTCAGAAAGTTAGATAGTCCAGGACTATATGGCTTTTAAGGAGTTAGGGATTACGGAGGGAATTCAGACATTGCACAAGTCATAAACAACAAAACATCTTCTTCTAGGAATTACATCAACATGAAACAATGGATCTGCACCCCCTAGTGGTTAGACGATGCATTGGTTTCTGATCTAAACAACTGTTCAAATATTCCATAAATTTCCAAAACAAATACATGAATTTGATAGAGGTTACCAGAATAGAAATTAAGGATTAGAAATTACCTTCAAAACTCATAAAATGGTACTTACGCTAACATTTGCTTAAAGATAATTAGGGCCCGAGCACGGAGTGCAAGGATCCTATTGTAATTCGAATGTTTATTATTAGGGCCCGAGCACGGAGTGCAAGGACCCTATTGTAATTATTATTAGGGCCCGAGCACGGAGTGCAAGGACCCTATTGTAATTCGAATGTTTATTAGGGCCCGAGCACGGAGTGCAAGGACCCTATTGTAATTCGAATGTTTATTATTATTATTAGGGCCCGAGCACGGAGTGCAAGGACCCTATTGTAATTCGAATGTTTATTATTATTATTATTAGGGCCCGAGCACGGAGTGCAAGGACCCTATTGTATCTGTTAGGTTTATTATTATTAGGGCCCGAGCACGGAGTGCAAGGACCCTATTGTATCTGTTAGAGTTATTATTATTATTATTATTATTCTTTTTCTTCCGACGGAAGAGTCGCCTTTTTGAGGCCTTTAACATACCCCAAAACTCACCAAATTTGGCACACACATCAGGAGTCGCGAAAAATTTCGTATTTTACAGGAGATTGGCATGGGCGCACAAAAACGGCTCGACAGCGCCACCTACAGTGACATTTGTCCCGAGCCCCCGCATATGCTTTAACATACAAGCTTGATTTTTTCAGGACATGTTCATCAGATGGAAACCTACAAAAAAGTCTCTTGGTACCAAGCTGTCAGTCGCACAGGAAGTCTGCTATATTGGTGTCAATATGTCATTTTTGCTCTATTTTGGACATTTGTAGGCCTCCTTCTAGAACGAACTCCTCCTAGAGATTTATGAATAATGACTCCAAACTTTGGTTTTGTAAACTAGACCCATGTCTGATGTTAAATTGCGAAGCTTTAAAAGTATTACATTTCGAAAACACGCCATGAAACGGAAAATGGCCATTACTCAGCCATGTATAATCCAATCTGATCCAAAATTGATATGCATGATTTTAGTCTGACTTTGAACACATCTGCAGTGAAAGAATCTGGAAAAAGTGTAGCGCCACCTGCTGGCAAGAGGAAATGACATGTTTGACTTGGAGCATCACTGCTCCAAGTAGGATGAGCCGACAAACCTCAAAATGATGTCCACCTGTTGAAAAGCCATTGAAGTTTACTCTGATAAAAAGCCATAACTTTCAAAGCGGGGGTGTGGTCGTGACAGAGCGGCGAAGTTGGGCGCCTCGCCGTGCACACAAAAGTTGCTCTCACGTGCACATTCCTTGTCCAATCTCACTGAAATTCGATGGAGGTGATGAGGCTTCCATTCTGAACCAATGGATATGACAATCTTGGACGAGCTCTATAGCGCCACCTAGATATTGACAAATACATTTTATGTCACATTCTGACCTGTCTTTTCTCTGTGCTTTGTCCGATGTTCATAAAATTACAACAGGAGATACTCACAAGGGTTTTCTCTCATTGTGTAAAGTTTCATGGGTGTACACCTGACGGTGCCTGCGCAAGCCACCGCCAAACAGGAAGTGGTTGATTGCGTTGCAGTCAGATAATTAAAAATTCATAAAAAATCAGCCGTTTTTCTGACGAGGCTGAGATTTCAGAATGAAATTCCCCCATACATATCTCCAACTTAGATATACAGCACTCGCACGGGTGCACAAAAACGGCTCAATAGCGCCACCTACAATGTTTGTTTTCGCGAGCCCCGCCATGTTCTTTAACATACAAGCTTGATATTTACAGGACATGTTCATCAGATGAAAACCTACAAAAAAGTCTCTTGGTACCAAGCTGTCAGTTGCACAGGAAGTCTGCTATATTGGTGTCAATATGTCATTTTTGCTGTATTTTGGTCATTTGCAGGCCTCCTTCTAGAACGAACTCCTCCTAGAGATTTGTGAAAAATGACTCCAAACTTTGGTTTTGTAAACTAAACACATGTCCGATGTTAAATTGCGAAGCTTTTAAGTTTTTACGGTTGTTTGTGACCGTGGCTGCGCGTCAAAATTGGAGGTCGTTTCGAAAACACGCCATGAAAAGAAAAATAGCCATTACTCAACCATGCAAATTCTAATCTGATCCAAAATTTATGTGCATGATTGTAGTCTGACTCTGAACACATCTGCAGTGGAAAAATATGGAATAAGTATAGCGCCACCTGTTGGCAACAGGAAATGACATGTCTTACTTGGAGCATCACTGCTCCAAGTAGGATGAGCAAACGCACCTCAAAATGACATCCACCTGTTAAAAATCCATTGAAGTTTACTCTGATAAAAAACCAAATCTTTCAAAGCGGGGGTGTGGTCGTGACAGAGCGGCGAAGTTGGGCGTCTCGCCATGCACACAAATGTTGCTCTCACGTGCACATTCATTGTCCGATCTCACTGAAAATAAATGGATATGATGAAGCTTCAATTCTGAACCCATGGATATTACAAGTTTGGACGAGCTCTATAGCGCCACCTAGTTATTGCATGGGGCACATTCTGCCCTGTATTTTCTCAGTGCTTTGTCCGATGTTCATAAAATTACAACAGGAGATACTCACAAGGGTTTTCTCTCATCGTTTAAAGTTTCATGGGTTTACACCTGACAATGATTGCGCAAGCCACCACCAAACAGGAAGTGGTTGATTGCGTTGCAGTCAGATAATTAAAAATTGATAAAAAATCAGCCGTTTGTATCACGACTCTGAGATTTCAGAATAAGATGCCTCTTACATATCTCCATTTTAGATATACAGCACTCGCATGGGTGCATAAAAACGGCTCAATAGCGCCACCTACAATGTTTGTTTTCGCGAGCCCCGCCATGTTCTTTAACATACAAGCTTGATATTTACAGGACATGTTCATCAGATGCAAAACTACAAAAAAGTCTCTTGGTACCAAGCTGTCAGTTGCACAGGAAGTCTGCTATATTGGTGTCAATATGTCATTTTTGCTGTATTTTGGTCATTTGCAGGCCTCCTTTTAGAACGAACTCCTCCTAGAGATTTGTGAATAATGACTCCAAACTTTGGTTTTGTAAACCAAACACATGTCCGATGTTAAATTGCGACGCTTTTAAGTTTTTACGGTTGTTTGTGACCGTGGCGGCACGTCAAGATTGGAGGTTGTTTCGAAAACACGCCATGAAAAGAAAAATAGCCATTACTCAACCATGCAAATTCTAATCTGATCCAAAATTGATGTGCATGATTGTAGTCTGACACTGAACACATTGGCCGTGTAAGAATCCGGAAAAAGTGTAGCCCCACCAGCTGGCAACAGGAAATGACATGTTTTACTTGGAGCATCACTGCTCCAACTAGGATGAGCAAACACACCTCAAAATGACATCCACCTGTTGAAAAGCCATTGAAGTTTACTCTGATAAAAAGCCATATCTTTCAAAGCGGGGCTGTGGTCGTGACAGAGCGGCAAAGTTGGGCGTCTCGCCATGCACACAAATGTTGCTCTCACGTGCACATTCCTTGTCCGATCTCACTGAAAATAAATGGATATGATGAAGCTTCAATTCTGAACCCATGGATATGACAAGTTTGGACGAACTCTATAGCGCCACCTAGTTATTGCATGGGGCACATTCTGCCCTGTATTTTCTCAGTGCTTTGTCCGATGTTCATAAAATTACAACAGGAGATACTCACAAGGGTCTTCTCTCATCGTTTAAAGTTTCATGGGTGTATATTTGACGGTGCCTGCGCAAGCCACCGCCAAACAGGAAGTTGTTGATTGCGTTACAGTCAGATAATTAAAAATTCATAAAAAATCAGCCGTTTGTATCACAAGGCTGAGATTTCAGAATGAGATGCCTCCTACATATCTCCAACTTAGTGTCCAGAGCCAATCACTTTTACACTTAAGGCCTACTGGTGAATGAAGCAGCAGTAATGCAGACATTTTGGAAAGTCTGGGTCAGCTTTACAGTGAGTGATGAAACCTGTTTGTCTATTGATCATAGCAGGAGCCCCGTCTGCAGTCACTGCTACCAGCTTTTCTAATGGTACCTTTTTCTGCACAAAAACTCCTTTACCGTGTTATACATTTCAACTCCTCCTATATTTGTTTGTAAGGGCAGTTCTGTCAAGAGTTCTTCTCTTGATGTAAAGAAAAACAAAAAAAACAAACAAACACACAGCTGCGCTGCACTGCTGCTGTCTAGAGAATCTTCAAACTGGATGCAAAACAACATGCGCTTTGCAAGATCCCATTCCACCTGATCAGCCAAGTTATCAAACATAGCTGACACATGTCGAGACATTGTAGTGGAAATTAGATCACTTCTATTTTTCACATCTTTAGGTACAGTGTTAATGATTATCATCATTGCTTGATTGACAACTTTTTAATCTGAAAAGGCCTTCTGGATGAGAAAATGAGCAGGACTAAACAAAGCTTTGTTTGAATTTTTTTTCACAATATATGCAAAAATATCAGTCCTTCAAGGAAACAGATTACAGCCCCCCCCCCACCCCCACCTTCCACCGAAAGGCTGCTGTCATGTTAAATGTAGCTTGCAGCGCCAGAATGCAGAAGGAAGAACGACACAAAACGGCTCGAGCAGGGCATTGTTCATTCACTCACTCGTTCATGCTATATGCAAAAGTCTTTGTCCCTTAAGGCAACAGATTACAGTCCCCCCCTCCCACACCCCCCACTGGCTGCTTTCATATTAACATTAGCTTGGAGCTCCAGAATGGACAAGAAAGAACGACGAGAATGGCTCGAGCAGGGCGTTGCTCACGGGGCGGTCGCTCGTGCCAGGCGGTCGCACGTGCTCGGGCCCGCTAAATGCTACTTGTAGCTTTAATTATTATTATTATTATTCTTCCGACTTTTCCGTCGCCTTTTTGAGGCCTTTAACATACCCCAAAACTCACCAAATTTTGTATACACATCAGGAGTCGCGAAAAATTTCATATTTTATAGGAGAACGGCATAGGTAAACAAAAATGGCTCGATAGCGCCACCTGCAAAATTTGTTTTCGCGAGCACCTCCATATGCTTTATAGTACAAACCTGATTTTAACAGGGCATGTTCATCGGATAGAAACCTACAAAAAAGTCTCTTGGGACCAAGCTGTCAGTCGCACAGGAAGTCTGATATTTTGATGACAATATGTCATTTTTGCTGTATTTTGGTCATTTGCAGGCCTCGCTCTAGAACGAACTCCTCCTAGAGATTTGAGAGTAATGACTCCAAACTTTGGTTTTGTAAACTAAACACATGTCCGATGTTAAATTGCAAAGCTTTTAAGTTTTTATGGATGTTTGTGACCATGGCGGCGCGTCAAAATTGGAGGTCGTTTCGAAAACACGCCATGAAAAGAAAAATGGCCATTACTCAGCCATGCATAATCCAATCTGATCCAAAATTGTTGTGCATGATTGTAGTCTGACTCTGAACACATCTGCAGTGAAAAAATCTGGAAAAAGTGTAGCGCCACCTGCTGGCAAGATGAAATGACATGTTTTACTTGGAGCATCACTGCTCTGAGTAGGATGAGCCGACACACCTGAAAATGACGTCCACCTGTTGAAAAGCCATTGAAGTTTACTCTGACAAAAAACCATAACTTTCAATGCGGGGGTGTGGTCGTGACAGAGCGGCAAAGTTGGGCATCTCGCTATGCACACAAAAGTTGCTCTCACGTGCACATTCCTTGTCCAATCTCACTGAAATTCAATGGATATGATGAAGCTTCTATTCTGAACCCATGGATATGACAATCTTGGACGAGCTCTATAGCGCCACCTAGTTATTGCATTGGGCACATTCTGCCCTGTATTTTCTCTTTGCTTTGTCCGATGTGCATGAAATTAAAACTGGAGATACTCAGAAGGGTCCTCTCTCATCATGTAAAGTTTCATGGGTGTACACCTGACGGTGCCTGCGTAACAGGAAGTGGTCGATTATGTGCACCCAAATAATAGAAATTTATTATAAATCAGCCGTTTGTCTCAGGAAGCTGAGATATCAGAATTAGATGCCTTTAATAACTTCCAGCTTTGATATGTAACACTATAGGGTCTACGAGAAACTTCATCACTTGATTTTTTTAATGAAATTTTGGACTGAACAAAGATTTTTAGCATAAATTCTGTTTAGGTTATCAGCACCAAGAATTCAACTTTCATAGGCATTTATGTGCTACTGCTTCCTAAAAAAATTCAGAATGATTGAAGTTACAGGTGAACTTTTATTCAACATTTCATCCAAAAAGGTCCGAAAACGTCTTTTTAGGCAAAACTACAAACACCTATTTTTTTTCATAACTTAATCATCATATATCAACACCATTTATTTTTTTAAATGTAGGGATCTGTGTTTGCTGCCTTCCATATTTTTTTCAGAAGTCCAGGTGAAACAGATGATTTTAAAAAAATCCTGATTCATCCCAAAACCTGTGCTTTTTCCGTCTGGACTCCAAACAAGTGTGTTTTAAAATTACTTATGCTTCAAATATCCACACCAAGTTTCACACGCATATAGCTGAACATGTCTAAATGCTTCTTGAATATTCTTTACAGATATAAAATGAACTGGTCAACTGTAGGATGTCATTTCCTCTTACATGCCTTAGTCTTTTCCTCATGCTGCAGCCTGCTCCTCAATCCGCCCTGTTGCTGGAGTCAAATTTCACCCCTCCCCCCCCCCCCCCCCCACACACACACACACCAGCTGCCTGTTTATATGCTAACTAACCCAGAAGTGAGGTGACAATAGTTTAGACACAAGAGGGAGGGCAGACTGCTTTTTCATTTGTTTTGTATGTCTTTCATAGATTTTTATGAATAATCATTGCTTTTCTAGTCATGTAAAATGCAATTAACTTAATATTTTATCTTTTTTTTTTTACAAACAAAACATATGAATGTGCTCCAAAACAAAACCCAACTCTCAGTACAGTTCTACAGATGTAACATAAGACTTAGACAGTAAATGTCTCTTTTATCCTTTTTTAATCAATGCTGCAACTTCTTTTCCTTAATATAAATCCAATGAAATTAAACTACAAAACCAAAAAACACAACCTATAGCAAATTTCTCTAAATAAATTATGTGTATATACAATATGTAGCACTTTTAAACAAAATAATAACAAATCCTTCCAATACAAGCACAGAAAAATGGAACACAAAATTTAAAACCCAAATTTGAAATGGCAATTTTAAAAAGATAATTTTTTCAGCCTGCTAAAAGTGCACAATTGTAAAAGCTCTTTTATATAGACAACTGTTTGGTTGCTTAGAGCTCTAAATATAAAAACAATGCCTTTATGGACGTGGCACGGATGGCACGGATGTTCAGCAGGGTAAACCCCAGGAAAGCGGCGGGACCTGATGGAGTTCCCGGAAAGGTTCTGCGGGCCTGCGCCGATCAACTCTCCCAGGTCTTCACAAAAATCTTCAACCTGTCGCTAGCTCAGGCTTTCATCCCTGCTTGCCTGAAGTCATCCACTATCATCCCGATACCCAAAAAGTCCTCATCCACAGCCTTCCTCACGGACTTCCGCCCAGTTGCACTCACTGCTGTCATCACAAAGTGTCTGGAGCGGCTGCTCCTGGGACACATCAAAGACTCCCTCCCTCCAATCTTCGTCCCCCACCAGTTTGCTTACAAAGCAAACAGATCAACGGATGATGCCATTTCCATCACCCTCCACACTGCGCTGAGCCACCTGGAACACAGAGACACCTACGCCAGGATGCTCTTTGTGGACTATAGCTCAGCCTTTAACACAATCATTCCTGACATTCTGGTCAACAAACTGTCTGAACTAGGACTCCACCCACTCACCTGCACGTGGATCAAGGACTTCCTGACAAACAGACCACAGACAGTCAAACTTGACCCCCACCTCTCCTCCACCCGGACGCTGAGCACAGGCTCCACACAGGGATGTGTGCTGAGTCCTTTGCTGTACACACTGTACACAGCAGACTGCAGACCAGCCCACACCAGCAACACCGTGGTGAAGTTTGCAGACGACACTACTGTGGTGGGGCTGATCTCTGGGGACGACGAGACGGCCTACAGAGACGAAGTCCTGAAACTCTCAAGGTGGTGTCAGGCTAATAACCTCATCCTGAACACCACCAAGACCAAGGAGATCATCCTGGACTTCAGAAAAAACAGAACAGATCCACCCCCACTCTACATCGATGGAAACTGTGTGGAGAGGGTCCACAGCTTCACCCTCCTGGGCACCACCATCTCTGCTGACCTCACATGGTCTAACAACACCATGACTGTCATCAGGAAGGCCCAGCAACGCCTGCACTTCCTGAGAAAACTTAGGAGGAACGACGTCAGCCAGGAGCTGCTGGTAACGTTCTACCGCTCAACCATTGAGAGCATTCTGTCCTATGGCATCACAGTGTGGTTTTCCCACTGCACTGAAGCAGAACGGCAGAGTCTCCAGAGAGTGGTAAAGACAGCGCAGAGGATCATCGGCTGCCCCCTCCCCTCACTGAAGGACATTTACCAGTCTCGCTGCCTCAGCAGAGTGACTAGCATCACCACTAACTCCACCCATTCTGCTTTCCCTCTGTTTGAACTGCTGCCCTCTGGAAGGAGGTACAGGTCCATCAGAACCAGGACAAACAGACTAAGAAACAGCTTTTTTCCATAGGCAATTATCATACGGAATGCACATACGTCCACCAACCACACCTCACTCTAATTTTACTACAATGCGTGCAATATCCTGACTGTCTAACCGGGTCACTGTGCAATAACTTGATATTTATTAAGCTGTGCTCACAGCAACTCATGTAATTCCTTTCTATTTTATTCACAAATATTTAATATTTAACAGTTTCTGTCCATATTGTTCATTTTTTGTTAAGAGTTGTAAATACAGTATTTCTTTTTCTATTCTATTTTTATTTTATGTAACTCCTTCACTCCAAGGCTGCTGCAATTTCATTGTATCCCCATGTACAATGACAATAAACAATTCTGATTCTGATTATATCACTTAGACACAGATGGAGAACCATATCAACTGGATTGGTAACAGCAACAACCACCGACCAAGCCGGCAAGCCCTGGCAGAAAAGATCCCCACAAGAAACCCTGCAGGCTGTTCCATAAAAAATATAGTTTTACCATTGCCTTGCAGATCACAGTTGAAGTGGTTTAGTTTTCCTAAAAAAATTCAGAATGATTGAAGTTACAGGTGAACTTTTAGACAACATTTGATCCAAAAAGGTCCGAAAACGTCTTTTTAGGCAAAACTGCAAACACCTATTTTTTTGCATAACTTATCTTTCAAATATCAGCACAAAAAAATTAAAAACGGTAGCGATCTGTGTTTGCTGCCTTCCATATTTTTTTCAGACTTAAAAGTGTAACAGATGATTTATAAAAAATCCTTTTTCATCCAAAAACCTGTGTTAAATCTGTCTAGACTCCAAACAAACATTTTTTTATGGTAACTTATGTTTCAACAATCGACACCAATTTTCACACACCTATAGCTGAACATGTCCCATAGCTCCCTGAATATTTTCATAGATATAAAATGAACTGGTCATTCTAACATCTAGCATTCTAACATCTAACATCTTACATGTCAAAGCCTCTCTCAGCCTGGCTCTGCTGAAGGAGTCGTGTTACAACCCCGCCCCCTCCTGCTGGGACCCCTGCTTCTATGTAAATTAGCAAGCAGTGAACAGAGAGATGAGGAGTAAGAATGGCCATTACTCAGGCATGCATAATCCAAAGACAGCCAGTTAAACACTGAAAGACATATTTTTTCGGTATGTCTTTCATACATCTTTAGTATTAAAAACTCTCCAAGATGAATGTGCCTGACTCCACCTGCAGGTGGATCACAGACTTCCTGACGGACAGACAGCAGTATGTGAGGCTGGGGAAGCTTGTCTCAGATACTCGGACCACAAGCACCGGATCCCCCCAGGGCTGTGTCCTTTCACCCCTGTTACTCTCCCTGTACACAAACAGCTGCACAGCTGGTCACCTGTCTGTCAAACTCCTGAAGTTTGCTGACGACACCACACTCATCGGCCTCATCTCTGACGGAGATGAGTCGGCCTAAAGGGGTGAAATAGCCAGGCTGGTGTCATAGTGCAGCGCTAACAACCTGGAGCTTAATGCTCTGAAGACAGTGGAGATGACAGTGGACTTCAGGAAGGCCCCAGCCCCCCTCCCCCCTGTCATCCTCTGTGACTCCCCGGTGACCTCTGTGGAGTCCTTCTGCTTCCTGGGAACCATCATCAGCCAGGACCTCAAGTGGGAGCAGAACATCAGCTCCATCACTAAGAAGGTCCAGCAGAGGATGTACTTCCTGAGGCAGCTGAAGAAGTTTCACCTCCCTGAAAAGATGCTGGTAGACTTTTACACCGCCATCATCGAATCCACCCTCACGTCCTCCATCACAGTCTGGTTCGCTGCGGCCACGGCCAGAGACAAGGCCAAGCTGCAACGCGTCATCCACTCAGCAGAGAAGGTGATCGGCTGCCACCTCCCGTCTCTCCAGGAGCTGCACATCTCCAGGACCTGGAGGCGGGCAGCCAGGATTGTAGCCAACCCCTCTCATCCAGGACATAATCTCTTTCGGCCCCTCCCTTCTGGCAAGAGGCTCCGGTCCATCAGGACCAGGACCTCGCGCCACAAGAACAGCTTCTTCCCCACTGCAGCCAGCCTGCTGAACAGAACCCCAACTCCCCCAGGTGACCCCCCTCCCCCCCCCGCCCACCAAAGGACTGTCGGTGCCACTTACAGGCCCCACCATCCCAGCCCATCTGTGCTCCCACTTTAATTCACCTTACTCTACTGTATATAGTGTGTTGTTGTTGTTAACTTAATTTTTAACTTATTCTTAATTGCACTATACACCAAGTCAAATTCCTCGTTTTGTAAAGTGCGCTCTACTGAACCTGGCAATAAAACTTTTTCTGATTCCTGATTCTGATTCTGATTCAATTAATCATTGTTTTTTATTCATTCAAAATGCAATTAAATCAATATTTTATTTTTTTTCTTTTTCTTTTTTTTTATCTCTTATATCCTTTTTTATAATCAATGTTTGAACTTCTTTTCCTTTCTATTGTCATGGTTTCAGTTTGTTGTCTTTTTTTTCGCTTTAGTTCTTGTTCTGTCTTGTTTGGTTCTGTTTCCTGTTTTATTTTGAAAGGTTTCCTGTCTTGTCATGTTTCTTGAGTTTTACTTCCTTTGGTCCCCATCTGCCCTAATCGTGTTCACCTGTGTCTTGTCTGCCCTGTCTGTATATAAGTCTTGTCTCTGCCTTCCTCCTGTGCTGGTCCATTAACTTCTGCTCATGTTGATCACGTCTTCTTGTCTGGCGTCCATGTCCCTTGCCATGCCACAGTAAGTTTTTGTTTTTAGTTTTGTCATCCTGCTCTGCAGCGCTTTTTGTTAGTTAAATAAACCCACTTGCCCTGAACCCGTTTGCCTCCCGTGTCTGCGCCTGGGTCCTACCTGCTCTCGAGCCTCCCCCCCACACGACATCTATACATCCAATGAAATTAAACTACAAATCAACAAACACAACTGATAACAAATGTCTCTAGAAAATGATGTGTATATTTGCAGAACCTTAAAAACACCAAACAAATAACAAATGCTTCCCAATTAAAGCACAAAAAATGGAACACAAAATGTAAAACCCAAGTTAGAAATTGCAATTTGAAAAAGATACTTTTTTCAGCAGCTTTTCAAAATCAATCACCAATTCTACTCTTCTGTGGATGAAACAAAGTACTCCAGAACAATGAAGCCATTTCTCTAAGTCTCTCTCACCTTCAGTTTTAAACAAGGTCTGTGAAATTACACCATACATTGGTCACATGAACTCAGAGACCTGCTAAAAGTGCACAATTGTAAAAGCTCTTTTATATAGACAACTGTTTGTTTGCTTAGAGCTCTAAATATAAAAAAAAATGCTTTTCTATCACCTAGACACAGATGGAGAACCATATCAACTGGATTAATAACAGGGTGGCATGTTTAGACAACATGAAGCTGTCCATCACATTTTTGACCTAAACATGTAAACACATCCTTGGCTCTGCGGTTAGGAAATGGTATTTGGGAATCTCTTTATACCAGGAGCCAGCCTGGCCATTGGAACATCGCCACAGTGCCCATCCAGACTGGGACAGCAACGGGGTCCACTTCAGAGCCGTGAGCTGCTGTGTTTAACTCCAGCTGTCCCAGCAAGGGAGACAACTGCAGCAACATCCACTGACCAAGCTGACAAGCCCTGGCAGAAAAGATCCCCACAAGAAAAACACTGGCTCAGGCAGGCTGGTCAAAAAAAAATAGTTTTGCCATTGTCTTGCAGCTCGCAGATCAAGTGGTTTAAATTTCCAGTAATGTCAGTCAAGAATGCAAGTTCAGATTCACAATGTTCATATTCACCATATTCAACAGACATCTCCTCCAATAGCACCTTAAAAAGCCTGTGCTGTTTTGCTTTGCAGCTGAGGTTGTTTACGATTTTCAGAATAAGAGTCATTATATGTCCAGAGCCAATCACTTCTGCACATAAGGCCTGCTGGTGAATGACGCAGCAGTAATGCAGACATTTTGGAAAGTCTGGGTCAGCTTTACAGTGAGTGATGAAACCTGTTTGTCTATTGATCATAGCAGGAGTCCCATCTGCAGTCACTGCTACCAGCTTTTCTAATTGTACCTTTTTCTGCACAAAAACTCCTTCACCGTGTTATACATTTCAACTCCTCTTGTAGTTGTCTGTTAGGGCAGATGTGTCAGGAGTTCTTCTCTTGTGGAAACCAAAAGCTATGCTGTACTGTTGCCGTCCACAGACTCATCACACTGGACGTTAACCACCTGCACTTTGCAAGATCCCGGTCCAGCTAATTGGCCAAGTTATCAGACATAGCTGACACTCATCTAGACATTGTAGTGGAAATTGAATGAGTTCTATTGTTCTCATCCTTAGGGACAGTGATAGCAATTATCATCATTGCTTGAATTTTTTTCATGCTATATGCAAAAGTCTTTGTCCCTTAAGGCAACAGATTACAGCCCCCCCCCCCCCCCCCCCCCCCAGGCTGCTGTCGTATTAACAATAGCTTGGAGCTCCAGAATGGACAAGAAAAAACGACGAGAATGGCTCGAGCAGGGCGTTGCTCACGGGGTGGTCGCTCGTGCCATGCGGTCGCACGTGCTCGGGCCCGCTAAATGCTACTTGTAGCTTTAATTATTATTATTATTATTATTCTACCGGAAGAGTCGCCTTTTTGAGGCCTTTAACATACCCCAAAACTCACCAAATTTGGCACACACATCAGGAGTCGCGAAAAATTTCGTATTTTATAGGAGATTGGCATGGGCGCACAAAAACGGCTCGATAGCGCCACCTACAGTGACTTTTGTCCCGACGCCCCGCATACGCTTTAACGTACAAGCTTGAATTTTACAGGGCATGTTCTTCAGATGGAGACCTACAAAAAAGTCTGAAAGGACCCACCTGTCACTCGCACAGGAAGTCTGATATATTGAGGTCAATATGTCATTTTTGCTTCATTTTGGACATTTGCAGGCCTCGCTCTAGAACGAACTCCTCCTAGAGATTTTGGAGTAATGACTCCAAACTTTGGTTTTGTAAACTAGACACATGTCCGATGTTAAATTGCGAAGCTTTTAAGTTTTTACGGATGTTTGTGACCGTGGCGGCGCGTCGAAAATGGAGGTCATATTGAAAACACGCCATGAAAAGAAAAATGGCCATTACTCAGCCATGCAAAATCCAATCTGATCCAAAATTGATATGCATGATTGTAGTCTGACCCTAACCACATCAGAAGTGGAAAAATCCAGAACAGGTGTAGCGCCACCTGCTGGCAAAAGGAAATGACATGTTTTACTTGGAGCATCACTGCTCCGAGTAGGATGAGCCGACACACCTCAAAATGATGTCCACCTGTTGAAAAGCCATTGAAGTTTACTCTGATAAAAAGCCATAACTTTCAATGCGGGGGTGTGGTCGTGACAGAGCGGTGAAGTTGGGCGTCTCGCCATGCACACAAAAGTTGCTCTCACGTGCACATTCCTTGTCCAATCTCACTGAAATTCAATAGAGGTGATGAGGCTTTCATTCTGAACCAATGGATATGACAATCTTGGACGAACTCCATAGCGCCACTTAGATATTGATAAATACATTTTATGTCACATTCTGACCTATCTTTTCTCTTTGCTTTGTCCGACATTCATAAAATTACAACAGGAGATACTCATAAGGGTCTTCTCTCATCGTCTAAAGTTTCATGGGTGTACACCTGACGGTGCCTGCGCAAGCCACCACCAAACAGGAAGTGGTTGATTGCGTTGCAGTCAGATAATTAAAAATTCATAAAAAATCAGCCGTTTGTATCACGAGGCTGAGATTTCAGAATGAGATGCCTCATAAATATCTCCAACTTAGATATACAGCACTTGCATGGGTGAACAAAAACGGCTCAAAAGCGCCACCTACCATGTTTGTTTTTGAGAGCCCCGCCATGTTCTTTAACATACAAGCTTGATTTTTACAGGACATGTTCATCAGATGAAAACCTACAAAAAAGTCTCTTGGTACCAAGCTGTCAGTTGCACAGGAAGTCTGCTATATTGGTGTCAATATGTCATTTTTGGTGTATTTTGGTCATTTGCAAGCCTCGTTCTAGAACGAACTCCTCCTAGAGATTTTTGAACAATGACTCCAAACTTTGGTTTTGTAAACTAAACACATGTCCAATATTAAATTGCGAAGCTTTTAAGTTTTTACGGTTGTTTGTGACCGTGGCGGCGCGTCAAAATTTGAGGTCGTTTCGAAATCACGCCATGAAAAGAAAAATGGCCATTACTCAGCCATAAATAATCTAATCTGATCCAAATTTGTTGTGCATGATTGTAGTCTGACTTTGAACACATCTGCAGTCGAAAAATCCGAAACAGGTGTAGCGCCACCTGTTGGCAACAGGAAATGACATGTTTTACTTGGAGCATCACTGCTCCAAGTAGGATGAGCCGACACACCTCAAAATGACGTCCACCTGTTGAAAAACCATTGAAGTTTACTCTGATATAAAACATATCTTTCAACGCAGGGGTGTGGTCGTGACAGAGCGGCAAAGTTGGGCGTCTCGCCATGCACACAAATGTTGCTCTCATGTGCACATTCCTTGTCCAATCTCACTGAATTTCAATGGATATGATGAAGCTTCCATTCTGAACCCATGGATATGACAACTTTGGACGAGCTCTATAGCGCCACCTAGTTATTGCATGGGGCACATTCTGCCCTGTATTTTCTCTGTGCTTTGTCTGATGTTCATAAAATTACAACAGGAGATACTCACAAGGGTTTTCTCTCATCGGTTAAATTTTCATGGGTGTACACCTGATGGTGCCTGCGCAAGCCACCGCCAAACAGGAAGTGGTTGATTGCGTTGCAGTCAGATAATTAAAAATTCATAAAAAATCAGCCGTTTGTATCACGAGGCTGAGATTTCAGAATGAGATTCCCCCATACATATCTCCAACTTAGTGTCCAGAGCCAATCACTTTTACACTTAAGGCCTACTGGTGAATGAAGCAGCAGTAATGCAGACATTTTGGAAAGTCTGGGTCAGCTTTACAGTGAGTGATGAAACCTGTTTGTCTATTGATCATAGCAGGAGCCCCGTCTGCAGTCACTGCTACCAGCTTTTCTAATGGTACCTTTTTCTGCACAAAAACTCCTTAACCGTGTTATACATTTCAACTCCTCCTATATTTGTTTGTAAGGGCAGTTCTGTCAAGAGTTCTTCTCTTGATGTAAAGAAAAACAAAAAAACAAACAAACACACAGCTGCGCTGCACTGCTGCTGTCTAGAGAATCTTCAAACTGGATGCAAAACAACATGCGCTTTGCAAGATCCCATTCCACCTGATCGGCCAAGTTATCAAAAATAGCTGACACATGTCTAGACATTGTAGTGGAAATTAGATCACTTCCATCTTTCACATCTTTAGGTACAGTGTTAGTGATTATCATTATTGCTTGATTGACAACTTTTTAATCTGAAAAGGCCTTCTGGATGAGAAAATGAGCAGGACTAAACAAAGCTTCCTTTGAATTTTTTTTTCACAATATATGGAAAATTTCTGTCCTTCAAGGAAACAGATTACAGCCCCCCCCCCCACCTTCCGCCGACAGGCTGCTGTCATGTTAAATGTAGCTTGCAGCTCCAGAATGCAGAAGGAAGAACGACACAAAACGGCTCGAGCAGGGCGTTGCTCATTCACTCACTCGTTCATGCTATATGCAAAATTCTTTGTCCCTTAAGGCAACAGATTACAGTACCCCCACCCCCCCACCCCCACAGGCTACTTGCATATTAACATTAGCTTGGAGCTCCAGAATGGACAAGAAAGAATGACGAGAATGGCTCGAGCAAGGCGTTGCTCACGGGGCGGTCGCTCGTGCCAGGCGGTCGCACGTGCTCGGGCCCGCTAAATGCTACTTGTAGCTTTAATTTAATATTAATCCTTCAATACCAAAGACTTCGCAGGCAACACCTAATTAACAAACGCTCTTTGATGTGTCGTAACTCTTTGACCGTTTGTGCGATGAAGGTGAATAAACTAATTCTGACGTGCAGAAAAGCGGTGCGTCATAATGGCAAAGACACTTTTCTCTGTGATAGAATCAGCTGATTTATGATGATTATGTAAACACTGGAGCTACAGCTCAGGTATTAAAAGGTCAAAAGAGCTCAATTTGGGAAAAACAAACATGTATATGCAGAACTTTACAGTCAATTCAGCTTTTGTGACCCAATTTAGAATTGTGTACGATTGTTTTATTGCAACCACTTCTGTGAAAAAGTGTTTTTGAGCTGATTGGTTTCCTGCTTCCATCAGTTTGTTTTCCACTTGGAAAATTAAACTTACAGAAACTTTTAATTGATAATCCTCTGATGGATGGTCTTGTCCAGTGACAACGACGACTTGCTTCAGTTAAGCTACACATTAAGCTGTATATTTATTTATTGTTTTGGGGGTTTTTTTGCGGATGAGTCAACCTCAGAGTAAGAATCACTGCCGTCACTTGGTTTTCGTAAATGTCCTAAATGTCAAAATATTTCAACTTGCACTTTAAAGTTTCCAATTACGCTGCATCTCCAGCCTGATTTTATTCTCGGCAGAGTGGAAAAAAGCTCATTAACCACATATATACAGTATAATGGGACACTTAAACTCTCCATAACAAGAGGAAAATATATTCAAGCCCATTTGAGTGGAGCCCAATCAAAATGTCTCATTAGAAAGATTTTAGTTTAATGGCTTCCCAAAGAAATTGATCAATTAAACACTGTCATCAAACAAACTGCATCGCATCCATCATGCGGACCGATATCCAGTTTTGAATAAGTAGTGACCCGACGGATCAGCATGCCAATTAATCAGCGCAACCCAACGAGGTGACGTTTCAGCGCCGGGTTCAGACGGACCCACTCAGTCCATTTGGAGGCTGAATGAAGAGGTGAGGGCAGGATATTATAACGTAATTATGATGTCAGCTTCCATCGCCCCCAGTAGAGTGAGGTCTGGGGAAGTGGTGGAGGACCTGCAGACGACGATCAAACGCAACTTCTCGGAAACCCCAAACCCCCCCCCCCCCCCCAGCTTCAGTCACCATGCTGAACATCTGTCCCCTGGGTGTGGGCTCGGCTCCAATCACGCTCCACATAAATCCATAACTTCTGCTCTCCTCCCGGCCCCCAGGAAAACACAATAAACTGCACTCATCTTTTATGCATGATTCTCTCTGTCTCTGTAGCTAGCTCTGCTCTCGGTATCAATCATCAGCGGGACGCTGCGGGGCAAGGAGGCTCGCAGAAAGAGCGATGGAGGGCGCAAAATATACATGGTTGCACAACAAGGCAAAATGAAGAGTCCTGTTTCCTTATCCACTGACTTCTATTTCAATTTCATCTCCGCATCCCTGCCAACCCCCACCATTTCTTCCTTTCTGCATGTTTTTTTCCACTTCCTCAAGTTAAAAAAAAAAAATACACAATTTGCGGATTGAAACTGACCCGTTCACCTCTCCTCATGGATCTGTAACATCAATTTAACAGACTAATGCTGGTGTTTTTAAAGAAACGCCTTGTCCCTCGGGCTCCTGCGAGGGCAGGCTGCTTCCTCCTCCCACACACAACCGGGTAGTCGTCCTAGCAGAGACGCAGGCCTGCACGGGCCTCGTTGGCATGCTAACGAATTCACAGACAGCTCAAGCACAGCTGGTTCGTGTGGGAGAGGCCGGCCCGACAAGAAACTGAACCGCCGCACTGCGTTCAAGACGACGACTCCTGCTGAGAATCCAGAAGTAGCTTCATTTAACAGAGAATTTAAGGAACATTTCAAATGATATTAGGTCTAATAAAATAGAAAACTTTTTTCCAGGTAATCTGGTGTCAAACAAGGCAGCACGAGTCAAGGTATAGCTCAAGTGTGAAACTACTAAACTATAATCAGACAAAACACCAAAAAACAAGCACAAACAGAAAATCTTGTTGGTGCCTGCAGTTTATGTCTCAACTGATGTGACCTGAAAATATGAGAATACCATTCCTCTCTTTTTGGTTCATGCCTGGAACAAACTGACCCAGCAAAAATTGATTACACTGAGCAGAAATAGGATTTAAAATGAAGACATCATAGAGACAAAACCACATCTACAGTGAAAAGAGATGCAGCACCTTGTCAATAAAGTTGTTACTCTTTGCACATTGCTCCAGAGAAAGAGCTTAACATGGAACGATTCAGTGTAGGACACCCCTCTGGTCTCCAGCAGACGGTTCCAGTCTGGCGCCTGCCCCGACCCTCGCCTGGATTTTGACCATCCTGTCTCTCCTCTGATAAACTTATGCCTGTTATTGACTCCTTTGTGTACTTTTAGCTGAGCTAATAAAACTGCTGCATTTGGATCCAGCCGTCTGCCTGTCCTTGTGACACTCTTCTTGCTAATCCTATTCTTTTTCATTATATGCTGACTGAATTGGCTTCATTTAGCTAAAGCCAGAAGTAAGGCGGTGACGTCACACCAGGCTGTGTCCATCTCTATTTACAGTCAATGCACCAAACGTAATAGGGCTGTTACGATTAATCCACTTAATTGCTGAATGAATCTACTTTCCTACAATCCAACCAGGGGAATCTGCCTGAGGCAAGTTGGTAATCAAATCAAATTGAATCAACCTATATCATTACAAAATCATTTAAAAATTGAATAAATCGATTACAAGCGATAATGAAAGTTTTTACACAGATTTAATTTACACTTGATTATCTTGCAAGAAATCCAAGGAATCTGGAAAACTTCCCTGTTCAGTACCAGCTATTTCTCTCTGAGTCACACGGGTTGAAGCTTGGGCTAAAGATGCCCTGGATCCATTTTAATTTAGAGAATCGGATCCTTCAAAATGAACCATTATTGACGGTGTATCAGATTGTTAACGATAAACTATGATTTGAATTATTAAAATGAGTTGTTACAGCCCTTTAATGTATTGGAACGTTGCATACCTGACTCATAACATCAGGTAGTGTTGCATCTCTAACCTATAATGTGACGTGGTCTTGCATATTGGGCGGCTGGGTAGCTCGGTTGGTAGGGGGAAGGACTGACATGCAGGTTTCGATTCCCGGGGGGGGGGAATGAACAAGCAAGCAATTGAATTGGTGAGCAGTTAACACCACCCAGTGAGGGCCCTTTGGCAAGACCCTTAACGCTACTACCTACTAGCATGAATGTGCACGAATGATCCCGGTGATGGTCAGAGGAACTGTAGGCGCCAAGTATGAATGAAGAGTGAATGAATAATGGACACATTGTAAGCGCTTTGAGCGTCTGGAAAAGCGCAGATAAATCCAATCCATTATTATCATTATTATTATTACATCTAAGTTGTTATGTAACACAGTGTTGCACTTTTTATGTAACATAGCATATCTAACTTTACTAAAGTTAAGTGTTGCATTTCAGTGCAAAGACACTTTTTTGTGTAGTAATTCTTTGGAATTACATTATTCGCGTAAAAGTTACGGTAATACAAAGAACAGTGGAGCTAAACGTCGGGTGTTAAAGGCTTAGAGTTGGTAAATTTGGATTTTCAGTCATTTTGTGGATGTAACTTTCTGGGTATACTTTTGATGCAACAAAAGACAAGACACTCGCACAGGACAAAGCGCAGAAACACAAAAACACACACATGCACACACAGACTCACACACTTGTAAAATGTCATAAAGGCAGAAAATTGAAGCAGAAACAGCAAAGCTAAAACAAAGAAGTCAAATCGAACAGTCGGTGATCGTATCTTTGAGCTTGAACTTCTATTCTCTTATCAAGGTCTAGTTGAAAGTATTTCTTTGACTTTAGTGTCTCCTGAAAATAATAACCCCTCATCTGCAGTTTCTCTGCACATTGTCTTTTTGCAAGTTTAATCCTGAGGCTGGCTTTCTTTGTATTATTACCCCTCTGCCCCCTACCTGTCCACTGGTCCCTGAAATAGGTTGTGCCTCATAATTCTGGTAGGTTTCTCAGCCAATCCATCTTCTCGCCTGTTATTTTTACCTCCCTCAGCATCAGAGTCCACATTTCTGTCCTCAGAATGAAAGCTCTGAACAAAGCAGCAACAGAAAGGAGGTCAGAGCGTTTTTTTAAAGATCATTTATATTCACGAAGCACCACATGATTAGGTTTTTATAAAAATTATTTGTAGACGATAAGGACCTGTTTTCCCAAGACTGGTTTGTATTACATTTTTGTTTGATCTGTAGCATCCAGCCGAGTAAGCAAAGCCTTTGATTCTTTGTAAATGATGTTTATTCAGATTTTACCTCAAAGATGTTGGGGATAAGTTTGCAAAGTTGGAGAAGAGTCACTTTTTTGACCGGATCATAAAATCTGGCCAGACCAAACCAGTGCTAAACAAATGCTACATGATGAGAACTGAACAGTCTGGAAATTACAAGCATAACGTAGGAATAATAGTCTTGCCATTCTTTCAGCGGAAAGCTTTTGGTTTCCTAGTCCTAACAACCAGATAAGTGGTTATTCTCTCACCGATCTCGAAGGTTCTGGTTTGGGTGGTCGACAGCTGATATGACCTTAGATTAAAGGATTGTAAATGGTGCGTATAATGCTTTAAAGGTTCACATCGCCCTTGGCAACGCCGTTTAAGTGACCACTTCCAAATAAAGTCTGTGTTTATGTATCTGCGCGTTTCAGGCGTCCGCGTTCAAAACTCTCACGTTCACGTGTAGCTATGCACATTTTTGTTTAACATTACACTCAGTACAACATTTGCA
Source organism: Oryzias latipes (assembly GCF_053564925.1). Classification (NCBI taxonomy): domain Eukaryota; kingdom Metazoa; phylum Chordata; class Actinopteri; order Beloniformes; family Adrianichthyidae; genus Oryzias; species Oryzias latipes. Next base: position 24,391,222 of record NC_136259.1, read on the forward strand.
TTAGTTCCAACCACATTCAACAGTATTTGGCATAACGATTTTTCTTTTTCACAGTTTTCCGACCCCCCGTTAAAGAACAAGTGTGCCTCACCTTAGACATTGACAAGCACCGTTTATGAACTGAAAGGTTTAAAGTAAAACAGAGGTCTGGAGCCGCTAAAAGCTTTGGCCCATCAATACAATATTTATTAAGCATTAGAAATGGCACATCAGCTTAAAGAACTACTGTCTTAATAAAAGGAAGACTATGAGAATATTTTAAAATACGTACTTTTGGTACATTCATTTGTAATGGCCTTCCACTCTGCTGGTCTCATTTGCCAAGTCTTTTGCCCCATTAGAAAAGCCCCACCACTGGAGGTCTGGTATAGCATCTAAAAAACAATCATCCTTCCGTCAATATTATTTCCAAATTGTTGAAAGGTTGCCATATGATCAATTTCCTCATTTTTGTCTTTTAAAATATATGTAATCCTTTCTAGAGGGACGCCTAGCAACGTTTGTTGGAGGTATTGGGTTGTCTATACTGTAAGTTGTTCTTCAGCATTTATTCCAGATGTTTGTATGAATCAAGCTGAGATTTCTAAACACCTTTTAGCTAGGCATCTTCTTAAGTCCATTTCTGGGTACAAAGCGCTCAGCTTTTGTATGTGTGCTAAACCAGGTCAAACTTTGACCCATCAGGGACTCGGATTTGGTAGTGACGTGTGGATGGCCCCCTGTGTAATTTGAGGAAGTACCAACTGTTTAAAACCGGGAGGAGCAATTGACAGCAAGTCCTTCATTTATCGGAACAGAGCTGAAAAGCCTGGAGCAAAATTCACCAGATTTGCACCGCTTTGACATTTCCCACCAAGCCTCTTCCGATTGTGGGTGGTGGGCAGTAGAAAACAGTAGACAGTAGAAAAAGATGACCCCTCCCTGCTCGTCCAGGGTAAACATTATGGGCTAAATGCATATTAAAGAAGGTGTTTTTAGTGTCACATGCCCGGGCTAAACCCACAACTAGCAGCGATGTGGGATTCAGTATCATGCCCAAGAACACTACCACACATGGGCGGGGCAAGGCGGGAACCGTACCTGTGATCTGCTGATCAGGGGTCAGCTGTTATTTCGTGAACTACAACTTTGCTCTGTAAACACCAGGGGCCTCATTTATAAAACTTTGCGTAGGATTTGCGTCAGAAGTGGCGTACGGATGAAACATGGGACGTGCGTACGCACAGAAATATTCGGATTTATAAAACCGTGCGCACGCACATCCTACGCATCTTTCCCTTAATAAATCACAACCAATTCTAAATGCAGCGCAGCTTTTGCGGCTTCATGACACGCCCATAGTTGCCCATGAATAGTCCGTGAAACGCCCACAAATGAATATTCATTGATTGGGAAACCATGGCACACACGGAGAGGAAATGAAAAAAACGGAACTTCACTCAATGAGAAGTAGAAGTTATCGTTGGCGATGTGGAAAAGAGGAGAAAAATGTTGCTTGGAGGGCACAGTGTGGGCATTACTAATGCCAAAAAGGCACGTGAGTGGCAGACGGTGGCAGACGGCAAATGCTGTAGCCTCACAACCTCGGACCGTGGCCGAAATAAAAAAGAAATGGTCGGACGTCAAAGTCGAGGCGAAAAAACGTATAGTGCTCCATCGGGGGGGGGGCACCGGAGCGCCAGATGCACCGGGTGACACGCGTAGTTCCTCCGAGTGCTCCTCTGCCCAAAAGCCCGCAGAGGTCCAACAGGACGGTTAGAGGAAGTCGGAACTGGCTCATAAGCCACTCGTCCTCGTTTTCCAGCAAGTCTTCTTGCTGTCTAAAGATGCGTTCACTCTGAATTCTTCCATTTGCCTCATCTTCTAAGAGCACAAGATCAGCCATTGTGCGTCATTACGCATTCTGGCTCTGGGGCGGGACAGGACAACCCTCTTGGGGCCCCCGGTCGCTCTGGGTGTCCTCCGCTTCGGCTGCGGGGTCTTGGGGGGGGTGGGGTGGGGGGTCTTGTCGGCCCTGACCTGTGGGGGGGCATTCTGGGGGGGGGGGGGGGGGGGGGGTCCACTATTGGTACGGGGCAGGGGGGGTTGACGGGTCGGGGTCTCCGCTGAGGCCATCGGCGGTTTCCCCGGCCGGTTGGCTGCCTCGGTCCCGTCGAGGCCTGACCAGAGCTCTTCTAGGGCCGGCGTTTGGGGGTGGGGGCCTGGGCTTGCTCCGGGGGGGGCCGGCGCTTTCTGGCTCCTCTCTCTCTGTGTGGGGGTGGTGGTGCTGGGCCTGGGGTGTCGGCGCCTCCGGGGGTGGGGCCCCAGGGCTGGGTGGGCCTGGCCCCCTTGCTGGGGGGGGGGGCGGGGGACAGCTGTTTGACCACCGGGGGACAGTCTATCAGTTGTCCCCAACTTACCCCCTTCCTCATATAACCTCATAATAGGGTGAGGGGGTGGGGGGCTTAGCCTGCGATGAGCCTTGGGGGGGGGGTTTACTAGGCAGTGGCCCCCCTCCTATGGTTGCCGTATGGAGTGGGCCCCCCCTCTCTCGGTTTTACTTGCACCTTAGACATGTAGGGCCCTTGGTAGGGGGGGTGCTTGGACATCACTGCCAGCAAGCAGCGGATGTCCTCCTAGCACCCTACCCGCCAATTTTAACCGCACCTTAGACATTTAGGGCCCCTTGGTGGGGAGGGTGAGGGGACGTCACTGTGAGTAATCAGGAGATGTCCCCTTAGTGCCCTACCCGCCAATTTTAACTGCACCCCCCTTAGTACACACACTCCTCCCCCCTCAATATATACATCCCAACATAAACACACACACATGCACACACACACCATCTCAAACACACATACACGCACACACATTTTGCAAGGAAGGTGGGACCTGGGTCCATCTGTCCCCTGCCTCTTCCCTGGTGGGGGGTGCGGGCCCCTTTGCAACGGCGGCCGTGTCCCCGGGGTGCCGGGATTTCCCACCAAGCCTCTTCCGATTGTGGGTGGTGGGCAGTAGAAAACAGTAGACAGTAGAAAAAGATGACCCCTCCCTGCTCGTCCAGGGTAAACATTATGGGCTAAATGCATATTAAAGAAGGTGTTTTTAGTGTCACATGCCCGGGCTAAACCCACAACTAGCAGCGATGTGGGATTCAGTATCATGCCCAAGAACACTACCACACATGGGCGGGGCAAGGCGGGAACCGTACCTGTGATCTGCTGATCAGGGGTCAGCTGTTATTTCGTGAACTACAGCTTTGCTCTGTAAACACCAGGGGCCTCATTTATAAAACTTTGCGTAGGATTTGCGTCAGAAGTGGCGTACGGATGAAACATGGGACGTGCGTACGCACAGAAATATTCGGATTTATAAAACCGTGCGCACGCACATCCTACGCATCTTTCCCTTAATAAATCACAACCAATTCTAAATGCAGCGCAGCTTTTGCGGCTTCATGACACGCCCATAGTTGCCCATGAATAGTCCGTGAAACGCCCACAAATGAATATTCATTGATTGGGAAACCATGGCACACACGGAGAGGAAATGAAAAAAACGGAACTTCACTCAATGAGAAGTAGAAGTTATCGTTGGCGATGTGGAAAAGAGGAGAAAAATGTTGCTTGGAGGGCACAGTGTGGGCATTACTAATGCCAAAAAGGCACGTGAGTGGCAGACGGTGGCAGACGGCAAATGCTGTAGCCTCACAACCTCGGACCGTGGCCGAAATAAAAAAGAAATGGTCGGACGTCAAAGTCGAGGCGAAAAAACGTATAGTGCTCCATCGGGGGGGGGGGGCACCGGAGCGCCAGATGCACCGGGTGACACGCGTAGTTCCTCCGAGTGCTCCTCTGCCCAAAAGCCCGCAGAGGTCCAACAGGACGGTTAGAGGAAGTCGGAACTGGCTCATAAGCCACTCGTCCTCGTTTTCCAGCAAGTCTTCTTGCTGTCTAAAGATGCGTTCACTCTGAATTCTTCCATTTGCCTCATCTTCTAAGAGCACAAGATCAGCCATTGTGCGTCATTACGCATTCTGGCTCTGGGGCGGGACAGGACAACCCTCTTGGGGCCCCCGGTCGCTCTGGGTGTCCTCCGCTTCGGCTGCGGGGTCTTGGGGGGGGTGGGGTGGGGGGTCTTGTCGGCCCTGACCTGTGGGGGGGCATTCTGGGGGGGGGGGGGGGGGGGGGGTCCACTATTGGTACGGGGCAGGGGGGGTTGACGGGTCGGGGTCTCCGCTGAGGCCATCGGCGGTTTCCCCGGCCGGTTGGCTGCCTCGGTCCCGTCGAGGCCTGACCAGAGCTCTTCTAGGGCCGGCGTTTGGGGGTGGGGGCCTGGGCTTGCTCCGGGGGGGGCCGGCGCTTTCTGGCTCCTCTCTCTCTGTGTGGGGGGGGTGGTGCTGGGCCTGGGGTGTCGGCGCCTCCGGGGGTGGGGCCCCTGGGCTGGGTGGGCCTGGCCCCCTTGCTGGGGGGGGGGGCGGGGGACAGCTGTTTGACCACCGGGGGACAGTCTATCAGTTGTCCCCAACTTACCCCCTTCCTCATATAACCTCATAATAGGGTGAGGGGGTGGGGGGCTTAGCCTGCGATGAGCCTTGGGGGGGGGGTTTACTAGGCAGTGGCCCCCCTCCTATGGTTGCCGTATGGAGTGGGCCCCCCCTCTCTCGGTTTTACTTGCACCTTAGACATGTAGGGCCCTTGGTAGGGGGGGTGCTTGGACATCACTGCCAGCAAGCAGCGGATGTCCTCCTAGCACCCTACCCGCCAATTTTAACCGCACCTTAGACATTTAGGGCCCCTTGGTGGGGAGGGTGAGGGGACGTCACTGTGAGTAATCAGGAGATGTCCCCTTAGTGCCCTACCCGCCAATTTTAACTGCACCCCCCTTAGTACACACACTCCTCCCCCCTCAATATATACATCCCAACATAAACACACACACATGCACACACACACCATCTCAAACACACATACACGCACACACATTTTGCAAGGAAGGTGGGACCTGGGTCCATCTGTCCCCTGCCTCTTCCCTGGTGGGGGGTGCGGGCCCCTTTGCAACGGCGGCCGTGTCCCCGGGGTGCCGGCTTCCTGGGCCCGGCGGTGCTCTCTCCGCGCGGTGGGGGAGTTCACATTACATCTGAGCCGGGGGTGTCTGGTCCCTGGGGGGTGGGTTCTGGTCCTTGCTCCTGAGTGCTGGGCCCCGCCAAATTTCCAACTGTGGCCGAGCCTGGTCGGGCCATATTTATAACACCCCTTGTGGGCCCTCTTTTTTTTCCCCGGGGTTCCCCCCTCCTGGGCGGGGGCGGCGGGCCCCCTGCCTCGCTCCTCCCTGGACCAACCGTGGGCCGGGCGGATGGCTGCCTGGAGTGCGGAGCGGGTCTCCCTTGGGGGGTCCTGGCTCGTACCTGGGGTTGGGGCGGGGGGATGCCCGGAACTCCTGGGTGGTGGTGGGGTGCTCGTTTGGGGCTGTGGGCGTCCTTCTCCGGTGGGGCTCTGCGTTGGGTTCTCCCGGCGCGGCGGGGGGGCTGCTCTCCTGGTTGGGCTGGGGCGGCGCTCTCTTTCGCTCCGTGCTTCCCTGGCTTCTGGCTCTGGGGGCCTTGCGGCGGCCCTGCTGGCCCTGGCCTGGGTGGCGGGCTTGGTCGCCCGGGCGGCGGTTGTTCCCTGCCGGTTCCCGTGTGGCGTTGGGGGGATTCCGGCTGTCGCTGCTGCTGCGGTGGGGGTCTTGGGGTGGGGATGGCTGGGCACTCTTCCTCCTTCTTTTCACGTTCCACCATCCATTTTAGAAGAACATAAAACCTCACCTGAGCACTGGTGTTAGCTCACCTTTGCACTAATAGCTTGCATGACTGAATGACTGAAATGTTTCACACTAGTTGGTTTTAAGGCATAAGTATGCGTGTGTGAACACTATCTGTTTTGTGTACATGCCGACAGGTGGACATTTTTGCAGCTAGCAGGTGTGTTTATAACATTTGAGTGTGTGTGTGGACGGGCCCCGCCCTTTTTGTACTGCATTTGAACCTTACCATAATGATTAACAACCAGTAAACTTGTTGCTGTATGCTGCTTCATGGTCTTATCCCCCTTCCCCTCCTATTATCACCCCCTACCCCCCCTCTCTCTAGCGTCCCTCTCTCTTCTTCCCCTCTTTCCTTTTCCGTCCGGTCCAACACCAAAGATTTTCAGACATGATTGAAATTAATAAAGTTTGGCCTCAATTACAAAAGGGGTTTATTCAGACATACCTTTGGTTTGTCAGAAGATTAATAACCCCTCTTGTTAAAGCAAAATATGTCCAACACAAGAGGCCCTCAGCTCTCGTCTGTCTGCCCAGCTGTTGGACAGGACAAGTTAAAAAAAAAAAAAAAAAAAGTCGAGGCGAAAAAACGTATAGTGCTCCATCGGGGGGGGGGCACCGGAGCGCCAGATGCACCGGGTGACACGCGTAGTTCCTCCGAGTGCTCCTCTGCCCAAAAGCCCGCAGAGGTCCAACAGGACGGTTAGAGGAAGTCGGAACCGGCTCATAAGCCACTCGTCCTCATTTTCCAGCAAGTCTTCTTGCTGTCTAAAGATGCGTTCACTCTGAATTCTTCCATTTGCCTCATCTTCTAAGAGCACAAGATCAGCCATTGTGCGTCATTACGCATTCTGATGGGGCATTTTATTTCCCTCCATTTAATTGCATCTGACCAGCTACAGATGTCGGTAATAATCCACGTGGAAATGGGAAATTGATCAGCGCAAATGTAATTTCTTGTTGCTTTCTGAATGGTTGAGACATACGCCATACATTGTTTTATCAAAAATAAAACTAACTAAAGGCATATGCATGAATACCATAATTCCATAGCTTATGAAGAAATGTTTTGCTCTGAAAACAACTTTCCCCAGTGGAAAATTAGTACGTCTGTCCGTCCGTCCGCACGCACCTATATCTGCTCCGCCAGACGGACACACTGACGAGAATATCAGTTTTGTACATTATTTCTTTCTGTTAACTATATTATTTATGAGGATGAATTGCTCAACATGCCAATATTGCAGAACATATTTCACTTTTCTTTTTGCAAATAAGTGTTCATTTGAATTTCTGTTGTAATTTTCGTTTGATTTTTTGTTTGTTTCACTGCTGATCGATCAAACGGGTGTTGGTGTAGGCTGTTAATTGTAAGACTTGCTTTGTGAAGTCTTCATGTTATTTCTGAGAGGCAGGATTGTCATTTTCACTTTCACGTGTTTCTTCCATCTGCTGACGGTGTCGCCGTTTCTCATTTCACCCGTTTTTGTGCGTACGCCTGGGTCAGAGCTTGCGTGAAGGACCGCACATTTTCCCGTCAAGTTTGCTTTTTATAAATCTCAACTATTGCGTAGAGAGTGGCGTACGCATTCTTTTGTGCGTACGCAACGTTTATAAATGAGGCCCCAGCTGTTTGTCAGGACTGATCTTCAAATATACTAATGAAAAAAAAACAAAAAAAAAAAAATACTATTTAAAGCATTAAATTATAACGGTTTGTGATGAGCACCAATTAAACCTTTACATCGGTCCAGTTAAAATAATTTTCATCCCCCAAAAGTAATTTTTTCACAGATGTTTACTTTAAGCTGAAAAGCAAACAAGCTGAACATAATTGTGTTTTTTGCTTTACAGCTAATTCTTTAAGAGTGTTTTTCACCAAAGGTCTTTTACAAGAGCGACTGTGCTTAGCATAAGCACCCCTGGCATGAAGGTGTTCATTATTCTGATCCATCCCCCCACAGACCAATCCATCACAATCAGTCAATCACAGCTCTTTCCGTGATGCTTTTTACTGAACCATTTGTCACCCTTCACCTGCAGTTTCACGCCGCTGCGCCCAGCAGGAATGCAAATACAAAACAAAATCTTGTGGAGTTATAATGGAAAAGTGTGCGACTAAAGTGGGGAATGGCGTCCGGGCGACTGCGGCGAGCGCGTTCACAGGTACATCAGAGGCCGAGCGCCGGCCGCAGGGATGCTGAGATTACAGACTAAAGCCCTCCTTCTCCTCCCTCAAGCAATAACAGAGACTGAGTCTGACATTTCACTCTCAAAGACTCACTCGCTCCGGCGTCCAACAGGAAGGGGATGGTGGCGTGCACGCACATCTACATGAACAAAACAAGAATGGAACAGGCCGAGAAGACAGAACAATGAAACAGCCAGGACGGCTTAGATGGAGAAGGAGCTGCAAATACAAGACTGGTCCTTTAACTCTACACAGACTTTCAGAGGCCTTGACATTTTGGACTTCTGATTGAAAAACCACTCCACAGAAAAGACGCTTTGGACCTTTTTCTGAAACAAATACAAGACTTTTCCTTATGAACCAGAAGATCGAGTTTGACCTTTTTCATGACAACAACTTTTGACCTGTAAAGGCCGTGTCACACTCCATACATTTTGCGCATATTGCCCGGACGAAAATTGGTCATACATGAACATACGTGGAAAAAGGGAGAAAAGTTGTGGTCTTTACGTGGAATTTTCACAAATGTATCACGAATGAACCACGTTAAAACCACAGAAGAAGTACGAATAAATCAGGCAAAACACAAACGTTGACGTGAACCGTGTGTGATTATTGAGCTGTTTATATGCAATTTACAAGAGATTCACACGTCAATTATGTAATTTGAATGTGATATGTGCGCCGTATACGCTTTTAACTGTACCTGTTTTACATAAGCTCTCATTTTTATTTATTTTATGTTTTTAAGGTATACATTTTTATTATAAATGTCATTTATTGTTTCCCCCTGGCAGGGACTCCCTTGAAAAATACATTCTTAATCTCAATGGGACAATTCTTGGGTAAATAAAGGTTAAGAAGATATAAAAATATATCAGTGGAGCCCGCGTGAAAAGTCTGTTAGACATACAAGTTGAGGAAAGCTACAAATTTCTGTGAGCATCTCACAAAAACCGCGCGAAATTGCATCCGATTTCTGTAACGGTTGGGTTTGAACAATGTCAAATGCGCATAAACTGCATAATTCTCAACTGACAAGAAATTTTGAACAGCTCTAAACCAGATTCATGTAAAAACCCGTCATTCGAAACCCTTGACAGACATCTGCACACATCGACGAACGGAAGAAACACGAATGAACGATGTGTGTCACGCATGGATCACGAAAGACTGAAATTCTATTCATGAAAAACGTGCAAAATAAGAGTAGTGGCTGTGTGGCCTCAACATTCCTCGCAGGAATCCGAACCATAAAAGAAATAAAACCTGGAGTCATTTGATCTCATAAATTTAAATCAATGTTTGGTGCAAAGTTAGACTCTTTGGGGGGAATTCTCTCTCATAAGAGGTCGTTTGAGGAAGTGTAACATTTGGTAAGCCAGGTTGGCTTCAACTATAATAATGAAAAACAGGGCTTGACACAGCCAACAGGAAAGCTAAAGACTTCAGTTATTTTTAATGAACTCCAGTGAGCCGTTTAAATGTGAAGTAACTGACTTTCCTGACTTTACTGAAGGACATCCCAATGAACAAATGATTATTTTTCCCACTTCCACAGCAGAAAACATGCAGTTGGTAAATGAAACTATAACTGAACAGTATTAATCGTCTCTGAACATCACTTTACAAGTTTGTCTATTATAAATGAAATATATTTGTCACCAAGTCTATTCTCTAGTCCACTTTCATTACTAAGACCCACTCCAATGAAAATGTTGTTTTGATGTTAAAAACATGTTCTTGTGTCAATTTTCTAATGGTGTGATAGAAAATTAAGATGCAGATTCTGATTATTCTAGAAAACGTCATTTGATAAAGCGTGTAGCTGTTACATGAAAACTACAATCAACAGGCCACAAGCTGCTGTATCTGAGCTCCAGATTTTTACCCTCAGACAGCCCGTATCCACCCCTAAGGGCAGTCGTGACTAGGGTTTTACCTCCATTCTACATGGACTCTTGCCTCTTTGTACAGACTGGTTGGGGTGAAACCTTCTGGAGGGACTGAGATGTCTGCAGGAGCAGCATGTTTATGTTTTTTAATGTAAACCTCTTGAACCATCATGAAAGTCCACATCTGCTGGAATATGAAGAGTAGGTTTGTTTTGTCTATATTTGAAAAGTTGAAGCTCCACTTGACAAAATCCTGGTTGGGTTTTTGAAAAGTTCAGAGCAAAAAAGAAAAATATTGGTTTCTTTAAACTAGATCGGGAAAGAAAAGAGTGCGTTAGTTATTTCCACACAATTGTCCTTTTATGTTTTAGGATTTCCATCTTTTGGGAAGTCAAGATGCTCTCCCCAACAAGAAACAACCTAAAGACGCCACAAACCAACCACGGACGCAGTCAAGTTCATTTATCTCCAAAAGAAAACTTTTCATGAGTTCCTCCTTTGTTTCCATTCCTCCTTTCATATTTAATATTTTTCAATTCATAAAAAAAGACGGAGCGCGAAACGTAGGCAGAGATGGAGACAAAGCTGGGGAAGGAAAAAGAAGGTAGAAAGAAGAGTTATTAGACGCATATTAATGTTTGCTCTTCTCCTTCATGGGCTTCTCTCTGGAGATCCAGCCGTTGCTACTTTAAGCATGAATTCTTAATCACACACCAGACACTGTCTAATTCCTCTCCCCCAGAATGCAAGCCAGGAGTGGGAGTCAGGGAGGCTGAGGAGGGCGAGAAAAGGAGAAAAAAAGAGCGAAATGTCACAGAGGCAATGCTGGGATACTAATAAAGCTATGCAAATAGCAATTAGCTGAGCCAATAACCTCCGAGTCAATACCGAGCCACCCAAATGGGAGCAGCACAGCGCCAGGCTCATGAGTTCATAGGTCACGCTGTGATTAGAGGCCCCAGCCCAAACCCAGGAGGTGTGCAGGAAAACAATGCACATCTGCTTCAGCGGCTCAATAAAAAACACAACTCCTGGAAGAATTATGGAGAAATCATCAGGCATTACTTTGCATAAAGCTGATTAGAAACTTTTTAGTTTGCTGGAGGTTCTTAATGTTTGTGCTTTCTCAAAGGATGCAGGGACAGAACAACATCTAAGCTCCAAGGAAAGCTTTGTAGCCGTCCTGTTGTAGTGCTGGTGAAGCCGGCACAGGCAATTAACAGGAAAAACAACTCCAGCAGTTTCTCTGGGAGTTCACATTATGTGGACTGAAAATAGGGAAGCAGCAAAAAATAGCTTCACTCAAATAAAACATATATGTGAATAAATAATAAATAAAGCAAACGTACACGACTCTAGGATATGACAGCTTGAATGGAAGCTAAAAGCTTCCGGAGCTTCATGTTGGAGCATGAAACTTGCAGAAAGTGTTACAATGACATCAACGTATTTGCATGTCTATATTCTCATTTTGAACTAAAAGCTTAACGGAAACCTTTCCTTCAGTTTTCCACCAGGAGAAATTGATATTTTATTGGCAATGCCATCATGTAACATAACAATAAACGTGTCAAGCTACGTTCACACCGGGCATGTGACGCGTTCAAGATTGTGCTTTTAAACTGTGGGGTTCACACTGGGCTGTCGCTACCTGATACTAGCGATTATTCACCAATTACAGTTGGAAGTGGGTCGAAGCGATACGTCAAAGCGGAGCAAATCTCTCAAATCCTGCTCAAAACCTTATCCTGCACAGCTTTATTCCGATACAGGAAAGACTTGGTGTCATCGAATTCAAACCGCAACTATCAATTCCTCCACCTCCATCAATTTATAAATGGTTGGCACTTCTGTGGATTAAAAAAAGATGCCATCCATACATCACAACCAAATCTGAGTCCCTGACGGCTCAAAGCTGAACTGGTTTGACTTTCACTGAGGTTGAACGCGTAAACACGACAGTTTTGAACGTGAAAGCCCAAATCGTGCATCTACGCAAGTTCCCATAAACCTTTTATTGGGAGGGGCCACTTTGAAGTGGGCTGTGAATGTAGCTTCAGACTCCACACACACACACACACACACACACACACACACACACACACACGCACACACACGATGGGTTGGTTTGTGAACAATAACTTTTATATGAAAACTTTGATTACAATCATTTTACATTGTGAGTAGAATATGCTCTCATTACTGGATAAATACTTCTGCACGCTAAAAGATAAGCTGTAAATTATAAACAAGCTAAAAAATGCACAAAAATTCCATGATAACTTTTCTTTCATTTCCCATGAATAAAAAAAGTTTTCTGTCACACAATTATACTATTGCATTGGCGAAGTGCTGATAAATGCTAAACGAGTTAGTAAAATCTACACATAAATAAGACACAAAATGCAGAAATATTCAGCTTCAAGGGAGGAAAAGTGGAAAAAAGTGAAATCATTCCAGAAAGCTCTAATGTTTTATTTTGAAAATTCCAGAACGCTCTAATGTTTTATTTTGAAAATTCCAAATCTAGTTTCTTAAAATTGACTACCAAAATGTATCAATATTTTGAACAACGTATGTGTAAAAAAAGACAATTATCTATTGAAGAAAAATAATTATTTTGTTTATTTAAGTTTTTATTTTATGTTTAAAAAAATGATGTAAGCTCACAAAACAAATAAATTGTATCTGTTTTCTCCTTCATTATCTTGGCTTCTTCACTGGTAATACTCAGTGTTTACTTGTAATTTCCCACCTAAGAAGCTCAGCTTAACTGCAACAATCCAAAACAGAACAGTTCTAAATGAGATTTCATCATGTTTTTCTAACGATTTGTCAAATACCACACCTTCCTTCCTGCTTAAGCTCTAAAAACCATCCAAACGAAACAAATCAAGTGACAGAAATCCTTCTAGGCTTGAAGTGATTAGAGCTCATAAAATACAAGGCTTGTAACAAAAGGTCACTATTGAACATCTCACGCTTAAAATATTTGCAGCCATGAGGCCAAATCTGGACTCGAACACATGTTTCAATTGATGATAGCAGCTTCATAGCCGTGTAGCAGTGCTGACATGAAGGTGTGGACGAGGTTTTCTGGGAAAACTGCATCCTAAGGAGACAAAGAGGGGGAGGAAACTTGGCCACTTTTGATTAGTCTTGAGCCCTTTAATCTCTAAAAACAAGCCCGGGTGACCTAAGTGCGACACACGCGCCAAAACACACAAGCCCTTTGCGGGGGCCACTTTTGATCCGGGTGCATAGAAATCAGGAGCAGCATGTAGCCGGAGGCTACAAGACACAAAGATGCGCTGCAGAGAGACGGAGCAGCCGGCGAATGTGTGTTGATGGGTGATTTTTGAGGAAGGCTTCCGAGTGTTTACACAAAGCAGAGCGGATGCAAAAGCGTAACGTGGGAGTTTGTCCTCTCAGTGGATTTCTAGAATATTTTCATTTCATCTGCTTCAGAAGGAGGATGAGCTTTCAGCCGCTTTGGCTGCTTGCTTTTTTTCTAAACTGTGGAAAAAGAAAGAGCGTTCAGCCTTGAGGTTCTCATGCTACATGCCGCCGTCTGTTCGTGTTGAATGTACATTTCCTGCATCCATCTCCACTCTCCATGCAGCTCTGACTGTGACACAGCTGACGATAATTATAGATCAGACAGATTCAAACTTAAAGAGCATTGGGCCAATCAAACTCTCCCCTGGAACTCTTCATCACCATCCTCTCCATTCTCTGTATCGTTTATTCTGTCAGACAGTTAAGGAAAAAGATGAGACCGAAGGCCTCTTGTGTTAGATAGAGGCTACAATAGACACAGGAGGTATATATTTGAATAAACCCCTTTTGTATCTGAAGCTCAACTTTATCTTTATATACCGTAGAATCCATTTTCCACACTGGGGCACTGAGACCTGATGTCTTTTGGGGTTCTTTATTTTTTACTGTAAATCGTAACCAACACCATGAAGCCTGCCAACAACAGAAAAAAAGCTCACCAAACATCTTCATTGTTAGTCCTATAGCAATGGATGAGCTTTAGCTCTTATGCTAACTTTGGCATATTTATGTTGACGCAGCAGCTGAAACATTGATCAATATGCTCTGTCCTAATTCAAACAAACAAACAGACAAATAAATACATTTATTGTTGTTTTTTATTCCCTTCCTCCCTCACTATTTCCCCTATTCTCCCAATAGCTGAACCCAATTAGTCCAAACCTCCAACAACAGGTTGAGTGACAGAACCGAGGGCCAGAGTCTCTGCCTGGTGCGTTCACTGATCTCTGGAACTTAGAACAGGACCCAAACAGCCACCCAGCCTAACTCAGTCCACTACAATACTTCTCTTTTTGGACCAAACAGACAACAGAAGGGAGAAGAAGGGTGGGGTGTTACTCTTTTATTCTTGAGTTTATCACTTTTTTGGGGCAAATCTCGACCATCGTTACCTCATTTATATGTGATCTGCATAGAGGTCTTTTATTTATGAATATGCTGTCTAGGACATAGTGTCTGCAGATGGCTGGAGTTCATTTACAATCCACCTCCCCCTTCCCTGTTGCTGTTTATGCGCTCTCCCGCTAGCTTACAGTCCCTCACATCTAACATTCCCGGTGCAACAAAAATGGAGAGCAATATTGGAGCTATCCAGCCATATAGTTTGGAGCCGGGTAGGGTTGGGCGATGTCCCCTAAATTGGCAGTTGACGATGTTTGCAGTCAACCGTCGGGATGGACGATGATATCGTTGGGGGGGGCGCTATTTTTAAATTTTCATTCTTAAATATATAATTGCCATTCGTCATTTAACTTTATTTATTTTATTTCCCAAATAATGACTCATCCGCGATGATCCAGTCTAAACTGAGGGAAGTGAATTTTAAAAAAAATCAAATAAACAAAATAGAAAAGAAGTGGTCCGGTCCTGTGTTTGATTAGACCGGTGGAGCGAGCGACCGTGCCGATGGACGATGGTATCGTCCATCGGCACAACCCTAGAGCCGCCAAAACGATTTGTGGTAGAAGATTTTGTGACTCAACTTCAAGACTGGATGAATAAGAACGTTCACCAATCTTTGGGATTTTGGCTTCCTAGAGCCAGCGGACACTTCCGGTTGGGAACACCAGGGAGAACGGGTTCACCCAGTCCAGTTCTGAGACACAGCCAATACGTAGATCTTAAGAATATGTCTAAATGTGGTCAAAACATTAACCAATCTCAATAACGTGTGAATCTGCTGTCACACATCTAAATATGTGAAATCTGAACCCTCAGCAGATGCCCCAAAATGAAACCCATAATGTTGAGTTGCAAAAACAGATGTTGGGATTCTCTGATGTGAAATTATTTCTATTATTTTGAGGTTTATGTGCATTTTGACCCAATAAAATGTAGTTTTTGCTTAACAAATTGCAAACATTGCCTCCAGCTTTTCTGTAATTGAATGAGGAGGATGAAGTTTTAGATTAACACTGACCGCAGTAAATCAGCAGTCAGGCCGAATTTGAATTTCAAAGACGGAGCAGAGCAGCAGAGAACTGGAAGGGCTGAGGCGGTGGAGGCTGCTTGGCAGTGTCAAGTCACTGGATATGAGTGCAGCAAATGAGGAGGAACCAGTCACCGCTCCAGACAGGCAGCTGAATAGACCAAAAGAATGGGGAGACAGGGTGGGGAAGGGGTGGCGGGGGTATTGTGAGCACAGACATGTGGTGGTGGAATCTGGGTGCTGAGTGTCACTGTGGAACAATCAGCACTGACGTCCCAGGTAGTGTGCAGCCAGACGAGGGGACTTGCCTTTCAGCTCTGTAACCTTTTCCAGCTGATCATCCTGAGAAACAAACAGGAAAATGACCAAACTATAAAAGGTGAAATCTTTTAGACATCAATCTCTCAGACATAAATCATCTCTTTAGCTATTTGAATACGGCCCTAAGCAGGGAATGACAGTAATTCGCCAGCGGACGTGCTGCTTTGTTTGTGTGAAGGTGGCGTCTCACCCATCATCCACTTCATCCACCAAGCTTCAAGAAACGATGTCGTACATTTAATCATTCTAAACCAGTTTAGCACTAATTTAAGCAACTGAACTTTTATTAAAGACAGATTTTAGTTGACAGGTTTCATTTCGAACGACTTACTTTTTGCTACTCATTTGCCAATCTAGTGAGCATCAATACACACTGGGAGAAATGATTTTGGAATTTTAGATTCAGACAGCTCTAAACAATGGTGAACCCACTTTATAAATCACTATGTAGTAGTTTTGCTGTTAAGAAACAAATTAGCTTTGTGCGTTTACAGCTTTCTTGTCCTGAGATTTGCCTTTGAATTCTGTGTAATAGCCAGATAATGCTAAGAGGATTTCTTAAGGAAGTCAGATTACACAGAAACACAAGTGTTGGTGCCAAAATGACTGGAAGTCCTAATGAAAATTCACAAATTAAAGCGTTCCTAAACAATCTTGACTTTGCTTCCCTTTTGCGTCCCTTTTAGCCCCCCTTGTTCTGCAGGGGGGCTAAAAGGGACATTTTCCAAAGAAGATCCATCATTTAAAAAATGGAAATGCAACTGGACACATGGATTCAACAAATGACACTGACAGTTCATTAATCTACAGGCTGCAGCATAAACCTTCTCTCATAAATGCCCCCCCCCCCAACATTTGCCTCTCATGCTGTTGATTAAAATTCAGATTATGTATGATCCCACTGCATCTTTTCCAGCCTTTATTTCCCAAACATATTACAGGTTAGAATGGCTTCCAGTGGTCCAGATCTAATTATCCCCCTTTGATTCTGTGACAAGTAATTTGTCATTTAGATTTGGAGAGGACACTATATTGCTTTAAAACAGCCATGGTTTCTATTTCTGCTCAGGTTTTTCCTCTTTTTTTTTCCACCTTTACTTGCACATTTTGCTTTGCTGCGCGCTCATTTTGGAGAAGAAACAAGCTCCTTCCATCCATCAACATCATTTTGTACCCATTTGCCACGAGCACAATGACATTATGCTAAACAGTGTGTCTGTCAGCGCGTCTTCCATGAAATTTGAATAACACACTGGACAAAAGACTGGCAATTTGATTCTGGTGCTGATCCGGTTTTGGGATTCTTCCCTCTTCCAGAATGATTGCTTTTATCTTTGATGAAAGAAATGGAAGAGACAGAGATTAGGTTGGAAGACATGTTTCCAAGGTTATAGTTTGGGGAGCCTGACTTTTACATAGACCCCCCCCGCCCTGTTTTTCATCCTTAATGACTTTGATCTTTGAGTGTTTCAGGTGAAACATGAACTTTAGGGTCAGTTATCAAAGCTGACAGAAAGTTTTTAAAGATGTAATGATGTCCTTTTTACCTTGGGCTTCCTGTTGAACTTCAGGAGCATTTAAGGCGGAATCTCCAATTAGGAATACATGAACCCTTTGCTCTTAAAGACCCACTCCAATGAAAATGGTGTTTTAGCTGTTTTAACATGTTCTTGTTGCATCTTTCTTATGCTGGAGGACATATATGAAGTTTATCCGGTGGACTGAACGGGGACCCCGTTAGTGTTGTTCCTGGATAAGTGTGCGCCCCTTACTGCAGCCTGACTATTAGAAATGAGGAAAATTGGACAGAGTGTAGATTGTGTGGACCTCCTATAGGCACTTGCACATCACGCGTACACTATGAACAATGCCTTCAACAATGGTACGTTCCGTTATCACGATGCAAAACCGAGACCACCTGCAAGGACGCGTCAGAGAGCGGTTCCTGGTCCCGGACCAGGGTTCGCTTGCATGCATTCAGACGGAAAAATCTGTTATGGATGATCGGGAGAAACACATTCTGGTTCACTTTAAGCGGACCAAATGTGACCAGTCTGAATTCACCATTAGTGTTGGGTGTTAAAATCTGGATGTGGGGCTTGGTATTTAGCAAAATGGGTTGCGATATAATCGACAGCTTGTTGTAAAAGTGCAATAAGGTTGATAGTGTCTGTATTTTTCACTGACTTCTTGGTTCTTTTGCTATCAGACACGTCTGACGTCCGTGGAAACATGTGCGGTATGTTAAAACACAACCCAGCTCTGATAACAAAAGAACCAAGAAGTCAGCGAGCTTGTTGGAAAGATATTTGATCCTGTTTATCACTAAAAAGCTCCTTTTTCAAACTTGTGTCACGTTTAAGAAAAGGCTTGATTGTCATTGTGACATCTTACAGGCACAACAAAATTCCAGCGTTTCCAGTTTAACACAATGAACAGAAAACCTGTTCTTGACTCATGAGTTCACAAAGCTACAAATTCTTTCCCCCACCATTTAAAAACTGCTAAAAAACAATATCACCAAGAAAAAAGGTCATCCAAGTAGTGGAAGTGCAGTGTGCTGTTTAGTATTTGTGCAAAAACTGAGGTTCCTCCATTGTTTAGGAAAAAAAGAAGACGATGTAGAATCTGAATCTGGTTGGCTGCCTGGTGTTGGCAGGCTGACTGAGGAAAAAAAGCTGTTTTCATCTTTTCTCCCTTACCTTTCCATCCTCCTCTATTTCTATCCCGTTACATCTTTCCGTCTTTTCTCCCCAGTATTGTTCTCTCCATCACGAGTTGTCATGACAAGGCTGTTTATTTCTAATGGTTGACATTTCGCCCTGTGCTTCTCGCCTGAAAGAACACACCGGGATGAATGCTTCTGGATTTTCAAAGGAACATCTTGTTATTAGCCAGCGTTTCCACATTCTGACACACTTGGCGCGCAGATAAACACTCGCACAAACGCACCGGCTGAACGCAAACACAGCGAGCTGCACACTCCTGAGCATGGGAACATTTAAATATGCAAAGATCTATGGGGCTGCTTAACCTTTCATCTCTGAGCAGAGCAAAAAAAGCTGCTTTTTGACTCCCACATCATGTTCAGCTCTCAGCTGCATTCTCTCCTCCATCCTTCCATCACCCTTCTCATCTATGGAATCAAATTATGCTGGAGATGAATAAAAAGATGGGGTGTAAATGTCTGTTAATAGGTTATGGTCCAATCATTGTGGCTCTCTGACAAACACTGCCCGGTTTCCCACTCTTTCCATCTTCAGACCTTCTTCTAATCATTTTGCTCATCTCTCCGGCTTTGTCTTCCATTTTCTTTCTTAGTGACTATTATCTCATTTTGTATAATTTCTTTTAGAGCTTTTTTAATCTCTTTTTTTTGTTTTGTCTGCTTTGGGTTGGAGATCCTGGCCATAGCTCTCTCTAAGAATGGATCCGGAAATCAATCATGAGGGCACCAAGAGTCTGAATGTTCAGTCAGTTTCAGATAATTTGCAAGATAAAATAATAAAAAAGGAATGTATCTCCATACAGCAGGAGGTAAAACTCTCCTAAAGGACAAAAAAAGATGCATTTTTCTGAAAACTGAAGTATCAATAATGGTGGAAAAACGTGGCTCTACAGGAATAAAAGACCATGTTATAGGTGTTTAACGTGATGTGCGTCCCAATCACCTGATCAGGTGTATGAATTAGATACGCACATATCACAACAGCACTGCTGAAACAGACGAGTGTCTTACGCTCGTATTTTGATTGTTATTGTTTTTATTTTATTGTGATTTTTTAGTCTTTAATCCAGTTTATGTATATTATGCAATTGGATAAAGGCGGTCTATGAATGTAAAGAAAAAATAAAGTTATATATGGATTGAAATCCTTGCAAATAAACACCCTTTATGTGCCGCAAAAACAAATAACAAATTCTTTAAAAAGCAAAATATAAAGAGGAACCATCATCAGACAGAAAGATGGAGGTCAGGCTTTTAGGAGCATCGACTGAAGGCAATAAAGACCTTTCCCTGACAACACCGAGGCAAAAGGACCAAAAAGTCCTGAAGCCTTATGCTACGTTGACGCCGAGCCCGGCAACACGTGTTCCAGCGACCGCTTCCACCGAGAAGTCTGTGTAAACGCACAGATATGTGTGGCTCAGGCTTCCATGTTCAAAACTGTCACTTTTATCTGTCACCAAACTAGTTTTAAAGTCAGTTTTCGGGGTCTACATACATTGATTGTAATGAAGGTTAAACTAAGTTTAACCAGCCAGGGGCACACAGTTGACGTCCTTTTCAAAACACGGAAGAGCCAACCGTTTGCAGGTTTTTGGGTTGTGCAGCCCGTGTTCGTAGGACCACCTCAAGGGAGACGCTGGAAATGGAAGCGACTGTATGACTAGGTGTGGTAAGTGAATAGGGAAGTATTTGCAAATGGAAGTTACTCAAACTTATGGCGAACGGGTGATGCTGTTTCAGTGTCTATGAGGTTAGATGGGAATAATTTGTATTTTTATGCCATCTGACAACAGAAAGGATCACTAATAGAGAGTGGTAACTCCTGATGTTGTTTAGTTTGGATTTGGTTTATTTCAAACAATTTAAACATGAACTTAGGTTTTTATGACTTTACCATCAACATTAAAGACAAATAATGTTTAATACTCAGGTTATCGATTGACGTAGGAGTTTGTTGATCCAAAACATTTTTTGGTTCATCTTGGCTGCTGCCTCAGGTTATTTAAATCTTACCTGCACCTTTCATTTCAATGAGGAAAAGGGACGTGGTAAGTCGAAGGACACGGAGAAGACACCAGCCTTCAAGAGCTGCAGAGCCACCGGCACCGACTGCCAAGATTTCACAGTGATGGACTCCAGACAAAACATTGTTTTACTATTTGGATCCAATGAAATCTTATCGTATCATGGTCGACGCCTCCAATGCAAGTCTGTCTGGAAATATATCAAATTAAAACCTTTGCTCTGCAGAGAAAGATAAGCAGCTGTACAGCGGAGCGCCGGTCGATGGGCAGACGCACAAAAGCGGGATTTTCTCAGAATGGATTAGAAAGCCTCGCTTCTTAACTGTATATTGCCATTGACAGTTTGGGAGGAGATCAAACCGGCACCGTGTGGGATCCAGACAAGTTTGTTCGATACCCATCAATTCAACTAGACGTGGAATTTGTCCATAGGCGCCTGATCCGATTGGCTGCACTGACGTGGACATGAAGTGAAATTGAACGGTGGACTGAATGCATGAGGAAGTATTATTGGTCCTTTCCTCCGCTGAGGGAGACAGCAGGAGAAGACCACTCTCTCTGAGGTGCTGTGCTCACCTTGTAGGCTGCCAAGCCCCATTAGAGGGTGACAAACAGACGTCTGCCCGGCTCAGGGCTGTCAGAGCGCGGTAATGAAAGACACATCAGCTTCAGAAAGAAGCAGAGGCGGCAGACGAGGAGGTGGGAGAACAACAGCAGGCCGTGCACCGACACTTTCTAAGACTAATGGCTTAAATGCAACAGTGCAGCACTGCAGAGGAGGGGAAAAAATGCTCTATAAACTATGTAATGAGGAGACAAGGAACAGAAGCAAAGAGAGAATCACACCAAGACGAAGAAGATAAACAGAAAATCCTGGGAAATGTAATATAAGAAAAGCAGGAAGGGCAGTGGGGGGTCCTTTGTGACTCACTGAGCTAAATATGTCGGAGTCGCGCCATTAAACAGCAAAATACATCAATTATTATCTTTGCTTCAGCCAAATTGTCATCAAGTGATTCAATGGTACTAATAAAGTCGAGACATTGCATGGCATCTATCTTCAGTCCTGAGCGGGAAAACTGTGGCGTGCGTAATAAAAGCGGTTATTCCCTTTGCAAGCGTGGATGCGGTTTGTGAGGTTTGCAGGAAGCCGCCGCCGCAGTACATAACGGTGAGTTATGGAGGAGGCGGCAGACAGGTGGAGCTGCAGAAGTTATGGATGGAGCACCTTCCCAGTCTTGTCATCATAAGCTACAGACGCTTGTGGAGGAAAAGTTGATTGCTGATGCAGAGCGATGGCGAGGTAAATTGTGTCACTCGCTGTCGGCTCTGTAATCTCAGCAGAAAGGAAGCATGAGACGCGGTTCTGTTGGGGGGGGGGATTATTTTCCCTGCAATCGGCCTTATCAAATCTATATTTCTTCTGCAGTCATCCCACTATGAAAGAGAAGACGGAAGTGAGCGTGGTAGTTTGGCTTTATCGGATTAATTTATTGGTGTTTGTGGCGCATCGGGCTCGGCACCCCCCTCTCTTGCCAGGAGTGTGCAAAATGAAAAGTTATGAATCCATGAAGGTTTGAGCTCAGAAAACAGGGAAAAGTGAAGCTGAAAGCAGCAACATCTGTTGGTTTCTTCCTCAGCGCATGACGCAGACGTGCTGGGCTGGTCACGCAGTAACAACACACTACAGCTCAGAGGTTTGTGCTTGTTTGTGTGTCATTGTCAAACAGTAAAGATCATCAATCTTTCAAAATAATTGAAGTTGTTCTTTTTTTTTAAATGTTTTTTTGGAGACTGGTTTTAGTTTTATAGTTTGTCGGGGTTAGGTCATCTTTTAGGCCTTAGCTTCTGCCAACGTTGTCAGACTTTTATCAGGTTGGTTCAGTTTTATGCTTTTCTCTGACACCACTACATCACCATGGCTGCAGCCTGAATCAGGAGCAGATGAAATAATGCCATTTGGAAAAGCTTGTGGCCGTGATGTATGATCTGCAGTCAGGGCGGCTGTGGTACAGTGGTAGGCCGCCCATATGTCGAAGTGTCCTTGGGCAAGACACCTTGTCTCTGGTGGAAGGTTGGCGCCAGTGTGTGAATGTGTGTCTGAATGGGACTGTGGCTATAAAGCGCTGTGGGCCTTGGAGGCAAGTACAAGTACAAGCATACACCATTTACTATTTTACAGTTGGTGGTCCACAAGCTTCCTGCTCTGCTCCATTCTGATCATCCACCCGCAGACAAATAGATCCATGAACGTCTTTGTTTTCCTCATCTGAGCTGGAATCTGGCTCTAATCTGTACTGGCTGGATAGATCTGATATTGCTGCCATTTTTGCTGAACCGCTAATGTTGGGTTGGGGGTGTGAGGGGCTGTAAGCTAGCAGGAGAGAGTTTAAACAAAGGCGTGATGGGGGAAATGAGCATAGGTTTACTCCGCGCCAAAAATGCTGCCCACATTTGTGTGAATCTGTGATGTACACCTGTTGCTCTGCAGAAACTACGTCTTAAAAAACGATAATTTATTTTTATTTTGGCAAAAAACGGCATAATCCTAATTAAAAGACCATTGAGAGCTCTTTGAAAATATTTCAAAGAGCTCTCCGATTTTAAGAGTTTTTGGTATGACTTGACCGTGGATTTGAACTCACACTGACCAGTCTAAGGTTGGACACTCTAGTACTAGGCCACTAAATGGGAATCGGCGATTTCAGAAATTAAATGAATGGATTTGTATTTACCCCAAAGGTCTGGAGACATTTACACACCGTCCAATGTTTAAATGGACGATGTCGCTGCAGGCCGGCGAACCGGCTGTTACCGCCCTGTGGCCACCCAGCGGTCGCCCGATTTTGTTATGGCATCGTCTCAGTCTGGCTGACTGTCGTCGTCCACATTCGTGACCATGCCCTCCATTTTCAAAAAAACGGGCGGGGGCATGAAACCGTCATGGATCTGCGGATGCCTTCCCATCGCACGGCGGCAGTTGTATTTGTGACCGTAGCATTAGGCCTCTTAATATTTCTGTTAGAAGCACAGCAGACGCATACAAATGTACACAGAGTAAATAATGTGGCAACCGCCCACGCTGCCAGCTGCGCCGCCCCTCAATGGCCCGCTCAGCTAATCACAATACAAGGATTTATGACATCACGGGTTCAGAACATCGTTCAGTAGAAACAGGAAACATAAAACGGGGATGGGTGATGCTAAAACAAACTCTCTCTCCATTCATGGAAGCGTCGAAACTGAAACAGTTCTAATCAATCCACCACTCAATCTGACCAAGCTCCTGTTTGTAAATTTTATCTGCTTTGGTAAGACAACGTCAACAGAATCAGAATAATTAATCTCTGCTGAGTAGACGATGCTGAAAGGAGGATCAGATTAGAAAAATCATCAGGTTAAAAAAAAAGAAGGTAATTATCTGTTTTGGTAACTTGGAGTCAGTGAGCTCAGTAAATGTCTATTCACATAGATTATCGGCAACCGTCGTTCTCGCTGAAAGCTTTTGTTCAATACGAAAAACAAATGGAAATCCTCTGAGAAAAAGCCGTCGGCGGCTCAGATAAAGTGTTCCTCAGTCCACTGTGTGTGTTGGTTCTTCTCAACAGAGAATGACACTGACATTTCCTTTGTGATTTGGACGCTTGAAAAGCAGCTCACCATGAGTAACACCAACACCACTGAGCTATTGAATACTGGCTCCACAAAATCATTACGCCGTTTCCTCTCAGGTTAAAAACGCCACACTAAACGACCACTTAGGAATATGGATCGGACGTGTAAAACGGTGAAAGGCCAGGTTAATGCAATCAATTATTTTTTAACAGTAATGGCTGAGCAAGAGTCCTCCACATACCCACACAGCCTATCTCTGTGTACTGTAATGGGTCTCAACGATTCTTTTATGTGAGCTTTTGCTGCTGTTGGCCCCCCAATGACATTTAGAAAGGGACAAAAGATCAGGCCATTCGAAAAAGGAAAAAAAAAAATCACATTTTATGCTTGTGTCCTTTTTACCCTACAATTAAAGCAAAAATGCTGTAGAGTGCTAAAACCACTGCTGGTGCATAGCGCGACACACTGGCTTGACGTTAGCAACATGACAGGAATGGTGAAATTTGACCACTTGGGTGCAGAAAGTCCTCGTAAGAATCCTCTGATTCATCATTTGTGAGAGATGGCTAACACTTTAAGCTATCTAATGCTGTAAAGTAACTTCAGATTTGTTTGATGCTCTTCAAATCCTGATGGTATGTCCTGACAGTTGGTGGAGAAATTGCTGATCAAACATTTGGGCTAATTGTATTTACTGCGCCCTTCCTATTTGTAGCGTAAATGCCTGCCCATTTACAGTCAACATAAAGCTGGCAGGGACCTACGTTACCCAGCAAATGAGCACGCGGCGCACGAAGACACACCGCGGGTGGCTAAAGGAGGACGACAGATTCCTCCCGGCGCTCCAGGGGCCCTCATTACAGCAGGGAGTGGGTGTAGAAGAACGTGGTATAGCCAACGTGTGAATAAAGCGGCATGGGGCAAAGATATTGGATCTTCTTGCGTCAGTCTGTTTCCTCCTCATTAGTAACTCTGTGGGACTACATGTGCAACTGACCAAAGTGCTGAGATCTCCTCTGTAGCGCCTCCGCACAGAGGTGTCTGTAATATGACAGCAATGAAGCTATTTATTTTTCTACCCTGGAGAGCAATCAGTAATAGCCCTAACTGTACTTTTATTACTCTGTACCCTGCACTGACACTTCCATTAGCCTTTGTTGATATTGTTATGATAATTTATTAAACTGGTATTCTCTCAGGCCTTCATTTCTTTTTCTTTATCGTTGCTGTTTGGATTCTACTCCTGTTTTATCTGGATTTTTCTCTGTTTGACTCTACTCGTCCCGCTTTCACATCCGTCTTGACCTGAATGACGTCCTTCATGAACTCTGTCTGTCATACTATCGGTTTTATTGGCCTTCAAGCCTTTAAGCCTGTACTCAAGTTGAGAAATGCCATCGTTTTGAAGTGAAAGGGGAAACCTGTCCTCCCCTTAAGATGCAGCCACTCCTCTCCACGACCTTCCACAGATCTGGACAATCCAAAGACTCGTACAGGTCAACCCCCCATACAGGTGGGACTTAGGCTTAAGGTGACTGTGTGTCATTTCTGTGCCGCCGGGGACGGGGGTTAAAGGTCAAAGCTTTCAGTGTTGTAAGATTATAATTAGCTGCATTTAGTACAGTTCTTTTGTATTTAAATTATACCACAGTTGATTTTTGCATTTAGTGTACAAAAAATAAAAGCAGATTACAGTGTGTGATCCTCCAGCTGCATCTGTTCTGTCAAGCACATAAACTGGCTCTTAAAATAAAATAAAATAATCCCCTAAAATGGTAAATGGCGTGTAAGCATCTAACACTTTCTTACCTTCTTAGAAGGCCCAAAGCCTTTTACAGTCACAGTCCCATTCACCCATGCCGTCACACACTGATGGTGCCAACCTATAACCACCACGAGCAATGTGGGGTTCAGTGTCTTCCCCAAGGACACTTCAACACACAGGCGAGCTGGGTGGGGAACCAAACCTGTGATCCTTCACCCATCCTTGTTTGCATCTCGTAAAAAACGTAGACGTAGACACCGCTAAGATAAAGGCTACTATGACTACTATGCTAACGTCCAACCTAGTTAGTAACATAAAAGAAAAAAACAATCCGACACCACGACATGTTAGCCAACGTTAGCGTTTCTTTAATTCCTGTAAATCCCAACCTTGTTTGCAACACTGTGACTAAGCTAACTCCCAACCTTGTTAGTAACTGCTGCATGTTAGCTGTGATAGCATATTTCCAATGACATCCGACATTGTTTGTAACTGACATTTTGTCAGACGCAGTGTACCTCTCAAATTGCTTATATATCAGTGAATACAACCCAAATTAATCCATGCTCTGGATTATAAGGAACACTATCGTTTAAGAAAAAAAAATTGCGATTTAAGAGGATATATTAAATATTTTTCAAATAGTTGCTACTTTTCTCCATTTGTTTGATGAAGCTTTGGCACAACGTCAACAAGGAATCTACCTTACTGCCGGGTAAGCTAGGTTCTTCCGTCACTCATGCTACAAGCCACTTGTAAAGTTAAAGTTCCACTATCTGTCACACACCTAGGTGTGCGAAATTTGTTCTCCGCATTTTCCTGGAGGAGCGGTCCTGCAGAAGGGGGGCAGTAGTGTTGAGGGTCTTGCCCACTGGGTGATGTTAATTTGTTGCCATTGTTACCATTGTTTATTCCCCTCCAGGAATCGAACCCTGGTTCCGTGTGGTAGCCTTTCACCTTACCAACCGAGCTACCCAGCCACCATCAAGCCTTCAGTGTAAGCCGATAGCTAAATTTCTACAGCCAATCACAATAATATTTCTGCTTTTAAATTCATAGACGTTTATTTATTTACATTCCAGGCGGTTTTGCCGGTCCTCCCCCGCCCCGTTCTCCACCTGGACAAATTCTGTCGTTGACTGGCCTCAACCACCATGGGCGTCTAGGCTCTGGGGTTTATCCATCTATGGTCCAAACTCACCATGATATAAAGACCTCCTCCGCCCCGAGCCTCACTGCCAACAGACTATCCTATTTCATGCACATTTTTGTATCACGTTAATTTTTTATTCATATTCCTTGATTGTTAGAAGCTGCATTTATTCTTTTGATTATTTCTTTTTCACAAATTCTTCAATTTTTTGCCCTTTTTTTGTTTCTGTATATATGAAATCCAGGCATTCCTCTCTCCCCCAAGTTTTTGATTGACAGGTGGTCCAAAAAAAGCACAACAGTAAACAGTAACCTGCAAGGTTGCTCTGGGAAAAAAAAAGCAAAACTAAGCGGTGCGATGTTAAAGGTGATAGCTTTAAAAGCTTACTCTGGTGTTGATGAGTGCTTTGTGTGGAAAGAGGCAACATGATTCAGTGCTCTTGACAGTCATGCGCGGCTGAAAATCACACTGCAGCGAGACGGCACAGCGCCTTAAAAGTGGCTTCCCGGCCCACGCCGAAGACAGACGGCAGCTACTTAGCCTTTTCCAATTATGTCTTTAAGTTAATTGAGAGGAACATTTTTGTCTGCGCTGCTGCACTGATGGGCATTCTGCAGAACTATTAGAATGTATTTATGAAAGGAACCTGAGTTATAGCCACACTGTTATTAATATGTTTATTTTGTGCATGTTCCGTATTTTTCCTAGCATGAGAGAGCCAGCGGCGCACACTGGATACTTAAGAAGAGGAGCTGAATGCATAATCAATCCCTGCTTTTCTGTGTGAGAACAGTCAGCTCTAAAGGGCTTTCTTCCTGCAGCTCAGCTAATTTGATTTCAAATCTGGCCTGTTTTGGGTGCATTATGGGATGTGAGCTGTCATCTGAGGGCTGATCAAATCCTCGGTAATGAACAGGGATGCAACGCCGACTAACAGACTGGAGCAGTGGCTCTAAAAACGGCACGGGGAGGTTTTAGAGGTAACAATGTTTGGAGGAAGAGAAGATTGGGATTCAATTGCTGCTTGTAATAAAAAAAAAAAAAGAGACATAAATAAATAACAATTTAATCTGGAGACGGAGGCGGACAAGTTAACATGGTCAACCAAGCAATGAGGGCAGGGGGAAATTGGAGGATAAAATACTGATTAAATTAAAGTGTGTGGGCAGTTTTCAGCTGAGAAGTGACAGTAGATGTTATGAACTGACTCCTCTGTGATTCAAGGTTATGTTTTAACGAGAAATGATGTTTCATTATGAGGAAATAAATATTATAGTCGTCTTTTGAGGCGTTTTGTTGGAGAAAAGTTAAAATATTTGGTCAAAATGTGAACTGAAGCACTTTTTAAATATGTTTTTTCATAAAAAAGGCCAAATTTGAATAGATAGATCTAAAAAAAAATACACTAAAAAGAAATCAATTTAGGCCACATAATTAGGCACTTCAAACTTTTTTTTCTTCCAACTCGAATTAAGCAGATATGGAAAACATGAACAGAGATATAGTGGTGAAGAATTGCTTAATACAGTTGTTTTTTTTTTAACTTATATATTTTACTGTTGTTTTCTGTTCCACTTAAGTTATTGATGATTAAAGACCCACTCCGATGAAAAAGATGTTTTTGATGTTTTTATCATGTTCTTGTGGCATTTTTCTAAAGATAGAGGAATTTTTTTTAAAGAAAATTGAGATTTAAAACAAAAGTTGTGCTCTTTACATGACATTTTCACAAATGTATCACGAATATACCTCATTAAAACCACGAAAGATGTAACGATAAATCACGCAAAGAACTAGTAAACCAAAGTAGAACATGAAATGTTTGTGATTATTGCACTGTTTGTCTGCAATTCATTAGTGATTTGAGCGTCAATTACATAATTTTATTGTGATATACATACATGAAAAGTCTGTTGGACATACATGGAACGGTCATGGAAAGGAACAAACTTAAATATGAAACATGTAATGCGTATGTGATGAATCAAGCACAGTTGTGTAGGATTTACATAATAATTGCCTAAACGTAAGTATGTAAAATACGCGTAAACTATGTAATTCACTATGTAAACCAAAAATTTTAAACAGCTCAAAACCGAATACATGTAAAGACCGTCGGCCGAAACCCTCGCCGGACATCTGCGCACATCGCAAGAAACACTTATGAATGACATACTGTATATCACGCATGGATCACGAAAGGCCAACATTTCATATGTGGAAAATGTAAAAAGTTACGTAGTGGCTGTGTGAAACTATCATGGTGGCCTGTCAGACTCATTCCCCTCCAGCTCTGCTGCTCATTCATCTCAGCTGTGACCACTCAACTCATCAAGCCACCTGCTACTTAAGGAGACCCAGCTTCATCATTCTTCGCCAGTCCGTTAACCCTGATGGTGCTTAGTCTCCAGAAGCTCACTACGTCTGGCTACTGGTCTTGTCCTGAGCTAACCTTGTCTGTTTTCTGCACTTCAGGTTTCACCTCATGCCAAGAGTGTCACCTGAACCTTACCACCTCGAGCAGCAGAAGTCACAGCTCTCCTTTGCTGACGCCACCTGTGAATGTGAGCCACAGCTCTCCTCAAGATCTCCAGCCACGCAACGCACCAAGAACTCAAGCCATGAACTCTGTCTGGTCCCTCGCTCTTGGAGTTCCACACGAACGGTACCAGGGTCTTCAATCAAGAGCCGCAGCCACGTTACCCACAGCCTCGCCAGGAACCAACCAGAACTCTAATAAACTTCTTACTTACCTCTCACCTATCTGTCTCAGCCTCTGGGTTTCAGCATCTGGGTCCGCCCCATGTTCTAGTCATGACAAAAACGACCTTTAAGTGAGAGCTTAGAGGAGCAAAACTGCTGCTAGGAGGACATCAAAGCTCAATGCTGTTTAGAACATGCAAGCCCCTTGATTATTGAAAAAGTTTATTTTTTTATTGGTTTGTATCCTGCAATACCCACAAAAAAAAGATCTGAGTGATTCAGTGAGGAAGAGGAGACGAAGGTTTTCATCGCCACACGGACGAGGACGGGTCCAAGAACACGTGACAGAATCTTTACATGAAGTATGGCAACACAAAGGGAAGCAGAGAGAAGAACTGGTTCCGTGGTTTCTGTTTTTTTTTTTTTAGTTTGTGCAGCCATTTTGAAACTCAGAGAAACCGTCGCAGGGAAAACTCGTCTGTCACTAAAAAAGTTTCTTTATGGAAACATGATAAAGAGAAAAAAGCTCAATGAGGAAATGGCTTTAAGAGTTCTTCAAAGCTGAGATGCAAGTCCTCGTTTAGAGATAAATGCTGGCACTCAAAGAGCTGCTGACTGTTGAGAAGTTGAAGTGTAAACCAAGCAGCACCTTTTGACTTCCATTGAAAAACAATTTACTTAGAAGCTCGTTAAACAATCCAGTCTCTATCCTTTTACATAAATATAAAACGGTCCAAATTGTTTCCTTTTACATTAGCAATCAAACATTTCAGTCAATCATTTTTCAGCTTCTTAAAGCCTCAAAAAGTCAAGAAAAAAAGCACCCAGATGTTGGCGTGGCAGTTTTGATTAACTGGAGACTTCAAAATCCTCTGCTTGAAAACAGGCCTATGAGGCAATTCGCTCATTTTCAGAAAGTCCTGGATTTGTTGACATTCGAGCCGCAGTAGAGCACATAAACAGACTTCGGATCTGTTTGCCGCCTTTCATTAACTAACCTTTTCGGTTCTTATTTCTGTGGAGGACTCCACAATATTTCTGGTCTGTTTTTTCTGAATGTGCAGCCAAGTGATTATGCAGCAGTACAAGTAGGAGAGACAGATGTTAATGTTTTGTCATTCCTAATGACTGAACAGGAAATATTAGTGTAGCCAGACCTTGACAGTTTTCCATCACAAATTCGATCTGAACTAGAGGGAGTTTGGACCAACTACATTTGTTTCGTTGTTTACAAAACGGCTTTGTTCATTCCACGTTCACAGCAGAGCAGAAGTCGGAATATTTCTACGCCTGGAAATAACAAAAAGCCACAAGGTTTATTTATTGCCTTGGCAGCACTGTGAAAAACACAGATAATGACTCTGTTGGAGCAAGAAGGAAACTGTGTCACTTTCATCCACCGTGGCTGCTTTGGTCAAAGAATTAGCATTTCTGACTAAAACAAACAGACGATATATGAAGAAGTAATACACCAATGCCAAGAATGGCCCACTAAACACAGGAGTCACTGGGGCGGCCGTGGTGCAGCGGTAGGCCGGTCGACCCATGATCGTATTATTGGATGTTCGATTCCCGTCTTGCACACCCTTGTGTTGAAGTGTCCTTGGGCAAGACACTGGTGGGAGGTTGGCACCAGTTTTCGGAAGCGGAGCCGCCACCAGTGTGTGAATGGGTCTGTGACTGTAAAGCGCTTTTGGCCTTCGAAGGAGGTAGAAAAGCGCTATATAAGTATACGCCATTCACCATTTACAAGTTCTATGGGGAATAAACGCACATCTGCTGCTGCAAATCCCTGATAAATGAATCCAAAAGGAGATATAGGTCTTTCAGATTCTTTCAGATGTAAAGAAAACCTTGGTTGTGAGGAGCAACTTGTGAAGGAAGAGAGTCAGGAAAGTTAATCTGAGAGAATCTGGAAGAGTGTGAGCTTGTTCAGCAGAACAAAATGGAAGTGGATGCTGGTTTTTGGTCAAGTCTGTACACCTTTACTTGTTTCATGGAACCGATGATGGACAAAATTGTGTAAAAATATGTTTTTCTCCCAACCATCCTTCAGTTTTATAGATACTTTACTACATCTGACACTTAGGGGTGATAACTTTCAGATCAGCTGAATCAAGAGATCTCTGAACGATGGTTTTTTACATTTATTTTGCTGTCACTGGCTACATCTCTGGTGTTAAAGGGCTCAAAACAATTTTTCAAAATTCTTCAAAGCCCGTCCTGCTACTGTCATCTAAATAAAAATGGTGTCAGCCCTACACATTCAAACGTAGCGGGCTGTGAGACTTTTGGATTCCAGAGATGCACAGTGAAAGAGACAGAAGTCACCAAGAGTCTCCAACCGACCAAAGTGACCCAGGAGGTCAAACAAGGGACAGAAGAACATACAAGCTTCTTGAGTTGTATCAGCTTTTGTGGTGAACCGGAGAAGTCAAGTTACTGAAAAAGAATCTGCGGACACATGAACCCGCGAATATTGAAACGCAAAAAAGCGGAGAAACACTGCAATCCAAATAACAGCAGCTACTCCAAGGGAGCTATACTCCTGCTAAGTGTTTAGTGTGTGAGCCAATAAACGACACAATGTCCCTTTTTTATATTAAAAGACTTCTTCTAAGTCAATGAACATCGGTTGTGGTACCAATTCTGTTAAATTTGGGGCATTTTTCCAACATGTGCGTTTAGAAATTCTTCCTAATGACAGAAGACTAGACAACCAGTTGGCTTCAAGAGTTGAAGTGTATTGATTGAGTTTGTATGTAACAGCATCTGCCCAAACCCACCTGCTGCAACAGATAACCAACAATGAGTTTCCCAAATCATATTTACTGCTTAACCATCTTCCAACAAGGATGAGTAATCTGCCAAAAAAAGAAAACCCCAAATTAGAAAGAGTGTCTCTCAGCAACAAGCAGGAATCAGGTAAAAGGTAAAGAAGACAAAGGAGTTGCCCTTTATTCCCATGACAGTGAATTTGTTTTGTGCTAAGATAAAATGATTTTGACAGCGTACATACAGGATGTGTGCTGCATGTATATTTCAACAATTTGTGTATACCCAAAACTGACGTGACCTT
This sequence comes from Oryzias latipes, assembly GCF_053564925.1. NCBI lineage: Eukaryota > Metazoa > Chordata > Actinopteri > Beloniformes > Adrianichthyidae > Oryzias > Oryzias latipes. The sequence goes on from NC_136259.1 coordinate 24,423,965, forward strand.
TTATTCTTCATCTACCAAACCCCCTAGAGTCTTTTCTTAAAGGAAGCTACCGTCTCAGTTACTGGGCCCTCTACTCTCCTTCAGGTTAGTAATCTAGTTTTAATATTTTCCATCAAGCTTTAAGTATGATATGTCTGAAATGTGGACAACGTTTACACCGGCCTCGGCAATGTGCGTTCAAGTGGCCACTTCCAATAAATAGTATAAAAGACATAAATGTGGCTTTTGAGTTCAGCTACGCAAGTTTTTAAGTCAATTTTCTGGCTCTAGAAACAAATTATGCATATACTGAATGCGCGTTGAAAATGAAACCAGTTGAACTTTGACCAATCAAATTTGGATTTGGTAGTGATGCATGGATGGCGTCCTTTTTTCCTACACGTAAGTGCCAACCATTTGAAAATTGATGAGGAAAAATAATAATTGCGGTTTGTGTCTGACTGGAATGACACCAAGTCTTTCATATATGGGAATAGAGCTGAAAAAGAAACAGCCAGAGGCAAGATTCAGGAGATTGGGTAGCCACAGTCCAGTGCGTACACAGAATGATGTGCATTCAAGAACCTGTATGCAGCCCGTTCTTCAATACGCCCATTGTGAAGCAGACATGTCCATTTTCGGCCTGTATTCACCCATGAAGGTAGCTGGGGCTAAGGCTTTACCTTTTGTAACGGTGATCAACCACATCACACGTTTGCTGCTGGCAGTCCTGATTTTGTTCTTGCTGGAAGGTTGTGACACTGGCTCAGAGACTATGTTGGAGTCATTTCCCGGTTTTTCGCCTGCAGCAATCAAAAGAGGCCTACTTCCATGTAACTACTCGCATATAAGATCAGAGCGTGGAAAATATCAGAGATAAGAGGAATTCTGTTCCCTTTGACGTGCGTCTCACTTTGCATGCCTCTTTGTTCTTCAAACACAGGAAGAAAGGAGAAAAAGGTGATAAGTTTCAATTGAGCGTAAACTCAATCAGAGCGTTGGAGATTGGCCTCGTGAGGATGAAGTAATGTGACAGCCCTAAAGAGGTTAGGCGCCAGGTTTATCCAATTAGGGCGCAGCAATAAACAATCCCAGAAACCCTCCCCCGGCAGACGCTCTCTCGCTCCCTCTGCGCTCCGTTCGAAACTTGACCCACCATCTGTATCCATACACTGCTGACGGATGCTATGAGCACCGCCGCTGCTTGTGATTTGTGCTCAGGACTTGGCTCTGCCAGTCTGTGGTAGTAGCAAGCAGCCAACTCTTGATGCCCCCCCGTCCGCTAAGCAAATATTCACAGACTCAAATGGTGTCGTTTCTTTCCAGATAAGTGAAGAACTGTCTGCGGATAATGATAATGAGACACTCAAATTCCCTGAGTCTGGCCATCTGAGAGACGGCAAGACGGCCGTATAATCTGGTTCGTGCCGGGGGCCCTACCCATCGAGTCCCTCCGCCGCGTTGGCATCAGCACGAAGACGTATTAGCACATTAGCTTGAATGTGATGATGTGCTCTCAGTCATTTAAGCGGAGTACGATAGCAACAGTGTTATGGTTATGGTGATGGCTTTATCTTACCATTGATCTCCAGATGCACCTGCTAACGCCACTGATGAAGTGAGTAGACACCCTGAGCTTGGAAGTCTAGATTACAGAAAAGCAACTGGAATTTCCTGAGTGATTGAACTTACTTTTCTTAGCGATCAGAACATTGTGATGGTTTGAAAAAAGGGCAGCTGTGACGGTATCTATTTTAGTCTTAATTTAAGGGTTCCTAGAAGGAGCAGCAGCCTTGCAGTCTAGTCATTACATGCCACAGGCCATAGACACGGATCTATAAATGTTTGGTATTAAACGGACCCATTGATGGCCTGCCCTCACTCCCTTCACTCCCGTTAATGGAGCTTTTATGAATCTCAGGCCTCATTTGCCTCTCATGGTTAGGGGCTCTCTGCAGTCTGAATTGTGTAATAATGGCAAACCCAATTTGCTTGTGCTATGTTAATCTCAACACGCCCCTTCTTTCTCTCTCTGTCATGCTTCCCTAACTGCATTCATCAATGATTCTATTATCACTCTCTTCTTTGAACTGCGTTGTGTGGGCTTGTGCGAGAGAATCGTGAAATAAACCCAAATTATGCGGCTGCGCTGATGAAATTCTCAAAAAGCCATTAACAACGCTGCCATTATCTTTGTTAAAATTCGTTTTTTTCCTGTACAACATAAACTATAGTATTTCCTCAAACAATCAGACAATATTTTAATGACTTTTTTTTTTTTTCTTCTGAAAGCAGAGCACAATGTGGGGTCTTTGGGGCCGCTGTTTGAGCTGCCAGCCACAGAAATGACTGATTGAGGTTAAAGGGATCACATCTGTTTTGTGCTAATTGCAAAGAAAATTACAGAAACTCTTTTGTCCTCATATTTAAAATGAGAGAACAATGACTTTTCAATCACAGTTTAAATGTTTAGCACTGAAATGTTTTCCTATCTGCTCTGCTCCAGAAAAACAACCGCGTTCTTGTTATTTGTGGGCTGTACCATTCTGGACCCCCGTCAGAGGACCATCAGGCATGACCCACTTCTACTCCCAGGTCAAAGTCAGCAAATAAGAATGCTGCTCCAAATTCCAGCCATGTTGGCCCAGATGTCAGCAGCAGGGTCCACAGCAGCTTGTGGTTAAGGTTGGCCTTGGTGACACTGACATGGACCAACCATGGCGTTGTCCTCTTTCCTCTTTCTTTGCCTACTTTATGTCCCACCCCCTATTGTTATTGTGGCCTTTTTGTCTTATGTGCCGTTTTGAAATGACTTTCCAAGGACATTTGTGAATCTAGTGAGTTCGTGATCTTCCTGTTAATGTCTCTGGGTGTTCACAGAGCTGCTGATGACATTCCCCCAGAACCACAGTCTGTATGAAACCTGGACTGAGTGTGACTTCACTCATAGAAAATGGCTTACTTCCAGTTCCAACCGCATGAAGTCAACTCAATTGCCATTTTTTCATGATACGGCCGCCGCCACGTTGGAGCCAGACAACATCAGTACAGGTTGTGTCACACAGCTACATTTTGCACATTTTCCACATATGAAATTTCAGTCTTTTGTGATTCTGTCAGTCCAGTCCAGATACAGTCCAGCTCTCCGTTTTTGTCTTTAGTCACTTGTATTGAATTAGATTCCTTTTCTGAAAGCGAACTCTATGGAGTTGAGAAACTCGCTCGTCTTTTGTGAAGACTTAAAACATTCTGTCTGTTTCAAATAGTAATATCCCTCAGTCACATCATCAGCTATTGACTGTGATGGGTGAAGGTGAGGTTTAAACAAAAATCTTTTTGAGGCAGACTAAACATATCCATGGAAAATTTCAATCATTCAGCCTTGACGAAGGCAGAGCCTCTTAGTGTTTACCATCACAGAAACAGGTACCGCTCTGTGTTTTATCCAGGGAACAAAGAAGCAAACGTTGGCAGGTTAAACCCTTCATTGGATGCAGATCACACGAAACAAGTGGCGCCAAAACAAAAAACAAAAATAAGGCCTGGTTGCAGTCCAGGCTCGGGGGGACACTTTACAAAACCCAGAGTGTGACTGAAATGAATGAAACCCCGCCTATCCCTGTTCTACGCTGGGTAAGATAGACATAAATGTGTTGATTATTGGATATGCATATCTATTTCTCTAAAGGAAAACATTTAAACACAAAGGGGGGCTAGGACTCTGCAGGTTATTTGAAAAAAACCTTGATAAACATGAATACACATAGAAAAATCCATTGGAAAAAGCTCCTTCACATTTCTGTATCCACTTTAGTCATTTTAGTCCTGTTCTGCTCATGAGAAAAGTAAGCTGTTCAAGCCACACTGATGCAATGATTCATCAATTAATCCACCAAAGAAAACCAACAAACTGTCTCAACGCCTGCTGAAGTCCAACCCCCAACGGACAACCTCTCAATGATCTTTACCTTATTTCATGCTGTAAAGTTTGAGATTTTTTGTTTTAAAGAATGAAAAGCTTTTCTTTTTAATTGTGATTACCAATTCTAAGGGATTTTGTAAAAAAAAAAAAGGATAAAAAGATACATTTAGGAGGTAAGCAGCCTTACAGTCCACCGCTTCATAAAATGATGATGTTTGTTCTTAGAAAACTCTAAATTTACATCATCTTCACATGTATTTTGCATAATTCTGGCTACATGGTTCAACATTGATCTCTACCGGTGCAAATGATGCTGCTGCCATGGGATTCTAAAAGAAACGGCCACAGTTATGTAGCAGAAAACATGCGCTCTGTGGTCTGCTTGAATCCTACAGTTAATCTTATGGCATAGAAATGATGCGGAGGGGATCCCACAGGCTCTGCTGACTCGTCTTAGAAGATCCCCTGTGTTCAATTATATTCAGGATCAAAGCCATTTAAACTGTGATGGATCGCAGCCGGCGATAAAGCCGCAGTCCTTTGTTATTTAGCTTCGATCATGGCTCAAAACTATTTGTGTAAATACCCCAAATGCACATGGGACAGGTGAGGCAAAAGCTGATAAAGGGGCATATTTAAACACAGGATGGCTTCCAATATCCTGAGATTTGCCTCTAAAAAGAAACTGCAGGTTTTAAATTTTAAGTAGCTCCTAATGATGGAGTGGGGATTTGCTTAAAGGGAGAGCGTCGCACTTTATATTCGGTCGCTTCAATTTCAGATTTCCAAAATAAAGAGCACATGTTGAGGGAAATCTTGGAATTGGGTTGGATTATTAAACGCCTCATAGTTTACATTCACCTGTGGACGAATGCCTATTTCAATCCGTCCAAAGTAAAATGATCAAAATAAGATCAGCGTCATGGATGCTCTAAAGCCTCTGCATTACAAAGAACATGGATAACCTGATCCAGGGAGGGCTGTTGTTTCTGTTGTTTCTGTTAATTAATTTAGAAAATGATAATAAACGGTATAAATTACGTTCAAAGTGGGGCAAACATGCGGGGAGTGTGCATCTTACCAGCATGTATTAAGTGTAGCCGACATGAATTTCCATCAATTTTTTTTAATCGCATGTAAATACCTGCAAATAATATCAACCATATTTAAAAGCTATATTTTGTAAATTAATGACTTTATGACCACAAAAACATAAACGATGAGCTGAGACTTTGCAGCTCTGGTTCTGGTCTGTAAGAAACGTCTGGTCTGTCCAAAGGATCATTTAAGGGTTAAAGGTGGCAGACTCTCATAACAACTCCTATGGAAGTGAATTTTTAGAAATGTGTAATATTTTAGACCTCAGTTTTAGGAACAAATTAGAGGACGCCATCTGCAGGATTTTGATTGGCAGGTGGGTGGACCCCACAGAGCGTCAAACTTGACGTGGTCCAACATGATCACCATTTTCAGAGTATTGTTCACGAGTGTGGATTAAACTCCGGTCCATGTGCTCGTTCCCCTTTTTTCAACCCTTTTAAACCTTCCAGGTAATGCCGTATATCTAGCTATAAATCTCTACTGTGAATGCACACTCTTAGTTTCTGCTAAACCGTCAGTGGTCCAGCCCACCAGCTTAATTGCAACGTCTTAGCATGTCTCCAGTTTTGGTTTGCATTCTGCTCAAATAGACCTTTGGTCTCAGCTCGTCTATTTTGTGGAAGATGGATTTTTGCTTGTATTTGAATCATTGGTTGATCAGTGAATTGTCCTCGTCTGACGCCTGTACTGACCGGCTTCTCTACACTTGTCGTCATTTGTGTTTCAGTGATTTAAGCGTTAACTTCTCTTTTTGGGAGGAGGGATGCTTGTGCCGTTTTTCATTTTTGGTGTCTTCTTTATGGCAAATGATTTGTATGTTTAGAGATAAACTCAAAAGAGACAAACTATGCGATGGAAAATGAAGAAAAAAAGGATTTAAGGAGTCAAGTGGTGACATCATTATATCGTGAACAAACAAGTGTGTAACATGTGATCTAAAGGCTATGGTCACAATTCATTTAACGTAGCAAACTAGTACTATTTAAGATTTAAAGTGATTCCAAAAAACTATTTTCTTTCACTTTAGTTAACACATTATTTTTTTTATTTGGGTAAAATTAAAACTCAAAATGATCTAAAACACAGCAGTGGTCTTAATTTGTGATTTACCACATGTATTTTTGAGAATTAGACAGAGGACAGAGGAATAAAACAGAGCGTAGGAGTTAAAGGAGAGAGCTTCATCTGTGCTGTGAAATCGTGGCAGCCAGGAAACAAATCGCGAAAAGGAAAAACAACAAGTGAGGAGGAAGAAGAGGGGTACAGGGCGAAGGACGAAGGGTGTCCTGGGATGTGGGAGTGAGCCGGACAGTTTTTGTTTCTGTGCTCTGGAACCAGAGGCTGCCAAAACACCACCTACTCACTGGCAGAACAGAAACCAAGGCTCAGAGGCAAAAACACCCGAGTGAGGGAAGGAGAGAAGCTGGAAGAGGGAAACGGATGGGGAGAAGAGAAGGAGATGGATGAACAGGATCGCTACAGGAACAGCTTTCAGAATAGTAACTCAATCTACCGTGTGACTTTCCCTTCTATCCTAAAGGTAGTACAACCTATAAATGGACACCAGTGACAAGGAAAATATGATGTTTTCAATCCGAACCAACTTTAATCCAGGTTCTGGACCCACTTTAGCTCTGTTTAAGCCTCAGTCGTTGCTGCCCTTATGGGTGGATACGGCAGGTAAAAAGTGGGTAAACCTGTATGGGGCACGCAGGTACTGTCAAACCCGTAGACCGCTCAATGAACCCGGGGCACAGGTTGTAGTGAACACTTATACAACACGCAAGGGTAGGTAAGGGTGAAGTAAGTGATACGCATTTTTTATTTGTTTAAACCCAAATCCTCCCGACTGCACTAGGAGTCCGTTAGAGCTCTGTGCGCACAGCTTGACTGTTAGAAATGAAGCATTTAAACAATCGTGGATAAGTGGACAATGGAAGCATATGTGTCATAATTCAAAATACATTTCTGGTTTTGACTTTCATTTTAAATCAGGAGACACATATGCTTCCATAGTGGGCATCCTATGGGCACCTATGCATAGGGATGGATTCCAAAACTTGGTGCCAAGTTGGCACTAGTACCGACATACATAGTACTACTGACACAGTAAAAAATCATATATCTTGGTGCTTCATTGCAGACTGGTCGATCACTTTTATTCTATTCAGTTTTGCAGTGCCATTTTAGCAAATAGTTCCATCTGTCCAGGGATTTGTGGATGGGCTCATATAAAAATGGGTTAGGGCATGAGGGTGGGTGGAGCTTCAGTCAAAATGCCAAAGTGGAAGCGAGCAAAAGTTCTGCGGTACTTCACAGCAAAAGACTGTAATTCAGCGACCTGAAGGATTACAGTGATGTGTACAATGCATCAAAAAACAGGCCGGTGTCGTGGCGATGAGCGGTGAAATCCTTTAACTTCAGTGTGTGTGAAACTAGATGCAGCACTGCACTGCAGACTGTCACAAAGAAGGAAATCAAGCATCTTAGGCACATTCAAGAACGTCATAAGTCTGTGTAACTTCTCTGAGCCTCAAACATTCGTCATGATACGCTAACTAATGCTCCAATTTCATGAGTTGAGGTGGCTGAACGATAGTATCACTTGCAAGTACAATGATACACTAACTACATGCACAGTAATGGTATGTTCCATTTTCATGATTGAGGGGGCTGTGCGGAAGCATCAGTCGCACACAGGAGTTGAGCTTGAACTGTGGGTGTGAGGGGGGGCAGACGAGTTTGGTAGGGTGAGAACAGCAGAGTGGACAGCCATTACAAATAAAAAGATCAAAAATTTGTATTTCTATAATTATTAAAAATGAAACAAAAGTTATTTTAGCTCAGGTTCAATTGCTTATGAAAAAATAAAATTGTATTGATCATTTTATTAGTCTGTCAATGTAAAACTAATATTGACTCAAAAGTTGGGTTGGCAAAGCATTTTCCTGGGGGGTCAGCCGCCCCCTCTAGCCCCCCTGGAGCTCCAGCCCTGCTCGTACATGTTACTTCCATTAGCCTTACAAATACTTCATGACACATTTATCACATTCACAACAATGGTAGGTCCCATTTTCATGATGTCCCATGTGGCCATACTGAACTGAAAGACACACCAGTGCCCCCCTTTAGATGTGTCTGTTCCTGGCTGTCCACGGGCCGGACAACCCAAAAACCCATAGCCCCCCCAAAGCGGTCGGCCCCCATACGAGTGCATGTTTAAGCAGTCTATGATAGAATCCCATTACGGCTCATTTCTTACATTACAGGATCTGTTATCAGACACTAATAGAAAGAAGACATTTGAGCCTTCGTCTTCCTCTTCCTTTTTGTTCTTCAGAAACATTTTTAACTAAAAGACTGAGCCTCAAATCTCTTAATTGAGAGGATTCGTCAACTCTTCCGACATAGCCGTTCATTTCAGAATTAACATCTGTATTGTGGGATTGTGTCGAAACTGAGCCAAACCAGACTTTAGTCTGCAGGTAGGAAGATGAAACAAACGACAAATTAAAGTCTGATTCATTCTCTGACTGTGAAGTTTGGGTCGTACTGTATGTGTCGCTTTCAGTACTTTGGAAAACATTCATTTAATTTGTGCTGCTCCCACATGATGAAGCTGCCTGGTTTTCTGAAGGCTGTGGCTTTTCTGAACACTTCAGGAACAAAGGTAGATTAAGAAATGTGTTTGAAACATTGACCTGTGCCGCAGTTTAAATCCACAGGGACTTTTTCAAAACAATTTTGCTGTAATGCAATCTTGGCTGGATAAACCAAGGGGATCCAGGTTCCACAGCTGAGTTGTTATTACTCAGAGATAAAGGGAAAAAAAGCCAGAGGCAAAGTACAATGTAGATGAAATAAATTTAATTAAACCATGTCTGAGTAAAGCAGCGGTTCTTACCGCAGATACAGCCCGGAGTTCTGAGAAAACCCCTGGTGTGTTTTAGAGCCAGACTCACAAAAACTCCCTCTCAGTCACATGGAAGTGTGCTTTTCTTTGCTGTTTCAGATGCAAAAGAATGCAATGAAAGCTGGTTTTTATGCATGAATATCCTTGGAACTCAATTCTCTTCAAGTTCAAACATAAAAATATATTCTGATATTAATTAAATCTGCAAACAGCATTGAATAACCTCCAATTATTGATTGGCAATATGTACTTATCTCCGACATCCCGTGGCTATAAAGTCCAGAAGTAGGATTGTTTGAAATGGTGCTCTGTTGACTGTGAGCAGGAACTGGACTGAGTGGCACCACCCTGCCCCCCAGCATTCCAAACAGGAAGTACCCGCTGGCTCCAAGGAGCCAAAATCCTATAGATTTCTATAGAGAAATAAACGGCTGTTCCTCAGTCATTCTAATGGTCAGAAGAAAATTTCTGGATCTGTTACTTTTTTGGAATCCTATTTTTTTTTTTACAATATTTTTTCTGTAGTGAAAGTTATTCAAACTATGAATTGACCAACGAGATGGCTTATTAAAATGCTAACGCTGATGTCATGCTCCATAACGGCCACGTGGGCAGCGCCAAAAAATGCCGACTGAATTTGGAGCCAGAGGTGAATCATTTTCTATGAGTGACATCACACTCGCTCAATCCAGTTCTCATGTACAGTCAATGGTCCAAACACAGAAATGTTTCTTAAATACCCCTTAGATGTCAATTTTGATTATAGTTGATGTCCAATGTAGCTCCACCCATTTTCTTCCCTGTTTTTCAATTTCTGACTAATGTTGAGAGGAAAGTTGAAATAAAGTTGAAACAGTGGAATTTCTGTGGTCATCAGACGTCTCGTCGTTAAGCGATATGGATGTTTTTTTTTCACTCATAGTCCAGTAATATTTATTTATTTAACTTCAAGGTCCATTTAACAATTTAGAACAGAATAAGGTATAATAAATGACGATTAAATGTTTTTTTTTCTTTTTTACTTTTTAACTAAACTTAACTAAACTTAAGCCAAATCAATTGCGTTTTAAACTCTTGTGGTTTTTAGGTACCATATCTAAAAGTGAAAATGGGTTTTGCAATTGATATTTTAAAAAATAAAAATGACTTTTTAAAGTCCTCGTCTGTTGTAACATCATTTTAAATAAGCTCAGAACGTGTTGCGTTTTCATTTGCCGCAGTGTTTTTGTGTCAATATTTAAAAGAAATTGCCAAACAGCGCCCCCTGGTGTAGTGCCTTTTTATTTACAGGTCATCGTGTTCTTCGCTACAAAATCTAAACTGAAAATACAGGTGGATGTAAAGTTCCACCTCCGCTGCTATTTGGTGGGTCGTTAAAAATGAATACGTTACTCAACAAACCAATGGAATGAAGATCAGAGGAGAATATAATGACTGAAGTTGTTGCAGCTCTTAGAAGTTACTTCAGGAGCACACCTTTACAGGTATATTGCCCTTACAAAGCCCCAGCATGTATGTTTTGAGGTGCACGATGGCGGTCAGACACCTGTCCAAATGTTTGAATTAGAATGGAACCTCTTGATGTTTTGTTGGGTAGAATGGTCAAGGGCCTGGCAGACTGCTATGTACTGTTCTTCAGCATCATAAAGTGAGACAGTGAGAGTATTTGTTTTGGATTTTACAAAAGAGACAAACGTAAAGAACTACACAATTCATGACTAAAACTTCCCCACACCCCCTCTGACCAATTGCCTGCCTCTTGGTCCCTTTGGTATTCTGTAAAATGTAGTCTGACCACATTCTGACTGTTTTATTTCACCCGAAGTGGCCTGTAATCTGGTGCTCCTTGTAGTTTGAATGTCTGTATTTTCTTATGTGGTAAAATATATATGCATGCATCAATCTAGATCCAGATGGATCCCTTCTGCTCGTACTGTAGTCGGATTAAAAATGGTGTTTTCCTCACAGAGGCGTCTTGGTAAATTGAATTTGAGATCCCTGATCTAACGTCAGTGTTTTAGTTTGGTAAAAGGAGCAAAATCACTGCAGTCCAATGAGTAATTTTTAATTAAGCTGTTATTTTGCCCTCTTGTTTGATTTTAAAACAGTTCCCTTCTGCTTAACTCATAAATTCACTTTTAAAGAAAAAAACGAACCTCTGAAAGAGCATTTTTTTAATTTGGCACAGACTTTTTGTTTTTTTCCGCACAACTAAAAAGCTAAAAAAACAACCCCTTCATGTTGACAAAACCCTCACCACAAAGTTGCTTCAGATTCCTGTTTTCCAGTGGAGAGGAAGCAGAAGCTCTGCAGCCTGCTTGGCCTCCCTTTGGTGTCTACACAACATGCTGCTTGGATAAATGGACAGAGATGTGTAGCAGGAGCACATCAGACAGAGACCATCTCAGCGTTTCAAACCACAAATACCATAAAAACAGGACTTTCAGGTGCATTTACAGCAGCTGTGTGTCTCTCCAAGCTCAGCAGTGAAGAACAAAATGTGGCCCCGGGGACAGCAAAGTGAGCAATATCCTACAGGTCCCCCGAGCCTGCTGCTGCTGCTGCTGCTGCTGCTGCTGCTGCTGCAGACACAACCTTTACACCGCCCTCCCCAGAGATGACTGAGCATCAATATTTAACATGCTTCATTCTGATTCAACTAACCGTATCAGAGGGAGGCCCAAGCCGAAAAGAACGCAGAACAGCAGAAAAGTGGTACAAACGGATGTTCAGACAATGTCTTTTTGGATCTTTAGTGGGGATCATACTTAAAAAACACAGATTTCAGCAGATAAAAAAATAAATCCAACTAAAAAGTTTAAGAAAGCCTAAAGAGAAGCACAGCAACTTTGACTGAGTTTCTGTTGAATTTGAAGAAAAGCCAGTCATCAAACTGAAGCGGAGTGACACCCTTTAAAAAAATAACTCCCCTTTACGTAGCAACCCGTGTAGTCAATGGAGACAGAAGAAGCAGCATCGCACCAACGCAATCTGCTCCAGTTCTTTACCCACAAACTGAACCTTTTTACGAAAATATCAATATTGAGGTCATATGTTGGTCCAAAATATTATTGCATGACTGCAGAAACAGCATACGCAATCTAAGTGATCAATCACATGTAGAATAAACCAACACCCACTGTACAAAGGTAAAAGGCTGCATGGTGCAGAAGGGCTGTTGGTTTGGTCCACCGCTTAGCTGCTTTCAACAAGTACTCAAGAAGAAGAAATGCTTCACATTTTCGGCTTTTTATTGTTTGGTGGAACTCAAGCTGGAAAAAAAGGCAAGTTGGTTGTTTTGAGCTAAAAGTTTCCACACAAAAAAACCAGAGAGCAAGATTTGCTGCTATACAACATCCTCAACAGATCACGCTTGTCACATTTTGATCGTAATATTGCAGGTTCGATTCCCGCCTTGCACGCCGATGTGTCGAAGTGTCCTTGGGCAAGACACTGACCCCCACCTTGCCTCTGGTGGGAGGTTGCCGCCAGTGTTCGGCAGCGGAGCCGCCACCAGTGTGTGAATGTGTGTGTGACTGTAAAGCGCTTTGGGCCTTGTAGGTAGAAAAACACTATATAAGTATACACCATTTACTTTAATCTTTTACTTTTTATTTAAAAAAAATAATGCTAAGGTTTCAGGTCTGTACACAAAGAGTTTTCTATTTTTGAAACAATCTCTATACACTTTCCAAAGTGTTTTATTCCTGAGTCAGAATTTCTGGAGCAAACCCAGACCAGGATGACTTTTGACAAAATAAACATGAAATTAAATGTGAAAGTAATATTAAGCTACATTAAAACAATCTGATTGGCTCCCAATGTGGAGTGATTTACTATTTCATTGGATAACAAAAGACAATGTTCATGTTCGGTGGAGTTATAACACATTCTGAAAGAACTGGAAGAAATCTACGTTTAAAATCTGAAACATCATTGGGGGATAACTGTCGTTAATACGGGTGTAAAGATTCCTTCTAACATCAATTTACTCATGTCATAACTTAAACAAGAATGAATGTCAAATCCATTTACATTTTAGCTTCCTAAAGTTCAGCTCACTGTAGTTTTTCCTCAAAGAAGGGAAAAACAAAATGTCGATTCACTTCGATTAACATCTTGCCTCAGACAGATCGATCTAATTGGATAAATTGATTTATCAATGAACCGATCAATCGTCACACCCCTAGTAGATAGATATTTAGAGTACTTTGAAGACAAATAACTAGTCAGCTTCTGTGAATAATCATTCCTGATCAACCATGCAATTCCCCAAATCACTAACCATTACCTTAAAAACACTTGATATAAACAGAACAGAATGTTCTGAATTCAAACACCATCATTTGTGAAGTAGGAGGGATCTCTAATCCTGTTATGGACTTTCAAGAGGCTTCACTTTCCAACACTAAGTAAATAGCAAAAGGAACTACTTTTATCCCATCTGCAAAATCCAATAACTCAAAAATGATCATTTGTTATGTCTATTGACATCCTCCATCAAACCTTTATATCCTCCCTTCATGCCACCACATTGGTCTAACAAAGCAAACATGAATCCGACTTTAACGTTCAGGATGGATTTTTTGCGTGAATACTTGTCATTTCTGAATTTGCCATGACAATATTCTGACAAACCTTCCCTCTCAGCTCCATCACATTACCACCCTGCTCGAGTGTTTTTTATTCACACTATGACTTTGAAGCCTCCCTCCCAAGTTAATGGTCCAGTTAAGAAAGCATCGCCGGCTTTTTCCGAGGCTGTCCGGAAAACGAAGCAGGCGGGAGCCTCGTTGTACCTCATTTCATCTGATCTGAAACTCACGTCCTCACGATGTCACTGCTGTGAGGGCGCTGTATATAAAGGTCCTGCAAGATTCTAAGAAGAACATGAAGGAATCATGCGGGCTATGAGCTCAAAATTACCAGAAAGTGTCAGGATGGTGCAATCCTTCCCGCTTTAAAATGCACAGACGCACAAACACATGGCCAAGGATAAAACACCCCAGGGTGCCGTGGTGAGTACATTCTATTATTTTTCAATATATATATGTATAGAGAAGTGTACGGGTTTTGTTCCGGTGCCGTCCTTGTTTTAAATGGCTGTGTGCATTAGAGCGCGTGTCTTCCTGCCATTGAGTTCCAGTGTTTTCATTGCCTCACTAAGCTTCAGCAGATGTTTCTCTGCTTTTCTAAAGACCCTCTCAGCAGCCTGGGCGGAATATCAGAATACCTCTCCTTAATCCACTTTACCCACTAATCCCTGCTCCGTAGACCTGTTGGCTTGCTTTTTATACAACCCCGTCTCTCTGCTTCCACCATTCACCGGGGGTCTTAGTGAGATCACTATCTAGGAAACAGGAGGAATTAAGTTTGCGTCAACGGACCAGTAGCGAGGGATCTGGCTGCTGCTTGATTTACTGATATTCAGAGGAAGTGGAATTGATCGGAAGCTGCGGGGCCCGGCCACACTGTCTGCAGGGGATTTTGCGGGGAGTGAGTTAAGGTTTCGGTTTCGCTGCTGGCCCGCGAAAGCGATGGGGACTGGATTTAACTGCCTGACAAAAGCTTGAGAGGGATGTGATATGTCATCTGCGGCTGTGGGATATTCACAGACACAGCGTAAATAAAGGCGAAAGGAACAGCCAGTGCTGGAGCCGGGGCACAGACAGCCAACATCCCACAACTCCAAATGAATGACTCGAGGGGGAGATTTGATTTAGGCGACTGGCAGCGGGACATCTGCAGGGGGAAAGGAACAGAATTAAGCTAACTGGTGCATTTCAATCCTTGTATTCTCAGCATACTTGCACTCAGGAGGCACCCACATGTGAGGGAGGGAGGGGCATGCGGATTCAGGTACAGGAAGCTGACAAATGGCCAATTCAATGTGCCAGGTCAAGCGTCCGCCCCCTGCAAGCCCTGTGTGCCTTTTGCTCAGCTCTATCGTGTTTTACTTATTAAAAACCTCAAATCAAACAAAAAAAAACAAGTAAATAGTTTAAGACTGACAGCATTTGAACTGAACTATTTGCTTTTGGACTGATTGGGACCTAATGGGTGAAGAAACAAAGAATCTTATTTTGATATGATGTAGTTTTAGAGAGGGGAGGGGGGGACCTTACCATTGAGCAAAGGTAGGCAAATGCTTGGGACTACAATGAACACTTGAAGGGCCTATATAATTCAAAAACAACTCTTTGAGCTTTTAAGCGACTATAATGTTCATTCTTTATGAAAAACAGCCCTAAAGTGGTATTTTAAAAACCAGCCCCTCCCCAATTCACAAAAATGAATGGGTTCTCGCTTTGTGATGTCACAACGTTGGGAGCAGCCCCTTCCAGGAAGAGCCTGAGCTGCCAGTCCCGCCCCCAGGCTAACACACACACCCACCTTCTCCACTGAGCTAGCGGTGATCGGCTAAAACTCTTTCCATTTATATGCCCAATATACACATCTTCCTATCTCCGTCCTTTTGCTCTAATTGTAGGGGCATTTAAAGCTGTAGTGGTGTCCAAAAGTGTGCACAAGAAACACATTTCTTCACGTTGGTGTGCTCTGAGGCACAGAAGTTTACATTTAGATTTAAGTATTGAGTTTTTGATTTATTTTCTAAAGGATAAAACTGATGTTAGCGGTGGTACTGTCCAAATTTGAAGACGCTATTTTTTTTTACATATCTCTTCGCTAGATGGGCTACATGTGGGAGAAGAGAAGCAATCGGGAGTCGGCCTTAGCACATGGAGTTTCCAGTGTGTATCTGTGTTTGTTAGGAAGACGTACCAGGAATTTTACAAATTGTGAAGAGTCTCATTTTAAAAGCAAGTTCAAATTCAAACCAAACTCGGGGGGACAGTCTATCAGCTGTCCCCAACTTACCCCCTTCCTCATATAACCTCATAATAGGGTGAGGGGGTGGGGGGCTTAGCCTGCGATGAGCCTTGGGGGGGGGTTTACTAGGCAGTGGCCCCCCTCCTATGGTTGCCGTATGGAGTGGGCCCCCCCTCTTTCGGTTTTATTTGCACCTTAGACATGTAGGGCCCTTGGTAGGGGGGGTGCTTGGACATCACTGCCAGCAAGCAGCGGATGTCCTCCTGGCACCCTACCCGCCAATTTTAACCGCACCTTAGACATTTAGGGCCCCTTGGTGGGGAGGGTGAGGGGACGTCACTGTGAGTAATCAGGAGATGTCCCCTTAGTGCCCTACCCGCCAATTTTAACTGCACCCCCCTTAGTACACACACCCCTCCCCCCTCAATATATACATCCCAACATAAACACACACACATGCACACACACACCATCTCAAACACACATACACGCACACACAATTTGCAAGGAAGGTGGGACCTGGGTCCATCTGTCCCCTGCCTCTTCCCTGGTGGGGGGTGCGGGCCCCCCTTTGCAACGGTGGCCGTGTCCCCGGGGTGCCGGCTTCCTGGGCCCGGCGGTGCTCTCTCCCCGCGGGGGGGGAGTTCACATTACATCTGAGCCGGGGGTGTCTGGTTCCTGGGGGGCGGGTTCTGGTCCTTGCTCCTGAGTGCTGGGCCCCGCCAAATTTCCAACTGTGGCCGAGCCTGGTCGGGCCATATTTATAACACCCCTTGTGGGCCCTCTTTTTTTTCCCCGGGGTTCCCCCCTCCTGGGCGGGGGCGGCGGGCCCCCTGCCTCGCTCCTCCCTGGACCAACCGTGGGCCGGGCGGATGGTTGCCTGGAGTGCGGAGCGGGTCTCCCTTGGGGGGTCCTGGCTCGTACCTGGGGTTGGGGCGGGGGGATGCCCGGAACTCCTGGGTGGTGGTGGGGTGCTCGTTTGGGGCTGTGGGCGTCCTTCTCCGGTGGGGCTCTGCGTTGGGTTCTCCCGGCGCGGCGGGGGGGCTGCTCTCCTGGTTGGGCTGGGGCGGCGCTCTCTTTCCCTCCGTGCTTCCCTGGCCTCTGGCTCTGGGGGCCTTGCGGCGGCCCTGCTGGCCCTGGCCTGGGTGGCGGGCTTGGTCGCCCGGGCGGCGGTTGTTCCCTGCCGGTTCCCGTGTGGCGTTGGGGGGATTCCGGCTGCCGCTGCTGCTGCGGTGGGGGTCTTGGGGTGGGGATGGCTGGGCACTCTCCCTCCTTCTTTTCACGTTCCACCATCCATTTTAGAAGAACATAAAACCTCACCTGAGCACTGGTGTTAGCTCACCTTTGCACTAATAGCTTGCATGACTGAATGACTGAAATATTTCACACTAGTTGGTTATCAGGCATAAGTATGCGTGTGAACACTATCTGTTTTGTGTACATGTCGACAGGTGGACATTTTTGCAGCTAGCAGGTGTGTTTATAACATTTGAGTGTGTGTGTGGACAGGCCCCGCCCTTTTTGTACTGCATTTGAACCTTACCATAATGATTAACAACCAGTAAACTTGTTGCTGTATGCTGCTTCATGGTCTTATCCCCCTTCCCCTCCTATTATCACCCCCTACACCCCCCTCTCTCTAGCGTCCCTCTCTCTTCTTCCCCTCTTTCCTTTTCCGTCCGGTCCAACACCAAAGATTTTCAGACATGATTGAAATTAATAAAGTTTGGCCTCAATTACAAAAGGGGTTTATTCAGACATACCTTTGGTTTGTCAGAAGATTAATAACCCCTCTTGTTAAAGCAAAATATGTCCAACACAAGAGGCCCTCAGCTCTCGTCTGTCTGCCCAGCTGTTGGACAGGACAAGTTAAAAGGAAAAAAAAAAAAAAAAAAAAAAAAAAAAAAAAAAAAAAAAAAAAAAAAAAAACAAATTCAAACCAAACAAAAGATAATTCCAAGGAAATTCTGGAATAATTTCCACAGATCATCAGGGGAAATAATACATTTATTTATGTGCTGCACTATGAGCATGGTGAGTATATTGGAGCTCATGGCAGGTTTTCCCTTCATACCTTGCAATTTTCTCACTTTGTCTCTTAGCAACGGGCACAACGTTGGCTTTGTCAGCTGCGTCAAGAGCGTTTTTATCCGAGGCGTTCTGACAATGTGTGGGCAACTTACGTGTCTTCAAATGAGTTACTTTAATTTCACAGGTTTTAATCTTCATTAGGGTTCAACACGGCTCTCAGTGATCTCCTTCAGAAACGACCGACGGCGTCCTTCCCTTCAGAGGCTGCTCCAGTCACTTAGGTCCCAGAGGGATTCAAACAGTTCAGAAAACACGTCAACTTACAGTTTTCCTTAGAAACACCATAACCCCAGACATTTTTTAAGGTGGGTATTATCTGTACTTTTGTCGTAACAACTGTCATACGAAGTCTGGTAGTCGCTTATAACCGGGACCCATGTGTGGAGAAAAGAAGTTTGTCCTTCAAAAGTTTGTCCTTCAAAGGTCCCAATGATTTCTATCTCTGTCCATGTACCACAAGGGTGGGCAAACTACGGCCCGCGGGCTGGGTCCGGCCCGCCTCCATGTTTGGTCCGGCCCACTGAACACTATCAGAGACACATGTTATTTTTTTAAATCTGGCCACACGATCAAGACGTGACATTTTATTCCCCCCTTCTCCAGTCTGTGCTCCAACCTGAAACCCTAGATAATGTATCAATATATTTTTCCTGAATTTTTGTCTTTGAAAATCATAGAGTGTTATTTGCTCATTGTTTTATTTCATAAATAATGTTATTTATTTTAATAACCCCTGTGCTATCTTAGATGACCCCCCCCCCCCCTTACATTGACGTGTTCTCCCTACCATGACAAAGGTGGATAAAGGTGGAAAGATTTCATGTAATCCACGGACACAGTGAAGATCACAAATCATTGAAGAAAAAAGGTTCAGAGCACTGTCTAGTGGGTCTAGATGACCCAACTCCCAATGTTAAAGTGCCAACAGAGAAGGAAAAATAAAGCAGGTAACCACTTAGCTCTCCTTTTCAGAGACACAAAGGAGAGCACAAAGATTTCATTTGTGAGAATTATGATTTATAAACTGATCAAAGCGTTTTGCCCCGCCAAAATAAAGGTGTCCCTGGTTTTCAGGTGTAGTAAAGTAGAAATGTTAAGTTTATGTGCAAAAATGAAATGAACACAGCTAACCTTACTATGCATGGAGACAAAAGGATCCTCATTTCTGTGAAGATCCTTAAAAATGTGGGTGACCTCATTCCTGTCTGTTCAAATGTTGAACCATATCAGCCTTAAAACATTCATAATATTGATGAATTGAAAAAAAAACTTAACTTTTTAACACTCTTCATCCATTTATGCAACTGGCGTAGTTCTAACTAAGGTTCTGACGCTAACGTTTTTAGAGTCCCACTTCAACTCTATTTTTATCTATTGTAAAATTGTTACTGGTGATCTTTTTTATTATGATTAAGCAGTTTTTAGTAGAAAAAAAAACTGTCTTTTTTCTGAAGACATTTTCTGCAAAGTGGCAAGAGCTCATTAGAAATTTGACTCTGAGTTGTGGGTGGGACTGTTGGCCCCGAAGTAAGCCTGCGTTAAAATCTCAGCATTCTTTGTTTACACTCTCCTGCTAGCATATAGCTTCCCACAACCCCAAGCTAACAATAGCAGAGCAAAAAAAAAAAAGGCATGCAATATTGGAGCTATCCAGCTGTAGAGGTTTAGATTCCAGATTCCAGCTCAGATGAGGAAAATGAAAATGTTTTTGGATCTGCAAATTCGAATTGGAGTGGAGAAGGGAGACGTTGGCCCGCCCATTTCAGTTGCTGTGTCACAAACCTGGGTTTTTTCAAACTGTGGGTTTATAGGAATACTAAGAAACATGGTTTTAATCTTAACTTATTTTATAGATGTCCACCCTCATGAGAAAAATTCAACAAGAACATGTTAAAAACACCAAAAACACGATTATCATTGAAGTGGATCTTTAAGTCCACTTTAAATCCTAAGTTTGATACGTCATTGGATGAATGTATAACGGATGATTGCATGATTGTGTATTATTCTTATGTGATTGCTTGAAGTAAACTATTTCAAATCAAAAAAATCCAAAATCAAGTAATGAACGTAAGTCAGCAGATTCGGATTTGGAGAAAAGACGCTTTTCTCAGCGTCGGAATCCGTTGGAACTACAGTAAATGTGTAAACAGTCGAAGAGCTGCAGTACACAGACACCTTGGAGGGGTTCTCAGGTCAGAGTAGTCACAACCAGGCAGATCTAAAGTTTTGGTTTTGGAGAAACCACCGTCCACCCTGAGCTCATTCTAGGGACAGAGAACAGAAATCCACTCCATGGTGAATTCCCACTGATTTGACAAGTGTGGGTTTGGAGAATGGAGAGGCGTCTCACTGAGGTAAATGAGACATTTCTAACAGAAATCAACGTCAGCCAATGTGACCGACGGTTCACCTCCAGAATCTAAGAGGAGAAAACACAAACAAAGGTACACAGCAAATACACAGTCAAAGCCCAGGGCTTAAGGGACACTCCTCTGCTTCCTTTCCAACCTCACGTTGGAGTTCACCTGATCCAGGTAATAAGACTATAGGGAGACATGTGAAAAACAAGAGGGACAGTGGCCTTCAAGAACAGAGCTGTGACTGTTGGTGGTACAAGATAAAGCAAAACTTGGATCCATGTATGGTTCTACACATTTATGTATGTAATGGTTTGGGTTGGGTTCCCTTAAAGGTTTTTTTTAGTTCTTGATATATTGAATGTCTTCTTTCATCAAAATGGACCAACAGGTGACATGTTAGGAAATGGCCAATCGGGTCTACAATCACCTGTACAAGAGGCCACACTCCCCATTTAGCCACCACTTTATTCTAAAACAAAACTAAAAGACATTTTCTCTGTAAAGTTAAATGCTACAGCACTGATTTAGTTGGATTATTTTACATTCAAATGACAGGGGTAACAGTCCAGCTCTGGTCACTTCAGTCTTTGCTTTGCACTGCTTTATTTTGAAAAATGAACAGATTGTTTTTACTCTTGTAAAAGACTTCCTGTCTGCTATTTCCCACCAATGAAAATGGAGGAGCTTCACTGTGATTCGTATGCAGTTCAGAGTAGAATGTGATCAAGATCCTAATAAAATATTCATCTTTGACACCAAATTGGGTTCAGACCTATTTTTGTACATTCCATATAATCATTGATATCAATTCTTCCATAGTCCACATTAATTACACAAAAGCTTAAAGGACTGTTTAAACTCCAATATTTCTTTAAACTGACATTTAACAATTATTTTATTATTTTTCTGTTTTGTTTTAAATGTAAGATACGCATACACCTCAGTTCCCCTCCCACTGCTTGGATGCTCTGATCACAATCTGATCCCTAAAGACACAAAGAAATATTATTATGTACAGTTATCTATTTGCTTGTTTGATCGATATCTAGTGAGCTGTAATTTTTACAAACACTTGTTTTTTTCTTTGATGAATGAATTTCTCCCTGTGAGGTACATAAAGTTCAATTCAGTTCAATTCATCTTTTTTTAATTCAATTCCATTTCAAAGGGCCTGAACAGTTGACTGCATTTGAGAACTGGAATGAGTGACATCTCCCCCCTTGGTGTTCCAAACAGGAAGTACCTGCTGGCTCCAAGAAGCATCAATGAGAAATAAACAGCTGTTACTCAGTCATTCTATTGGTCAGAAGAACCATTCTAGGTCTGATACCTTGTTCTTGATAATCTCTTTTTTTTGTATTTGAAGTTATTGAAGTTATAATCTGACCAATCAGATGCCTCAATAAAAGTAGGTGGAGCCTGCTGGCCCCCACATTTAAAACGTTTGACGGATGCTTAGTAGGGGTGTGGAGTCCTAACAAGCTCACTTCTGTTTGGTGAGAGTGATAGCCATAGGAATGAAGACACAGACCGACACGGACCAATCATTGCTTACTGACGCCGTTTGGCTCCATATTGTGGAAAATTTGTGACTGAATTGAATTTCATGAGTTGGAGCCAGAAGTAAACTATTTTTCTATGGGGGACGTCACACTCACTAACTCCAGTTCCCTGACACAGTCAAGGGCCTGAACATTTTAATTCTTCTTCTTAATAGAGGCGTTTGATGAGCTATAGATTTTGGGTCAGACATTTGGCTTTTGCGGCTTGATTTTTAAAGTAACAGATTTTGAACTAAACCAATGGTTCATGAAAAATTAACCAAATTATAATGTCCCCCCTGGACTTATCCACCCACCCTTTACTCTAATGTTTGTTGTTGATCAGAAAGAGCCTAAAAACAGAGAAATCGTGGTGAGTTATATACAGCAAACATCACTGCTTTGACAAAAAAGTGGACGTCTCACAAAAGATAAAAGAACACCAAAGACAGATATGTCGGAATCAGCTTTAAAATCAAAGCATGTATTCTTTTTGATATGGTTTTACACACAAACAGAAAGACAATACAGCGCTGGCAGCGACACTATGTGAGCTACAAAAAACTAGCTTTGCGTTCCTGTTGAGTCCGGTTTCCCCGCTGAAGTGGAAAATAGTTCTTTAACTTCATAAAGCGAACAGAGGATCCAAATTTTCTCTGCACGTCAGTTTCTCCAGACATTTTTTAGCTCATTTAAGATGTATTTTGACAGAACTGGCATGTGGGTGACAGAAGGGCATCTGACAGGTGGTGATGGACCAAGATCCACCAGTAAGACAGGATAGAGGGATGAAGAGGCCGAGAGCCAGATGGAGTCTTAGCTCTCGCTTCCTCTCCCCTGGGAATCCAGATCTGAGATCTGAGCCACAAAATGAAAGACCAACATAAAAGAGGAGTGTAGAAAAATTTGCACGTGGGAAGATATGCTGGAACAGAGCTGATGCATTTTTAATTTCATCAATAGCAGGGAAAAGAATGTTTTCTTGCCAGAGAAAATCATTAAGTTCAGAGTTAAACTGCAAAGGATTTACAATCCTTGTATGTTGGTGTGTTCAAACATTTTACATTTTAAAAGTATTTTAACTTTCTTTTTAGTCTGACTTGCTGTTAATGTTCAATCCTAGCACAGTTTGCGACTGAAGTGCTTCTGAGCTTATGAACTTGTCAAGCTTTGCCGCAGTTCCACTAAGGAAGATCTACCTCCCAAATGCTGCATTCAGTCGATAACACACATTTAAGCGACCGCTTACAATGAAAAGTCTATGTAAACGCATCGCTAGGCAAGTTTTAATCAGGCTCTACGTACAAAACATGCAGCGACTGAACCCATGCTGACAGGTTAACCAGGTGGACTTTGACCAATCAGGGACTTGGATATATAAGTGACGTATGGGTAGCGTTGTTTTCAATTCTGACTTTTGATATGAATTTTGACTTTAAAACTGTTTCAGACTGTTGATTCATGAACTCTGACCTGAACCGAGTCAGGTGAGGCCTTCTCCCAACGATTTCTGCTTCTTCAATGACCACCCGGATGAATCCTTGTTAATCTTCTACTGGTTTGGGTCAAGGCTTGTCACTCCATGAAAGGTTCTTAACTGTTGTGGATTTTCTCCATGTTTGGACGATGGGCAACAATTTGTATTTCTGTAGTCCCAACGTGACAGAAACGCTACAGGTACATGTGCCTCAGGCTTTGGTACACATTTGACTATGGCCTTTGGCATGACACCCACTCCCCAGCACTTTTTATAGTGTCCTTACTAACATTTCATTTTCCTTCTTACTTTAATTGGTTTCAGTATAATCACCTCCTTTACTGTCTTCTAATAATCCTCCCATTGTTATGTTTACATTTTTTAAATTCTTTTCAACGTTGATAAACGTTAGTGTGTTTTGACAGAGATTCCTTTTAAATTATTTTCCTTTAAAAGCTCTAAACTGTAAGTTTTTCTTTCCCACGAAAAAGACTGAATGAAACGGTAAACGGTACAAGTGTAACGATTCATTTAACAACGATCCGATTCATTTCAAAATCTGTGGTTGACAATGCGATTCATAGTCTAGAGTGGTTGATTTAGAATTAACTGATTCTCTGACCTAAAATGGATCCAAAACATCTTCAACCAGTGAAACTCAGACAGAAATTCCTGCTACTGAACAGTGAAGTTTTCCAGATTTCCTGGATTTCTTCCAGATCATCAAGTTAATGAAATCTGTGTCCAAACCAACAAGTAAACTAGAATGAATGTCAAATCCATTCACATTTTAGTTTCCTAAAGTTCACCACTGTTGTTTTTCCACATTCAAAGAATCCAAAGGGAACATTCTTAGAACATTCTAGACACTATATGGTCACATGTCTTTGCTAAATTCAAAGTCTTTCCACACATTGGACTGGAATGATGGACTGATCCGTTTTTGCCGACGTCACACGTGTGTTGTCTGCTGTGATGACACTTTAATGGTGTAGTAAAATAAACCTATGGTGCCTCTATCCAAATGGTCTCTTCCAACATCTATTTAATTGACTTATTTCAGTTTGAAACCATTTTTCAATGGTATAGGTCAAATTGATTAACAGCTTGCCTTAGACAGATTGATCTGGATGGATGTAGGAATATAAATGGATTAACCGTTGCATCATTATACCAAATGGCACATGAGTTAGGAGCTCAGTTTAGGTCTGATGCCACCGAGTTAACAAGTCAAAACAGCTCACTAACACTAGATATAATGTAAATTGATAATTGAAGACTATAGTTGCTTGGTGAAGACGTGCTGTCACAATTATAAATCCTGAGAAAAACAACGCTTGTCTCCATTATTTCACATTGTTGATTTTTTTTAAATATCTAAAAACTTCCCCCATAGCCACCTGAGTCATTTTAATCATTAAAACAAATGAACTAAACTGGAAAAGATCTTCAAACATTTCTTCAAAGCACTTCTGCTTAATGCATCAATTTCACCGTTTGTGGGATTTATGTGTCCATGAGGCAAAGCATTTAACTGTTTGTCATTGCTGCTGTTTCCATGGCACTGCTGCTTTATTTTAGCGCAGTAATGTGCTTTTAAAGATTAGATAGCTCTTTTATGTGAGCCAAGAACTGTTTACTGTCCTCTTTAGGTCAGTTTGAGATACAGTGATCTCAACTTTCAGAGGACATTCTTGTTTAGACGGATCATGCATTCATCCGACCAAATTTTCTGTGTCTCATGGTTGTGGTGTTATGACACTGTTTTTAAGAAAATTCTGTTAAGGAACTACAAGGTAGCTTTTAGGATGACGACTTATCAGCGCATGCCGGGTAACAAGACACAGAAAAGCAAGTAAGAAGCGTCTTCAGCGGTGTTAAAATAAACGTTCTAACAAGTATGGAGTTGGACCCTTTTTTCCTCATTGATAACACAACAATCATTACTTTAAATTTCTCTGCGGCTCACCCGATGCTACATTCCTACCCGATTTACATCACGTGACCCCTGGCTACGGTGGCCGTTTTAGTTCAGTTGTTCCGTATTTTGACAGAGGAATCTCAGAGCGAACTGTAGCTCAGTCCGATTGGACACGAACTGAGACCACCTCTAAAGATGGGTCAGAAAGCGGTTCCTGGTCCCAGATCAGTGTATTCAGACTGAAAATTTGTCCCGGATTCTTGAGGAATTTTCAAGTATTTTGTTTAAACAAAACTGCTCTGGATTTTAGGATTTTGTTTAGGGGGTTCTTTGAGCAAAAGTGGCAGTAAAGAGAGGTACTTTTAAAACATAAACACAGATGCTAAGTAAGGATGTGTCTAATGTGACCAAAGGAGAGGTAAATAAGTCACAAAGTCTGACAGGCAGGACAAAAACCAGAAAACAAAGCAGAGGCGCAGAAGAGCAGAGCGCAAGCTCCCATTGAATTGTAATTAAAGGGGAAAATGTCATTAATTAGCAAACAGGCCAGCTGTGGCGCTCTTTAAAGCCCTGCTTCCTAACATTAAATATAGATTACAGAACATGCAGAACACACACACACAGATGGAGACAAAATAACAGTGATGCACAGATCTAATTAGTGGGATTGATTTTCTCTAACCCCAGTGGTGAGACAGCAGTAGGAGAGTCAGATTCTCCAAATGCCACTCCTCTGCTGGAATCCTGCCGCTTGGGGGTGGGGGTGGGGGTGAGGGGGGGTCGAAATGAAAGACAAACTGACAGAAATATAAGGAAATGGGAGAATGGAGAGCGCAGAAAGAGGGAAATATGTGCAAGCTGCTGTCTGCGGAAGCAAAGGCAGAGGGGAAATAATTAAAACCACCGGGGAAGTTGAGGAAGACAGCAGGAGGAAGATGGAAAGGTGGCCTTTACAGGAAGTCTTCAGATAAAGTGGGTGCTGGGAATAGATCTGGGAACCAAGATAAAGTCATGGAGCTGCTCAAGTGTTTAATATGGGACCACAGAGACGTGAGAAAAGAAAAAGACAGAAAATGAACAACTGAAAAACAGAGTTTTTACTGGTTGGACATGTTGACCTTTCAGGACCAGGAGACCCGTCTAAGAACCCTGTAAATACACATCCCCTCCTGGATTTCTGTGGGATTTTTTGTGAATTAATGACTTTTAACTCAATATGCATTAATAGATGTGATTTTAATTTAGAAAGAAGGCCTGGAGGGACGGAATAAAGTCCTACTTGACGTTTTTCGGTCTTCAAAATGAAGATTTTAAGCCCCAATTATACTAACAGCAGGAAGTAACGGCAGCATAATGTCGGCCATTAATGAACCGTTTTAGGTTTTGAACAATCTGAAAATTCACACCGGGATAATCAAACAGATGTCCTATCACTCGCCGCAACATGATACCCAAAATCAGAGTAATACCTTTCCAATAGGGATGTTAAGAAAAAGGAATACATATAAAAAAAGATCAAGTATATTGGTTGAAACCACAGGATCCCTGTGGCGATACTTTGTGTCAGGGCTTGCCGGTTCAGTCGGCGGTTGTTCTTCCCCTTCTGGGGCGGCTGAGGTCCAACATTGCAGCCTCATTGCTGTGGAGTGGACCCATTGACTGTAAAGAGGAACTGGACAAAGTTACCCCTCCCCCCATGGCGTTCCAAACAGGAAGTACCTGCTGGTTCCAGAAAGCCAAAATCACATAGACTACAATAGAGAAATAAACAGCTGTTACTCAGTCATTCTATTGGTCAGAATAACCATTCTAGATATGTCTTTTTTCTTAACATGTTCTTGCTATTCCTAATTTTATTTTTATATTTTGTCTTTCTTCCAAGTTAATCAAGTTATAATCTGACCAATCAGATGCCTCAGTAAAAGCACGTGGTGCCCACTAGCGACCACCTAGAACGTTTTAATTGACAGATTCTACCGAGCCGCTTTCAGTGGAAGGGGTGTGGACATCCAACAAGCTCACTCATAATGGCAATGTCAATGTCTCTATATGGCACTACTGTTGCCATAGAAACATTGACTCAGACTGACCCGGACCAATCCCAGTTGACTGGCTCCAAATGGCGGCGTCCATATTGCAGAAAGATGGCAACTGATTTGGCCTCATTCTGGTGTTTTCTACTGATGACATCACACTCGGCTGTGTAATAGGTCTATGTTGCAGATGCTTTTCTGCACATCTCAGCTGTAACCAGTGCTTCCTTGAGTTCCTGTTGCCTCTCTATCAGCTGGAACCAGTCTGTCCTCTGACTTCTGGCATTAACCAATTTATGCCAGCAGAACTGTTGATTACTGGATATTTTGGGACCATTCTATGTAAACCCTAGAAAGGGTTGTAAGAAAGAAATCCCAGTAGATCAGCAGTTTCTGAAATCCTCAGACCAGCCTGTCTGGCACCAACTACCATGGTTCAAAGTCACTTTGTTCACCTTTTCTTCCCAGTTCTGATGCTCGGTTTTAACTGTAACAGATTGTCTTGACCATGTCTACACAACTACACAGAGAAAGTTGCCATTCTATTTGAACACAAATAGACTCTTGCTTTGAGTTGCTGCTATAAAAAACCTGAAAAAGTAGGAAAGACGTCCAGAAATAGGCAATTATAGCTATTTATAGCTTTTCCCAAAAGTCCAACTGAGTCTAAAAGTATTGCGATATTATTAGTTTGGATTTTGCTGGTGAGGAAACCATTTCAGTGTTTTGCTGCATTATGATAGAAGCATGGAGCTCCAACCCCTTTTACCTGCCTTTTTATTGTATGTTGATGAGGCTACATTGAGTTGATATCAGTGCTCAACCGAATGCATTCACCCAATTGTTGACCACATTTGAGAAATGAGAAGGTGGAATAAATACAAAAGATGTCAATGAGCAAGCAGAGCTGAAGGCACATTTGCAAAGGCAGCTGGCATTATCTTAGTGTTTTAGAGATTATGTACGACTATAAGATTAACCCTCTAACGTTCCAGCTCCATGCATTCCAGTCGTCCCGCGCTGCTTTGTACAAGCCTGCAGCATTGTCCTGACATGCTTAGCTTGGCATTCACTGGATTTTTATCTCCATGCTAAATTGGTCTACTTAGAAATTTCATCATTTGGCACGTGAGAAGCACAATGCGACACACCATCTGGAAATGCGGTGAAGGAATGTTTTTTGTTGTTAGATTTGAACAATTTTTGCTTGAATGTGTCTAAAGATCTTCTACACACTCATTTAAATTAAACAAATTGGACAAGATAAAAAGGATAATGTATGTTTTAATATATTGCATATTTGTCATTCTTACATTATTCAGATGAAAAATGGTTCATTTGAGCACAATAAGAAATAACTAAATACAACTCATTTAACTTAATATGACTTAACTATAAACATCTTTCTAGGCCACTAGATTTGGTCTGTCAGCTCGTAAAACAGATTCATAAAAGGCTAATATCTTTATTTAAAGTTAAATGGAAAAGAATAACTGTGGAACTAATCAGAACTAATCAAGTTCTTGAGTTACTAACGCGTGTCTTTCTTTGTAGGACTGAAGTTGGGCACCAGGAGAAAAATATTTATAACTTTCCATCTTTTGCGCCTCCAAGTACGAAACACAAAGTGATGGATAATAAAACATTCTACTAATGCAGCTTTGAGGCCAAACAAACTGTGGGCCTTTAAAGTAATCTGAGGCATAAAATAAGTTTTGCAAAGCGCCCGAGGACATAAAAATCCATCCTCTGCAAATGGCAGGCTGACAAATAAAACTACTTCCTCCTCAGCTGAAGTATTTGTACATTCCCACAGACTCCTATTGATATTTTCTGGTGCACGGTGTTTCTTCCCCCCGCCTTTATTACTTTACTCAAGCCAGGTGATTGTATGCAAGAGACTGTGCGAGTGAGAGTGTGTGAAAGTGTTGGTGGTAGCAGCGTAGCTCCCAGGCTATCAGAGTCTGGTGCACTGTGGGAAAACAGGAGGCTTTTGTCTTCTTTCATGGTTTACAGCACTCTTTTGCTGCTCTATCGATCTTTCCCTCCATCTCTCCCACACACTTGGCCCCATCCCCATCACCACAGTCTTGTGTGAGCGTGTGGGGGAGGCACAACTCATTTCGTCCATCACTGGTGTGGTTGCTGCCATTTACTGTGCAAAAACAGTTTCCCACAGGGTGAGAAAGTGCAAGCTTGAACTGAAAACTAACATTTCGCTAAATTATCTCTGAGATTGCATCATCTCCTCCGATTACGGTCCAAATGTAGGGCAGCCGGAGTAAAAAGCGGTGGACGCCCTTGCACCAGGGGACTTCTTAGAAAAGGTGTTGGTAATTGACAGGAAATGTAACAAGTTTTTCTTCCAATAAATGCATAGATTTGAGAAAAATGTGTGAAAAAACACCAGAGGGAGGCTGATTTCCTTGGTAGCAAAAACCTAAATATACAACAAAAAAAGCAGTTGTGACGCAGAGTCACTGAGACAGTTCTCTAGAAGATGAAGCAAAAATCACTTCACTCGCACCATAAAGAGGCGTGAGATCTTTTTAGCGTTGTAAGGTCGATGCCTGCATCTGCAGACAATACATCTCAGTGCTATAAGGCATCCATACTGGACTTTCTGGTGGTGAAATTACAAAAAAGGCATAATTTAGACTTGGACAAGTGCAAAACCTCCCATTACATTTATTATATAATTAATCTGGTTGTTAGACAAGGAAAGCAACTTTCTTTGCTCTTTTTGGTCAAAGTATAGAACAGTCTTTACATTTTACTGCATTCACTAAATGGGACTGAGAAATGCTCCCTACCTGCCACTGGTCCATGGATAAATAGGGATACGTCCAGTGATTTCCATGAACCTTTAACACACGAAGCGGCTTTGTGGCTTTTACTATAAGCGCCCAACTATGAACAGCAGTAACTGTGGAAAAGAATTGCCATTCCACATGGTTTTGCGACTGGGAAAGCTCATCTGAGCTCCGGTGTGGACCAAAGAAGCGAACCACCTGTAACTGTGGAGGAGCTACAGATATTTAAAGCAAACTAACTTTTAAATAGCCTAAATAGGAGCCACAGGCTTCAGTAAAAATGGCACACAGAGCTTATTTTATTCCAATCATATCTCTGAGGAAGGATCCATCTCAGATGACAGCATTTAGTTGGAAGCACTCTAGTCCCTATAGTGCACCAGACATACCTGAAAACACAAAACATTAGAATCCACAAACAGCCTGGTGCTGTCTGAAGTAAAAATAGTGACCAGTCTTTGTTAAAACTTCCCTTATTAGCCAAGAGAACATGTTTCTAACATCCTTTTTCTTTTTGTAATTAGTCTGACACTTCTGCTGTAATCACGTCTTGTTAAGTAAATCTTCTGAAGTTATAACGCCTTTTTGAAAAACAAACTAAAATGGATCATATAGGGAGGAAAAGAGGAAGGCCAGTGAGTTTTCTGTACAGACCCTGAAAAACAAAGAGCTGCTGGTCTGATGGAGGAATTGACGTTTCCTCCCCTCACACCGTTTCCCTAATCTGGCTGATTTGATAAGGAATCTCATTCCCCCATGCGTGGCCGAGCTCAGAGACCATATCCAGCTCCGCCTCATACGGTCCTGTCAATGCTATCTACCAACACTTATGGCAACCAGACAGGAAATGGGGCCCTGACGACGACGGGAGGGGCAAAGGCGTAGTAGCCATTGCTGCTGGAGCGTTGGCCCCCTCTCTGTGAAGGGCTCTGAGAGGCCCAGGCCGATCGATACCTATTGACAGACGTGGTAATTACATTTCATTAGCTTTCACTGCTAATCCACATGCCTCTGCTGGGGGATAGGAAGCGAGAGACAAAGAGCTGGAGAGGAAGACCGGACTAATGGAAGAGACGGGAAACAAAGACGGCAAAAATCCTAATCACTGGTTGGTCGTTTCAGAGACGAACATGCAACAAAGTGGTTTTGCTGGAAAGTTCCTTTCTGGGGTATTTCCTTTTGGCTGGCTTCAGTAAAATTCTGATTTTGTTATAGATAATGTTGTTTTTTTACCAAATATAAAAAAGATCTTTAACATCAATCCGTCCATCTTCCATATCTGTTGAATCACAGGGTTGCTGGAGCCAAACCGGCCACTGGCAGGAAAAGTAGGGTACACCGGAGTGCCCATGGTAGTTCCCCACAGGCATGGGGGAGACCATGCAACCTCTACACAGACAGGTCCCAGCTGGGATTTGAACCAGGACAGGCAAGAGTGAACCACTACACCACCCTTTAACCCAATTTCAACCTTTGGTGTTAGTGTTTTCTGTAACCCTTGTGCTATCCTAGGCACTTTACAATTGGGAGTTGGGTCATCTAGACCCACTAGACAGTGCGCTGAACCTTTTTTCTTCAGTGATTTGTGAACCTGTAAGGGTGGGATTACATAAATTCGCTTCTTCCCACTCCTGTTCAAGCAATAAATCAAACTCTACTTATACTTTAGTTAATGATCACTGTATTTAATTAAGCAAATGTGATTTAAGTGATGTTTTTGTTTTGTTTATTTTCTGTCATTTTAATCTATTTATTTCATAATTTATATAATGGGTTTGATAAATACATGTAAATTCGTTATTGCTTTGACTACAATGCTTGAAATAAACCAATAAATCAAAATTCAAATCAAATACCTCACTGGTGTCCATGGATTACATGAAATCTTTCCACCTTTATCCACCTTTGTCATGGTAGGGAGAACACCTCAATGGAAGGGTGGGGTCATCTGAGACAGCACAAGGGTTAAAGTCTCACTCCAACACTATGTGTTTTTGTTTTTTATTGTAACAGGGTTTCTACACGTTTCTTCAAGTGAAATTTAAGACTTTTTAAGACTAATTTCGGCCTAATTCAAAGCTCTATGGAGGAAAAAAACGGAATACTGTACATAGGGTCATTTGACAACTGGAGATATTCTAATTGTTTCCAATTTGTTGAAAACAAAGATGAAAACTATTCAGTGCATGTTTTGTACCGGAGATGAACTGCTTTCCACTGCCCTAGTGTCAATAAGCAACCTGTCTATGCACTATTGTACTCTATTGTATTACACTGCCTTGTGAAAGTATTCGGCCCCCTTGATCTTTTCAACCTTTTGCCACATTTCAGGCTGCAAACATTATGTCAGGACCCCTGGGCTTGTCTGCTTGTTTGGTCGTGTGTGTGTGTTTGAGTTTCAGCACCTGCGGCAGAAGTCAGCTCCGGCACAGCTGCAGACTCCGCCCCCCCTGCAGAGCTGATTGAGGCGGCTTCCAATTGCCTGGAGGGAAGCCTTAAAAGCTCCCAGGATCCTCTGCTCCAGGGGCAGCTGACTCCCTGGGAGGAATCTGTTTTCGGACTTGGCATTAGAAGTCTGTGGAAACGGCTTGGTTTTCCCTCTTGCGTGTTTTCGGTTAGGTTTTGTGTCTTCGTGACGTCCCTCTAGTTTAGGTCCCACTTTGGTTTAGTTATTTATTTCAATAGTGCCTGAGCCTTTAAGGTCGTTCCCTTCTTTTCACCCTTGTTGCTGTCACTCAAATGAACGGCTGCACTGGCAGCTTTTAAACCCTTTATATTATTTTCTTTATGTTACCTATTTTCTCCCTCCCTTGGAGATGGGATGTAACACATAAAGATATAAAACATTTAAAGATATAAAAGATAAGGATATACATTTTTTTGTGAAGAATCAACAACAAGTGGGACACAATCATGAAGTGGAACGAAATTTATTTCGAACTTTTTTAACAAAAAAACCCTGGAAACATATATTATTATTATATTATAATGTATATTTTTTCATGTTCATGTGATAAAATTGATGAGGTGGTGCTATAAACCTGATTGCTCTGTGAAGCCTCTCTAATTTAGTTTGAGAGTAAGTTGTTTGTGTTAGCTTTATAAATTCCCTTAATAATTTTTATGCGAGTGGAATAAAGTAATGAGCAGTGAATTACTTTTTAAATAAGGGATTGAGTAAAGTAATTTAATTACTATTCTATCTAGTAAATGAAAAAAGCAATAAATTACTCTTTAAAAGTAGTTTACCCGACACTGATTCTAGTTTACTTGTTTATTTGTACACATATTTAATCTACACAAAATTAAGAAATCCAAGGAATCTGAAAAACTTCACCTGCTCTGTTCAGTACCAGATATTTATCTGTGAGTCGCACTGGTGGAAGTTTTGGGAAATTGCTCTAAGAACATGTTAAAAACATCATTTTCATTGCAGTGGGTCTTTAAATGATTTAGATTAGTGATAAATCGTCGATTCCAAAGTCTCTTAATATAAATACCCGTGCATCCCCAATATTGGTAACGACTAAGCTATTAAAGTACCAATTACTAAAAGTATCAATTACTAATTAATAAATGAGAAAATGAAAGTGCGTGTGTCATTTCTAAATATTTTTGATTATTAGGTGAGTTTCTTCAAGGTCCCACATCATGTTGAACGGCCCCGTCAGTCACGTGACCACAGGACCCACGACGGTACATGTTACCCTTAGCAACAACACATCCCAGCATGAGAGGGGGATTTTAGAAAGAACTGTTACCTGGACAGTTTTTGATTGTTTTTGTTTTTCGGATAAGAAATATGATTGAATCCTAAAAGTGTGCTATTGCTCATCACTAATTTAGATCAACTTTGCCTGCTTGTTCTAAAATCATTTTTTTATTGAATTTTGGTCCAACAGACAAGATTTGAACTCAACTACATTCAACCTTTTTACCAGGGTCAGACTTCCTGACTTAAACACAGATCGTCTCTTTATCTTCTCCTCTCCACCTCTTCTTAACCCCGGCTGAATGTGTCAAAATGTTAATTTTACCTTAAATTACTTGGCATTTCAGCGTAGATATGGGCTGTGAAGAGCAGAAAAAAAAGATTCCTTTTTCTGCAGGTGAAAGAGCCAAAGAACCTCAAGTGATTTTTTTTTCCTTTGGTGTCTGTCTAGATAAAGCTTGTTTTCACTCTGGTATTCATCTTTTTAAAATATACTATTATTTCCCTCATTAGTACGAGGCTGGATAATAAGTTCAAGAACATTAGTGATCCTTTAATTAACATGCCTGGCCGTTTACCTTGAGCTGAGGAAATTAATTCATTCATCAAGCCAACCAAGAATTTGTGATCTTTGAGGCTCTACAGTCATGACAAACAGTCTGGGTTTCAGCTTTTCTGTGGAGCACAATTTTAAAGCAATTAGGGTTGCTTTGTCAGAGGACAATTAGTGACATTTTTCTCTGGTCAAAGGGCTGGTTGACAGTGTGGGTAAAGTGCTTTGGGAGGAAGAGGAAATCCAAGGTGTCTTGCTGGAATGTACACTTTTAGAGACCTTGCTATCTATATGCAGGAAAAGTAGCAAGAAGTAAAGACGTAAACAAAAAAGATTAGGTTTCGGAATACATAAATAAAAAAGAGTTTTGCACCAAATCTATATGAAATGTTGTGTCTTAAATAAGGTGCATGGATGACCGAGGTAAGGTAAAGGGATGGTTACTGAAACGCGGTGCCAAGTTTGGACCGGTGCTAAAAGCCTCGTTTCCGCCGAATGGTACGGTCCAGTCTGGTTTAGACTGGTCCAGGCACCTGAGGCGAGCGTTTCCAATCAAAGTTGGACCGTCACGGCGCAAGCAGGTGTAGACCAATTATGTAGATATGAGTCATAGTAGTGCGACTACAGCAAGAGCGAAGCTAACAACAACAATGGAGGTCATCCAGCAGCTCATTTTTCTCTGCTTGGCTTTTGATACGTCATAAATACAAAGCATTTAATGTTATTTGAGAGAAGATTGCAGGCGGCAAAGAGGAATGCACTGGTGCTGGTTTGTCGTGATGACTGTTTGCCAATCAACAGGCGTTTTTTTTTACATTTGAAGCACCGATGGGAGCACTGCTTAGGCACTGGAACCTTTTCAAAAGTAGCAGATATTAACAGGACAAAATCCAAATGGTACCAATAGCGATTGGGTACAAACTGGTCTTACACCGGTGCCCTGAATCATCCTGATCAAATCAATAATAACTTTGCAGGTGACAATTTGCAGCTTTTGTGTTTAAATGATGAGGAGATGTGCCAGGATGGTCTCCTGTATGACAGACGTAATCCTTCACCAAAGTACCAAACGAAGAGACCAGACAGGGCAAACCACCAATCCACACCATCGTCACTGACTAGATGGAAAAAAACCAAAGAGAAAAACCTGGTCTTTTCATAAACTAGTATAGAATTCCACCGTGACCCATTTAGGAGGAAAAGGCTTTGGAGAAAACACGATCATGCTGAGAATAAAAAACAAGGGTACCTGGACTTTGAGGAAGGAGCTTAGACAATATTTTACATGTAAATAGGATTAACATGGAGGGTTTATGGATCATCTGTGAAGCGTTCAGCCTGAAAGGTGATGTCTTCCAGCGAAGGTGTTAAAGACGCTGACTGACAGCAGACGACAGCCTCTCACCTTCAAAACGAAATGTTCATCCATGTGTGATTACTCACCTGTCATCTCCCCTAAAGCGTCTCTGCTCCAAACAGGAACTCAAACGCTCAGTGTTGTTGGGGCATTTGGCGTGAAGCTCGGGGGCTGACAGGGTTTTGTGGACTGGCGGATCTGGAAGAACATAGCAGGAGCTGGTTTGTAGGTTTGAATCCGATCACCTGTTGGACACAGAGATGCGAGCAGGCAGCCATTCTTAAAAAAAGCGAGGGGGAGGGGCATGGCAACGGCAGACAGACAGGAAAACCAAAACAGGGATATCGTGGACAAACTACAAGTATTTTGATCACACAATTGAAAAAACAATGAAATACATACTTAACATTATACACTTAAATGCTCATTTAGGACTAATTAAAGTGTGAATGTCCTTCATAGACAGGAATGGTCAAGTTTTGAAAAACCAGGCAGAGGAACACGGTGAAACTAACATTTTTGAAGTTGTTCTCTGACATTTTTCAAAAATAAAGTTTACAGAAAAAGTTGTCCTTGTGGTATTGTCTTCTGAAAAAATATAAGAACTGCAGAAGTGGAGGAGTTGCACACAAGATAAAACCCAGAAACACTGGTTTTTCCCTGAGAGTGCTGGCACTCGTGTCTGTGTGTGTGGGTGGGCGCTGATGGTTTAGTATGGAAGAGCCTGAAAATAGCCCCACTGAGCTAACAGTGTCTCTCTCCCACACAGCAGCAGCAGCAGCATGATCAGGTGAACACATGTCATCGATGGTCAGACAGGTTTTTATCTCTGTAGAGTTCCTGAAGGCGTAACCCTTCATCGATGTCAGGACTAATGTGTCGGAACAAACACCAACACTCTCCATTGACAAACTGCCCCCATGTAACCCGCCTTAAGCTGACTGTTGCTGTTATTGCTGCTGCTACGACACATTGGTGACAGAAACCTGCCGGATTTGAGCTTTTCTTCCTCCGTGTCAAATATAGGTGGATAGTTATTTGCTACATGAAGTTTTGTCCAGTAATATTTGGATTTCTGGTTCTGTATTTCTTTAGTCTGGATATTTTCCTTTTTTTCAATAGAGCTGTGCCTCGCCTAACGAACGTAAGTCCGTCTAGCAGAGCTTTTGTTGTGTGTGGCGTTCCATATTCAACATTTTCTTCAGCCCGGAAAGCATTCTGTTCCAGGTTAACACACAAAATCAAAGAAATTATAAAAAAAGGACGGAATTAGAGTTTGCCATGGCACAGAGGTATAGCGGTCGACGTCTGATTGAAAGGTCATAGATTTACCTTATGCTCTGCTTGTCACTAGCTGCTTTTCCATTGACTATAAAATTGTGAAAATTGGATTTGAGGTAATAAATTCACCCAATGGAAACATAGCTTTTTAGTAAAAGCTGGAATTAATTGAAAAAGGTTTTTGCGCTTGGAGTAGGTGGTTTTTGAGGCGTATCAAAATTGACATGTTTGGCAAAACTGCAATAGAAATAGAAACACTTTTTTCTTTGTTTTTTTTTTTTTAACTTGTCCTGTCCAACAGCTGGGCAGACAGATGAGAGCTGAAGGCCTCTTGTATTGGACATATTTTACTTTAACAACAGGGGTTATGAATCTTCTGAAAAACCAGAGGTATGTCTGAATAAACCCCTTTTGGAATGGAGGCCAGACTTTATTCATTTTAATCGTTTTTGAAAATCTTCTGTGTTGGACCAGAGGGAAAAGGAAAGGAGGGAAGAAGAGAGAGGGATGCTGGGGGGGGGGGGGGGGGGGGGTAAAACCATGAAGCAGCACAAAGCAACAAGCCACTGGATGTTTATTATTACGGTAAGGTACAGATGTAATACAAATCTCAAAGGGGCGGGGCCTGTCCTCACACACACTCAAGTGTTATAAACACACCTGTTAGCTGCAAAAATGTCCACATGTCGTCATGTACACAATACAGATAGTGTTCACACACGCATACTTATGCCTTCAAGCCACCTAGTGGGAGATATTTCATTCAGTCACGCAAACTCTTAGTGCAAAGGTGAGCTAACACCTGTGCTTCTTCTTCTAAAATTGATGATGGAATGTGAAAAGAAGGAGGAAGACCAGCCATCCCCACACCAAGACCCCCGCCGCAGCAGCCGCCGCAGCCAGAAGCCCCCAACGCCACGCAGTAGCAGGCACAGAACAACCGCCCCCCGGGTGACCGCGCCCGCCACCCAGGCCAGGGCCAGCAGGACCGCCACGAAGCCCCCTGAGCCAGAGAGCAGGGAGGCATGGGGGGAAAGAGAGTGCCGCCCCAGCCCAACCAGGAGAGCAGCCCCCCCGCAGAGCCAGGAGGGCCCAACGCCGGGCCCCACCCGAGAGGGGTGCCCACAGCCCCAGACAAGCACCCCATCACCACCCAGGGGTTCTGGGCATTCCCCCGCCCCAACCCCAGGTATGAGCCAGGACCCCCCAAAGGAGACCCGCTCCGTGCTCCAGGCAGCCATCCACCAGGCCCACGGTTGGTCCAGAAAGGTGCAAAACAGGGGCCAGCCACCCCCGCCCAGGAGGGGGGCACCCCAGAGAGAAGGGGGCCCACAAGGGTTGTTGTAGACATGGCCCGACCAAGCTCGGCCACAATTGGAAGTTTGGCGAGGCCCAGCACCCGGGGGGCAAGGACCAGAACCCAGCCCACAGGGACACAGACACCCCACATTTTTTCAAATGAAATAAGTCACTTGACCAACAAGCGGATACCGCACGTGTCATGTAGAATTGTTGGATCCACAGCTGCTCTGGAAAATCACCAACCACCTTTTACGTGTGAGGAGCTCGCCGCTCCACGGCCTGAAGAAGACGCCAACGTCTCCTTTGATCGATGATGATGATGATGATGAGCGCTGGAGCCGTTGCAGGAATGTGAACGTATCTGCTGTTAATCAAAGCATTGTTCACATCTGTCACCGTGTTTTTGAATGACTTTTGGCGTCAGTTGTTTTTGTGTTTATTCACATGATTATGATTCAATGGAAACAGTGTTGTTGTGAAATTGTGTTTTTTCAACATTTCTAGAATTTTAATAAAGTTTTGCACAAATGAGCGATTGAATCGCAGCCCATGTGACTTTGGGGAAGACGCTCTGCCGCCTTCAGTGTGTGAGTGTGAATGTGTCTGTGACTGTAAAGAGCTTTGGCCCGTAACGAAGGCAGGAAAGTGCCGTATAAGTGTTCACCATTTGCTGTCTTTGCCGTGTAAATTCTTTGTTCCATACGGAGTTTGTTTGTGGGGTATCACTGCCTTTGAAATCTGCACTTTGAATTATGAAAAATCGTTCTCTTTGACCGTCATGTTCAGACACTAAACTGGAGGAGAGGATCTTTTTTTATGTGAGTCAATGACTTTGAATGTTTACAGTTTCACCATCAAAAGCACACAAGCATCTAAAAGTGACTTTAAGCTGAATTAAAGTTATAAAATGAAGTTATTTATTTACAGATGTACTAGAAAAGTGTTGGGTTTGAGTTTGTGGAAACCTTCTGTAACATTAATGGAGTTTTCCTCCAGAACAGGTCAGCCAAGGGATTAATCATGTTGGTAAAGGTTCCCCTTTGTCCAGGTGATGTTCTCAATAAATAAATAATAATAATAAATTTACTTTTATTCATCCCACAATGGGGAAATTGTTCTCCACATTTTGACCCATTCCTTGGGGGGAGCGGTGAGCTGCAGACTGGCCGTGTTCGGGGGCGACAGCTGGCTGGGGAGAGCGGGGATCGGTCCGCCAACCCTTCGGTTGTTGGATGACCTGGTCTACCGCCTGAGCTAAACTGCCGCCCTTTTACTCAACCTTAAGTACAAGGATTGGTCCATTCTTAAAAGATCTGTAGAATTAAAATCATGGTTTTATTTCAATGTGATGCTCTTAAACCGTTTAATACCACTTAAATAACACACGCCGTTTGACCCACTGTAAGAAAGTCTTTGACCGTTTACGCGGTAGAAGACCAAAAACTAGCTGATTCCGTCGCAGAGACAAGTGGGGTTGCGCCCTTCCTGATTCATTTTATGTTAGTGTGTGCAAAGAAAGAATCAGCTGATTTACATTTGCGTGAACGTAAAAAAGTTACAGCCGTTGATGGAATGTAAACACTGAAGCTAAAGCTTCGGTTTAAAAAGGGGTTAGAGATCCATAGATCCTTTTTTCTTGAAGTGACAAACACTTGCTTACAAGGATTTGCCGTCACAAAAACCAAAATCCACAGTGATCATTCCTGACCCCACATTTGAAGTGAATCATTGAACTAGTGCCTTAAAATGAGTACTCTATTGATATAATAAATAACTATCCTACTTTAGGGGGTTCCAGAGATAATTACGAAACCAACAGTGGGAGAACATCTTTATGGCTCTGTCAGGTGATACTAAGACCTTATCTTGCCAAGATCTACAGTATTTTCTCTGCAAACTGATCTTTGGAGAGCCAGCAGCAATATTTCGACTTTTTGGAGATGCGAACGGACCGAGGCTGAAATTCCACTCTGGTCTTATCGACGGGTAGCCATCTAATCAGCAGCCGGTGCAATTTAGCTCAATGCACCTCTGGCCAGTCATCGCAGAAAACAGCTTAGGACTGAGCATTCTTGTAAGAAAAAGTCTGTCTGAACCGCAGACGGATAGATGGATGGGCGAACAGGAGTCAGGGTGGATACGAGTGGAAAGAAAAAGGTGAGAAGCCAACAGACTGAAAGCTCCCTCCTGGTTTTCAGATTGCTGCATGGATGGATATAACTCTACTTGTATTTGTAAACTATGAACAACACGGAAGGTAAGTGACGCAGCAGGGCGGCAGGTGATTGGAGAGATGGGGAGGAGGGGAAGGATACCTAAGATGAATTAGAGAGACATGATGAATGACGCAATATTTTCATGCCACGGGGAAACTATTGCACTTCAGATTAGAGGGGTGACAGAGTGGGGGAAGGAGGGAGAGAAGGCATTAAATGAATCCACAGGAATAAAGGGCTGATGGGAAAGAGTGGGGTGGTGGGGGAGGGAGGGTCTCTCACAGCTCTTGTAAAAAGAAGCTAGAAAGGTAATGTTCAGTTTGTCAAAATATCTGTCGTGTTCAAATTGGTCGCTTCAGAAAAGCTGACATTTTTAAAACGAGATATTCGATGCAGTTTGGCAGATTGCAGGGATTACGGTTTCAACTATTACTGGCAGAGCGTAATGAGGGTAACAGGAATGATTACTGAAAGAGAGAAGGAATTATTTTAGCTCTAGTTAGATCTAAAAACAAAAAGACCTGATTGTATTTTTAAGCTTTTGTGCCTGGAGCTCTTGAAATGGTAATAAATGATCCATTTTTACTAATACAATCCAAACAGCCTTTCTTTCCTGTTTGGTTATTTCTCTAACAATTCTCCAAAATGTCATCAAACGTTAATAAAATACTACTAAAAGTGAGGAACACCTACAGGCGTCAGACTCGACTTCCCTCATATGGGCTGTCAAACCTGTTCGGGCCATGCAGGTGGACCACACCAAATATCAGGGTTGTAAACCATTCAGTGAAGAACAAAGAAGAAAAAAAAAAAAGTACCGACCACCTATGCAACAACGTAAGGTATGGGTGAAGAATGTGAAACACAGGATTTTTTCTCCCATGCCCACCCCATGCCTGCACACTGCGCAAGGATCCCGTTAGTTCCCCTGGTAAGTGTTGCATGCATGCAGTCCATTATGATTTAGGAAATTAGGCAATTACAGTGTAGTTCGTGTGGCCACCCTACAGGCACCAGCGTACCACATGCACACCCGGCATTCGCATGATCAGTCAGGGGCCAGTACTTACATCTTGCTAGCAACTAGAGTGTGGCGTAATGGCGTTGTACGACAGCATCACCTGTCGGTCAGAGGATCGTCCAGCTTCCATTATTCTTTTAAATATTTCCCAATACACTTACTAAACACAACACAATGGTATGTTCCACTTTCAGGACATGTCTTGAAGTAGCTGGACGAACCTCAAGGGAAGTGTAAAAAAGTTGCCCCTCCATACGACTCCTCGCACCCCGACAACCCACAAACTGGCTACACCCTTTAACACTGGAGCGTGAGCAGCAAAATAACACAAGCTCCTTAAACCACTGTGACTTTGACTGTTTGTCACCGATTGGTGCAAAGGCACTTTACTCTGCGTCGGAATCAGCTGGTTGACGTTGATTCTGTAAGCACTTTCCTACTGGAAAATGCTGCATATTGGCGCAAAGCTCCCTTTCTCTGCTTTAGAATCTGCTGGAGTTACATCATCAGCGTTTCCGAATGAAGACTTTTGGAAGTCGAAAGAATGTCAACACTGGGACGAAAGCTCAGATGTTCAAGAGTAAATGTCAGAAAGCAAACTGAAGGTGTTAGAAAGTGACAGGAAGTAACATTTGCAAAGAGTTATTTCAAAGTAAAACAAGAAATAGGGTTAAACAGCTAAAAGACACAAAAAGGAACATATTTGTGGGGGGGGGGGGGGGGGGTAAACTATTAGGCTGAGCTAATAGGCTATGACATCTTCATTACTTTCATGAAGTCACATGATACCAGAACAGGGGTCACACTGTATGACCGAATATCAATCTAGAATTCAGGATGAAACAGTGAAACCAAAAGAGAAAAAGAACAGAGAAGCACGTTTAACAGATGGAGACGAGGAGAACGCTGACTGGAGACAGTCAGAAATACAGGACACGCACACCGAGGTCAAAGCCCTCCTCGAGATGAGCTGTGCTGTGTAATATCCAGGCTTCCGGACCACTGATCAGCCAATCCCGAGCTCCAATCAGACTGACAGCCAGCAGCCCGTCTCTCCCTCGCTTCACTTCACCGGCTTCTCCTCACATATTCATATCAACCCATACGCTGCATGCACAGACTTCCACCTTCATACAAATGAAGACCAAATTCCAGCCATATTTGCCTCAACACTCTTGTATCTGTCAGAAACTCCACATTAAATTCCCTTAAACTGAGAGACGGAGCTTGAACTCGACCTCAGCAGCAGAGAAGACTAAAGCACTGAGGTGACTTTAATGGTCTGTGAGGACTATAAATCCATGCCCACCATGCAGAAACCAGTGCTATGTCTTTACATGACTACTGTTGGTTTTATGATTTGGTTACTTGTTTAAAAAAAAACCTCATTAGGGCATTGAATGATATTTGAGATTGATGAAGATAGAAGTAAAAGAAGTGCATGTAGAATAAGGAGTGTTGCAGTAAAAGTGATGAATTGATGAAATAAATGAATAGGTTAGTTCAAAAGGGGCCCAAGTCCATGAGGTTTGTTTTTCCAGGAAATGATTTTAATTCCATAGCTTAAATGGAGGCTACACCAAATGATTAATACTTTACCCAGATTTAGCACCAGTTCAAAGCTTACAAATACTTTAATATGAAGCACCTCACTTCTATCATTTCAGAGGACTAGCAAACTGAAGTCTCTGGACTTGGGCCCTTCTTGAATTAAACAGGGGCACTGCCATATTGGATAACTAGTGCTGCCATCTATGGGATAAAGCTAAACCCATGCAAGAGACGCCCAAGTCCAGGAATTTGGCTTTAATGCATTTTAAATCTCAAGCATTGTCAATACAATACAACGGATGTGAGACTTTTTTGCACATAATCAGATATTTTTTCCCTTGAAGACCATAGATCATATAATATCTCTATTTTGAAAAACTGTGGACTTGGGCCCCTTTTGAACAAACCAATTCAATTGCAAAAAGAGTCTTTCAGCAGAACATTGAGGCAGCCGCCCTTAACCCCCGGCCAAATTGGCCCTTCCTGCGTGAGGTGGGCTTATGGGAAAGCGCACTGAGTCCTTCACTAGAACACCAAAAGTGTTCGCTCATCTGCAATGACTCACATATGAACTGAAGGGCCATCCCCGTTTCCAGCTATTCCAGTTTCAACTTTTCTGTGAAGGCTGTGCACGAGGTTGAGGAGCGTGTTTATAGGAACTTTGGACCATGGATCGGATGGTTGAGCAGGTCGACCAATGATCGAAGGGTACGTGGTTCGATCACTGCTGTCATTGTGTCCTTGGACAAGTCAGTGTGTGAATGTGTATGAATGACCCGGTGATGGTCAGAGGGGCCGTAGGCGGATACTGACAGCCCCGCCTCTGTCAATCTGCCCCAGGGCAGCTGTGGCCTCACCAGCAGTTACCATCACCAAGAATGAATGAGAAGTGAATGAACGAATAATGGAGACACATTGCAAGTACTTTGAGCATCTGGAAAAGCGCAGATAAATCCGATCCATTCTAGTATTATTAGTAGTAAACATGATATCAAGAGCAATAATGGTCATCACTAAACGCTAACTAGGATCTTTGATTTGGCTAAGACAGCTGCCACACCCTTAAAATCCTTCTTTGCTGACTTTACAGTATATAAAAGG
Organism: Oryzias latipes; assembly: GCF_053564925.1. NCBI lineage: Eukaryota > Metazoa > Chordata > Actinopteri > Beloniformes > Adrianichthyidae > Oryzias > Oryzias latipes. The sequence continues at coordinate 24,468,044 of NC_136259.1, forward strand.
ACAGTAACAGAGGCACCAAGTTTTACTATCCCATCATTCTTACTTGTCAAACTAGATGTAGAGCAAGGCACCACAGTTTCTAAAGTCACCCCCAAGGAAAGAATCAAACAGCCGAGAGACAAACTGCGTAAAGTTTCTGCTTTTCCTTCTTGTCAAAACAGATGGCATGTTTAAACACCAAAGCTCTGTGCAGGTACCAAACATTCTTGTTTGCATGTTTATCAGGAGAAACTAGCTCAAGCAAAAACCCACTTGTGAATACACGCGGCACGACCACGGCGAGAGGATTGGGGGGCTCTTCCCATCTCCCAAGGCAATTCTTTTCTTTTTTTTTGACGTAAGTTTGAGAGTCGGGTCAGCATCTGTCTCCCCGCGGTGTCACACTGCAAATGTCTAGTTAGCTGTGAGGTAGAAGAGAGGCTGTTTTTTTGATTCCACCCAGAAATGGGGACACTATGTAAACATGCCAAACGTCCGTTCCCCCTGGGAAATCAGGTCCTGTAAAGACGAGGTGACAAAACCCATTCAAACATGGTGTGCTGGTTACTGCAGTTAGCCTGCTTTAAAACAGACAGCAGACGGACGGGAGGAGAGATACAAGGTATTGGAAAACTAATGAGAGGGCTGATGTGGGTATCAGCAAAAACACAGAGAGAAATGGAGTTTTAGCAGAAAATTAGGATGTTCTGTTAATATTGCAGGTATGTTTAACTTTTATTACAGCTTTAAAAACCAGAAGATGTTTAAAATCTGGATTTTTACTTTTAAAAATGCATTTCAAACAGGCTGAAGCTCTCACATTATTTCAGTTAATTTGGCCGTGCTCGTATATTGAAATATACATTTTTATGGAGTCCCGTCTGTAAAGTTATACAGTCAAATTTTTACAGTAATATTTCGGGTTCTTTAGCCAGTTTATGAGAAATAAACCTATTTCACTTTTAAAGGCACATGTTCACCTTTTAATTCATGTATTTATAAATATTGCATTTATTAACATAAAAATTGGTTAGCAAGCTAAATTTAAAGGTAAATATTTAGCATGTCCGTTTTTAATAATTATCTATTTAGTTCATGTTTAAATTGTAAATTAAATATTTAATTTTATGGAATTAATCATTTAGTTTGCAAATTAAAGATTTAGATCTGACCTAATTATTAATTTTCAAATTAAACATTTAAGCCCAAACTAAATATTTAGCCTTTTAACTAAATGTTAAGTTTGGAGCTAAATGTTTAACTCCTAACTACTTAACTGGTGAGCTAACATGCTAATAAACTTTCTGATGAGCGGAAGTGGACTACCAAAATAAAAGCAGTACTTTGCTGCCTCTTTGACCCGATTCTCGTCATACGTGTCGTCCATCGTGTCCTTGTGCTTTTCTGATTCAGGACATGTCCAACCTGCTGGCTGAAGACACGGATGAGCCGTTTTATCGCCTCATCTTTGGTAAACAGGCTTCTTCTCAGGACATCGCCCAACTTTTGAGACCTCTGCTGAAATGCCGAACTGCAATCGGAGCCCCCCCTCCCCCCTCACCTCAAACGTTTCCTTTTTAAAATGTATTTGTTTGACTGACACCAGAGGTGGGCTGGCGATCTGTTTCGTAGAACCCCCAAGCCATTTGGATCCACAGATGTCTGTCTGGGTATTTTTTGTTTGTTTCTTAATTTCTGTCACTTCCTGCTGCTTCTCCTGACCCTGCCCCAGTGCATGCTGGTTCTATACCAGTCCCTTTACTAATGACCTCAACAGTTGTTTCTAGCTCATGTATTAAAATAACTTTTCTTCTTTAGAAAGTAGGTCGATACCTTACATACTGCACCCCATACGTCTTGTTAAATACTGTTTACCTTTATTTTCAATTGTCTTCTGCTACCTAAAATTCAACTTTTTATTTGTTATTATTTAGGTGTCAGAGTTGCCTAAATTGTTAAAATGTAGCTTAGGCAAAATAATATTGGTAATTATTAGTAAATTCCACCGAACCCCAATAAAAGCTGTGATAGGCTCCAGCAACCGTGTGACCTGAAAAGGGATTCAAAGGATTTGGAAAATGGATGAATGGATGGGAAAACAACTTTTTTTATAAATCCATCAGGTAATCATATCCATCAGTCTATTGCGACTTGTGTCTCTGATTGGGTTGTAACAAAAATAAACAACAAAAAATAAGTGAGAATATTCAAGCACATTAAAAAAACTAAATCCACTCACTTGTTTTTCAGTGTTTTGGTTTTTCTTTCAGCTGTACATCTGCACATCTTTATTTTTGTGGCAACACCTTAATAAAAAAAAATTTGATTGAGATTTTTTTTAGTACACATTTTTTTCTTTCTTTCTTCTTTTCAGGATTTTTAAACATCTTCCAGCTAATTCAGCTTTTGGCAGCTTTATGCTGCTATTTATTATGAAACGTATGTTTCATAATAAATATTATCTTTATCATGGGTGTACCCTCATTCTAACCAATGAAATTTCAGGCGTCACGGTTACTTTTTATTGTCCTTCAACAGTTTTTCCCTCGTGAAGCTAAAGCAGTTTTTTTCTGCTCAGCCGTCCTACTTTTCAGCAAATGAAGCTAAAGTGTGATGAAGACTAAAAAGAATCGGAGGTGTTTGGACACCGTGTTGACTTTAAAGTGTTAAACATTGTTCCATTTGTTTGCCTTCAAAAACAGACTGGAGGAGAAAAAGTGTGACAGTTTCAGGACTCAGAGACAAACTTTGGTTTTCCGGTGTAAATCCTTTACAGAGAATAACTCCATCGAAGATATTCAGCCACTTTAGTTCATGTTTCCTGACCTCTGGTGGCCACAGGCTCGTTAAACAAAGTACTACCGTCCTGTGTGATGTTTCATAATGCGGTGGCGAGGAGGCGTGTCCATCAGATGACCACACAAGCGCAGCTCCAAGAGTGGCCGTGTTCCCAAACAAACTGCCTTATGATTATTGCAATGAATCACGATGACAAAGAAGGGGGACTGATTGGGGTAATGATTAGGGTGGAGGGGAATGCATGATGACGGACCTGGAAGGGGAGGCTCCTGACACTTTGGTTCTGATTTCTCTCGAGCGGGGAGGGGGCGCTTGCGCCGCTCTGGCAGTGGCGGCCAAACACGACGGTTTGTTGTGAGAAGGCAAAGCAATCAGTGTGGAGGCTGGGAGGAAAGGGGGATCGTTTTGATTAGTTGTTTGAGGCAAACGTAATCAGGGCTCGGTGCTGTGAGCTTGTGATGGGCATTAACACTTTTTTCTCAGTGCAGTGTGTGTGTGTGTGTGTGTGTGCGTGAAACCTTCTGGACCTGAGAGGAGGTGTTTCTTCCTCGGCTAGTGACAGATGTGTCAAAGCAGGAGAAGTCAGGAGGCTCTCCAGGGACTTCTTTAAGTGTCACTGGGAATCTTTGCACACCGAATATTTTGGAGAGAAGTGCTGAATAACAGCGCTGCACCAAGCAGACCGGGCCAATTAGGCGGCAGTACATGCGTATGTATGTGTCAGTGTTTTTTGTGCAAGTGGACTACCCTTGAGTCATATGCAGACAGCAGGACTGAACGTCTGAATGCTGTCAGACATCTGCCTGCCTGCCTGCTGCTGCAAAAACACACAAAGTCACACAATCCAGTGAGGAAAGAAGCTGAAGAACTACGGGGAGAAATGGGAAAGAATCTGCCCCCTCCCTGATTAACATGATTCCGTCATTTGCATAGATGTCACACATTATTAAATTGAAACTAGTTCCTTTACTAAATGAAGTTCCTCTTTTAAATGTTTGAATTTCTTTTTACAGGATAAAGTTGTCTACGTCTGCTAATGTGGACAAGTATTTTACAGTTGGGAAAAAAAGTATCTGTCAGTCACATTTCCGAATGTTACCCTACTTAATGATTTTTTTTAAAAATTCCACAATATGACTTCTCAGATTCTTTTTCTTACAATCAGTCTTTCACATTTCAGCGTATATCTGATGAACATTACAGACCAAACTCAGATTTTTACAGGGAGTGTTTGTTAGAGCTGTTTTCCTGTCTGTAGTTGAATAAACTCCCTCTTTAAATTAAGACTAAAGGGTTTTCCAAGTTATTTAAAGCACACTTTATTGGAAATGGTGTTTTTTGTTGTTTTTAGCATGTTCTTGTGGCACTTATGTCATTAAGAAAGAAAATCAAGCTCAAAATTGCATCTATGAGTATTTCTTTATTTGAATCTTTGTGAAACAGGAGTTGATTTCAAATGCTGTTTGAAAAAAATCCCATTTGTGACGTTGAAAATATGCTGAGTGAGCCACAAGATCCCTGCTCCGCTCAATTGTGATTCATCCACCGTCATCACCATTTTTGTCCCACCACTAATGCTAGGTTGGTGGTCTGAGGGGCGGTAAACTAGTGGAAAAACTGTGTAAACAAATGGATGATGGGAAGTCAGGGAAGGCTTACTTTGCTCCAACAGTGCCGCCCACATCTCAGAGATGAACTCGCTCTGCAGAAACTATGTCCTAGAAAATAAAAGTTTTTGATTTTGCCTAATCACAGCACAATCATGATTAAAAAACTCTTGAAAATAGATCAATACATAATCAAAGTGGGCCTTTAAGAACATGAAACCAGCATCTTTATCAGATTTAGATCTACACTTTGACTAGATCAGGGGTCAGTAGCCTGCTCTGGCTCCTACAAAGGCAGGTAGCTGTCCAGAGGGGAGGTGCTGAAACGCTTTACCGCATGTCTGAAAAACAGAAGTGAACCTTTTCCTGAGCAGCTAAGGGCTCATCTTTGCTGAGCTGGAACAGCCAGAGTGGCTCAAAAAGCGACACGACAGGGTAGACTTGACAGCGCAGCCACACAAACTGAACAGAGGTCTTCAGGGGGAAAGGTCCGCAGCCATGCACATGCTGGAGGAGGCTCCGGCGTTTGAGCACCAGCTGACATAAGAAAAAAGGGAAACTGTCTTGCTTTCACAATTTAAGAGAAAGTCATGGTGTGATAGAGTTAGCCTATTTACATTCTGTCATCATTGCAGTGCAGAAATCAGGTTAAGGAAAGGAGCAGGAGCCCAGAAGCTCAAGAACTAAATAAATAAATATACAGCTTCACGGAAAGTTTGTGGGCTTCTCCAACTTTTTGCTGAATCATAGTAAGAAGTCAAATAAAAGATAGAAACCAGGAGCAACGTCACACAGTAGCATGTTACTTTGGATAATCTGGACAACTGGAGCTTAAAACATTATTTAAAGATTAAAAGAAAGTAACAAAATGTGTAAGTTTTAGATTTTGTATGGTTGCTTTTAATAATAAAGTACTATTTAAAAACTTTATTAGACTGAGCTTGCTACCTTCTCTAAAGACAGAATGTCTTGATAGAGCACTTGTTGTTCCTTGTAATCTGTAGTTTGATTTCTAAGACATATTAAGGGTTGACTTAATTAACATTAACAAACATTTGTGTATCATCTGCATAGTAGCCAAACAATCTAACTTTAGTTAGAGTCCCAGAATATGACGCCCAAACAAATTTATTTTTTTAAAAGAATAAATATAATAAAAATAAAAGACAAGTGAGACGAATAAAGGAGAAAGAAAAATGTCTTAAGAACTGAATAAAACTGAGAAGGGTATAAATAAAAAAACTGATAAAAGAGAGAAAAGCTATGAAAAAAGAACCTGCAGCCGAAGAAAGGAGGTTTAACTGATATATGTGTGAGGAGGAATAAGCTCCAGGAGGGGCAGTAGCTTGTTGCTGCAGCCCAGTCATTTCGTCACCTCCTTTGGGTTTTCCTCCAACACTCCAGAAGGTTCCACCTACACAACACCTCACACTTTCACAGAGGCCTGTCTGTGAACACGCACACCAACACGCTCACCAACTCTGTGGATCCACTGAAGGTAGTCCTCCAGGGAAAAACAGTCTGTTCTCTCACATTACATTCATTGGAAAGTCCTGCTGTCTGCTCTGCTGCATGTGAAACATTTCTTGTTTGGTGTCCCAAAACCCCTCGCTTGCAGACACCGGATGATTACCAAAATGTCAGCTTTAAAACTCACCTCTTCTACACCACTGCCCAAACAATGTGCCTCTAGTGGCGCAACGGCAGAACAAATCTTCTTTGAGATCTCTGACGGGCACCATGAAAACAGACATTAATGCTTTGGTTACAAAACTGGTCTCCAAGAAGGTGACGGATCCATGAACACCAGTATATCTGAAGCTAGCGAAGACTTATTTTAAAAACATTTCGTGCTGAAGTGAATTCTCCAAAGGTTCAAAGGTGCCAAGCAGGTTAGCACTATTAAGTGGTGCGAGGCTTAAGTTGAGTTTTTTAACGTGTTGCCGCCACCTACATGCATTATTTGCCCTGTGGGTGTCGTTATCAAGAAAATAACACACTGTCTCCAAGTGCTTTTCTGATGTCTTTAGTGTCACTTGTCGCTTGGTGTTTCTTTGGGCCATGGTCAGCTCTCTCTTTTTAGGAAATTTTGGGTTATATTAAGTCTTAAACTGTTTTAAGATGGTGCTAGCTGCAGAGCGCGTTCGGCGTGCGCCTGTCAAATCAAAAAGTCCAGATTATTTGTGAGTAGCAAGACGCACACCTAGTAGTTTTCTGCAGAGCAGCAGGAGCTCATTAAGCAGTCATCTTTAAGGTTGTGGGCAGGACTGTTGGCACAGACGTTAGCCTAGCTAATTTCCCATCATGCCTTTGATTATACTCTCTCCAAATTGTGACAAGAGCCTCACAAGCCCAAGCTAACGTTAGCGTAGCAAAGACACGGCAAGCAACATCTATGCAGATGCACAGTTAAGAGCCAGATTCCAGCTGAGACGAGGAAACGAGAACGTGAATGGATCAGTTAGTCTGCAAGTGGAGGATTTAGAAAGCGAGACTTCAGCCCGCCACAGCAGTATCTGCTTCAAAAGCCCAAATTCTTTCTAACATCCTATTCTCATCTGCTCCTGATCCGACGCAATTTGAGGCCGTTTTAATCTTAAGTTATTATATACAAGTCCTCCATTATGAGCAAAATGCTACAAGAACATGTTAAAAACACCAAAAACACATTTTTTATTGGAGATGGTCTTTAAGTTTTCCAGAATTTCCAATATTTTTCCCAATTTCCATGGTGACCCCATGTCAAGGGGTGGACTCACCCACTCTCTTAAACTGGACTTTGCACTTTGTGGAGGAAAGGGCCTGTTGGATCCAGGCGATCAGAGCTGTTTCTTTATTTTAATAGTTAGAAAATGACCTCCTGCTTTCATTCAGGGGTTTGAGGTTGTATTAATAAGGATTGAAAAAAAAGAGAGCCAATGAAAACCACCAACATTTACTGCAAATGACTTTTCTTTGGTTGTAATCCCTCCCATGTGGGATAACAAGACCTGTCCAGCCACTCTGATGGTATAAAGCTCCCTTGGTAAGTTTTAATTGGTTTCAGTTAATCTCACAGCAGTATTTTGTTAAAGCTTTCATGAAACAATGGTGAAAGCTTTTTCACCAACCTGTTTCTTTTCATCTCCCCCCTCCATTCACTAAGTCAGCCAGCTTCCCTTTGCAATTGTTAATCTAATGCTCATCTGATAGCATAAGTCTCCAATGACACACTCGCGCTGAGGTGCAATCAGACGGGGACAGGCCCCGGAGCCCCTGCAGCTCCAACAATGTTTTTTAGCGCTTTTAGGAGTCCCAGAGTGGATCATTAAACCGCAGAATATTGGTGGCAGATAAAGCAAAGGCGCAAGAGCCTGCTGAATCACTCCCAGAACAGAGCCGGAGAAAGATGCGATGAGAAGAAAGTTCTCCTTTTGTCTAAACACGACTCATTAGTAGAAGCAGGTATGCGGCTGACGAAACGGTGGAGGAAAGAAATGTTATGGAAAGCAGGGGAAAAAGACGCAGGGGTGCTGACAATGAGGGAATGACGGTTCCACGCTGAATAGGCAGGAGCTTCTCATCTACAGTCAGACATCCGCATCAAAAACTCCAACAACTGTTCCGCTTCCCGTCAATTAGGTGCCAGGAAATCGCACGAACATTTGTCCAAGTGAGAGGGGGGGGGGGGGGGGGGGGAGACAACAACATACGTACACAATTTAACAACACACAGCCACCCACACACGCGACACACACCTCATCAAGCTGCAAAGAGGGAGCTGTGATTAGACTATCCGGGACCCAGCATGCAGCTCGATCCTATGCATTTACGCCACGGAAAGTGTGTGAAGAAACCATTCTCTATGATTTGTGAGAGAAAAGAAACGATTATTTTGAAAAACAGCACAGAAATAAAGTAACAGGCAGCGAGGCCAGGAGCCCGGGATGCAGAGAGCGGCGAAGGCTGCTGATGACGAGCTCAGATTAGCAGGTGGAGGGATGCTGGGAGCCGGTTATTAGTCTGCAGCAGGGCAGCGCTCCTTCCAAAGCACCCCTTGGGAAGCATTGTTCCACTGTTTGAGCTGACATGACAGACGGTGAGGCCAGAGTCGCATTTGAAAATTACGCTCGATTAACACAGCTACTGAAAAGACCTCGGGCCGGCCCTGTCCCCCGTGTGATTCTACGCTCAAAGCTTTAAAGCAAGTCTAGCATTCGGTGTTCACACTGGACTGTCGTCACCCAATCCTCGCACTTGGCCACCACCTACAAGTCAAAGTCTAAGGAGACTTGGGGGGAAATCCGGTGAATCTTGCTCCAGGCTACCATCTGTTGGACTCTGTCGGTCAGTGGAGGACTCATCCTAGCTCTCGTCTTGGTTCATGGATTGTCTGAGACAGCGTCGTTGGTGGCTGAAAAGGCCAATCCGTGACAGGCTTTCTTTGTCGCAGAAGTCGCAGCTGCAGGTGGGTCCCTGGCTGTCGTTGTCGCTTTTTTTCTGACGCACACATCGTGTTCTCTTCACCTGACTTGAGCCGTGTGATCAGGGTGCCCCTCCACTTTGGACGGTCTACTGCAAGGTCTTAGATGGGTCGTAATGGTACGAGCCATCTATGCATCGGAATAGAGGGGTTTTTTAGATGAAAAACTGTAGAAAACTTAAACTGTGATTACCAACAAAAGGTAAGAAGTTAAGAAGATGGACGTAGGCTGTAAAGAGAAGGATGGAGGTGTAGCACCACTCATCCATTTGTGTTGAAGCTGTCTGCTCTGTGGTAGCAACAGTTATAACCTTACGTGATGTCATCAATCCCACTCCGTTCTACGACCCTCCACAACCCAAAAACCTGCAGCTTCGTAGGATGTGACTCAGACTCTGTTTCCATGGTGTTCTGGTGAGTTTAGGTTTCTTTTAAAGTCGTGAAATCATTTGTAGAAGGTGTCTGATGTTCACCTGCGTCTTACATCTCGCTCACATTTCATCCCGCTCTGTTGAGAACAAAAATCACAGCGTGGCGTTTACGCCTGGCTTTCAAGTTGGAAAGTGTCGTTTGCCTCCAGGAAACGTGCGCCTCCTCAGCCTCAGCCTGCGCTGACAGGCGCGGGATGCAGACGCCTGTTTGTTGAAGCCCTCAGAAGGAGTCGCTAGTTTTCCTAATGTTGGCCTCCTGATCTGCTGCGTGAGCAAACACAAACCGTCACGGGAGACAGAAGGAACACAGAAGTGTGAGCGCTCCGGATGATTGACTGACATTTCAGGGAGAGTACAGTATGTTCTCCTGTGTCTCTTTTATCTCCATTTTGTCTCTTTGACTCTTTCTTTCTTTTCCCATCAGCCCTCACTCCTGTAAGCCTTATCCATCCCTTTCCTTGATTCTAAGCGATGAATTTTTTTTTCCCCTTTCCCTCTCGCCTGTTTCTGCTCCTCTTCCTTCTTCGGCATCTCTGCGTCTGCTGCCAGCCCTCCTCTTCCCCGGTGTATTTACATTCTCCTCTCCACTGAGCGCCGTGTTGATGCTGCGGCTTTTATAAAAACCCCTCTGTGAGGGGATGAGATCAGAGCAGCCAGGCGGTGAGAACAGACTACCCGCCACATTGCGCTTAACGTGCACCCAACGAAACAACAACCACCCCCACCACCACCACCGTCCTCCAGATGTCGTTTTTATCGACTCTGCTTTGGCTGCAGCATCGTCTTGCGCTTTAACACTCAGGTCAAACTGGAACTGACCCCGTACCTCATTAAATAAAGGAGCTGCAAGAAATGAAGTGACAGAAAAGTCCCGGGCATTCTGGGAGAACTTGTTCAGTCCGAGTTCAACATGGCTGATGGGTGTTTGAGGCCGAGGAAGCAGCAAAGGGCACCGAGGTGGCGCCGACATGCCTGCCATCAAATCAGTTTGTGTTTCTGAAGAAAGTCTTCACCAAAACAACCCTAACCCCCAGAAAAAAAGCAGAAAAAACATCCTAATGCTGGAACTCTGACTTTTATTGATGTCACATTTTGAGGGCAGCGCCTCCTGCAGGGCAGGAAATTCACCAGAAAAGCTCCTGCTTTGTTCAAAATACCAAATAAACATGCAGGACAGAAAGTAAAGGCAAATGCACCTCCTTATGTAACCACTAGGTGGTGTGTTGCAGAATGACACCTGTGCCAAAGAGCGTGAGCTGTTTAGGCGTCATCTTCTGTGTTAAAGGATCCTCTCCACTGTTTTCACGGCCTTTAGAGGTCACTAAGAGGGAAGTCAGACCTGCAGAACAGGGTCACCTGGTAAATAAGTTCTATTCAAAAAGAAAACAAGAAGGAAATGACAACAAAGAACACGAACAAACCAAAAAAACCAAGAGAAGCAGCTTCGCCGTTTCCTTCAGCCGGGAAATGACTAAAAAAAAGCATCTGAAAGCCCAAACAAGTTCACGTCACCATTTTAGCTTTCTCTATCCCATTTTTTTCACACTTCCTCCCACACTTATTTTTCCTCAAATCATTTCTTTTATTTTATTTTTTTTATAAAACCTTTTTCCTTTCCTCCTCTTCCTGGTTAAAGCCGCGGCTTCATGGTTAATTCTTGTCTTTTACCATACATTCTCCATCTTTACATTCTGTCTTTACAGCTGGGAGGCAGATTTATGGGAAGGAAACAGGAGTTTTGTTTTGTTTTTTGTCCTGTCAGCATCAACTCGGAGGCTCCTCTTCATCTTGGAATACAGATCATGATCTCTGTGGAGTTTAAGCAAAAATAAGGAGCACTTCAACTTTATCTAACTTCACTTTTCAGCGCAGATAAAAAGCAATCCACTTCTGAATGCAGCTCCTAATTAAATCTAAGAGGACTAATTCAGGACGTTGTTTAGTGGGAACCTCCTGCTTCTCTGCAGCTGTTTTATTTCAGCTTTTTCTGTTATTAGTGACAAAAACAGTCATTTTCCTCCGCAGAACACCTTGGTCTTCGCTCACGCCGTCTCCTAAGTGTTATTGAGGGGCTTTGATGTTTGAAATAAAGCAGGAGAGGATTGTGGGTGTTCTGGAGGTGGCAGAGTGGGCTTTTCACAGCAATCCCATCTGAAGGGAAAATTATCAGTTTATGACTTTAAAAGTCTCATAGAGGAACTTTTTTCAGTCAAGATTCCAAACTTTCCTCAGAAACTTGGGACTCCAGGAAGGAAAAAAGCTCAAGGAATGTTTTACTAAACTATTATATTTAGACTCCAGTCAGTAATAGTGAAAAAAGCAGAACAAGTTTAAGGCATTTCTTAAAATACTGTCATCTATCGCAACAACATATTGATAAACAAAGAAAAAGTACATAAAAACTGAAATATAGACAGAAAACAAACGATCTATAAATGCAAAAGGAATAAAAACAGGAACTTTAAGAAAAGTGTGGAAAATAAATGTAAAAGAAACAAGTAAAAAGAAAATTAAATAAAAGAAGGTAACAAATAATAATAAAACAAGATGATAATAAAGTGGAATAACAAATCAAACAATGGAAAAAATATGAAACAAAAAAAAAGTTAGAAAAAATGATAAAGCAATATAACCTATGAGGAAAATAAAAATGTAACCCAAGAAAAGGGAAAGGAAAATTATTTAGAAAGTCTATTTTATTTATTTTAAACAACAACAAATAACAAATTCTAAAATTTTCTTTAAAATATACTGAATTTTGACAAATTTTCTTCTTTTTTTTTAGCTTTACATCCAGTTTAGTTCATCCTACTTCACCACGTCTTTGAATACATTAAAAAGTACATTTCTAATATCTAATGAATAATAAATAAATGATCTAGTGGGGAATACATTAAATTGGACATGAAGTTAATCTTCTTTGGAGAGGAAATATTCAGACAATACAATGATCTTTTAATGGATCCCTTTCAGGTTTCGACTCAGTTCTACAGGAGTCATGAGGATCTCCGTCCTTCTCACGCATCCGGGAAGAAACATTCTCCAACGGACACAGAACTACCTTTGAGACAGGTAACATTATGGAGACACAGGAATATTTACCCTCTTGGGGGGTTTTGGAAACGTCTTTGGTTTCTGTCATGGAGGAAGTGAGAAATGCAGGACGGTTTTGGATGTGGAACCAACAGCAAAGTCTGTGTGTCAATGAGATTCATAATACAAACCCATATTTGACTGAAGCGGTTCATGCCAGCCACACATACCGCGTGGAAACACTTTTTCCTAATTAAACGGGCCAAAGTCCACGAGTCGGGCGTGGCTCACGGCTAAAGTCAGCGCTCAGAGCGAGCGACTCCTTCCAGATCTCCACTCATTTTATCAAAAAACCCACAGTACTTAGAGCTACGGGTTAATATGATGGGATATAGGCCTGCACAATATACCGCAAATTTATCGTTATCGCAATATCCAGCTCTGCAATATACATATCGCAAAAGACGGCGAATATCGCAATAAATCGCAAACCCAAAATGTGTTAAAACAATCTTCTAGCAGCTTGAAGCATTTAACGAATCAAATAAATCCCTTTATGCTTTGACCAATCAGATGGACGCCTATTATGTTAACCCTGGTCCTGAAGAGCCTCAACCCTGCCTGTTTTCCAGCTCTCCTTAACCAGCTTGCTGTTGATTGGCCGACTCAAGTGATTTCACACCCTGATTGACTGAACACACCTGATTTTGGTTATCATTATCGAGCAGTCTAGGGAGAATTGGAAAACAGACAGGGTTGAGGCTCTTGAGGACCAGGGTTAGCCACCCTGACGTTTGTCCCCCATGTCGATGAGGGTCATTTGGAGTATAATTTTTAAACTGTTGCAATGAAATGGGAATTATGTTTTTGTTTATTTTTCTATTTGTTTATTTACCGCAAATTTATCGTTATCGCAGTATTGATCACTAATATCGCATATCGCAAGTTTTCCTCATATCGTGCAGCCCTAATGGGATACAATGAATCCACCATGTCAAAAGGCGCTCCAATGGTCAATCTATGGCTTTAAATTACATTGAAGCTTTGGTAAGGCGGGTCACAGCTGAGACTTGAGCCATGAGCAGGTCTGGGGAGTCGTGACAGCTACCCAGACCGGCTCGCGGCTCTAGTCTCGAGTCAGGTTAGCCACTGCAAGTAGTTCGGACATGTTTACATCACCAGCCCCTCCTGGTGCCAAAATGGCTTTATCCATAGCCCCTCCCATGTGTGAGGAGCTCGCCGCTCCATGGCCTGAAGAAGACGTCAACGTCTCCTTTGATAGATGATGATGAGCGCTAGTGCCGCGGCGGAAACATGAATGTATCTGCTGTCAATCAAAGTGTTGGTCACATCCGTCACCGTGTTTCTGAATGACTTTTCACGTGATTTGGTTTGAGTTTATTCACATAATTAGGATTTAATAAAAACAGTCTCATTGTGAAATTGTGTTTTATTTCTAGAATTTTAATAGTTTTAATCTTTAATCTCACATTTTACTTTTTTTATTCTTCATATTTTCTTTTCAGAAACAGTAAAGGAACAAAATGTCTCCAAATTCCACTCCACTTGGAAATTCCTGTCCATTTTTGCTCCATCTGTCTGCAGGCGGCCGCTGCCCCACACCGACTTTTTATTTGGCTGACCTTATCGCTGTGCATAAACCTAACACCCAAAATGTTCCCCGACAACCTGTCACACAGACCTGGAGAGAGTGGGACGCTGCACCCCTGCCTCTGCTGTCAATCTAGCTCCGGCTCCAGAGCAGCCGGGGCCGCGTGGCCCCTTCTCCCACCGCCGGGGAGCACGCCGCGCCTCCACCTGCCGCGCCCGAGCCGCTGATGGACACACAGATTGATGCTGCAGCACTCTCCTGTTTCAATTACCCTGCCCATCTCCTTCCATCTCCCCTCCACACCCCCCTGCCCCCATCTTTCTTGGCGACATGAAGCGCTCGCCTCACTTCCAGCCGAGGTTCATTCTCTGTTTTTCCCTCACCGATCCAAGCAGCGTTCTCTGCTGCTCTTGTACAAACGACGCTCGGCTGCAGATGATGAAACCAGCGAAATGAAAAAGCTACCTTCAGCCCCACCAATGGAGGGAATAGAAAGTGTAACAGAGCAGTGACAGAGGGTCTGATAGCCCCTCTTCCGTATAATCACATCCCGCTATTAGAATACTGCAGCTATCTGATGCTGTTTGTTCTATCAGCGGATCAGCATTAGCGCTCATTAGTCACATGCATTAACTGCTGAATTGGACCTGACAGAAAAGTCAGTGAGGGGCTTTCTACGGCAAAACGGGGGAGCGGGGAAAAAAGCCGGCTTGATGGATGGACGGACAGGCAGACGTATTGACTGGAGGGATGATTGACATGCTGTACGAAAAGGGACACGTGCAGAGAAAGAAAATCATTTGATGGAAAGGTTTGATGGATGGGATCATTTGCTCACGGACAAATGGACACAAGTCCAGAAAGACGCCAATATGTTTCTGATTCCAAAGTAATATTGTCTACAGTACACACGGCGGAGGATTTAAAATGTCACCGAACCGAAAAGCTGAAACTTGAAGAAAAATGGAGGCGAGAGTCCCCAGAGTTTGATTCTTCTGATAATCTGACAATAATGCAACTCAACACGGACTCGAAAACTTTTTCCTTAAAAGAAGAAGACCATTTTTCTTTCCCCATTAGCAGAATTGTTGGGAATTTTCCTTGACAAATTCTTGAAATTGTTCAAGTTTTAGGAATTTTTGACGTATTTTCACAGTTCCTGTTTTTGCAGTGTGCTGCTTTTTTTCAGCTCAGCTGGCTGTTAAAGTCGGTTTGCTGATAAAAATAAAAAAAATAAAAACTTGCACTGCTGGTTAGAAGAAAAGCAGCAAAGAATCCTCAGTATAAACCTGGATTCAAACCCGTGTGGAAACTCAACTAAACTGCAGAAACGTTATAGAACATCACAACATGATTACAACTTAAATCCAAAAACTAAACAAAATGGGACACAATTTGTCTCCCATTTACCGCGCTGCGCTTTCAAAAGACCAAAACTTCGGTGTGACCACGCCAAGCCATCCTGTGACGAGGCCAGGAGGTCTTCTAGAAGACAGGCTTTGGACATTCACCATGAGCCGTCTAACTTCAGGAATGTGGGATGGCTGTTGAAACCCTGAGATATGAATACGGTTCTTCTGACACTGTAAAAAATGAGGATTTCGATGATTTGGGTGCTTCGGGGTTTCAGACATGTCAATCATTTGTATGTAGTTGTAGATTTAGATAAGTTAATTCTTCTCTAAGAGTTCTGGTAAATCGCCTGTCCGTCCTGGGGGGGGATCCCTCCTCCACATGGACACCCCTGAGGTTTCTTTATTTTTTCCGGAATCCATTTTTTTTAGGAGTTTTACCTTACCGCGAAGGGGGGTTTAAGGGCAGGGATGTCCCGTTTAGTTTAGTCAGTTTGTTAGTTCATTTTAGTATTTTCCATTTGAATTCTATGTAGTCATGATCCTTTTGAGTTTATGTTTTACTTTTTTAATTACCAATACAAAGCCCATCGAGACCACTGTTGTTGTGAATTTGGGCTACATAAATAAAATTGAATTGAATTGAATGGAATCACTTGTATCCCAAAATGTTTTGCTGAACAATTCCAGCCAATCGTTTTACCACCCCAGCGATTGTGGGCGGGATCCACAGCCCCTCCCACGTGTAAGGAGCTCACCGCTCCACGGATGATGATGATGATGATGATGAGCGCTAGTGCCGTGGCAGAAATGTGAATGTATCTGCTGTAAAACAAAGTATTGTTCACATCCCTCACTGTGTTTCTGAAGGACTGATCGCGTCAGTTGGTTTGGGTTTATTTGCATAATTGTGACCAAATGGAAACACTTGTAAAATTTCGATCAAGTTTTGCTCATATGTTTTGGAAATGCATCTCCTGTTACCTACGGTTTGTTCATTTGCTGAGATGAACATGCACTTTGCCAACAGTCCCCTTCCCCGTGGGCGTCATCAAACTTCAATCCAGTCTGAATTAATTGCTTGCTTCTGAAGAAGCCGATCAAAATGTCACATCCCGCTCAATCATCCGGGCTAAGGACTTCCCGTGAAAATGAAACGGCGGCGCTGATGACTCCTACAAACAAACACATTGTCAGATGATGACAGCGACGCTCCACGGCAGCTTTTACTGACGCTTCCGTGTCGAGTTTGAACCTGAGAGATGACAGACAGGCCTGCCCTGTAATTCCTGACAAAATAACAAAGTCCCCCCCCACCTCTTTTATTCTGTCTCTGCTCAGTGAGGGAGTGGGAAGCTGACGGGGGAGTTTAATGTCACACCACATCACTGTTACAGGAAAACAGTTGCACGACGGCCTCGGAGCCGCTCCTCGTCTCATTCTGAAGGCTTTGGGTCAGAAGCAGAGTTGGCCGCTCACAGGGAAAGAGACCAAGAGAGGAGAGGAAAAAATAAAAACATGCTAGTTAAAGGTGGACAACACGTGTCGGCGGTGGGTGGGAGTCGCTGTGCTGCCAGACTCGCTGAAGTAATGAGGCCGGCGTGGCGGGGGGTACGACTAATGTGGAGAGATCAAACTAACGGAGGCCTCAGAAGAATCACCTGCTCTGGGATTTGACACTGACTCTGTGTGTATGCAAAAAAACAAAATCACCATAAATGTATACTGTTTACTGTAAATGTAAAGCATCTTTCCTGAGAACGTCTTATAGATGAAAAGGGTGTTTTAAAACATGATTTGTAGCGTTTTCCTGATGGTGGAGGATGAAAATAAAGAAAATTAAGATAAAAATTGTATTTCTGAGTATTTCTTTTTTAAATCATGAATCAGGAGCAAATGAAAATCCAATCCATTATTATCATTAGAAAACATGTTAAAAACACTATTTTCATTGAAGTGGGTCTTTAAAATGTAATGTTATTAAAGTAGTTAAAAGAATGTCGGGCTGAACACATTTAAGCTTCACCAAATCTGGTACAGAAAGTAAAAACAGCCCGGTCTAGGCTCTGGGGTTTAAGTCTCTATGGTCCCAGGTCATCCCGACAGAACACAAGGCGTCATGGTCCAGAACCTAACCACCAAAAATGATGGTCTTATTTCATGCACATTATTTATGACAACCATAAATCTTTACTGGCTTCCTATGATCTCTCCTTATAGAAATAAAATGTACCCCACCCTTCCTCTGGTGGAAGGTTGGCACTAGTGTTTGGCAGTGGAGCCGCCATCAGTGTGTGAATGTTGGGCCTAGGGAAG
Organism: Oryzias latipes; assembly: GCF_053564925.1. NCBI lineage: Eukaryota > Metazoa > Chordata > Actinopteri > Beloniformes > Adrianichthyidae > Oryzias > Oryzias latipes. The sequence continues at coordinate 24,485,636 of NC_136259.1, forward strand.
GGCTCTACGCCATTTACCATTTTAGCATTTCCTCTATGAAAAACATTGGGCCATCATTAGATTTTGGTGATTCAGTGAAGCTGCTGCCTCTAATGAGGCTGGCTGCTGAATTGGTGTAACATGCAATCAGCTGTGTCAGCTGCAGCGGTTATACAAGCATGTTCACTCCTTCCCAGCATGCTCCTGGCCTCCACACCTGTCACAGACAGCCGGAGAGCCGAGCAATTGTGACAAACCCGCGCTGATCATCAGCAGCGGCCTGTTTTTTTTTCTAAAAGAAATGTAAACCAAGTCAGAGGCAGGAGATACAAAGATTCTTATTCCTTGAAGGATGTGAACAAAACACACATCACTGCTAGCCCAGAATACAAAGTAAGTGCCATAACGGCACCCGAGGGAGGCCTTGTCAAATAAACAATAAGACGCGATTAAATGGTATTATTACGTGAAACTAGCTCAAGTCATCAGGGAGAAAAAGACAGACAGATCTGCATTTGCATTCCACATTAGGTAATGGAGTTGTTTGAGAGTTGAAGCATGTTGATGCCGGAGAACACTCTAATGTTACCCGTGTACAGCATCCCTCTCACTTAAACTCTACAGGCCTGTCAGAGCTGCTGTTGCAGGGCAATCGCTCACGCTCTCAGTACAACACACGTCGTCATCCAAAGAGAGAGGCTGTACGCGCTGAAGCGTTCTCTAAACTAATAAACCTGCCTATGGTCTTAGCCAATCTGAGTCTGAAGTGCCATTAGAAGTGGCAGGCAGCTGTGGCAGCCAGTGAGGGGCTAAGACGCTTGAACTTTCATCATCTGTAATCCCTGCAAACACAGTAGCTGCTCCAAAAGAAACGTGGAAGAAAGTCAAACATGCAAAAATGTTCCCACCCTGTTTAAACAGGAGCCGACACAGACATCAAAGGAACGATGGAAACACAAAGTCATGACATGCGTCCTAAAAAGTGAATTGGTCTTTTTGTTATGCTGACGAAGGGTCAACCTGCCCTCAAACAATGCTATCTCCAGTAATCATCAGCTACTATCTCATATATATATTTTTTTTTTTTCTAACTTGTCCTGTCCAACAGCTAGGCAGGCAGATGAGAGCTGAGGGCCTCTTGTGTTGGACATATTTTACTTTAACAAGAGGGCTTATTAATCTTCATACAAACCAGAGGTATGTCTGAATAAACCCCTTTTGGAATTGAGGCCAAACTTTTTTAATTTCAATCATGTTTGAAAATCTTTAGTGTTGGACCGGACGGAAAAGGAAAGAAGGGAAGAAGAGAGAGGGATGTTAGAAAGAGGGGGGGGGAGGAGGGTGATAATAGGAGGGCGGGGGGGATAAGACCATGAAGCAGCATAAAGCAACAAGTTTACTGGTTGGTTTATCATTACGGTAAGGTTCAAATGTAGTACAAAAAGGGCGGGGCCTGTCCACACACACACTCAAATGTTGTCAACGCGAGGCCCCCAGAGCCAGAGAGCAGGGAGGCACGGGGGGAAAGAGAGCGCCGGCTCAGCCCAACCAGGAGAGCAGCCCCCCCGCCGCGCCGGGAGAGCCCAACACAGGGCCCCACCGGAGAAGGGCGCCCACAGCCCCAAACGAGCACCCCATCACCACCCAGGAGTTCCGGGCACCCCCCGCCCCAACCTCAGGTACGAAACCAGGACCCCCCAAGGGAGACCCGCTCCGCACTCCAGGCAGCCACCCACCCGGCCCACGGTTGGTCCAGGGAGGAGCAAAGCAGGGGCCCGCCGCCCCCGCCCAGGAGGGGGGCACCCCTGGGAAAAAGGGGGCCCACAAGGGGTGTTGTAAACATGGCCCGACCAGGCTCGGCCACAGTTAGAAATTTGGCGGGGCCCAGCGCTCAGCGGCAGGGACCCAAACCCACCCCCCAGGGACACGAACACCCCCGGTTCAGGTGTAATGTGACCCCCCCCCGAACGGAAAGAGCACCGCCGGGCCCACTATCTCATATTTTTGAAAACTGTAAAATAAATGTGACCGCAGGAAACATGGTTGTATTTGTATGTATTTATGTATTTGGTAGTTTTTACACTCAGAAACGGGCCTGGACTTGGGATCCTGATTAATCCTGAGTCATGCTGTCACCCAGAACAATCTGGCTGATTCCCAACTGCCCTTACGGGTGGATACTGGCTGTCTGCAGAGGGGAAATGGGCAGATCTGTGCTGGGTATGCATGTGGGCCGCAAGAAATATTAAGGTCATATGCCACTCAGCTAGCTTGTAGGGCAGAGGTCTCAGGCCCCAAGCCTGGCATCCTGTTGGTTTTTTAGAGATCAGGTGTGTTTAGCCAGTAAGAAGCTTCAACGGTAGCTAGGTTGGAAATATGTTGGACACTGACCCTCAAGGCCTTTGGTTTGAAACCTGTACTGTCGGGCGAAAATGTTAGAGTACATTTTCTATGGGCATGCTGCAGGTGAAAGGTCGTAGTGAACAATTATCAATACACTTACGATACACACACAACAAGGGTACGTTCCATTTTCATGACATCTCTTGAGGTACAAGCCTCCAAGGAACTGCAAGACACACCTGCAGTCGCTCCTGTCTACAATCCTCCACGAGTCCGGACAACCAAAGACCCCACAGCCCTCATACGAGTCAACCCCTGTACAGGTGCATGTGACACCTGTAACTTTACCTGTGTTCCTCCGTACAAACACGGCTCCACCACTGTCTGCCACTTCTTACTGATCTTCCTCTAATCAGTCTCTTTAAGCCTTTCTCGAATAGTTCATTTTTTAAAAAAAGTACGTAGTTATGTAATTATGTAACCAGGTTAAAAAAGTTCTGCTAGTTTTTTTATTTATCGCATTTTTCTGTTAACAGTTTTCATGCGTCACAGTTCTCCCCAAGCAGACAGTTGTTCCTGTTTATCTCCAGGAGTTCAGTAAAGTGAATCTATGGATGGATGTTTCCATTCCATATAGCAACAAAAAAAGTGTTGCAGCATCTTCAATCTCAACTATTGGCTTCTACTACTGTGACCCGCGTTCACTTTGTGTATTTCCACAAACACACACATGCAGGTACACTAACACACACCTAAACAATTGTCCAAGGTTCCACCAGGGTTCACTTTTTGTTCCATTCAACAAACGCCATAGAAACAGAACAAGAATGGGCTGCAGTTGAGTCGAAGTTAGTAATATTTTAAAAAATCCCTAAAAACTTTTTTCCAATTTTGCTTCATTTGATCTGATTTTACACCACTTTGTGTCCTAAAATGTGGAGATTGGAGATGGGACCCTTTCTGCTGTTTGTGACGGATTATGGACAAGCCCCCCCCCCCCCCCCCCCCCAAGCTTTAAGTCAAACCTCAATTTACGTCTTTTAATGCTAATTTTACTGTGATAAATGTGAGCCCAACGGCGTTCCTTCCCACAGAAATCTCTGCCGGTAGTCTCACCTTTTCTCTTTTCAGTTCCAGCTCTGTGGGAAGCAATTGAGGCGTTTGAGAATTATTTCTCAGCTTTTTACATCTCCTTTTGTGTGAGTGTTTATCTCTATCTGAGTCTCATTTTTTTCCCCTTTCTCTCCTGGTGTGAGTTTCTCTTTGAAATGCTTTCTAATTAGCGCGTACAACACACAGCCGGGTTAAATTAAATTGCTACGATACACGGAGGTCGAGGTCAACGGCTCGGCGCAGATAATTGGGAGATTTTTTTCTCCTTTTCTTTTACTTTGGCTAAACATCCGTGAGCAAAATGACAGCAGATGGCACAAAGACAGTTTGGCAGGGTGGCTGTGTGCTCAGGCAAAGAGGCCTTATGAAATCTGAATTTATTTTTAGAAATAGAGGAAGACAAGTAATTAGGAGTGCATAGAGAAAATCACTTTCATGTCTTCTTGCAACTGGCAAGCATCTCAGGTGAAGCTGTCAGCCGAAAAAAGAAGAAGATGCTGTTCTTTGACAGCATAATAACTATGATTTATAAGCACCACAGTAGATCTCAAAAGACACTAAGAAAATCAGCACTAATGCTCAATAGCATTTAAATGTATGTTTTCAGTCATCGTTTGGAACATAACCAGCTTCCTGAGACTTTGTTAAAAAGAAGTTTGTTCCAAAATGAAGCTTTTCTACTAAGTTAGTATAACATCAATGACAGACAATGAAAAATAATGTGAGGATTTAGCCTGATCAATGTGGCCAATTAAATAAAACAGCGTTTTGTTTTTGGGCGGTAAAGACGATCTGGATGCAGCCAAAGGAAACATTTGTATTTGTGCGTTGTCCGACTAACGTACAACTTTGAGTCAATCAGTTAAGGGCTGGAACCCTAAGAGGGGGGTCCAACTTTTAATACATGATGAATTAACTGAAAAAAATGGCCTTAATCCAAACGACAATGCACACACTCTTGAAGGGGCCATATCCTGTTTCTTACATTGCATGAACCTGCACACGGAAAGATTGGATGTCAGTGTTGGATACTTAGCACATCTGTTAATAATTTCATTATTGTGGATAACTTACTAATCTACCTGTAATTTTTTGATTACTTGTGTTTAGACTTTCCTACTACAATTACTGACTTTTTGTTTTGTCGTTTTTTCTGCATATGTTTTTTTTTTGTTGGCAGACCTACACCTCGCCCAGGTCCTACAGTGAGAAAGTAGCTTTGCAACTAACATCAGCAAATTTACAGAAATGTTCATTAATGTGTCCCTGTTCAAATAAAGATGAAGAAACATTTGGTTTAAAATGATGTTTAAACCAGCTGTGCCTGAACATTTGGTAAAGTCTTAGTTGCTCCCGTACTGGTTCTGCTGGTCCTTTGGTTGTCCGGGTCTGTGGAGAGTCTCAGGTGTGTCTTGAAAATCTTTTGAGGCTCGTATGGACACCTCAAGAGACATCATAAAAATGGAAGGCACCATCGTCGTGCGAGTGGTAAGTGTGAGGATAATGGAAGTTACACGTCCTTATGACGTACAGGTGATGCTGTCGTACCGTGTCCTCAGGCCACACTCTAGTCATAAATAAGGTGCGAGTCCTGGCTCCTTACTGACCTCTACACAAATGCTGCACGCGCAGGGTGTGCACATGGTACATAAGTGTCCATAGGACGCCTGTAGGATGTCCACACAAACTAACCTCTGATTGTCTATTGTCCTTATTTCTACAGTCAGCGAAGGCTCTATGGGGGTTGAAAAAATAACATGTATGACATGCCGGCATCTCACCTACTTCGTGTTGTATACGTGTTCGCTACGACCTGTCGCCCGCAGTACGCCCGTAGAAAAAAACCTTCATGAACTATTTCTCAGTACGGGTTCACTGAGCATTCTATGACTTTATTTGGTTTAATGATTTACCTCAAGCAATCAAAGCAAGAATAATGCATAAAACAATACAATCAGCAGTTATACATTCGTACAAAGACGTTTTAAACTTAGAATAATTAGATATTAAATCAAAGATTGCTTCAAAGGAAGTGGAAGGAAGCAAAGTTATATCTTTGATATACCTATGAGCCCCATACAGGTTTGACCTTTTTTCACTCATAGCTGCCGCTGGGATCCACCGTAGGCTTTTATAGTGCAGGATCCTCCGTCTGTAAAGAAAAGTGTTGAGTTTTCTCCAACCATGGGATGGCTCCAATAGAAAAAGAGAAAAGTTTGAACACATTCTACAGTTCGTTGTTCTGGTCGTTGCCAAAAGGTCTTTTTTTCCACATTTTGTTACTGAGTCTTTCTTTTTGGACAGAGAGAGCTCCTTGTTTTTTTTATGTTGGATATGTTTTGTTCAGGTTCTGGCTGGTGAACTGATGTCTGCTCTGGAACGGACCAGAACCTTTGGCGGGAGGCTCGAGTCTCCAAGCAAAGTCCCTCCTCACGCCAGCAGACCTGCCGTGCCGCCTCAGAGCCAAGGCCAAGTCTACTGTTGTGTAACTTTGCTTCTCAGTTAAGTGAAGCTGGACGGCTGGACTGCCGTTCCTCTGAAAGTCTGATTTCTCCTCTTTTTGCTTGTTTGTTTTAAAGAAAGTAGAGTTTGTAATAAAAAAGAGACTTTTTGATAGTTATGGACTTTTTAGATGGTTTTACTCAGTTCAATAGAAGGTTAAGAGGAATAACTATAAAGAAAAAAAGATGTATGCTCATTTCTAGTACGCTGATGTTTTTAGACACATTCTTGATAAGATTTAAACCTTTATTTATATAAATTAACTCAAAAAATGAAGCAGCCTTTTCTATTTTAGAGTTAATAGGGATGTTTTTATGTTACTATTTTTTTTTTTGTTTTATCCCCCCTGCTTGGAAACCATTGCAAACACAAAGTCTGTCCTTCATCTGGCAGAGAGGAGGACTTGAGTCTCACAAGTAGAGACTTGAGACACAACCTCAAGTCCTTGAGACTTGACTGGTGACATGAGGTCTGAGACTTGTCAACGACGTTTCTTTATTTTACCACAGGATGCTGCTGTTTCCTCTAAAAGTAAACATTATGGATTGAGAATGCAATTAAACACAAACTGCAGTGTACCATGTCCGCATAAGCTGATTAAAGTAGTTTAAGGACAATTTGTGAAACTAAAATATTCATTTTTACTGTAACTTAGAAGACTCCAGACTCCCCTTTTGTGTTCAGCAAATAACTTTAGACTCGAAAAGCTTCAAAGCAAACTAGACTTGGCAAAGACTAGACTTATGAGCATCTGTAGTCATGTTACGGCTGTGGCCGTATTTGGTTTTGTTCTGTGTTTTTTGTATTATTTCTGTATCAGAGTGGGACTTGTGTTTTTTGGGGATCTTTGTGTGTCTGTTTGTTTCTAATTATTTGCAGGTGTGGTTCATGTAGGTGTGGCCTCCAATTGGACAAGCTGGTGGAGGCAGCCTTTCAAAACCACCACATGGACCTCCACACCGGGAGAGGGGAGCCTTGCTGCAACAGTCTCCACTGCAGCTTGGCCCTCTTCTCCATTTTGTTTTTGATTTCACCTCTTGTTTAGTTGTGCACTTTTGTATTTTGTATTCTTAGTTCTTCGTAGTTTGTATTGTCTGTGCCCACTCTGATTAGTCTTTTGGTTTATAGTTATTTGTTTAAGTGAAGCTGTAGGGGTGAACCGCCATTTTGTTTAGTACACGTTTTCTCCTGTTTTTGTTAGGTTAGGGAGGTTAGAGTTTTGTCATTTATTTCCCTTTCCTTTCATTTACAGGTAAGATGACATGTTTCAGTTAGTTGGGGTTTCGTTTGTTATTTTGGCCTGGGTTCACCCTGAAGCCTTTTAGCTTCACTATTAGTTCTTGTTGGTTGTTGTTTGTTAATTTGTAAATAAAGTTCTTATATTTTTATGGAGACATTCGTTTGGTGTATTTGTTACAGTTAATTTATTAGTCAAACCTTTACTTTTTTATGTTATGCCCCCCCTAGCACCCCTAGACACACAAGGGGGCGTAACATAATTGGGGGCTCATCCGGGGCAAGATAAAACTTCTTTCCTAAAAGAAGTATTTACCCTAAGTGGAGCACACACACAAAGTGGTGGCTCTTACAGCACACCACACAAACACCTGGTGTGCCACACAAATTGCATCCCAAAACTCAGGATGCACCACACAAACCTAAGGCACTACACAATACACACCACAGAAACTCGGGACGCGTACCCCTCTGGGCACGCGACCGTCAAACTCGGGGTGCGTGCCCCGCAGAACACACACCCGTCAAACTCGGGGTGCGTGCCCCGCAGAACACACACCCATCTACTCGGGGCGCACGCCCCGCAGAACACGCACCCGTCAACTCGGGGTGCGCGCCCCGCAGAACACGCACCCGTCAACTCGGGGTGTGAGCCCCGCAGAACACGCACCCGTCCACTCGGGGTGCGCGCCCCGCAAGACACGCACCCATCCACTCGGGGTGCGCGCCCCGCAAGACACGCACCCGTCAACTCGGGGTGTGAGCCCCGCAGAACACGCACCCGTCCACTCGGGGTGCGCGCCCCGCAGAACACACACCCATCTACTCGGGGCGCACGCCCCGCAGAACACGCACCCGTCAACTCGGGGTGCGCGCCCCGCAGAACACGCACCCGTCCACTCGGGGTGTGAGCCCCGCAGAACACGCACCCGTCCACTCGGGGTGCGCGCCCCGCAAGACACGCACCCATCCACTCGGGGTGCGCGCCCCGCAAGACACGCACCCGTCTACTCGGGGTGCGCGCCCCGCAAGACACGCACCCGTCAACTCCGGGTGCGCGCCCCGCAAGACACGCACCCGTCAACTCCGGGTGCGCGCCCCGCAAGACACGCACCCGTCAACTCCGGGTGCGCGCCCCGCAAGACACGCACCCGTCAAGACTAGTAATCAAAAGCTAGTCACACAAAACCAACTCAAAGTTAGCCAAACAAAACGAATGTGATGCACCAAACAAAATTCAACGCAATTTTGGTTAACAGTTTTTTTTTTTTTTGTCCTACCAAATGTTGGCAATGTGCTTAAAGCACCAAGTTCAAATATGTAGTGGGCCAGACCAAAGAGGCCCCAATGCACTCAAAAGTGCCAGTACAAGCTCAGAGTGACTTAAGAGCGATGTTTTTACTCACATAAACTGGAGGAGCAGTAGGTTTATCTGTGGCAACCCCAGTCAGGAACAATACAGTTGGGTCTGGCCCCCTCCTTAACCGGCTACGGCAGCAGGAACCTCCGCACCTGCCTCCGCCCGAGTGGGGTTAGTGGCATTGGCAACACCTGCAGTAGCCTCCACTCCTACATTGTCACCTACACCACCTCCAACTGATGTCTCCAGCCAAGGGCTGCCTAATGGGTTGGAGCATTCCCTGCTCAGACAACAACTGCTCTTCTCAATATGCTCTGTCTCCAAAGCCAAACAGGTCACAGACTTCAAATGACAACATTATGCCCTACCAAGAAAACAAACTGTTAACCAAAGTCTCCAAAGGGGATCAAAAATGAACAAAAACCCACATAGAACAAATCACAAATTATGTTAACTCAAATGGCTTCAAAGATCCCGGACGAGCCCCCAATTATGTTACGCCCCCTTTGTGTCTAGGGGTGCTAGGGGGGGCATAACATAAAAAAGTAAAGGTTTGACTAATAAATTAACTGTAACAAATACACCAAACGAATGTCTCCATAAAAATATAAGAACTTTATTTACAAATTAACAAACAACAACCAACAAGAACTAATAGTGAAGCTAAAAGGCTTCAGGGTGAACCCAGGCCAAAATAACAAACGAAACCCCAACTAACTGAAACATGTCATCTTACCTGTAAATGAAAGGAAAGGGAAATAAATGACAAAACTCTAACCTCCCTAACCTAACAAAAACAGGAGAAAACGTGTACTAAACAAAATGGCGGTTCACCCCTACAGCTTCACTTAAACAAATAACTATAAACCAAAAGACTAATCAGAGTGGGCACAGACAATACAAACTACGAAGAACTAAGAATACAAAATACAAAAGTGCACAACTAAACAAGAGGTGAAATCAAAAACAAAATGGAGAAGAGGGCCAAGCTGCAGTGGAGACTGTTGCAGCAAGGCTCCCCTCTCCCGGTGTGGAGGTCCATGTGGTGGTTTTGAAAGGCTGCCTCCACCAGCTTGTCCAATTGGAGGCCACACCTACATGAACCACACCTGCAAATAATTAGACACAAACAGACACACAAAGATCCCCAAAAAACACAAGTCCCACTCTGATACAGAAATAATACAAAAAACACAGAACAAAACCAAATACGGCCACAGCCGTAACAAGTCACTTGATCTGTTTCGAAGCGTTCCCAGTGGTTTTTCATATATGACGATGCCGTTTTTAGCAAAACTCTAAACACCTGTGTCGTCTTCTATGACATAGTTTCTGCAGAGCGGCAGGAGTTCATTACAAATTCACCTCTGAGTTGTGGGCGGGTCTGTTTCAACAGAGCAACCCCACCACCAATTCCCCTCCCCGTGAGATCTTCTTCCAACAGCATTTTTTTTGTCTGCTACTGATTAACAATGCTTTAAAAGAAGAAATATATTCAATATATGGTTCAGCCTGCGATACACCTTGGGGGGAGGAGCTACTTGGCAGTGGTCCCCCTCCCATGGTTGCCGTATGGAATAGCCCCCCCCCCCCTCGGTTTTAATTGCACCGTAGACATGTAGGACCCTTGGTAGGGGGGGTGATTGGACATCACTGTGAGTAATCAGGAGATGTCCTCTCAGTACCCTACCCGCCAATTTTAACTGCACCCCCTTAGTACACACACCCTTTACCCCTCAAAATATACACTCCAACACATCTGTCCCCTACCCCATCACCGGAGGGGGGGACCAGGCCCTCTGCGACGGCGGCCATGTCCCTTGGGTGCACATCAGATGTTGGAAAAAAACATTTTACGCTGTTAGATGCAAAAATTATGTCCACAATATTATCATGCATTTCTGCAGAAATGTATACATTTGGTTGATCAGTAAGGCCTTTAGTATGCTGACCCTGTAACGGAAAAGCAGCAGAAAAAAACCCGAAACTAGTTCATTTACAGTAATGAGAAAATATCAATAAAATTTGTAAATTAAGGATAAACATGAATGTCCTCGTGTTGCTAAATATTGCCAAGTGGATTTTTCCATTGCTCAAGCAGGGAGCTTCTTACTGTTTGACTTGCAAAAGAGCATCTAACTCAGCACCCAGTCTACAGAGAAGTAAATAACCCAGAAAACAAAAGGTGCATGGATCACATGGAGTGTGGATGGGAGGGGGGCACACTGAGAAAATGAGATAGCAATATGTCAGCATGGCAACACCTTTAAAAGTCACTGAAATGCCAGGTCACCCTGCTCGACAGGAAGAATCAAACCACGCCGCCAGTGCGCCAGAGCACCCCCAGTTTACAACACCCACCCTCATAAAACCGGAGTGCGGCTTCCATCGAGTGTTTCCCTCCAAACAATCCTTACTGCCTCTTCTCTCTGATGATCATTCCTGCAACAAGCCTCTTACAGCTAAAGGATGACACACTCAGTAAAGCCTGGGCGGGGCGCGGCGGCGGGGCCCGGCGCTGTGTGTTTCTGCCACACCGTCTTACACTGACAGACATGTGGGAGGATGATGAAGAGAAGGAGCGTTAAAAATGTACTTCTGCTTCATTAATATTTCACAGAAATGTGTGCCACGCACAAACCGATGACGACATTCGGCGGTGGAAAAAAGAGCCCCCCCGCGATGCTTTTCTGCACGCGTCGCTACGACCTGCTGAGCTTTGCTTTGCTGCAGAGCAAACACGCGTTCCCACTTCTTCACATGCAGATGTTCCACTTTGAACTATTTTTAAAGGGGATCCACAGAAGATACAACGGAATTTTGTTCTCTCCGAGCATTAAGACTATAAATATATGAGCCAATAAATGGGGGGGTGTACTGTAAAAATGTTTGTTTCTGTCTTATCAGGATCCAGACTGAAGACAAAGTCAAGGTTGTTCTCGCTTAAAGACGTTTTTAATTTATCCACCATCAAAAAAAAGAAAAAGATTTCTCAAACATCTGAACATGAAACTCAAAGACTTTTAAGTCCATGAGTCTTTGCTAACTCGTCTGAATTCATTAAATCTGCAGATTCCTCTTTAGGTCAACTTCTTAGGGGTAAGTTAGCCAAGAAAAGTGATAAGAACAATTGAAAGAAAAATGGATGGATGGATGGATGGAGGGGAGGGATTTAGCAAGGAAATATTTCCATTAAAAACCAATTTTGTTTCGTAAGAAAAGCTTCTTTTTTTTAGATAGCTAGGGATTTATTTTTTTATTTTTGATAGCTGGGTATTTAATCTCAGCAAACATGGTAAAGTAATGCAATTATGTAATGACACATTCTCACTGCCTAAATATTTTTTTTAGTTGCTGAAACATTACAAAAAAATTTCCTATGAAGGAGTCAGTTCATGAATTTTATTAAATTGATTTGATTTTGTTTTTGTATTTTTTAAGAAAACCTTAGTTGTGAGGCTAGAAACGGTTCAATATTAATGGATATGTTGTGAGGTATTGTATTGTATTGTACTGTATTGTATGGTACTGTTTTGTACTGTTTTGTATTGTATTGTATTGTATTGTATTGTATTGTATTGTATGGTAGTGTACTGTATTGTACTGTACTGAACTGTATTGTGTTGTATTGTATTGTATTGTACTGTACTGAAATGTATTGTATTGTATGGTAGTGTACTGTACTGTATTGTATTGTACTGTATTGTATTGTATTGTATGGTAGTGTACTGTATTGTACTGTACTGAACTGAACTGTATTGTATTGTATTGTATTGTATTGTATTGTTTTGTACTGCACTGTATTTTGTTGTATTGTATGGCAGTGTACTGTATTATACTGTATTGAACTGTACTGAACTGTATTGTATTGTACTGTACTGAACTGTATTGTATGGTATTGTACTGTACTGAACTGTATTGTATTGTACTGTACTGAACTGTATTGTATGGTATTATACTGTACTTTACTGTATTGTACTGCACTGAACTGTATTGTATTGTACTGTACTGAACTGTATTGTATTGTACTGAACTGTATTGTATGGTAATGTACTGTACTATACTACATTGTATTGTACTGTACTGTACTGTATTGTATTGTACTGTATTGAACTGTATTGTATTGTACTGTACTGAACTGTATTGTATTGTATTGTACTGTACTGAACTGTATTGTATTGTATTGTACTGAACTGTATTGTATGGTAATGTACTGTACTGTACTACATTGTATTGTACTGTACTGTACTGTATTGTATTGTACTGTATTGAACTGTATTGTATTGTATTGTACTGTACTGTACTGAACTGTATTGTATGGTATTTTACTGTACTGTATTACTTTACTGTACTGTACTATTGTATAAGTTTGTTAAACTGTACTCAGTTTTGTGGAACTTTAACAGAGACACTTTAACAGAGAAACTCTTTTACGTACAAAATCGGTCGAGGCATCACATCAACAAACTAAAAACAACTGTGGTCATGATGTTTGTAAAGGCTGTAAGGCCGTTTTAAGAAACTTAATTTAAAGATGTGTCCATCTGTTAGGTTACTGTACTGAGACAGTCCAACAAAAACATCTGTTTGCCGCTGCAGTGTTTGTTAGAAAATGTTGTCTTTTAATGTCAACAACTTTGAACCCAATGCAAAACTGAAGATATCTATACGCTGTTTAATAAAATAAATAATAAAATAATTATTTACTTTATTTATCCCACAATGCGGAAATTCTTTCTCCGCATTTGGCCCATCCCCTGGGGGGGGCGGTGGGCCGGGGAGAGCGGGGATCGATCTGCCAACCCTTCAGTTGTTGGACGACCTGCTCTACCGCCTGCAGATCTCTGCTGCCCAAGGCTGGACATAGAAATAGTTCTATTGTCAGTGAAACCTTCACCTTCTTCAGGCTTTCTCAAGCTAACCCAGTTTCCCATTCCATTATAATGTTTCTAAGAGCTGTATGAAGTTACATAAACACAACCTTTGTGCTTTAAATCAGCCACACTGGAAAAGTGCATTATCATGATAAGGAAATGGACACCATTTTCCATCTTCTTCTGGCCTTGCTTGACAGAAAAAGGTAAAAATAAAATAAAATGAAAAACATTAAAATAAAGGACTGAAATAATGAGAACTAGCATGTTTATCAACAGCACAAGCTTCACCGGTCTTCCTCGCCGTTCCAAAAACATCTATACCCTTATATTCCACATATGAACCTATTGTTTTTTCCAGTTTCCTCACACATTTTCACATAAAGGTACTTTTTTAAGCCCCCAAAGATGTAAAACCTCAAAGATTATTTACTTTTTTGTGCGTCTGGGCGGAGTGGGAGAACGTTCAGAGGTATAGCGTTGTGGAGTCATCAGAAGAAAAGGAAGAACAGCTCTCCATGGATTCAAAACTGCTCATTAGAGTGGCTGAAAATAGGAAGTTTGAACAAAGAAACCTGTTTGGAACTGGGAGCCCCAGTCCTGAGGAGTCATTCATTAAATGGTATCTGTGGTACACAAAACCATGTGGAGAAAAGATAGGAGGAAAGTCACCCCCTTTTGCTTTGACTGTGACATCATCATCACTATCACTCATCGTTCTGAGGCTGTTCAGCCAATTTGTACTTTTTTTTATTGGTTTTTGGCTCATTTCTGCTCTTTTTTACTGTTTTTAACCAAATCTGTATTAAACAGCCTTCTTTACAAATGTACAGCTTCATTTCAGCCTAATATTCCAACTATTGCATTCAAATATAGAATTAAGATACCATTTCTGAGCAACGTTGAAGATAATTCAGCAGCTCTGCTAAGTTACAGATATCAAGCACAGTAAATGTCTAGTTTTTAAAGACCAGCTTGTTTTATGTCACTATTTTACCTCTTTTTAAAATAAGTCTTTATCCTGCTTCAGCTGTTTAAACTACAGTAACTTTTCAACCGTTGATGTAAATAATGTAATTTCAACAGATTCTAAAGCAGAGAAATACAGATGTGTGTTGAAATGCAGATCTAAACAACAGTCTTGAAGTGTGAGTCACAATGGGTACATTTTTGGCTCAATTGTTGTGGACTGATTTTAGGTTAGTGAATCAGATGAAAAATGAACCAATTTCGACTATAAAACGTTTCGTCAACCACAAATTATGATATGAATCGATTGGATGTTTAACTGAATAATCACACACTTTTAGAGTCTTCTTTGTTTAAAAGAATATAACTTTTTGGTCGATTTTTTTTTTCTTCGAGAAAATTTATTTTAGCCCTACAAACGTAAAGAAATTACAAGTGGATGTGCAATTGATCAAAAGCCTTAATATGTCCGTGTCCAGGATGAACAGGTAATTCTTGTGGTGATGCAAAACAAAATGATTTACCACCAAAGTTCTTGGTTTAATAAGCTCCGCCTGCTGCAGAGAAGCTGCAGAGACAGGCGGGGACCGTCAAAAAACTACATCAAAACCTCCCAGACAATTAATTTGATTTTGTTCTACACAACAAATAATCAAAATGACATCACATACTCATTGCTATTAATAAAAACTCCAAATGCATTTTCAGATATCAAATTACCATTACTGTTTCTACTGACTAAACAAAAGTAATGCGCCTTGTGGACGTTTTCTTGTCTCCTCTCTCACCAGTTTGATTTTTAATTTGTGTTTTTGAGGCATTTTTTATTTCTTTTGTAACATCTTTCATGACAATTTTTTGTTGTTTTATGCTAATTTGTTTAGAGCTACATTTCTAGAGTGGTTAGAAATTTCTACTTCTCTAACAACTTTCACTACTTTTTGGTAAAAACGATTTGGCTACTTTTCACCTACACTGTCTTGATGAACGTTAGCATTTAGCACATAATGTACGATGTGAACTCTTTAATTTCGTTTTTGTTTTTCTTTCACACAACAACGATCAACAACATGAGCATCAGTCAAAGGAAATGTCAAACCCTCACACGTCTTTTTTCCATCTCATCCAAAAAAGCTGTAGCCTAACAAATGTAGTCATTTTTATGCATATACTGCTTTATGAGAGGAGCACTGAAGCTTCACAGATACATTGTGCAAAAAATGTAATCACTTTATGGCAATACATCATCTAAATAAAGTTAGAATCTGTCTCATAGATGTATAGCTGAAAAGCCTTTTTCATTAAAAACTTGGTTTCCATGGATTCTGTAAAAGGATTTTAACAGCTTTGCTCAAACATTTCAAAATTCTTGAAGTTGTTTGTGGAGGTGTAAACTCCTCATCTTTAAAGTCTTTTTTGTTTCACCACCCCATGGTGACCGCTCCCATCTCCACGCCACCTCGGCCTTTGCCAATAGAAGCTTGCTAATGAGTTTTTCCGGTCTCAGCACTTGCAGTTTGTTCTCACACTGGTGTAGACATAGACTAATGAGCGTGTCTCGCTCTTTCCTCATTAGCCACAGAGTTTTATCATAGGGATCTAATGCAATGCACCGCCACCCCGGACAGGAAGAAAGCAGGAAGGGATATCCTCTCTTTTCCCCTTGTATTTTCCACCCTCCTGCTCTGAGGTTAATGCATTTCATTATCTATACTCCAAACTTACAGATCTCCAACTGTTTCAAAGTTTGTGACTAACTTCAATCTTTTCCTTTTGTGGACTGATAGAAGCTATTGTTGCTGTGGTGGAGATGCATATTCACAAAAGGAAGGGTGGTAGGAGGCGGTAGACAAAAGAAAAAAAATGGGTGGCTACACGTTTGATTTTCTGAACTTTAAATGTTCCACCCTCAAACTGAAAAGATCGTCAACATGACGGCTGACTGCGATGCTCAGTCTGTCACCATACTCAGAAATGAATAGAACAAGGGCAATCTTTTCATTTTCGTCCCGAATAGTTTGTCAAGAAACGTCTGAGAGATTTTAAAAGGGGACTTAAGAGAGGGCGGAATAATCTGCCCAAGTGACTGAAGGGTGTGAAGAAAAGGGAGGGTGGTTTTTCCGATGTCAGCTCAGTCATTAGAGGAGATTTGTCACATTAACAAAGGAGGGGTTTTTTTGAAGAAGAAGAAGATGAAGACAGGCACACAATCACAAAAGTAAAAGACGGAAGAAAAGGGTAATTTTGAGATAAAGACGAAGAAGGTAAATTTGATGCCGCCTTGATTAAAGGAAGAAAGAGACTGTGCTGACTGACCACATCTGGGGAGGATTTTCTAGACTGTTTTGTTGTGAAATGTAGAATTGTTCTTTTAGTTCTTTAGAAATAGGGTCATTAAAGTAGTTCATGTACTTTGAGGTGTTGCAAAATTACATTTTTACATGTCCTTTATCAATAATTTTAAAAAGATTTTAACCAGATGCATAGTCAAATATAAACATGTGTCATCCACATAGGCTTTGATATCACTACCACTATGTCCGAATTCCCACCTTAATCTCTAACTAAAAAATGCTATAGTGCGAGACTGTGTAGTGTCCTGGATTTCAAAAGCAAGATGTAGTGAGCATAGTGACCCCATGCTCACAACATCTTTATTTTTTTCAAACAGGGAATATGACGTCACAGATTTCCCAAAGTGAAAAAACTAACAGATCGTTTTTTGACAACTATTTATGAATTCACTGTGTTCTGATGATGAAAACCTTGATTTATTTAAAAAAAATACATTTAAATAAAAAAACGTTCCACTAAAATTGTCCAAACCCATTGGGTTGTGGTCTATATTAACCAATCTAGTGAGCATCGATGCACACTAATTTTTGCAAAGAGTTCTGGGAAATTTCTAGATCACTCGATTTTGGCATTATGGATTTGGACAGTATTAAAACATGGCAAATGCACTAGAGCACTATGAAGGAATTCGGGCATAACATAAATCTTCTATTTTAACAGCAAATGATACACACTTTCAGAAGTAGCATAAGTCTTTTACAATCTGTGCCTAATATTACAGTCTGGAAAAAATTGGATTTTAAAGATCTGAGATGTTTAGGTTATTTAGTAGTAAATGAAACAATGATAGTACATTTGGCTTGAGAAAATCTCAGGTATTAACAAGTGCTATAGAAGTAAACGTACTAACAGTGGTCCCTCGCTATAATGCGGTTCATCTTTTGCTCCTCGCAGTTTCCACATTTTTTTGTGCAATTTTCCCCACTTTTAGGCCATTGTTAATCAAACTACTCTTCAATTCAATTCAATTTTATTTGTATAGCCCAAATTCACAACAACAGTCGTCTCGATGGGCTTTGTAACGGTAATTCTGTGCCATGTCTGCTATACAGTACAGAATGAGTTCAGCTTACAACAATCATCTGTGGTGGATTCTATAATACTGAACTTTGAGAGTTTAAACAAAAGAGAAAAGTAAATGTTCATGTTTGTCTGAGAAAAGCATATAAAGTGTAAGAAGTTTTACCGCCTTAAAACGTCTACAGTTATTGTAAAAAATAAAGTTGGCATCTATCGTCTACTGTTTTAGAACGTAATTCCCGTCATAAAGGACAAATATGTTGATTAAAATGGAAAAAATAGTCTAAACTTTAATTTATTAAAGTTCTGTTGGATCAATTACTATGTTGACAGTTTAGTTCTTAATGTTGCCTCTCTGGGAGCAACTATTCTGCCTCTGTCTCAAAAAAGCGCAATAATATTTTTGTGCAGCGCAGATGTTTTGATGTGATCTTCTAGCTATCCTGGACAAGTAGATAGCAAACACTAGCTAACAAGATAACGATGCTATTTCTTTAACCCTTTAGCACCAGAGCTGAAAACAACACTCATCCTGTAAACTACAGTAACTTCTCAACTGTTTGCCCAATCTACGTAATTCTAACAAATTCGAAAACTAAGAAAAGTGCTGGAAATCAGCGCAAACATGCTTTTCTGAGCTATAAGAATCCACTGGAATTCTGTTACAGTCGTTTGAAGAGCATTGACACCGTAGCCTTAGCTCTGGCTCTAAGGGTTAGGTGACAAATGCCATCATCAGATTTATATTTTTAAAAGCACCAGAAACTCATCAGACTGTAGGTCTTTTTTCTACCACAGTTTTTTTCTAAGTGGATTATTCTTTAATGAGGATTTTTGTCTTCTTTAAAGGTTTCTCCACAGAATTATTCCCACTTTTCTTCTCATTCCTGAATCCATCACTGTCCTTTTTTTAGATTAAAAGAAGAAGAAAAAAAAGAAAAACTAGAATTTTTTTCCACAAACAAGTTGTTAACATCCATGTTAAATGACTTGGAGAGAGTGCCAGTCCATTTTTCCTGAATTTATAAGCTGATGTATGCTGTAGACTGCGGCTCAAACAGCTTTCGTGCCTCCCCTCCCTCTCTGCCTGGATTTCCTTTCTCCGCCTGTTAAGATGTTAAACAGTCATGTGGCTGGATGCTGCGTCGGCTCTTTGATCCTTTCATGACCTGGTCATGCTAAAAAAGATGCAGAGACACTTCTGAAAGGAGAGTATAAGGACTTTGTCTCAAATAATACAGCTCGACAGATGGATTTGATGGAGTGTTGGAATCACAGATGTTTTTCCCTCTTCTCGGCGAGCCTTTGCTCTCTTTAGAGTTGCATTTGTGAAATGAATCTTGCGGCGGAGGAGGAGATGGGATGAAGCACACTTTAGATACTGAAAGCTTACCGTGCCGCCGCCGCCTGATTATGGCAGAGGCTGTTGTTTCCTCTGGCTATATTAGGATTGAAGGGGGTCTGACTTACAGCTAGAATCATGGAGCATTTTCCCCTTTAGGCAGATTTAGATGAAAACCTAAAGCTAACACCTTATCACACCGAGTTTCAAGCATCCAATGCCTGCTGCCTCTCAGCCGAGGATTTATGAAAGGAAATACCTTGAGCTGCCTCAGTCTCTTCCCCCACACAGCACAAGCTTGATAATGATGACATAGCTTGTCAAAATCTGGCACCTTTAACCTACGGTATCAGCGTTATTGCTTTCCGGCGTTACCTCAGCTGTGGATACAGTGGGTGGTTAAGTTGCCATCATGAGCTGAGAAGCGGCTGGAGGCTGGGATAAGCCAGCAGCAGTATCTTTTCCATCTCTGACAAGCCACATGTGTGCGCTTGTATTAAACCAACTTGCCCTAAGAGGAGACATATCATCGCGCGAAGCCTCGCCAGGCAGCTGCAGGCAGGTCTGCACTGATGGGCCCCCTGCCCTGCTAATAGATTCATTCATTTCCACTAATAAACCACAATCGTCACACAAATGACACTAAGTAGAGAGTCTGCCATTTGCAGACATAAAAAAATAGATTTCGGCTAAATGATAAAAGTCATTAAAATAATTTGATGCAACAGGGCAAAGTCAAAACAATTCTGGCAATCAAGCTAATGCCTTTTTCTAAATGTTTTCTCTTCAGTTGGCAATTAAATAAAAATTATGATTGGTTGTGCAGCAATTCATTTCCAATCCCAGCGTTCCGTCAGCGTCATAAAAAAAAGATTGTTTCTGTCTTTAGTAAGTTAGCAAACCTGAGGCTTGAGAGTAAAATCCCTAACGAGTCATGTGGTGAGAAGCTTTCCTGTTAGTTTATCCTGGAGAAACGACTTTGATAACTTTTACAGCAGAGTACAGAACTTCCTGTTTGCTTTCAGCCATTTTCAAACACGTTACACTGACACCTACAGTTCACAACCAGTACTACAGATCACTGGAAATGTTTTCTTTTGGTTTAAAAACTCTTAAATGAAGACACGCCTTTCAGGCAAAGATTCAGAAGACACATAGAACTCACCAGGCGTTTTCACTAAAACATCTGGTCTGGTTCCTTTGCATCAGGCTTCAGTCTAAACTTCAGGCTAGTCATGTACACTGTAAAAATAGCAAGTTTGCTGCTGCCACTGTGTATCTGCAGTCCAAACATAGTTTGACCCTTCCACGGTCCATTTCTATGTCATGGCAAATTTTACCAACAGACAGTCCCCGAAAGGCTGTGTAAAAAAAAAAAAAATTTGATAAAACACAAAGAAATTTACTCCAAGGATTACAAAGTTGAACCCCTGTGTAGGTCTTGGGTGTGTGGGTTGTAGGCTTGGATCAGAGAAGAAAAGAACATTTTAAAAGGGGTTGGGAGTTAGAGCAAAGATGCTAAAGATAGTCTAATCAGCTCCTGTTTGTAAGTGTTTAAAAGGGAGCAGGAAAGTTCTGGACTCTCTGTAAACGTTTAAAATCGTCTTCCTGGTTCCAGAAGACCAAGAGTTACAGATATGAGCAAATAAAAGCAAATGTCTCTAGCGCAATATCATAAACCAGGTTTAACTTTGGGTATAAGTTGAATTGATAAAGTCAGACTTTAACCCCAACACTTATTGTCTTCAATCTGCTGGTGCCCGATGTCCTAAAATGTTGTGAGAGCCAATGTTAATGGTTATGTTGGAATATATCACTGTCGTGGGTCCCACCAGGGAATGATTGGGCAGAGGCGCCAAGGTGAAAGTATTCTTGACTTTAATGCAAGAACAGAGCACACCAATTGCTCCACAAAGGTTAACCAACATAGACTTCTCCAATCCAACACTCCAAATTCTCCTCTCAGACTCTCCAACTTCTCCACTCAGACTCCCACACTGACAGCTGTATGGGGTTCTCTTTTAAGTGGTAAGCCCCTCCTCCTGGGCGTTGCTCTCCATCAGTCCAAAGAGAAAATAGGGACAAGTGTTTACATTGTTCAAGAACATAAACATACAGGAATAAACAGTTTCATTCAACTAAACATTCTGTGTCGTGTACAGAGAAATAACAATAATCATCAATAAAAATAAATACAAACAGTGACCGATGCGTCACATGACCCAGGGTGTCCATGACCACTTCCGGGTTACCGGGTTACTTCCGGGTAAACAAACCAACGTTAATGTTGGCGTCGTGTGTGCTTCGTGTTAATGTATGCATGGGGATGGTGAGTCGGCAACCTAGTGTGCACCCAGGGCTACCTGCAGAGGGATAGGGACGGAATGAAAAGGGTAAGCTGATGTAAATGACGTGTTACCGGGTCCGAGCGTGCGCGTCTATGCGCACGTGTGTATGTGTGCGAGCGTGTGTGCATGCGTGTGCGCCTGCAGCGGCAGCTGACGGTTCTACACCGTCACAATCACTATATACTGACTAGCAAAGATTTAGGTTTTCACTTAAAGTTGAAAAGATCATCTATTCATAGGGTGTGCACGGTGGTGTAGCGGTTGCACACAGTGATGCCATGAAACGCAGCTAGGTCTTTTCTGTTTGGAGTTTGCATATTCTCCCTGTGCATGCATGACTTCCTGCTAAAAAATATCCTGCTTCATAGGTTGGTAGGTGACTGTCCTTGTGCTATCCAAGGCAACGGTGACGTGGGGGGCTTGGGTCATCTGGAACACACAAGACAGCGCACAGAATTAGATGTACAGGTGTGTGTTTGTGACTTGCGTGTGGACTAGCAATCTGTCTAACATGCATCCCACTTCAATTCTCAGTAGCTGCGATGGACTCCAGCATTCCCATAATCCTGCGCAGGACTAAAGAAGATGGACGAATCTTTACATGGAAGTGAGATGACTTAGACTTCGAACATCACAAACACATGTGATCTCACATGTACATTAAACATTAATGGATCAGGAAAAGAATCTGACGACGTTTCTGTCGATGTTTCTTGTATAATTGTCTCTTGGAGCTAAGTTCACTTTAGCAATGTTGCAGGGAGTTTGAAGACTTGTCAACATCTATGTCTTTAAAACTATTGTTGTGGACATGATATGTAAAATGTGCCACCATGCATTGCAAGAAGCTTTTAACCCTTTAACACTGAGCTGATCATTCTTTAAATTACTGTACCTTTTCAACCATTCAAGCAACTAATTCGAACAGATTCTGAAGCTGAGAAAAGTTAGAATTGGACTAAGTGACTCCTCCCCCTGGCTTTCCAAAAAGAAAGAGGCTCCAAGAAGCCAAAATCCCATAGACTTCTATAGAGAAATTAACAGCTGTTATTTCTGTTAGTCGTTCTATTGGTCAAGATAATCATTTTTGATCTGTTACTTTTTTTTACATGTTCCTTTATAATCTGCATTTTTTTCATGATATTCTTTCTCTACGTCAAGTTATAAACTGACCAATCAGACGCCTCAATTAAAAGTAGGTGGAGCCTGCTGGCCTACACATTCAACGTCCAAATGTTTGATTGATAGATTTGGTGTAGCGGCCTTTCATTCGGTAGGGGAGTGGTCTTCCAACAAGTAAGTGTTGCAACTCGGTGCAAAGCTTTAGGAAAGCTTAAATGTTATAAACAAAGTGAAGTTTGTCGAGGCAAAATTCCTACAACCAATGATGTTTTTGTAGTTTTGATACTTTGTCTTTGTTTTCTTTCTTTGAATATATTATTTTTCAGAACTAACCGTGATAAGCAACGAAACCAAATGTCGTACGTTTGTATAGCGCTTTTATACCTTCCTCGAAGGCCCAAAGTGTTGTACAGTCACAGTCCCATCCACACACTGTCTTGCCCAAGGAAGTACACTTCGACACATGGGCGGGCAAGGCAAGAATTGAACCAGTAATCTGCCAATCAGAGCTCGAGCGCCCTACCACTGCACCATGGTCGCAAAGGCAAAGGCTGGAAGGAAACAGCTCATATCTGGTTTACTGCAGACTTCCACCTCCTCCCAATGTTAGCATTGATGATGTCATCACTGTTCCTCCTGAATCTAAAGAAACTCTAAAACGTTTTGAGACGTGACCTCGTGAAACATGTCTCAATTCAACAAGGTTCTCCTCTGAGTTGTTTTATAGTTGAGATGCCCAGACCTGAGTCTCGACGTGTCCCCCCACCCACTGAACCTTTCCATCCAGACTGTGGATTTAAAGGACAAACAGCCTAAAGTGGTCTGTGCGTGGCAGCCATTACGCTTGAAGAGTCTGGAAATGAGACCAGATATGGCCGCTGTGAACAATGAGGCTGCATTCACGCAGGTCTGAAGTGGTCTAGTTTGTCAGCGGCTGTGCAGAGATGAAAAATAAGCGTTGGTATGGTTTGTTTTTGTTTACAGCTCCTTATTGGCGCGAGATTGTTTAATAATGTAAGAAAAGAAGCGATAAACCTGGGGGCCATCCATTTTACATTTCTTCATGCTTTAATTAAAGCAGTGACTTCAATGGGACATGCGAGAGGGGGCTCATTTCTGCACACCCACGCCAAGAAAAAAAAAAAACAGGAACACGCATAGGCTCCCACACACACACCTTTGACAGCATAATAATTGAGCCTACATCTCTTGAATCTGGGTCACAGGCATGCAGAGGCTACACTCTCTTTGATGTGTCATTAGGCTTCTCTGTTTCTTCAAGTGCAGCACTATTCAAGGGGAAAATACCGGGTTGTCCAAGTCGCCACCAGGAGTGTAATTTAGCATTGGTTAATGGTTATTACCGGTTTTCAGAGGATTTCAGTTACAAAACACTTCAAGGTTTCTCTCTACGAGACAACTTCAGTTTTTTTATTTATAACTATTTAAAAAACCTCATGAATGAAACCTCATCGAGAAGAGCATAAAAAAATTAATATCAGCAATTATGATCCTGATTACACATGTAATCTATAGTCTTCTTCGGTTGTACATCGCCTGGTCAAAAATGCTCAGAGATGCAGGAAGAAACACGGTCATCAAGCATGGAAGTCCATCACTTCCTACCATCAGGCTGTAAACATCCACAGGCTTTTTAATCCTTTAAAGACCCAATCGCATAAAAATGCTGTTTTGGGAGTTTTTAACATGTTATTGTGGCATTTCTTTGACAACATATCTAAAGATAAGTAAACTTAAAATTGTATCTCCGAGCATTTCTTTATTTAAATCATAACAAATTAGAAGAACACGAAAAAATGTCAGTTGAAGAAGATCCATATGCTGGGCAGGCACCAGCTCCCTGCTCTACTCCGTCCTCTTGTAGATACTGTCCATTGTTAGCTAGAAGGAGAGTGTGTAAACAGAGAGCTCTCAGCATTTTGGAGGGGGGTTGCTCTGCAACTCCGCAACTCCGCAGAGAAAAGTGGCTTTGCAACACTTAACAGAATTAATGTGTGGAATATCGGTTTGAGTCCAAATTGAATTCTTGCTTTTTCATTTTCAACAAAAATGCACATTTCATGACAGACAGCTGGTTTGTTGAGGGAGATCTGCAAAAAAGGAGTAAAGCTGAGAAAAAAATCAAATCTGCAACATGAAAGTCTTTTCCTAGGCAGTGATTAAACTATTACACATTTAAATAAGTTCATTTACCTGCTTATTCCTTTTACATAATAATAATCCTTTAATCCTTTTCTGCAAACAGGAACTACAGGGTGTTTCGTATAAAATCTCTGAGAATAAAAATGAACCTCTCTGTTGCTGGTCATCACAAAATGGACTTAACAGCAAAAATTGTAACTTTTAAAAACTTGGAGGATAACTTTGTTTGTGGCTTCAAGTCAAAACAATGCGTTGGTTGGTTGGTTGGTTGGTTGGTTGGTTGGTTGGTTGGTTGGGTTTGTTTGTGAGTTTGATGGTTGGGATGGCAGCGGCTAAGGCGGTAGAGCAGGTAGTCCAATGATTGAAGGGTCGGTGGTTTGATCTCTGCTCCCCCCAGCCACCTGTTGTGTCGTTGGGCAAGACACTTCACCCTCCCTGCCTCTAGTGTGGCCTCCATCATCACCAAATATGAATAAGGAGTGAATGAATAATGGACACAATGAACGCGCTTTGAGCGTCTGGAAAAGCACAGATAAATCTAATCCATTATTATTATTATTATTGCTCGATTCAACATATATCAGAAAATAACTAAAATCACTGGCACAAACCTTTAACTAGAGGCAAGGTGGGGTTGAATGTCTTGCCAAAGGACACTTCGACAAATGGGCGGGCAAGGCAACAATCGAACCAGCAATCTTCCAATCAGGGGTCGACCGCCCTTCCACTGCACCACGGCCGCAAAGGTGAAGATTGGAAGGAAAACAGCTGATATCTGGTTTACTGCAGACTTCCAGCTCCTTCAACATCCTTCATTGGATTTCCAGAGAGTCCACTTAAAGGTAGTATGGCAAACAATGCTGTAAAGGTAGAGGAAGAGCATGGGGGAAATGGATGAAGGATTGGGGATTGGTAATGTAGGTTGCACAGAACCAGATTATGAATTGGGGTACTTCTATCACAGTTGTTTCAACGTGCGACCTCCCCCTGGACTTTATTATTACATCCTCCGCAGAGCTGCTCTGGCACATATGGAGCCTGCCACTCATGGCTTCAGCCAATAATTCTGCTCTCAGAGTGGCTTTGAATTCGTTCCCTTCCACAAGTAGCTATTCATATTAAAACAAGCACAGATATGAGAGCGCGAAGACATATTAAATCATCCATCCATCCATGTTCTGCTCCGCCTTTTCCCTCCATGTGTAGCTTTGGTTTTTATTGAACAGGGATTTTGCTTCAGCCAAATTATGAAGGAGACAGAATGTCTCTGATTGCAAAAAAAGAAAGATGAGATGAAAAGGAAAGAGCTACGGACAGTCCAGATGGAGACTTGTGAGCCTTCGCGCTTCTTGTTGGGTGTGAAGCGTGTGCGTGATTGTCTGCGATCTATCACCCAATCTGCCAGAAGAGGACGAGCTTTATCTCACAATAAAAACTGGCTCTTCTAATTGGCTTGAATGTTGTGGAGCTAGTCAGGCGTGACGCACTAGGCTGCTGTCTCCGCTACAACCCCGTGTGAACATCCTCAAGACCTCGCTCTGCCTTTTCCCTGCGTGCTTTCTGAATTCCACAGGCCTCCTCCTTCCAGTCGCTCTGCCTTAGGAAAGAAAAGGAGGATGCTTTTCCCTCCTTTAAGCCTTAGTCACATACAAGAGGGTTAACCCGGACGAGTGCTGTAGAGTTTTCCCTTGAGGCTCAAATGGCCACTTCAAGGCATGTGAACATGGAACCTCCCATTGTCATGAATGTGGTAGGTGTATCGTAAAGTAATCGAAGGCTAAAGCTACGTTTAATGTGAAAAGGGCGTCCAGTTTCAATGTTAAGTCAGAGGTCATCCAATCGTAGCACATTCAGAGTTAAAATATCTGAACTTTGGCAAGGAAGACGTGTCCCATCAACCAATCAAGAAGTCAGCTTTGGCCCATGAGGCGTTGATTAGTAGGTGGAGTCCGAAACTAACAAGTTCTCCTAAACTTTAGGATCTTTTTCTATTTTCTCTGTGTGAATTTTGCCAATTAATGGGCTTCGGACTGTCGGCCAAAATGTATGAATAAAAAAAATAATTACATTATCTTTTTTCCATCAAGACAATTGTAAAACTTTCCTCTATTTTTTTTTTCTTTTGCCTGCAAACAGTCCATATCTACATGTAGGGGCAGTTGGGACTAAACCCTTGTGGTCACATATACTTTCAGCTCCTTTGGTTCCTTTTCTTCCATCCTTCCACTCGTTTTCTGCCACCTTCAGTCCAGTTCCAGTTGGCGCACCGCCCTCCGTCCATCTGTGACCTCTCCTCCCTCCTCAGTCTGTCTCATCAGGACTGTCCTCCTCTGATTTCCTGTCTGTCAAACATGATCTGTCCTCTCGTTCATTTTCTCCTCCATGCTGCTTCCACGTTTGCTCATTTGCCAGCTGGGAGGCGGAGCCTGGCTCCACGTTTACGTTCCTTTTGACAGATGTGTAATAATGTTCTCTTCAGGTGTCACAAAAGCGGGTGATCGAGGATCCCCCGGGCCAATATTTGCTCAATTATTTCAGCTCAGATATTGCCATCTAATGAAATCTGAAACATAATGCAGAAATCGCAGGACAGGGGAGCAGATGCTGGTAATATGCCCTGACAGATTCACTGATTATACACTGCAGAGCCTCATTCCGTTTCTGGAGACTTCACTCCCTTCAAGAACAGTCTGTTAAATGCCACTTAATTACAAGACTAGTAAAGACCACACGTGTGCACACAAACTCATGTGTAAGTCATCATTAAGTCCGGTTTTAAAGATAGGAATAATAGTTATTAATTCTCTTGGACCAGCCTGACAGCAGAGCTTGACAATAGAAGGAAATAGGGTAACAGTTAATATTGATAGAATTAAAATGCTTGATTGGCAGACTTAGTTCATGGTGAATTAAAACGCTCCACTTGCAGTTCAGTCAACTGAAATTAGCCAGAAAAGGAAGTGTTTTTAAGCATTTCTGTTGGAGCAGTCCTGAAGGCTGAACAGAGAAAACCTCTGATGCAAAAGCAGTTTTGGAACAGCGTCTGAAGTCGTCTGTTGGTGATGAGAAAGATTGGTCAGAGTGAGGTCAAGCCTGGCCTTTAGTCACGCCGCTCCTCTACAGTCCACGCCTGTCTTTACTGTTTGCGCTGTTCACGTGATACGTGCGCACTCCTGACTGTCAGAGATGAGGAAATTAGACAGAGTGTAGTTCATGTGGACATCTTATGATAGGATTTATATATCACCTGCAAACCCCATGCATGTGTTTTTGCGTGCTGTGCATGTTAACATGCTATATCTAACCTTTCTGAGTTAGTTTTAACTTCCTTTCCCCGTTGTTTTAAACTCTGGATGCTCTTTTCAACAACTCCATCAAGTGCACCATTGGAGGTAAACCCTTTATTAGTGGGAGGAAGGCTGCAGCACACTCTGCTGCCCCAGCAGACAATGGTGTAATCAACAGGGAACCAGTGGGGCCCTGAAATCTTCCCTGTGAGTGCAGAGAAGAATCAGGCAGGGAAATGAAGGATGGTACCTGTGTCTTTGTCTGACAGTTCCTCCTCTACGTGCCCCCCCCCCCCTACTGGCAGCACTCATCAACAATATTTATCAAAGTCTGCTACCTGCTCAATTAGATCATGACTCTGCCCGACAACAACCCAATCAAACTCAGCAATGATGCACAAACGCAGGTGCATCTTGATAAATTAGAATATCATGAAATTTGACACTCTTTTTATTTTGAACTCACAAAATGTGAATATTTCATCCAGAAAAGTATAAATACTTTGTCTTTGGCTGTATTCTTGTGGCATGAAGAAGGAAGGTCTTTTGGTCTCCAGAGATTGGATGGAACTCCACCAGCAGATGAGACGGATGGAAACTTGA
This sequence comes from Oryzias latipes, assembly GCF_053564925.1. NCBI lineage: Eukaryota > Metazoa > Chordata > Actinopteri > Beloniformes > Adrianichthyidae > Oryzias > Oryzias latipes. Next base: position 24,514,252 of record NC_136259.1, read on the forward strand.
CTGTGGACCTCACTGACTTGGGTTCAGCGCTTCAGTTGATCCATTCAGTTGGGTTACATTCAGAAGGTTCCGGAGTGTTCAGTCAGTCAAAACCATCTGAGTTTGCTAATGAGCAGCAATCCGTGCTGAAATGCAGACAGCAGTGGGCAGTGGGGTGGAGTGTCCTGCTCCTGGACACCAGGGTAGCCTGCAATTGAACTACCAACCCTCTGACTGGTATATGACTGCTCTGCCACACAGCTACACACAGCTGTTGTTAGCAAATGATGTGGTCTTGCTGGTTCAGCTGCATCACAACCATCTTTGTGATACAGCTGAGACCAACGTTAGCATCTCCAAGTCTGAAATCCTAGTTTTTTAAATGGAAAGGGACTTCAAGCCCAGTCTAAAATACCACTTTAGAATATGGGGGGTGTCAACAGTCAGCATATTAAAGGTTTATAAGCTGAAGCTCAGGACCCAGAAAGATGGAGGGAGGATGTCGAGTGCCGACGTTATTTATCCAACTCTCCGCCTCTACACATCCCTCTGCTCCGGCATGTTATTAAAAACAAATAGTTCTATTCTCTTCAGACTCACACATACTCACCCCCACATCACACAATATTATATGATAATACTACGTAGAAAACTCAATGGAAAACGTACTAGATCATTTAAATTGTTTGTTTTTTTCTGGAGTTTTCTTCTCGTATTTGTAAACTAACCACATGATCTGTAATGACACGTCTAAATCAGGAGTCTGATGCAACCACAGCTTTCCAGATTTGACGTTTTCCAAACTGCTTACGACAAATAATAATGAAAACATACGCCATAAAGGACAGAGAGGAAAGTAAATGATGCTGCACTGTTATCCAGTGAATATCGAGTAAAATATTGAGCACCTAACATGGTAAGGAGTTCAAGAAAGAGGAAATAAAATGACATGAAGAGAACAGCCTGTTAAAAAATATTTACATGGGTTTCAAAAATTGTATTTTTGTTATGCATTTGTATTAGATAAGAAAAAATAATGTACTTTTCTCAATAGGTTTAGACCAGAAGGAAAGTTCATTGAGACATCGTGTAACTGTCCCTAACACTACAATTGCGCAAGATTTTAGAGTTGGGACTTTTTCTTTTTCTTTGATTCTAGTAAAACCTAACTTCAAATCATCTTTTATGGCTTATCCCAAGCCGGGTCACCAGGGCAGTAATCTCAGCAGAGATGTCCGGACCTCCGTCAGCTCTGTGGCAGAACCTCGAGGGTATCCGAGACCAGTGGAGTGTCTTGGTATTCTCAAGAGCCCCAGCCAGTGGGACATACCATAGAATAGCTCTTCAATGAGAACTATTCTTGCCCGAGCTCCATCAGCTGTTTCTTTTTATGGTAGAGCCACAGCAGCTCTACTCCAAGCTCCTAACCTTAACTCTACGGGGGCGCTCTGACACTGGATTTAAAAAAAAAAAACATCTAGGACCCAAAGCTTATGTTCACAGGTGAGAGTCCAAACCTTCAGCATGTTGACCAGTAAACGAATGCTTTGCCTGTGTACTCAGTCCCTCAAGATTGTAGAAACGTTGTCCATAAATTGGTGAAAAGGGGCATCTCTGCCAGAGTCCAGCATGCATTGAGAACATTGCTTAAATATACTATGGCTGTGGTGCAAAGGTAGAGGGGTTAACCTCTGATTGCAGGGCAGTGGGTTCAGTTCCCACCTTGCCTGCTAATGTGTCAAAGTGTCCTTGGGCAAGACACTGAACACCGCATCTGTCCTGGGGGAAAGGGGTTAAATAATTATACACCATTTGCCACTGACAATAAGAACCAGCTTTCTGCTCAGGTTGTACAGAGACCATAGAAGGGGGCTTGGACCCCATAGTCCCAGTGCACCTCAGTAAAGGCCATGACCCAAAGAGTACATGTAAGGTGTGGAGCCGACCCAATGTTCCATTGGCAGCTTGAGAACAATATGGTTCCTCCAGGATCAGATGAATCACCAATATCTAACTTTTGCTCATTGTTTTAACAGGAAAATGTTGGGACTTTTGTCAGGGTAGTGTAACACCAGCTGAAGTGGTGACATTTTTCATTTTCAGATTAGCATAATACATTCTTAAAACCAACTAAATTGGCAAAACCAAATGTAGAATTTGGAAAATAATCCCTCCACCACTTTAATAAAAATGTAGATTTTGACAAACCCCCTCTTGTGATCATCAGCATGCTCCATCCATTAAACACGGCTGCTGGTATGCAAAACGTGTCGAACAAAAAGATCTCAGTTGTTTGCCCCTGAAGAAAGATCACTTGATGCTTTAAAGTGTGACTGAATGGCTAATGGAAGAGGTGCCTCTAATCCTTCGGCCCCCACTTTGGGCCCCTTGCTGCCTGCTCTGTATGCATCAGGGTAGACCATTCAAGGCAGCTCATGCTAATTCTCTCCCAAAAGAAAGCAATTAGACCAGTGCACTCATCTAATGCTCAGAGGAGAATGAGGAGGGGAGAGAAAAGGGAAGATGGGAGAAAATGAGTGAGAACAAATGACAAAACAGAGAGATGCTGAACTTGTGTGTCCATGACGGCTCTAGAACCACTTCTGGTGATTAGTGATGGCTCATTTAGTTTCTGAAATGTTCAAGATAATTCAATAAACAACTGTGTTTGTGGACCTGACTCATAAAAGGCACTTTGGGCTCACTGGGTTTGGATTGGGATGACATCCATGCAGGTTCAGACTGCAGGTACGACAGAACTCAGTAGCCCACCAACAGCATGACTTCTCTTGTATAGGGTCAACCCTTCTATACTCTGGACCACATTGACTGTATATTAGAACTGGACAGAGTGGCTCCAAATTTTTTCCTTTATGATATTTTTATTCTGTAGTTTAGGATATTCAAGTTATAAGCTGACCATTCAGATGCCTCAATAAAAGTAGGTGGGACCTGATGGCCCCCACATCCAACATTCAAAACATTTGATTGACATATTAGGTGTAGCCTGCTATCAGGTGGTAGGGGTGTGGACATCCAACAAGCTCACTCCTTATTGGCCAGAGTGGTCTCCATTGAAACTTAGATGGAGTTGCTTACTGACGACGTCTGGCTCCAACAAACCTGGTGACTGGATGTTACTCGGTGCCAGAAGCAGACCATTTCCCATGGGTGAGGCCACACTCACTCGGTTCAGTTCTCTTATAAAGTCAATGGACTACACACACTAACTGGATGATTGCTGTCAAATACCACCAAAAAACAAGGAATATAAGTAAATTTCTAAACAAATGCACACATTTCTTTAAACCTTTTAACACAGGAGATGTTTTAGACAACATCTAAACAACGCGCTCTCTTTGACGTACTGTAACTCCTCAAACGTTCACACGATCAACATAAAACAGCCGGCTCTGACGCATCGTTTTATAACGGCTTTGCACACATAACTAATGTAAACTGATGCATAATGGCGCAAAGTTGCTTTTCTCCACAAGATAATTAACTACTTTATGTTTGGAGTGTTGCACATCAGCACAAGGCGGCTTTTCTCCACTTCAGAATCCACTGGAATTACATTAAACGAGTAAATGAAGAGCCATGGTAGGCGAAAGAATGTAAAATAAAAAGTGGAGGAAAATCTCCATTGTTAAAGGGTTAAATCTATTAGGCTATATAACATCAATTTGAATGGACAGAAACAATGCAGCCCAAGCCCCCCCCCCCCCCCCCCCCGCGCTTTAAATAGGGCCTCGATTGGCCGTCGAGTACAGTGTTTGGTGGGATTAACAACTCTTCACACTCAGTTTCACAAACAAGAAGAGTACACATGCAGCTTTGGGGTGTTTCTATAGACGCTCTCCACAGACAGTGAAGTCAACTTGACAGAAACTTGCAGGTCTGGATTGGACTGGCTTGGAAAGCTTGAACTTTGATCACTCCAGGACCTGCAGTTTTATTGTTTCCTGTTTACTGATGGATTGGAAATGATGGGGTAAGATATGAATGTGCGTGTTTGGGTCTGTGCCGTCCCCCCTCGGTGCTCCTCATATGGACTGGGGTTATGTTGGCTGCTGGCTGTCATGTCAGATTATCTAAATACTGATGTGGAGCCGGTATTGAAGGGTTTTTCTTGAAAAGCGAATACAGCCTAGCAAGTCTCAAAATGTAGTTTTCAAACCATAATATCTAAAAATTGTACCACTTGGTCTCTGCACATTCATACTAACAAGTATCTCCAATAAACATTTACACACACCAGTCATTACAAGAAACATGACCATAAAATACTTCAAAATCAGCTCATACACAGCAATGAGGCACAGCCTCAACAGAATCTCTCTCCCTTTTACATTTCAATTCTGCTTTCTATTTTGTATTCACACATTTTAAAGCAGCTATTATTAATAATGCTTTCATATCCACCACACGCTGCGGGTGAATGATGCTGAGTTCACTTGGTCGGATGAGCTGCAGGAAACAGGAGACTGGATCCACTGCTGGCACATAAGCTAGATTTACAAGGTTTAGATACGACGGTGCAGGACGGGAACGAGCGTTGTAAACAACACAAACAGGGAACAAAGCAATAGCACACATGCTGATGTTGTTACAAGGAAGACAATCTGGATTGTTTACTACCCAGTTGCCTTATGCTTTCTCCCGATCACGTTGGTTTTACCCACAGATATACCATCTTTTTCACATTATAGGGCACATCGGCTTAGAAAGGGCATGTACGGATGTCATGTATGAGATGCATCGAACAGTAAGGCCTATAAAGAGAGTTAAAGAGACAGAGATAAGTCCATCAGTCACTCAGACTTTATCAACTGTGTTGACAGTAACTAGAACTTGTTTGTAACACGCTACACGTTAGCCATGTTGTTAGCGTGTTCACAATACCCATAACTCCCCACCTTAAGTGCAACACATAAAGAAACAGACTGGTACCACTAAAACAAACGCTACTGGGATTACGCTAACTACCAACTTCGTTAGTGACACGTAAATATTTACAAGCTTTTTGACAGCCAACCTTGTTTGCAAACAATTAATATTTTCACTTCAAAATCAGTAAACACAACCAGATTTAGGCTTCTACGTGAACCTTGGAGTGCGTAAAATACACAAGTGGTCTCCAACTTTTTACAGGTCACAAACCAGTTTAATGTCAGACAGTAATTTTATGGACCATTCTGTACGACGCTAAAGTTGGTGTTTATTTTGTAATCTTTTGTTTTCAGGAAAATCTATTTTTTTAGTTCATATACTACTACATGAAGTTTAGTTGAATTTAATAGAAGATTCATTCCTTTTTTTATCGACGCCATTTTAGAACTTAATTCAAGCTCAAATGATTTTTTTATGGCAAAAAGATTAAGTGTAAGTAATTTTGTTGTTTCGTTAAATCTTAAATTGTTCTATTTAAAATAGAAGAGTAGTTTCTGTGCTTAAGTTTCTTAACAGTCGCCTGTATAATATAGCTTAGCTGTAGGAACATTTGTAAAAACTTTAAAGAGTCTCCTTTTACAAGTTTCCACAAATCAGAAAGTTTTTTTTAATATAGGGGGGGTTTAAACTTCAATTTTATTAAAATGTGATGTCGATTTTTGCCTTAAATATCAAAGTTAAAAACTGGACATCAACTATGGTTGCCCTGGACCATTCTAAACCGGACCGGACTGTACCGCTCAGTGGAAACGAGGCTCACATGACCCACGGATTGGTGCCACTACCATACATGACTGTTTTCTATGATAAAATCACACCAGTTCCTTCAGAAAAGACATGCTTCTGATTTCCGTCAAAGATGCCATTTTTCTTTCAAATGGATCAATCCTAAATGTCAGACGGCTGAAGGACCTGAAACCAAAGGCCGCTGTTTTCGTCAGTGAGTGATGGAAACTGTTAATTCATCTGCGCGGCCACGCCAGCGTTTGAGAGCTGACTGGCCTTGACTGGATCCAAACACAACAGTGCTTGCATCTTCCTCGCCGAGGAACAAAACAAAATGCTTTTACTGAGCGGCGAAGAGGTGGTACTTATTAGCTCTCTGATAAAACTGCTGCCGGCCTCAATCTGGGATAAAGAATCTTCCAGCCGATTCAATTCCAGCTGAGGAGGACATTTTTGTGGTGCTGGACGGCAAGGCAAATTCATAAAGTGTTCGAATATTAGCGCCAAGCGACGGGCAGATATTTAACCGTATCTGTGACCTTGTTTATGTAAAGTCTTCAGGTGGTTCGATTCTCTGAACTCCTCCAACAACTCATCCGTCTTGCTAAAGCATGCATGAGTGGCGTTCAGCTCTATAAATAGTTTTTTTGCCATCAAAGTGTCAGGTGAATTAGCTTGTGCAGAGTGCATGAGACAGCCTCGGGGCAGCTCCAGGGACGAGCTGACAAACTACTCATTCAGTTACACTTACAGCTTGTGATGACCTGGATTCAATTAATCAATGCATGTTCAGTCACGGAGCAAAGCGCGTCGGTTACAAATCAACTAAAATACAAAAACTCATCCAGAATGATCTCCTCTGTCAAGAAAAAGCTCTTCGCAGGAAAGGCAGTGATGCTTGTCAGCTGAGTCCTTCCAGGTTAGCTGGAAGTTCCCGTTTTCCTCAAGTCTCCCCAAGTAGATCTGTACAACAAGAGGACTCTTGAGCAGTGTTTGGACTCGATAAAAAGTGATCAATACTCTTAGATTCCCTGACTTCACAGTCACCAGCGGTTGTTTGGTCACTGCCAGCAGCACAGTTCTGCTCTCTTTGAGGTTTAGAAATCCTTCAAAAGCTTCCCTCAGCATCACCGCCGTCGTCTCTTTGCTCTCGGTCACCGCGGAAGCCTCACGCAGCCCCATCTATCAAAGAAGTCACGGCGGCACCGCCAATTGATTCCCCTAATCGAATATCATTATTACCAGCAATTAGCCGCACCGTGACTTAAGTTAAAAATCCCTAATTAACAAATGTCGTCTCGAGCGGAGAAAAAAAAAAGATGCCTTTGAGAAATGCACAGTCTCATAAAACTGTGCACGAGCATGTAATTCTCCCAGTCTCTGCACTGGAAGACATTTAAAGACTCTTATTAATCACATCATGTCGGCGTGTTTAACGCAGCGTTTACCGCTGCAAACAGGACTCCACCCGTTTGGCGCTCACTCAGCAGATGGCCTACTCAAGACGAGCTGGGGCTTAATTACTGCTGATTCAAACACAACTTTGTGTTAATGGAGACGTACCATGTTTGTTGCTGAAAGACAACATTTCATTTAAAGGCTCCTTCATTAATTAGTCTAATGGCTCAAATAAAGGCTGCAGGAGAAGCAGGTGAGGAGGAAATATGAAGAAAAGCTATATTTCTGGAGGGATGCAGTAGAACTTTTCACAAACTCACTCAGTTCACATTAAAGCCTAAAAATGGTGGTGGGGGTTCATAACCTGTGATCCCTTCAACACCAAAGCTTTAGCTGTTGACGTTCTTTAGATTACAGAAACACTTCAACCGTTTAAGCAATTAAAGTAATTCCAACGGTTTCAGAAGTACAGCACTAAAATGTTTACGCAATCAAGGTTGAATAGTTTTATCTTATGGGGTAAAAGGTTTTTAACAAATCGATAAAAGTAGATTCTGTATCTGTGATGTGAATAAAACTGTTTGCAAAGAATTGAATTTTTTTCGTCATACAGGACGACAGTCTAGAAAAAAAAACACATCTGCACTCTGCTCTCTTCACGGAAGAGCATAGGTGAAAAAAAACGACCCCACTTGTACAGAAATCCCAATGAGTCACCTGCTCAAATCAGCTGATGGGATTATTAGGAAGATTTTGAAAATATGATTTGAGAGGACCGCCAGCAAACAAGTCAAAAGAAGTTTCAGGATAAATATGTTTGTTGCAAATAGGACTGAACTGATTCCAGGTTCTGATTAATGGAGTATGTTTTGGATCTCCACAGGACGGCATTACCGATTTAAAGGCACCGTTTTCATGTCATATCGAGCTTTGTTAATTAAATTTAAGGTGTTCCTTAAGGTTCCATAAGGTGAGAAAAGAAGCTGTGCGCTGAGATGCAACACTTTACAGCAGTGATCAACACAAAGCATTTGTTCATAAATTGGCACAAAACCGCCTTCCTGTAAAGCAGAATTAGTTGGAATAAATTGCATAAACATTCGAGGAATTATGGTGCTGGATAACAGCATGCACAGAGTTTTCTAGTATTGGAGCCCAAACCAATACATTTTAAGATGTGGTGAAACCAAAGAGTGAGTTTCTAACGTGTTTGTCCTCTTTCTTTTCATGGTAGTAGATCCATAAGATTTGACTCATTTTAAATGTCTTTTACAGCAGTGACTGAACTCATATTGAGCTTTAGAAGGTTCATTCATTTCTTCTGGACTACAGAAAGTGGAGGAAAAAAAAACACACAAGAATACAGAACTCTGAGGGAAAAGAAAAGATGGAAGTGAACCCTGTAATTCAAGCCGAGTCAAATGTCAGCGGAGTTGGAGGCAGGCGACGGGAGGAGGGCTTTTAGCTCCACGACGGAGGTCGGGGACGCTGGTTGGAGAGCGGTCATGGTCGGCGGGTGTCTGCCGAGGTCTTTGTTAAAGCCCATTCTCCCTATGACTGCGGGGGGAGGAGGAGAGGCGAGGAGGCAGAGGGAAAATCAATGGAGCTGCAGGAGACCATCCTCTGGCTCGGCACGACTCCCACACTCACACAGCTCTCAAAGCTCTCTCCTGCTCTTTATACTTCAGCTTGACCCCTGCTTTCCTTTTATTTCTCCTCACCTTCTAGCCGTCTAGTTTCCGCGATCTTACGCCACTGTCTGTCCTTCTTTGACATTTCCCTCTTTTTTTCCTGACGAACATTACTATTGTTGAATATTATTATTATTGATCGACCTTTGGGTCCAGGAGACTGCAGTCTGGATCTTCTATTGCTTTAAACATCCAACTGGAATCAGAAAAGCACACTGAGGTTTCACCAGGACACAGTCACAGATTATCCATGGGGGGACAGAAATGGAGGCATTTAGCCTCCATCTGTCTTCAGTGGAGGGCCAACACTTTAAAGACACACAGTCAGACTTTTCTGCTTGATAACTAAAGAATGACCCACCAAGCACTACGGCCCGCTACAGACCTCTGAGCCCCTACTGAGGGGAAACATGGACCAAAAATGTACTGATCTCCTAAAATTTGATGTTTTAATCTCAGTCAGAAAAGCAGCTATAACGGTCCAAAGAGAACATATCTGTAAAGCGCTAACATGACATTAATAATGTAAGAAAGGAAATGGAGCACTGCAAACCTGTGTCCGCTGGACGAAACCTTTTGGGTTTTTTCCTGCGTGAAACAATAACTGGTCAGTGTGAGGAAAGGTGCATTGTGAGTGTGAGAACTAAAAACCAATGGGTACACATGTATTTCAGCTGGATCACAATAAACCACATGAACCTTAGATCCTATTAAAAAGACGTGCTGGGCCTGGTCCAACCATCCTTCACATATATAGAAAATTCTGCAAATACTACTTTAATAGTGTAAAAGTGAAGGTTTAACAGACAACCACAGAAGTTATACTTGATTTCAGCAGTCTAAGACACAAAAAAGCCTCAGAACGTTTGACAAAATTCCTAAAAGGAAAGGAATTTTAGTCGCCGTGATGTCATTCCAACATGCATGTTCAGAGGCCTTAAGAGCACGAAAACAGCAAATAATACACACTCTTTGAACTACGGTAAATGTACGCAGTTAAAATAATTCCAAAGTATTTACACTTTACTATCATTTTGGTGCAACTCCATGACAGAATCATTCAATTTATGGCACAAGTGGTTGGACAGTTATGACATAAAGGATGTCAGCACTGGAACTAAAGCTCTGGTGATGAGAGTTAAAGGAGATGGATCAGTAATAAAAAAGTAATGGGTTCCACCAGAGCCCTAATCAGAACCCTGTTAGGCACATTTCAGATTAACCAAATACCAGAATTTCCACTAAGGCAACATTCACACCGGGATTGGCAACACATGTTCAAGCGACTGGTTCCATTGAAAAGTCTATGTGAATGCAAGTAAACGTGCATTAGGGGCTTCCGTGTTCAAAACTCTCGTGTTCACGCATCACTGCCCAAGTTGTTTACTCAGTTTTCAAGCTTTATGTTGAAAACGCGCACACACTGAACGCGCATTGAATGTTAAACCAAGTGAACTCTGACCAATCAGTGGTAGTGATGTTTGGATGGCATCTTGTTTAATTAATGAAAGTCCCAACTGTTTGAAAATTGATCATGAAGCAAGCCTCTTTAAGCCTCTTCCAACTGTAGGAAAATGCAGGTGTGGACAGTCAGGCGTGAACACCGTATGCTAGTACCGCCTTCTTGAACGTGTATCACATGCCCAGTGTATACATAGAATACTTTTCCAAACTTTCGCGGACAATAGAAGGGTTTCACTCTTCTGTTGGTCCACTCTCATGACATTTTGTCCAAAGGTGCTGATGTAATTTGAATTACTATAACTATTCCACCATTTAAGTCAGTGGTATTCAACCTTTTTTGAGCCACGGCACACTTTATCCTTGACAAAAAGCCGTGGCACACCAGCAAAATTAAAAAAGGAGAAACTCATAGTCTGTAGTGATGTCCAGTCCCTCTGCAATCTAACGTGCATTTTTGTGGCAGAAAAAGCTGGAAGTTGCATCTGATTTTTTCCAAAAGATGTAATAAAAGTTAAGTTAGTTTTCAGTAATAATTTTAAACTAAATTATTTAAAATTTTGCCCTGCTAGGTGTTTTTTTCCCTTCAGTTTATTAACAAGCAATTTGATGTAACCTCACAAAAAAACAAATATATTCTTTCTAAATAGTGATTTATTTTTTAAATATTTTTTTTAATGTTGGTGCAAAGGCAACTGTAATTTTTGATCACAATGTATTTGATAAATTTTACACAAAAAGACTAACATTATATTGATGTTTTCTGTAGCTACACAGAAAATGAACATGTTTTATTAGTTTTTCTTTTGTCTTATTCAAAGACGAAGTCTTTGAAAACTTTAACAAAAATGTTTTATTTCTTTTTAGATGATTTAATTGTTTCAATTTAGTTGAATTGTGTCTGTTGGCCACTTCACTTTCATCCTGTTTCTTAAATGTTGTTATTAGTTCTATTTAAGTTTAACATCTAAAATAATCCAGACGTTATTAGAAAAGTGTTTCAGTTACAAAGATGACTTGGACCAAACTCTGGGATGTTTGGCTGTTAATAAACCCAAACCTTGAAGAGAACTAAACTGTTGACCTCTGATTTCATCAAGAAGATTTAAAAACCGTTTGATGTGTTTGTTGTGGTTTCAAGACGTGTAACAGGGAAAACTCATTGTAGCGCAGAGATGCTTTAACCCGATGCATCATGGGAGATGTAGTCCTATGGCAGACAGACTAGCGTCTCTGAGCTTCATGGTTTTGTTCACTTGTTCCACGGTCTGACACCGGATTCTGTGGAAAGCTACACCGCTAAAGACGAGCTTTAGCTGGTATTTTTGTTGGAACTGAGAAACTTTATGAGCAGAATCAGAACAAGGAAGTGAAGACTTTAACCACTTCTGATTGGTCAGACTGATGATGTGTAATTTAGACTCCAATTGGCGATTGGTGGAGACAGTTAGAGGGGCGGGACTTTTCCAAAAACAGAGCTGAAGCTGCGGCTAAATTGCAGTACCATCATTCTTATCAAAAGTGTCTTTAATTGAATCAAATAAACACAAAGAAAAAAGTATTTTAGGATCATTCATATTCCTAACTCCTCAGTGTTTTATCAGGGCCTGTTTGGATGAACACAGATCTGATATCCTGGAGATGGAAAATGTTTTTAGATCAGTGAAAATGGGTAATGTCCCACGGCACACCAGTGTGCCGCGGGACACTGGTGTGCCGTGGCACCCTGGTCGAAAAACATAGATTTAAGTAATGAATACAATTAAAGCAGATTCCAATGTTGAAGCTGATTCTTTACAGTAGTACCCTACTGCTGTAAAGTGTTGCATATCAGCCTTTTTTCTCAGCGTATGTTTCTATTGGAATGACTTTAATTGTTTAAAAACGGTTGAAAAGTAACAGTAGGAAAAGTAGAATAGCACTTCTGGTACTATTGGGTTAAATGTCTTCCCAATCAAACAAAAGAGTCCGTTTAACCCCCCAGAGTCTCAACTCTATTCTCTAAACTCCTGCATGACCCCCCCTCACAGTTTTCTGTCACAAACTGAAGAAGCACGAAGGGAATTCATGATGTTTTGCCTAAATTTTGTTTCCAAGCAAAATACAATGGAAAAGAATAAAAAACAAAGATTTTCAGTTTTCAACATTCTAAAATGATGTTTAAATGAGTGATTTTCTCAGTGTAATGATGTATTCTCTGCTGAAAAGGGCGATAACAGAAGCATGCTGATGAAAAAACACAACTGCTTTAAGTGGAGTTATAGAGATTAGCTCATTAGGCTAAATCAGCTAATTACATGGAGATTTTGTTGCCGTTCCTCCAGCTAATTAATTTGAATGACTACCACCACTGAGTTCTGGAAATGAGTCTTCCCAGAGCAGATGAGGTAAAATAAAAAATACAACATCAGGCAGTTTTAGTTGCACCTGAGAGGTTGAAGCAAAAGATTGTGCTTCCATTATAGCACCGTAGGCAAGAAAACCTCCTAATTTTCACCTGCTGAGAAAAGTATAACAGAGAAAGTTTTTGTCAGTTCAGTTTTGTTTGGTTTAATTAGTCCATATTGCTCCAATTCACAACAAAAGTCTTTTAGAAGTGAAATTCTAGGAAAAAAATATCAGCAAATCAGTTGAGACTGATAACATTTAAATCGTTTCAGCTAAAGCCCAAGTCACATGCTGCAGGTTTTCAGGGTTCTTAAAATGTCTATCCTGTGAAGGGTCATAAAAAGGAGTGGTTGCATCTTAAGAAGTGTCTTGTGAGCTCGTACAGCCACCTCTAGGGATGTTTGGAACATACCATTGTTATGTGTGGGAAGTGTATCGTCGAGTATTTTGAAGCCTAATGGAAGTTACACGCATTTATGACGTATGGGTCGTACTTTACGCCACTGTAGTCGTTAGTAAAGTAGGAGTACTGTCTCTGTACTGACCTTAACCAAAAGCGCCACGCACGGGGTGAGCACGTCATACGCAAGTGGTCGTAGGCGGTCCATAGGATGTCACCACAAACCACGCTCTGATTGACTAATCTCCTACATTCAAACAGTCAGGCTGCATGTCAGGAGCGTGCATATATCATGTGAACAGCAATATCCGGCTCCTTTCGCAGACGCAGGGTTTGAGAGAGGGGTAGAGAACCGAAAAATCCGTACCCCACGCCTGTGTCTCACCTTTCTTCCCTCTTACTTAACCTCGTGTGTTGGATTGGTGTTCTCTATGACCCGTTGCTCACAGCATGACCGTACAGCAAATGTGACTGAATATTGTCTCTATACGGGTTCACCAAGCGGTCTATGACCTTGACTTTGGCCACCTTGTCCCGCATCCTCCCGTAAGTGAAGCTGTGACTAATACTACGTTCACTCTAGCCTTGGAAATGTAAATTCTAGTTTTCAAAGAGTGTTTTAGGTTCCTGCATTCATAATTCTCGTGCTCATGCGTCGCAATTCTTGTTTTTGAGTCAATTTTCAGGCTCTGCGTACGAAACGCGCTGCCATTGAACGTGCGTTGAAAGTTAAACCAGTTGAACTTTAACCAACAGGGACTCAGATTTGGTAATGAGGATGGGGTAGCAACATTCACCAGATTTGCACCGCTTTGACATTTTTTTACCAAGCCGCTTCCAATTGTGAGTTCATGCGCTCATATCGGATGGCGACCGTCCAGTGTGAACACCATTTGCAAAAAGCGTGTTCAAGAGCCCACATTCAGCACCTTCTTGAACGTGCCTGACATGTTGGTGTGAACGTAGCTTAAGTCAAACTGAGACCAAATCACAATTGTTTAACTACAAAAGAATTCCTGTAAAGAAAGAAGACTGCACTCGACCCATATAAAGAGCCATAACTTCCTTACGACAGTAAAACCTTGAGCAGAACAAAGAGAAGATTTTTCCACTTTGAAAGAAAAGCTTAACCGGAAAAAAAAAGACAACCGTTTCTGAAGAGTCGCTTTTTGTCCCCAGAGAACGTTTTACAGACCACGATGAGTCCAAACAACTGAAAATACATTTTGGCATATTGTGCCAAACAACATCAACTCAATTAGTGGTTGCACCTGTGCTTGAGCCTGTTCTGCTCATATAAATCAAAAACAAATGAGTCATGATGGGAGCGTGGCCAATCTGCAAGGCCAGGAAAAACAATGATGGAATGTGTTTGCATTTAACTTCAACCTGCAGTTTCAGAGAGCAAACTAGGAAATTAATTTATTGGAGATTTAAAGCCCAGACAAACAGAAACAACAATGAGGCAAAGAGTGCAACAACATCCGAGTTATTCTGTGTCCATTACGGCCCCTTCCTGACCCGGTGCCTCCGTCAGCCAGGTGTAGCCACACGACTCCCACTCACTCGGCATGGAAAGGTTCTAACCTTGCAGGCACTTTAGCTGTAAATTGACAGTAAAATCACCGGTGGCTTTTAGACCCAAGCTTGGCCCAGTTTGTTCTCTGGTCACTCATTTAAACTCAGAAAAGCTCAATAAGGACATTGTGAACTTCAACAAACAAAACAACAAAATATTAGAGGAAGAAAGTTTGAAGAAAACCGCAAACCTTTATGGTACAGAAAAAACATTTTCAACATGATGCCTGACAGCAATGTCAAGAAAAATAATCCAATATTTATTACATTTACAAATCATTAACTACTAAGATTTAGTAATTGGAAGTTTCTGCATTTTTATAAATACATTTTAATTATCTGAGTCAAAGGTTCTCCAGGGATGGGAGCTACCTGAGAGGTGCTGTGGCTTGTCTGAGGACGTCTGGAGTGACAGGGAAGAACACTGGAGTTGTGCAGGACATGAGCAGTAAGACAGTGGTGAGATGTTCTGTAGGTGTGACAGAGGATTCCCAGGTGGAGGTGGGACTGCACCCTGGACTGTACATAGAGAACGAGTTAGACATCACCCACAGAAAATGACTTAATTCCGTCATTCCAGTCGCCATTTTTCCCGCTGTCTGTCCGTCACCATGTTGGAATCTGACGTTGTCAGTAAGCAGTGATCGGTCCGTGTCGGTCTTATTCCACATTTCTTTGGCAACCATTTCTCTCCAATCAGTAGGGAGAATGTTAGAAAGCCACCCCTTTCCATGAAAAGCGGGCTCAGGAGAATCTGTCAATGATTCGCTTTGACTGTTCGACGCGACGCCAACTACATCTATTGAGGCATCTGATTGGTCAGTTTAAACCTTGAATAACTTAAACTACGGAAAAAAATCAGGATTTGCAAGAACCTGTGAAAAAGAGAAAAAGAGCCCAAGATATTTAAACTCCTCCACCTGGGGCAGGAGCACTCCACCCACCGAGAGATGGCAAACTACCTTTCTCTGGTCAAGACAGAGTATCTGTGTAAATGAGTGGGACTCAAGTGGATTTATGAGGTTACAGGCCGCAGAGATGAGGAAGGTGGTCAACAGTCCAGAACAACAGAGTGTGCTGAGGAGGCGTGGGAAAGCAGGTTGGAATGGGCGGAGAGAAAAGGCCTAAAGGCCTAAAAACTTCTTAGTTTGTTTTGTTTTCTGATCTTGAAATCACAAAATAAAAATATTGTACTGAGCTTCAAAATATGGTTTGGATGTGGTTCATTTGTATCAAGTCTTTAAAAAAAATACCTGCAACCCTGTAACAAAATGGAGGTTGGCAGTGTAGACAGGAAGCAAAGGAAAAGAGTAAAAGATTATGCATAAAACTAAAGGAATATGAAGCAAAGCCCTGGTAGACGTACAGACAGAGGGGGTTGCAGGAACATTCATTCCAACTCTCACAGACTGGTTCACAGGTGTGGGTGGGTGGAAGAGGGAGAGTCAGAGAATGGAAGGAAAAAAAAAGCTCAAATGTCTGGGTTTTCACACCGTTAATTTAGCCGTGCAGAGCCACATCGCACCATTCTCTCACTCATCCTCGCTCCTGTTGGAAACATGCTAATTAGAGAAGCAGACTGACGTGAGCAGGTTTAAAGGGTAATTAGCATAAAAATCCTACATGCTGTATTTTTACTTTCTCTAATCAACACCCTCACACGTACAGGTTTTTCAGATGTGAGAAAAAGTGGCTTGACGCAATTAAGAAGGAAAATTAGCATCCAGAATTAAGAGGAGAAGACAAGAATTATCGTCTGTTGCATTTTGTTGCTGCTTTGCACATTTTCTCACAAAACAAAAGGGGAAAAAAATGTTTTATCTTCTTCAAATTGCAGACATGGAGCAGTGTTTTTCAGATACAGCTGCCATCCTGTTGTGTAACCGTTTATCTCAGCGTCCTAAAACCTTCAACTGCCCTAAAATGGTATTTCTCTGAATAACCCACTACAAGTATTTTTAATGCAAAGCACTTGTTTCCAGGCAGACTGTACATAAAATAACCTAAAAAACCACAAAGTGATACTCGCAGAGCAAACTTTGATTCATCAGCTGCGTGACCCTTTAACTGCCGCGTTCTTTGAACTACCGGAACTCTTCAACCGTTTACACAATGAATGTCATTTCTAGGACTCTGAAGCAGAGAAAAGCTGCCTCGCGCTGATATGCAACACTTTACAGTAATGTGGTGTTTATTAAGAAGTTAAAGTCCCACCATCTGTCACACACACGCGAAATCTGTTCTCCGCATTTGACCCCTCCCCTGGGGGAGCGGTGAGCTGCAGACACAGCTGCACTCGGGAACCATTTGGTGGTTTAACCCCCCAGTCCAACCGTTAAACGCTGAATGTCAAGCAGGGAGGCGTTGGGTCCCATTTATAGGGTCTTTGGTATGACTCGGCCTGGATTTGAACACTCGACCTTCCAGTCACAGGGCGGACACTCTAGCACAAGGCCACTTTATGTAAACAGTGTAAATTAGCTGACTCTGAGGTGGAGAAAACACACCGTTAAGCAGGTTACATTGGTAAAGTGTTGCACAATACTGCAAAGCCACCTTTCTCCGTGTAGAATCAGCGGATTTACAAACATCACGCAAACAGTTGATTGATGGTATGCCGAAGAGCGTGTTATTTCTGTGTCGACGGCGCCAGCTCCGTGGTTAAAGGGTTGACTGTATGCACGGTCTTTTCAGCTACTCAGTGTTTAGCACGATTAGCATTTCAACATAACATAAACTTCTTTAAATCTCGTGTTTTCACCGTTGCTACGTACCGTTAGAAAACTTTCAGTGGCCTTAAAAAGTGATGTTCATATTTAACACTATTTGGGCAACGAGGGTTCTAATGAAATGATCTACATGAAGGACCACTAAACATTCCTCTACATCGTACAGAGCAGGCATTGGGAAAACACAGAAATGAATTACTTTAACACGATGAAACATTTAACTTAATGTTAATTAGTACATTTTTTAATCACTTTCAAACAATATAGCATTCCTTAATTTCAATATTAAGTATTTTCGCCCGTATCAATAATGAGCGTCTTTTCAGTTGAAATGGTTAATTCGTCATTTATTGCATAATTCTTTCACTATATTGTTAGCTCTTATCCTGTCATGTGTTTTATTAGCTTGGCATCGGTAAACCAGCTGTTGTAGCATCACTTACTGCGTCTTTGTCCTTCACTTTATCCATCAAAGTGCTCAGATGTTCCTTTACTATGTTTATTGCTAAATTTAATGTCAATGCTTTTTTATTTCTTCAGCTTATTAGTGGTGATAGGATATTTTGTAATGCAGATAATTAAATGGGATGGTTTTATGCCAGTCTACAAGGTTTATGTCACAGTTTACATTATTTTAGTCTTGATGGGTTTTCCACAATTTATCAGCTTTTATTCTCAGTGTTTACTAATAATAGCTTTGTCCAAAGCGTTTAGAATTGTCTTTATTGGCTAATCTATTGAAACATGGATGTAAAAGTAATTACACAATAAGTGTTTTGTATAAAACAGAGCTTTGTCTTTTAAAAATACATTAAAATTCAAGTTTTTATTTCATGCCCATGTGTTCATTTTAAAGTCGTGAAAAGCTGAGGCTAAGTTTTGGATCTGTTTTTCGTTTTTTGGTTTATCATAATTTACAGTCTTGTGACCTCAGAGCGACTCGTTGGAGCAACATATTGCGTTCCACCTGGGAGGCCCAAGGGGGGATGCGAGACCTCCTTGGCTGGGAACGGAGGCCTGTAAGGCCGTAAGGGATCCATATGCTCCGCTGACTCAAGGCAATGACATGAGTGACTGTTATTGGTGGGGACATCAATTAAACACTGCAATTTTAGCTTTGAGCAGAATTTAATCCAATATTTGTTGTAACATATACGACTGGAATGTCAAAAAAGTGTTTAACTTTTTTCCCAGCTTGCTTTAACCAAATTTCTTCTCTCTTCTTGAAGCTTCTTCATCCAAACTACATTAAGTCACAAAATGACTCCTGCTACTGTGAAAGGAGAAACCTTCTTAATGTTGTGGGACCCACTAAGTCTGACTTAGCTCATGGATCACCCCCCAAACACAGATTTATGTTGGTCTGCAGAAACACCTTTTTTGGGGCTCATTTTTAGCACAAGTTGAAAAAATTCTAAATTGGGTTTACAGTAATTTGATGTAGAGGAAAGCAGAGAAGTTGGAGGGAGCTAGGGCTCGAAACCCAACAAATCAAAGTTCAGATCCGAGAGAACAAAATCAGGGAGATGCTCCAACGCTTATGTATCAAAACAGAATTCAGTTATATGCTGAAAAAAGTGAGTTTTAAATGAAAATGGAAAAATCGACACATTTCCTAACAAGTACTTTTGTCATTAAGCTGTTTAGTATAATAGGCTTCTGACATCTCATTCACTATTGCACCATCGTAAAGAAATACTGAGCTTCTTTTTATATATTTTGTCTGTTGTTCTGCTGCATTTAGAAATCAATAGAAGATTTAAACAATATTCAAAATCATCCAGTTTTCTTGTTTCTATTACATTGGATTTTCACTTGTCGAATCCATTTTTATTTGTCTTTAGTAATAACTCTTAGCTGACTTTGGTTAGAATAGCAATTTGTTTTAACTTTACATTCTACAAGTTTGCATTTTTTTTTGCAAAATGATGTTTGTCTTTAGCATCTACATCTGGATGTCTAAAATTCACAGATCGTTCTTTAATTGTCCATGTCCTCCTCAGGGTTACGGGGTTGCTGGAGCCTATCCCAGCTCCTGTTGGGAGAAGGCGGGGTTGGCCCTGAACAGGACTCCCGTCTGTCGTAGGGTCACACACGCTCAACTTAACCCAGAAAACATGTTTTTAGACGGTGGGAGGAGACCGGTGCGCCCGGAGAAAACCAACACATGCATGAGGAGAACATGCAAACTCCACACGGAAAAGACCTAACTGGGATTTGAACCTTCTAACGGTGAGGGGGGACAGTGAACCACTACACTACTCTGCAGCCTGTACTGCTACTCTGTAAATAGGAAATTGGCCAAATACAATGAAAAGTCATAGATTTAACATTATTCGGCTTAGTTGATTTTAGTATGTTGTGTATTTTTTAGTTTTTTTTTGGTTCAGTATGATTTAGTATTTTCAGATAATGTTCCAGTTTCATGGTGTCCATCAGCATTTATCAGCTCATAGGTCTGTTTTGTCACAAGGTCATTAGTATCAAAAGATGCCTCCTTTCTCCCCTCACAGCTCACGACCCTCCATGTTCCTCCTGTAGTCAGAGGCTAAGAAAAGAGTCTGATAACAAATTGCAAATTCCTATTGATTGGAAATGAGCGCCGTGGGCCTTAGCACAGCCTCACAAAGGGTTACGGTAAGTTGGGGGGGGCAGTGTTCCCACAGTTTGCATTTACCTCTGATAAAGCATTTCTGTTTAAATTCAGGCTTAGATCAACCTGAGCAGAAAGTCATAAAACAACAAGACATTAAGTTAGAATATTTTAAGGACAAGAAAGAATAAAACTTATGAATACATAATAAGAAGCCCTGCCACACTAAACACATATGCAGATAACAATTCAGCAGGTTAAGTATATTCTGCATTAATGCGAGCACTGAACCTCAAACCCACATGGGGCTGTAAGTCGGTCTCTGACAGCTGCAGACAACCGCCTGTGGACTTATTATTACATTTAGCCGTTTGGAAGAAGGCGGCACTAGCTTCACATAGCGCCCCCGTCTGTGGGCACACAGCTGCAGTGGGTTTCCAACGGGGAGCCGCGGCGTCTCCGAGGTTCTAGGAATACTTCCTCTGGGGTCCCAGAAGAAGAAAAAGTTTCTAAATTTCAGTTTAGGAAAAATGACTCGGGTTGGAGAACAAATTAGGAGGTCTAATTACAGTCTTTATCCGTCTTTGTTTTGTTCACTTTAGTCATTTCTGAAATTCAATACTGAGGGAAAATGTTCCCATATGGCTTCCTGGGATGGAATCTAATTAGAAGGAGGGGTTGGGTAGACTAATGGGGGCTTATATGGGGAATCTGAGGGAAAAAAAAAAAAAGTTTGAGATGCACCATGGCACTGTGCAGTGAAGTCAGAAAACAGAGAAATAAGAAAAAGAAGGAACTGGGGAGCTTTTCTCAGAGCACAGATGGCAGTCTGCTCTCAGGGAGATGGCAGGGGGTGATGGGAAGGAATGGGGCCAGGAGGGGGGAGAGGGTGGTGGCATTTGGAAAAGAGGTGCAGGGGGCGAGGGGCACGGTAACGCCACGAGCAGCCCCCTCACTTCCCCGCTGGGCTCTGGCAGGGCCTCTGGTGGACATGTTGGGTTCCCATGGTAACCGTGACGTCACAGTGGGGAGGGGTTGGGGCGGGACCGACACCTCCAGTGGTGATACAGGAGGCGATAATTGTCTTGGCAACATTTGCAAATGACTCTGTCATCGTGGACGCCTCTGGTGGAGACGGCGGGGAGCGCGGCGCGGCCGCATTTTGAGTCGAAGCCCAAAAAAGGAGTCGGAGCTGAAGCTGCATCTGTTCTTTAGGCCTGATGGGGGGGGCACACTCTGCTGGGGTTAAAAGAATGACTCCGTGGTCGGAGTTACCTTCAGAGAAAGATGCGTTTTAATGAATGTATGAATCAACTTAAAACCTGTTAGTAGCTGTGTGCAGACTATTGGTTGGTGTGTGTAGGTGACACCTAAGTCATGCGTTCTACTTATGATATGACTCTGTTATGATTCTCTATTATCGACTGCTTCTCCCCCACTCCTTCTGTCTCCCCCCTTATCTTTAACATGCCACAGTCTTCTTCTCTTTTCTTTTTTCCGTCCGGTCCAACAAGGAAGGAATATAAATATAATTACTATAAAAAATTAGCTTCAATCACTAAACACTAATATATACTTTGTCTGTGTGAAGATCCATAAACCCCTTTTATAACGGTAAAGTATGTCCAACAATAGAGGCCTTCAGCTCTCATCTGCTTGCTCAGCTGTTGGACTCAACAAGTTAAAAAAAAAGCAAAGAAAGAAACTGATGACTTTTAAAAGGCTGCCATCATTTTCAGAAGTCTTTAACCGACACAAATGTCTAACAATGACCACGTTTCTCTGTCTTGAGTCTGTGTCAATCAGCCCTTGTTTGTAGGACTTTCAAGGGTTTAAATGTAATCAATACCCAATCCCATCGTTGGCGCAGATACACAACACACCTATGGGTCCACCGACAAAACATCTGGTAGATGGTTTGAATCCTTAGCTTAATGAGGAATGAAGGTTTACAAAGCATTACTAAAAAAAGCTAAATAAAAAAAGGCCAAAGTGTCCCTGTTTCTAAAACAAACACAACACTAGAACCAACAGTTAAA
Source organism: Oryzias latipes (assembly GCF_053564925.1). NCBI lineage: Eukaryota > Metazoa > Chordata > Actinopteri > Beloniformes > Adrianichthyidae > Oryzias > Oryzias latipes. The sequence continues at coordinate 24,536,187 of NC_136259.1, forward strand.
GCTGTAGTCACATGCACCTGTACGGGCGCTGCAGGCTTTTGGGTTGCCCGGGTCAGTGGAGGTTCATACAGAGAAGCAGCTGCGTGTTGTATAACTATAACTACCACCTGTTGCCCCCAGCATGCCCGTAGAAAACAAATTTGCATGAACATTCTCACTCCATGGCAGTGCGGGCAGTTGTGACTAAGGCTTACAACTCTAACAGTAGACTTCTGTGTTTGACACGTGTTTACTGTCACTGTCAGAATGATCTCTGACACTCCCATCAAACTGTATTCTTAAATCCTCAATTGGCATCAGCAACCCTTAGTGCTCCCACACCTTAACCTGGTCTAGATATGGGAGAACCACTAGAGACCTGTTTCCACTGAGTGGTACAGTCCAGTTTAAAGTAGTCCAGGGAATTCAGGTGACCGTCCCCACTTACGGTTGGACTGTCACGGCGCATGCGGGAAGAAGCTATCATCAACAAAAACGGTGATCTTCCAGCACCTCAAATTTTCCGGCTTGACTTATGATTCTTTGTAGATACAAAGCATTTCATATTGTTTGAGAGAAGATTGCAGGCGGCCAAGAGGACAAAAAGCAGTTTTCTTTGGGCGTTTTTTGTGTCACAATGACCTTCAACAGGTTTCAACAGTAGCTCCGCCCTAACTAGTCTGTTTGATTTAGCCATGAACCTACAACCAACGGGGGCCCAAAAATGGTACAGTGCGGTACGGCTTAATGCATCAATTTTATAATGGAAACGCTCAAAATACCGGACCAGACCGCACTGGACCAGACTTCAGTCTATCACAAATGCGCTCTTGCCATTACCAGCCTTTTAAAAACAGATTTATGTAGAAATTCTGCTGCTATGCGTTTATTGAAGTCTAAACTCAAAATCCCACACAACACGACGACTACCCCAACCTGCTGAGATTCTATATTTCCTGATGTATAGACATTGTTTGTAGTTCTTGAGATCCAGATGAATCCCACCTCAAAGGTAGGTCAAGCTGACGTGTATCTGCTCAGCATCATGCATGTGTACTTTTTGAGACATTTGTCTTTAGATCATCCTATAAAGGATCATTTGAACAAAGACAAACATGTTTAGGATTTTGCCCTGGATGAATACATCCTGGCGCTCCATCAAAACACATAAAACACTCGACACTGCGGTTCCATCCAAATGTTGCCTAATCCTTCGCCCTCCCAGAGAATATGAGCAGATGGGGTTATTCCTTTGTTAATAATGGATGCTCCTGGATATTGGATGAAGCTGTAAAAGCCGTTTTTATTCTCTTTTCTCTCTGACTCTAATTTGATGTGACTAAACTTGTGGAAAGCCTGTCATCCACCTGCCTTTGTCAGAAAATGACATCCTCTCTGGTTATATTGAGCAAGAGGGGGGTGGATGTCCTGACTGCCCCCCCCCCCCAGGGCCCGGGGAAGGGTGGAGCCCGGCAAAAGTCTGTGAACCGCCTAGGGGCAGCAACAGGACATCCAATCCCGCACATGAAAGTCACAGACGGAGCTGGAGTCCACCTTACAGTCATTAATATGGACAGGACCAGACGTTCCTGATCGGCTTAAAAAGGACATTAAGGTTTAAAAAAATGTCTGTTCTGTCGTGATTTTTCAATATAGCAAAAACTCTTTGTGACACCTAACTTACAACAATGAAATCATGCTAGAAGAAGGCGTTTCTTCATCCAGTGAATGTATCAAACTATTTGTTGAGTTGTGACAGGACTGCATGATCCACCGCGTCAAAGGCTGCCATGAGGGCTAATGCTAATTTTTCAACGAACCGTCAAACGACCATGAAACTGTGAAACGCTTTTTAAATCTGACTGAATTGTAAACAAATACCAGAAATGAGACTTTTTTTACCTCTAAAAATATATATATATTTTTTCTGATGTGGTCATTTCAACCCAATCTTCACACTTTCCTTTGCATATCTAAAAAATGTGGTCATTAAAAGGACAGGAGAGTCCAAGAGATGCATAAATAATCAAACGTACCTTCAGAGTTTTGGAAGTTTGCCCTCTGTCGGTGTGAAAGCCGACCCTCAACCCCCTGACCCCTGTGTCCACTGCCATGTTTCTGTTGTTCGGCCACACGTTTCTGCAAACAGTAAGAAATCTCAGGTCAGTAACACAAATTTTATTGAGCTTTTTTAGTTTTCGTCTGACCAAAATCAACAGTAAAAACTATGAAAGGTGGTAATCAATCAGTGAATCCCCTAAAGTTGTGGCGTAAGCACAGAGATAGCAGATTTTTGGAGCTCACACATGGCGGCAGACTGTCGAATATCTGCTCCAGAAAGACCTACTTCAATGACACTGACATGAGGAGCGTTTGAAGCTCAGAGCCCCAGCAGCAAAGGTGGATGTGACGCATGTGTGGGTACATGTGCAACCATGTAAGGTGTCTACTTTTAATATTTCCTTATAAGATAGACAAGCCACGCTTGAAGATCAGCCCTCAGTCCATATTTAAAGTATAACCAATTAACTGATGGTGACTCTTCAGATTTCATTAGTCAAAATAGTCTTCCCGTCGTCTGCCTGATTTCATGTAACGGAACATCAAACAACGAGTCCTGGTTTGGAGCCAAGACACCAAAAGGAAGAAAATGTTATGACTTTCTAGTTGCAGAGAGCTCTGATTAATGAAAAGACAAGGTTACAGCGCCACGAACTCTTTGAAGATGGAAGAACTTTCTGTTACTGAACGTGGTTGGTCCCTAGTTAAAACCAGATGTTCTTCTGGACACGAGAATTCAGTGCTGATGAGGAAATCCTGGTAAGTTTCTTTTCCTCCGCTTAGTAATCTGCCTAGCAGGGGGGGTCGTGTGGTCTGATCTGAGGTCGAACACACATACAAACACTAAGGTCATCCTCAATAAAACAAAAAAGGTCGATGGTCCTGCCAGAAAACGTGGAAACAGAGTAAAGTTAAAGCTACCTTTGGCTTGGAATAGACTACAAGATCAGTCTAAATGTTCACTACTGACAGTAAACTCACTCAGATCTTCCTAAAAATGTTTTCTAGAAGTTCTTAATTTACTTGTGAAATGTTTCATCCGTGTTTTTCCAATTCTGCATTTGCAGCACAGCAGTCTTATGGCATCTCCACACATCCAATATGACGTCTAATTTTGCATTGGCAACAAGCTAGCGTAGTATTTCTAGCCTATATAGCTCTTTGCTAATAAACATATAACTACTGCTTATTAATGTGTCGTAGCTAGGTTATTAAGTAATTGTATTATAGAGCCTCATCAATAAGGTTAAATTAGACTTTTATTAGCAGGTTTAACTGTCGGTTCATAAAAACTGACTAAAATAAATACACTAAATTAATAACCTTTAAATCCTTTAAATGTGTGCTTTGTTTCTAAGAAAACGGCGATGTGAAATTTTATTTAAAAAAAAAAACAGTCCGCAGAAAAAGAGCCATCTAGTGGCGGATGCTTCAATTACATTCTAGAGAAATAGCACCTCCTAGTGGCTAGTAGCAGATTACAGCTCCACTGGAACTCTACTTTCACATAATAATAATTCAAAAGAAAATACAATTTTCATTGATTTTATATGTCTTAGTCTATTTTAAATAATTCATGCTGGACAAAGCTTCTCATGTTTTGAATGAACATTTGATGGAAAACACATGGAAGCGTTTTACAAATGGCGAACCACAATGACTGAACTCTTGCTAATTACAGCTTCATCCGTGTGTTGGAGCAACAAAAAGGTGGGAAAGTGATAAGAGTTTAATAATGATGGATCTATCAGCGAGTTTCACCGGGAAACATCCTTCGGTGGTAATGAGCTGCGTGTGGCTCCATGTTGTTTCTTTTGTTACGCTGTAAAAAATGTAGCGGCGGCGTTGTGCAGGTAGGCGTGTTATCACCCTTTCAAGGCTCAGCCGGGTGGACAGATTTATCTGGGCTCAATTAGTTGCGGTGTCACGGCACATTGGCGTGCCAATGGCTTGATGGTCCGAGCTACAGGCAGCTCAGCTGTAAATCAGACTGTGTGTAATAGGCTTTGCAGCCGTCTCCTGGGCTGACTTTGTGTTTGCTCGTGTAGCTCTGGCGAGCCGGAGCGTCAGACGATGGCTTTCCGACCTTTTATCGGCGGCTTGCAAAAGTCGGCGTGCGGTGGAAATCGACGCAGGTCTTTAATGGCGGCAGATCGTTTTTTTAATGCCTTCAGTTGCAAAATTATGAGACTTTCAATGAGGAATTTAATGCCTCCAAAAGTGAGAAAGGTCACAGGCTGCTTTTTTTCCATCGATCAGCGGGAATCAATGCCGGTAATGTTCTTTGCTAGTTGGATGAATCACGACGGCCTTTTTCAAGCCAGCAATCTGCAAGCAGATGAAAGCGGCAAACGTTCGGCTCTTTACTCATGTTTCATCATTTAAAGCCTCAGCTTTGTTCCTTTGTGGTGATTTCAAAGCCTCATCTCCCTAAAATACCCTGTAAATACAGTCCAGAGAAGCAACAGTTCGCCTCGGTTCGGTTCTGCAGCCCTGGCAGTAAAACGGAGACAGGCGGACCAGGACCACCAGATGACAGAGCTGCACAAACACATCAATGAAACCAGAGAAAGCGAACACAGGAGCGTCCAGCCCATTGGGGAAAACAGGAAGACGCCTCCTCATTCAGAAAGGTTCATGCATCCAATCAAAGCTGAGCTCAACAGCAAGTATTGATCAGAATGATCTGAACTGTAATTGGCCTCAGATTAAAGAACACAACAGGAATTTTAATGCTCTGTAGTAATTCCTCTGACTTTTCAGAACGAAACCGAGGTGTTTATCTTACGACATGTATTTTAGATTTACAGACTAAGTCAGTAGATAAGGGTGAACAAAAGGAACTTTTTTATCTTTGATTAATCATCAACTCAGAGAAGATAAACCTAAAACAAGAATAACAAAAATAAGTAGAAAGTTCAATGAAATGCAGATCATTAAATAAAAAAAGTTTGGCACAGATGACAACTGGTTCAGATCTTTAAGGTTCTGACGCTGATTTTTCCTCCTTTCCGTCTGTAATGATGCTGCTACCTTCATGCAGCCCGTCTGCAGTGGGCCGGTGCGTGGACTATGTCAGGATAACTACATTTATAGCCTTCTTTTAACTGATAAATCTCCGTTTGTACATGGGAGACAAAAAGAAGTTGATTTTTTCTATGTAATTAAGATCATAAATCTTTATTAAGAAGTTCAGAGCACACAGAGGAATTCATGCAACAGCAGAAAGAGGAACACTTTGAATTCCTGGTTGAATCTGGCTTAAGAGCTAAAGCTGGTCATTTCCCAGATGGCCACTAGGTGGCTAGTTAGCAGGGGTTGGATTATACAGGTTCACTACTTTCCACTACCTTTCAAGCAACATATAAATCTCTATTTGACTTACTTTAATAGTCATTATATTTAATAAATCTTCTGAAATGTATGTTTACCTATTTATGATTATGAGTAATAACACTGTCTAGAAGATTATATTACTTTGTATTGGTTTATTTTTTGTTTGTTTTCTAATCAATGTAGGACTTAATATATGAAATAATAATTTGCTCACAGCTTGAAATAAACCAATAAAATAAAAATGAATAGAATCAAACAATCAATTCAGCCTCCATTCACTTCATCATAAACAGGATTAACTTCAAAACTGAATACAAATGTTGACACCTAAAGATTTTTTTTCCTTAAATTTTATTTTCAGCTGTAGTGGAGTTGTGAGTTTTTATGGACCTCATTGTTTCCTTCATGTAATTATGGAAAAATAAAAGGTAAATAGGAATTTTGATTGAAATAAAAGTGTCTGATCCTTAGGTTCTAAAATCTTTTATATCGTGTTCTAACAACTGCCTAATGATTTTTTATTGTTGTTTATTTATGTATTTATTTATTTAAGTTTTTCATTCCCGTTTCATATAAAATGTTTTATTTCTGGCTTCAACCAAACAAAGTCGATATCAAAGTGATAAAGATGCCACCATGTTGGAGCCAGATGTCGTCAGTATGCCGTCGTCGGTGTGAGTCAACGTTTCTATCGTATCGTATCGTATTGTGGCATCTGATTGGTCAGTTTACAACCTTAATTACAGAAACAATATAAAAAAAGAGGATTATCAAGAACATGTTTAAAGAAAAAAGTAGGAGATCAAAAACAGTTCCTTTAAGAATGATTGGTTAACAGCTGTCTATTTCTCAATAGAAGTCTTCGAAACTTTGGCTTCTTGGAGCCAGCAAGGAACTTCTTGTTTGGAACGCCAGGCTGGGGAAGTCACTCAGTCCAGTTCCCAGATACAGTCAATGCTTTGTACCAATACCTAAATAGCCTGCTTCTTCCCTTCAGCCAATCACGTTTTTGCTTTTAAATTTGTGAATGTTTTGCATTGTGGACAGTTCGCCTGCCCTCCTTTACCCTGTTCTTTGTCATGGTCTGGCCTCAAACCACCGTCAGAGTCTAGGACATCTACAAGCATTACAGTCAAAGCAATAGAGAATTCACAGAGATTTATCAAACTCATTACAGAAATAATTAAATAAGTAAAATATACTTTGTACTTCATCAAAGTCTTTATGCTTTTTATGTTCATTTGAGCTTGTATTGTGATTTTTCTTGCAGTTACAAACCCTGAAGAAGTCCTGCACCGTTACCAAACTCTGCTGAAGGAATTTTGAAGGACAAAAAGCACGACCCTCAGGCCAATAATGTGTTTTTTGGAATGCTCCTTTTTACTGTTTTGTTGAGAACTTAAGACAAATTTCATTGTGATGACATTTTGTATGCTGCAGAAGTGTATCATTAAAGATTATTGTTTTCACTGCTGTCTTGTTTCTCTTTACATTTGCCTCATGTTACAAGTAATCAGGCCAGAATATGTTTTTACAATGCAGTTACTTTACCCTTACCAACAAGTTAGCATTGTCTCGTTTGGTGAGGTCAGAAGACCAAGTGTGTATGTACACTGCACAGGAAGGTAATACGTGAACATACCCAGCATTTACTACTGAAAGTTAAGTGTTAAGTAGTTAAGTGGAAATAGGGCTGACTTTCTTTTACAGCCCAGTTTCAATGTACTTAAGGGGTAAGTACCAAGTAATATTCAAGTACACATACCCAGTACTTAGTACTGAAATTACCATGTAGTTGAGTGGAAATAGGGCTGACTTTCTTTTACAGTACAGTTTCAGTGTACTTAAGGGGTAGTTTCTGTGGTAAATCTATGGTAAATACCATGAAACATGCGAGTGCAGACTTAAATTCAAGGTTCTTTATTTGTACTTACCTTGTACATACATGTGGTAAGTACCACAAAAGACACGTTTGCACAACATGTAAATACCCAGTAAGAATATTATAAATACCTAGTATGTACCACATAGGTATGAACCAAATAGTACCACATAAATACGCTGTAAGTACCATGTAAGTACCCAGTAAAGTCCCATAGAAAGTACCATGTAAGTGCCCTGAAAGTACCCAGTAGTTACACAATATGTACCACGTAAATACCACTTAAGTACTCTGTAAGTACTGTACTGTAAAAGAAAGCGTTACCAAATATTTCCCCTTATTTCTAAGATCTCCCCTAATGTTAAAATCTTGTCTGGGATGATAAAAGCCAAACCAAAGAGGAGGTCTACAGGTGTAATTAGGGTTTTTCATGTAAAAAACGCTTTTCCTGTACAGCATAAAGTTAAATCATTCAATTAAACCACAGATTTTGCCCACAGTTCATTGGTTTGCTCTTTAATATCTTTTTTAAAGCAGCAAGTTTCAGACAGCACTGACATTATACTGGAAATCTACACGCTGTATCCATGACACTTTTTCCCCCCTCAAATCTTCAACAGTTGACATGGAAACCACTGGTCTACTTTTAGCATCTTCACTTTACCATAATTATTACATTTCATGTGTCAAATGAGTCATTCAGGATGTAACGAGAGCCTGCTTGTGTCATAGGAGCCTGAAAATGAAAAGTAGGAAACTAAAACATTCATTTAAAGTTTTTTAAGAACTTCCTTTATCAAAAAGACGGGGGAAAAACACAGCGGAAAACGTATTTAAATAAAATAAGTGCTAAATGTGCAGAAAAATAGAGGTGAAGTCATTCATCAAGGTCTATACCACGGGCGAGTTAAATACCACATACAGGCCAAGCAAACACTCGGAGGAAACATCGTTTCTTTCTTGTTAAAAGAGAAAAAAATCACATTACAATTCAAATGTGTTCATTTAAAAAGGCCTTTTTAAAAACATCTCCCAGGCATTCGGCGCCACGTGGTTCCTGACGGCAGCAGGAAATGATAAATAATAAAAGGGGCCTTACTTCATTAGAGGGTGACATTATTTCCAGAACAGATATTGCGCCATGAGACAGAGTGTACAATAAAACAATAACAACCATCAGCCGCCGCCGCCGACAAGCCTGAAGTGGAGACCCGGGAGCGAGCGCTGTACACAACTGCTGCACACTCACAATAACACAACCATATTTCCCAGTCTAGGTCATAATTACCCCCCACCCCCATCCCCGGCGTAATCTAATCCGCTGAGTGCATATTCAATTCCGATCCGGGTTTCTTGGTGTGCTTTGAGGTGCTCAGAACGATTGCCTCTGAAATTGGATTATGATAACCTGTCAGCGCTCTAATTCTATGAGATATTAAAGGTGCTGTTGCAAAGGAGTGGAGTGTATTAAAAAAAAAAAAGGTGCCAGCCCCTGTTTTGTTAGGAGGGGGCGGGGCTTCACAGATGCATGTGTGAAATGCGGGTCTAGTTCGGTTTCCCCTTAATGGGGGAGAGCAGAGAAACGTCTGTCTGAACTTCCTGATCCAACATCCTTTAAATATCCATCAACACAGGAAGTGACGTAATGCTGAAACTTCCCCATTAAGTTTGATAGTTTGCGACCCATCATTTGATTCTGAGTAACTGCCAGTACCTAGACCTGATCCGATACTTTTCTGGTACATTTAAAAAATAAACCAATTTGATATTCAGCCAGGTTTTTTCCAATTTTTTTTAACCTTTTTGTTATCATTTAAAAGCATGTGAGAACACTTATGTAAAGTAGCTTCAAAAAATCAAGTAAAAATAGTCCAACTAACCAATAGAAAAAAAATAGTAACTATTAACTAGTAAAAAAAATAGGTATAATATGTACAATAAGTCGTGTGAGAAAGTTTGGTGACTGTAGATTTAAGATCTATTGAAGAGTTTTGATTAAATGTGATTCATGTGGCCGTTTAAAATGATTAAAAAAGTTGCTCTTGTAGTATAAATTTGATCATGAGTATCATATCAATAGAACTATTTGTTAGTTTTTGAGTAATTATTCATTTTTTTTGGATTACTTTTCTCAGAGCTTGCACTTTGTAGACGGTCCCTTGGAAGCCGTCTCTCCATTAAATTCTCATCAAAAGGAAAATAACTTCTTTTATTTCTTGGTGGGTCTTTGTTTGCATTAAGTCAAACCAAAAGAGAAAGTTGCTTTCAGTCTTAAACCTTTATTAACCCTTTAAAGTCCCACACTGATCACCTTTTGATCTGTTTTCAAAGCGTTTCCAGTTGACTTTTCTTTATGATTATGCAGTTTTTACCAAAAAAGAAAAGAAAACTGCGTTTCTGCAAAGCGACAGCAGCACTTCTTAGTTCTGTTGGCAAAGAGTAGACCCGCCCCCTTCCCATCATCCATCTGTGTACATGCTCTCCCACTGGCTTACAGCCCCTCAAACCCCCAACCTAACATCAGTTGAGCAACAGTTTAGATCCAGATTCCAGCTCTGACGAGGAAAACAAAACATTTGCTCTGATGTGACAGGAAGGCTGAGAGGAGGCAGCAAAAAGAGGGTCACATGGTAAAACAAGCGTGTGCCGACAAAATGAGATCCTGGTTGACCTGCTGATACCTCAGTATCCCCCCAAAGGACGTGGTAGAGGCGATAAAACAGGTTTTTACTCGAGCTGTAGCACAGCACGAACAGTTGGAGATGATTGATGGACAAACTTAATTATTGTGCTGCTTTTCCAGTTTATAAGCACACAAAAATGACTCATCTAAATATGAAGAAGAAACCTAAAGAGTTCAATGCGACTTTCTTATTGTCGCATTTACAGGATGACATTTTGCACAACATCCCATAAATCTAATGAAAAGCAATTTTGCTTGGAACTGACAAAGTTCAACATGTAATACTCTCACTTACTGTCTTTAATTTGCTCAGTATTTTCTCAGCTGATTGAATCAGAAACTCAAAATAATCTTCAAGCCCGCAGAGAAACCATCAAAGTGTTTGTTTTTTCTCACCCACACTAATGAAATTGAAGTGATGAGAGAAAATTAAAGTGGTTGAACTATGAAATCCAGTTATTTCAGACAAGTGCAAAGGACATTTCTAACTAATTAAAAAAAAAAGTGTTCGGCTTTACAGTGAGGCAACAATATAAGTAATAACAAGTCAGTTAGTGAGAACATTTTCTCTGATGCCTTAAACTCCAACAACCGCAGTACAGAACTGGAAATAAATTGGACATAAGTCACCAAAGACCAATTAGCATATTCCCCACTGTCTCTAAAGTTCTCAACACGATGCTACAGAAGAGCTGATTAAACCAACAGATCTCCAAGCTTATTTCATATTTTGTTGAAAACAAAACATTGAACCGAAACAGATGATTTTTTTTCATGGGATTTAACTTTGACGCTCACATTTAAAGGTCGTGTCACACAACTACTACGTACATTAAACGCATTTTCCACGTATGAAATGTCGGTCTTTCGTGATCCATAAGTGTTTCTTGCGTTCGTCGATGTGCGCAGATGTCCGTTAAAGGTTTCAGCCGACGGGTCCTTACGTAAATTCGGTTATGAGCAGTTCAGAATTTTTGGTCGGTTGAGAATCAAGCAGTTTATTCGTATTTTACATAGTTTATACGCATTGCGTAAATCTTACGCAATAATGCGTATTTTTTGTGAGATGCATTCACAAATTTGTGGCTTAACACGACTGTTCCACATGTCTAACAGGCTTTTTATGCATGTACCACCGATGTATAACCTTTATATCACGTAAACGGCGCACAGATCCCGTTCAAATTACGTAAACAGCTCAACAATCTTTGCTTGGTTTATCCGTACTTCATCCATGTTTTTTTTTATTTATTTATTTTTATTTAAGTGAGACAACAGAAAAACAAAACAACAACAAACAAAACACAGAAAACTACCAATACTATTCCGTGGTTTTAACATGGTCAATTCATGATATGTCTTTGAAAATTTCACGGTAAGATGAAAACTTTTCGCACTTTTTCCAGCGTTTATTCACGTATGAATAATATACGTAAAATGTACGTAGTGGCTAAAAAAATGATCGTTTACAGTACATTTAAAAAAATACACGAGTCATATAGGTTGTAACCTGAAATGATAGAATAAGCAGTTCCAGCACCACCAGGTTTTTCCCTGGTTAATGACGCCTATCTAAGCACACTCCTTTCTATGTGGCGTTTGAGCAATTTGATCCAAATCAGTTAAATAATAAAAAAAATAATGAGTGCAAGTAGTACTCTGCAAACCGTAGTGACAGAAACCAGTCGAACATTGAGGAGATGTGTCCTGCATTTTGCAGATGACGTGATCTTGTTACATGACAAGGAGTTCTCTGGACTCAAAAGAGCTCCACAGTCACCAGATCTCAACCCAGTAGATCACCTTTGGGATGTGGTGGAACAGGAGATTGACATCATGGATGTGCAGCCGACAAATCGGCGGAAACTGGCAAATGTCCGGTGAGTGTTGTTTGGTGCAGTAATATTTGACAGAAGTTCGAAAATTAACCATTCATTGACACTGCGCCTTAAAATCTGATGTGCGGAAAATGTATTAAATGTAAATAATTTGTGGGCACAATGTTTTTGCATTTTCCTCTATAAAGTCTTTTCAGACATAAATCTTAGTCTAGCTTCACAGATTATTGTAAGTTTTGAATAGCAGTAATTTGTCCTTTGCCATAGCTCTACATCCTGTTTGTTGCCTGATGGAGTGAAGAAGCAAATGTCTGCAAAGTGCCAGTTCATCATGAGGGGTAGTTCACAGGTGTCAGATTTACAAACATAAAGAGCGTGTGGAGGCAGATTTCTAAATAGACCTCACACATGAATGTGTGACATGAAGCAGCTGCTTTTCTGTGATACAGGGTGTCATTCTAACTGATGTGGCTCTAGGTTTCAGATAAGATCTCACGTTTTTCAGTGAAAACAAGCGGCAGGCTTCTTGCACTGCATGCACCTGGGGCTTCTCCTCAGAACATCACCACCAGGAAGGAGGCTTTGTTTGAAGGCAAAAAATAGCCGCTGACACATTCCAGGTTCTTTTGAAGTGAAATTGTGCGCTTCTGTGTGGCTCATGGCAAGTCTGGGGAGACACCTGCTCATTCTATCATTTCATCCTTCCACCTCATGCAGAAGTGGATTCTGGGTTTACAATCAAAGAGACCTTACAGAGCGTTGTTTTGTTGCTCGTTTCACGCAGGTAGAAGTTTTTCTAGGAGTCACGATACTCCATCATGAAAACAAAGCTTTCTTCTGATTGTGGAGATGAGAGCAGGAGCAAAGTAAACCCTTCTGTTAGAAGTCTGTCTATGAAGGGTATTTCAGCTAGAAGGGTATCCCAGACGTCTTTGAGTATAGGCCAGAGCATAACCTCTTGTGCTAACCGTGAATGAGGTCCCCACTGAAACAGCTTTGATTGGTTTTATGCGTTGATGGCCTTTGTTTTGAAGAGATCACAGGGCTGTGAATTGTAGATCACATCCACCTCTTCATGCTTTAGATCTCTGCAGCAAGGGTTTCTCCGACTTGCTTTGTTGTCTGAATAATTGGGGAAAGGATAATAGTTCACCATCGAACGATAACAATCGGTAACCGATATTATCGTGCTTTTTCTTTCTTTTTTTTAAACCTTCCTCCAAGTTTTTCTATGTTATCCATCTAAAATACCCACTCCAATAAAAATTGTGTTTTTTTCATGTTCTTGTAGATTCTTTTCTCATGATAGTGGAACTTTATAAAAAGACTTCACTGTTAAAACTGCATTTCTGAGTATTTCTTTATTCAAATTGTGATGGATCAAGAGCAGATGAAAACCTGCGTTTGTTACGCAGCATCGGACATGGGCGGGCCAAAGTCTCACTACTCTGCCACAATTCTGAAGACACATAGGTCCATCAACGTCTTCATTTTCCTCGTCTGAGCCATCTGGATCAAAACTGCTGGACAGCGCCGATATTGCTCGCCACTTTTTTTGCTATGCTAATGTTAGGGTAGCTCGTGAGGTGCTATAAGCTAGTAGGAGAGAGTGTAAACAAAGGGCCGATGGGAACTTAGCTGGAGACTTACTTCTGCAGCGACAGTTCCGGCTACAACCCAAAAGCAAATTTCCAATAAGCTACTACCAATGTGCAGAAAATTTGTCTTAAAAAACCACATGCTTTTTGATTTTTACCAAAAAAGAAAACTGCATAATAATGACCAAAAAGACCACTGGGAATGATTTTAAAATAGAAAAAAAATAGAGTGGGACTTTAAACTAACCTTATTGAGTTTGGCATTTTACAGATCATAATAGTTGTAAGAGAAGGCATCAAAAACCTTTATTTGATGGTTTAGGCATAAAGGTTTGGAAATCTCTATTATGAAGACCTTGACTACAGATATTTTGGTATTTAAATTGTGTTATGACAGTGCTTTTTATCTGGCCATCCAGTCAACCTCTAATCAGAAATGTGCAGCTTCTGTTCTCGCCCAAAACCTTTTTTTTAGGTGCAAATGTGGAAAAAAAGGCTTGATGAAGGCTTGATGAAGATCCGCCTCCGGACAATTCATAGGAACCCCCTGAGGGTATAAATGCCTCACTCTAGTGTTCCCATTACTAGAGTGTTATGCCAATGTGGAACCAAGGAGGAGGTGGGTGGGTGGGAGTGCTCTGATGTGGGAGGCAGAAAAATAGAAATAGCAGACAATGAGGCTGCAGATGTGTTTAAATGGTCTGTTAGGACCATTGGATGGTTTGTTGAGTGGGATCTTTTGTTTCTTGTCTGCAGGTTGCCTCCCCTGTTTTCCTCCAGATTGTCCTGAACTGATGAGTGTGAGCTGATCGAAGCCAGCTGACCTTGTGGTGCTAATCAGCTGGGAAATGGTTAAAAGGCTGTGGATCCCTGCAGCAAGGAGAGGACACTCAGATAAACTCGTCTTTGTTTCAAGCTCAGGAACACACAACTGACTACAGCAAGAATGAAAGGAATGGTGTAGAAGACTGTGGTGATAACTGGAAGTAGCAGAGGTGAAGACGTTCTCTCTCTGGAGGTGCTGATGCTCAACAGGATCAGGGAAGAATCCACAGGAACAGCTGATGGTAGATGTTCAGGAGATAAATGAAGGGAAAACAGATGGAGATGGTTTGGACACATTGAGAGTGACGACAATGGTAAAAGGATGCTGAGGTTGAAACTATCAGACGGAAGGAAGCCCAAAGAGGGGGTTCTAGAATGTAGCCAATAGGGAGCAGACGAAAGAAAAGAAAGATTGGAAAAGATCGTATGTAGGCCATAAGCTTCCTGATTCTGATGCGTCCACTTGCGGACAAATTGATCCATGAACGTCTTTGTTTTCCTCGTCTGAGCTGGAATCTGGCTTAAAATAGGACGGCTGGATTTCTCTGCCATTTTTGTTGCACTAGTAATGCTAGTTTGGGGGTGTAAAGGGCTTTAAACTAGCAGGAGAGCATGTACACAGAGAGCTCTCAGCAATGGGGAGCACCCACAGTTCTGCCCACAACTCAGAGGTAAATTTCTTCCGCTCTGCAAAAACTAAGTCTGAAAAAACAACCCAGGTTGTTTTTTTTGTTTTTTTCTGGCTTAAAAATGCATTTTACTAAAAATGACTGAAAAAAATCAATAGAAAATAGATCAAAAGATGATCAGAGTGGGTCTTGTAGGAGGACATGAAAGTGTGAGCAAGGAGAACGCAGAGGATTAGACGGAGGCAGATGATTGGCTGTGGAGAACCTAATGCTACAATCACATCAGCCCAGAAACGTGCGTTCAAGCGACCACCATCAATGAAGAATCTATGTAAATGTATGTATTTTGGGCTCCTGCGTTCAAAACTCCTGCGTTCACGAGTCGCTTCATAAGTTTTGAGGTCTGTTTTTTTGCTCCGCGTACCAAACGTGTGGTCATTGAACGTGCGTTAAAGTAAGGGTTGTCTGCTGACGAAATGTGCATTATCAGAAATGAACTTGTCCTTCCACGTCCAAGCCTTACTCTGCGTCTGGGTTCTTGAACTCTAAACCGTAACACGTTCTTGAATGTGCATCATTTGGCCCGGTGTGAACGTAGCATTAGATGGAGCAGCAGAAAACTGAAGAACAAAATCTATAAAAGTTCGTGAAAGATGCTCTCCTTCCTGGAATAAAATCCTGTGACACCTTTGCCAATGGGAAAAGAAGGAATTTTCAAATCCACTTCCCATGATTCAGAGCGGCATTAGCAGTTAC
Source organism: Oryzias latipes (assembly GCF_053564925.1). Taxonomy (NCBI): domain Eukaryota; kingdom Metazoa; phylum Chordata; class Actinopteri; order Beloniformes; family Adrianichthyidae; genus Oryzias; species Oryzias latipes. The sequence continues at coordinate 24,551,774 of NC_136259.1, forward strand.
TTGCAATACAAACAAGCCTCTAATTTACCCACAGCAGCAAAGAGAAGGCGATACCGAACTCCCTCCAGCTTCATATTTTTCATAATTAAAGCGGTGAAGTGTAGTTGTTCGGAGCATCACTACCACCCCTCATGCTGTTTTCTAACACAGTGGCCCTTCGTCGTGCATAGAAAGGTTGCAAAGGCAGAAGCCTTTATAATGCCAACCGTCAGAGAAGATTAAAAACATCTCAGTGTCTTCTTTTTTCATCATGGCAGATACATCACAAAGTTGGGGGTTGGGGGGGGGGGGCAGCGAGATTTCTTGTTCTTCAGAGACGCGATTTAGAAGTTGGCACAGCTTCCACTCCGCTGAGTCCTCCCCCACACAAGGCCTTTTCTCTTCATTTGATGTGTGTGTCAGCTTCTTTCTGTCTCTCAGTCTTTCTCTAATTTAATAATCTGCTTTGAACTTTATCGCGCAAAGGCCTCACTTTGTTGGCTGAGCAGGCAGGCGAGACAACATGCAGAGAGCAGGGTTGGGCTTCGGAGGCGGGTGACAAACTCATCTCGCCTTGTCCTTTATTTGCTGTGAAAAGAGAAAATTGTGGAGATGTGACGCATGGGCTCCTGTCATTTCAGCCTCCTGCAGCTGGAGTCAAACACAAAGCACCTGTGGGCTTCTTGGGATTGATGGCTTTTTCCTTGCAGAGTGCTGTACATTAGCGAAGGCAGACTTGCACTGATATTTCAAAGATTTGGTACTTTCAGAAGCTTTTTTATGAACCTAGGAGGAAACCTGGGCAGCAAGGCTACAATGAACCCCTACTGAACAAGTCTTTAATAAAAATAAAAAATAAAAAATCAAGCATTTACAGTAATATAGTCTTTTTTTAGGACACCATTATCTGCACATCATGGGCATGAATTGAAAAAGAATGAATTGGAAATTGAAAAAGCTAATTAGCAAGACCCTGGTAAAATGTATTTTACTCCTGGTCCACAGAACATACCATGCTGCAGGTTTTTGGGTTGTTGGGGTCCGTGGAGGGTCATAGAGAGGAGTATCTGCACCTTAAGGGGAGCACAGGTGTGTCTAGTAGTTAGTTCCCTTGAGGCTCGTACAGCCACCTTAAGGGACACCATGACAATGGAACGTACCATTGTCGCACGCGTTGTCAGTGTATCGTGAGTATTCGTAAGTAAGGATGATTAGTCTGTCTAGTTTAGTTTAGTTTAGGCATCACCTATTGACTCCATGTTCTTTATGATTTCATGTTCATTATACAATTACCGGTTTGAAGCCCATTGAGATGACTTTTGTTTTAACACTGGGGTATAGAATAAAATTGAATTGAGAGTTTATGGACCTAGCATGGCCTTTGCTTCTGCTGTTTAACCATAAAAGTCCATGAACACTGAACTAGGAGCAATAGCTTCAAGGGACTAAATCATGAAAATCAACTTGTTGAGCTTTTAAATGTCATATAATGATAATTCCTCACAAAAAACAACAACACAAGGTCATATTGTTGCATGAATGCTATTGTTAAATGCTTCAGATCATAAACTAAAATCTACAGATTGTTTTCTTCAACATTCCTTACATCTGTTTACCACATATATTAATTATTCCATTTAGATGAAGATCAAAGTGTCAAAAATGTACTTTCTCATATATAAAAGCTGTCATCTATCTATAACTTTTAGATATTTGCTACACTCTTGAATTAAAACCTTAAAAACCTACATCACCGCAATGCTCATGTCACCAGTTCAAACCAACACCAACCTTTTTTACAAGACGTTTCACGCGTTTTATGTACATTTACATTCTGACTAAACAGAGGCGCAGAGAAACGTAATGTAGAGCTTAAGTCACAGCTTGGTAATAGAAAAGCACGAGCCACCAACACTGACGTGACTGGACCTATAATGGTTGGAGCAACTCTGAAGAATGGAGAGAATGTATTTCTGTCTTTTGCCCGTCAGTCTGTTGGAAAAACTGTGTCCAAATTGGACTATTAAGTGGTGAGGAGACATCACACATGACAGTTAGAACCTGTGGAGTGTCAATGCTCAGACTGGAAGACAACAAGGTAAGTATGTCCCATTTATAACAGGAGTAAAAACGCTCATAGTTAGGCGTCACTGCTGGACTTATTATGATGTAACCACTGGAGACAATGTAGAGTTCTTATTAATATCTAAAAACACTTTTCTCAACTCATCATCTTTGGAGAGAACAGAAGACACAAGCAGGTAGGAGGACTAAAGAAGGGATTTATGGATGTTGTGTGATGGAACACAAAGTTTAAGGATGTCAGAAAACAGGATGCAGCATGAAATAAAAACAAATAATTTGCTGTGGTGATCAGCATCCAGAGGTCAAAGAAGATTAACCAAATGACGAGAAAACACCACGGTAAGCATTGATGTTAAAGGTAATGGTCCGAGCACAAACCGTGAACTTTTTTTCTAAACACATGTGCATATAAACAGAACGGAGTGTACATTGCCTTGCAGGGGCCGAGTATAAGTGGTGCTTGATCCAAAGTACAAGGTCTGACAAACAAATGAAAAGGAGGTTTGAGTGAGAGCAAGCAGACTGTGTATGTATGCAGTAAGAGTTTATCTGGCCGAAAAGACTGAGCATAAAAGAAAAAGGAGGTTTTTCAAGAGGCCCATGACAAGAACCCTTAAACAGGTCAATGTTAGTTATTGTGTCTCTGATGGAAAAGGGTCAAAATAGCCACAACATGACATTTAAGAGACACCGGAAATGTAGTTTTGCATTGCTAGCTTTAAAAGTTCTCCACGCTTGGAATCGTTCTATTATCAATGATCTTTAGAGCCAAGTGAGCGAGTCCAGTTGAACATCAAAGAAACCTTTTTCTCCGCTTTTTGCAGACGATGTGATCTTGTTCAGTCCATCACTTGATGGGCTCATTTGCAGTTGATTACAAAGCTGGCAAAATAAAAATCTAAACGTTTCTCAGCAGGAGGTAGGACGAATTCTCTCTCAGAGTTGTAAGAATGTAGGAGTTTTTGTTTTTTAATGAGAGAGAAATGGAGCAGAAGATCAATAGAGGCACAGCTACTCATCTGTTGGAATGGAGGGTTGTACAGGGAAAGCAGAGCCGGGGAGGCTTTAACTGTGGTCATACGATGTAGATACTAAACGAATGAAATGTGATCAAAGGAGATACATTTGCAAAATTTGGCAGGACATTATTTAACACTCAGACAGTATTATCCCAGCTAATTTCAGAATTTGTCGCTCATTTTCTCTGAATTTAAAATGTCTCCACCCAATTAGGGTGTCTACTACGGCATACGACAATCTATTTTAAGGCAAAATGAAAGGCAAATAAAATGAAGCAAACAGCCGGAGTCTGCTGTTTCCAGCTCTACAAATACAATTCAATTGTCTTGATCCTGATCGTACCAAGTTTAAATGTAGTCAGCCCTATTTTAAAGCCATTTCTCTGTGAATTTAACAAGCATGAGTTAATTAGCGAGCTGACATTAAATGATTTACGACCCGTTCAGGACCTCATCGTGCATCCTGGAAAAGTTTTTCTTTTTAGTGACAGTCACATTGCATTGACGAAAAAATAAGAGCCGCTGACCAGAACTTAAGACAATTTAATGTTTTATAGTTCCAATAAATTGAAGACCTTTAAATACACACTAACACAAGTTCATGGGTTTATGGATCAAATGTTTTCATGCTTAACAAAGCAAACACTTTTTTCTAGTTCTGAGGATTCATTGGATTTAAATTTAAATGACATGAATAATTAAAAAAAAACAGTAAACAGCACAGCAGGTCAACACCGCTTTAAGAATTACATGTCTTTACATCTCAAATGGACTTTTCCTCTGTCATTCATCCACCTTTAAGTATATATATATATTTATTTTTGCACCTAAAACCTTTGGTTCTTTGTTTGAAAGATTTTTGATCATTAAATGAGTTCATTGCAGATCTTCCAAGAAGTCCATTACAAATTCTAGAAAAAGACATTTGCAGAAACCCTTTTAGTATTCTATTAAATGAATTATAGACGCACCACAGTGGTGATGACATGCTCCCCTTTGACAGGACACCTTCTGTGTAAATCCTTCAAATATTTCAGAGAATCTATGTTGCATTTTGGTTAAAAAAATCATTATTACAACTAAATAGTTTTTCTATTGTGTTTTCTTTAGCATTTTTTCTATTCGAAATGCTCAAATGTTGAATAATCCGTTTTCAAACAGAAGAATTGGTGGCATAAAAGCTTCTATCCAGTAAAGGCTGCTTGTCTTTTTAATGTCACCAGCAGAGCAGCTGCTTTAGGACTTTAGTTTGCTCCATTTAGAGGAATCCAGTGTTCAGGCATAAACATTCATGACAGCAAATGACTCTCAGTCAAATATAAAGCCCCAAATACACCTGTTTCTTATGAAAACATATTTCATTCCTTTATTGTTCTTTGAATTTAGAACTTTTCAAAACCTGCTCTTTGACTGACTTACGGTTCTGGAGGGTGTCCCTGCTCCAGGTTTGTGGGGCTGCATACGTCTGCGCCACCCAGACCTATAAAACAGTTTTGGACCTTTGTGCTTACAAAGGTGCTGACATGTAGAAATCCATTAAAACACAGTCTTAAGTCTCAGAAAAATACTTGCTGAAAATGTCTTCTGAGTGCCTAATATAAAAAAAACATGGCAAAGGAAATGTGGGTAGATAAATAAACCAAATATATATGTTTTATAAATTGTCGTCAGCCAATCATCATCTTCTTCCAGAGGTATGTCACTTGAGTGACGTGCAGAACGACCAATAAGTCTCTGCACATGCGTGTTCATCTCCGCTGAATGTCAGGCTCTGCTAGCTCATGTTCAGGAAGTAGTTCAGTGCCAGACTGCTGACCGTGGATGTGGCTGCTAATGTGGTTTATTCTTTTTCTTGACGGCGTGTTTCTGTTGACGGAACACTGTGTTGTGTGGCGCCGTTGACCTGCCAACTGTGAATCTTACATATTTATCTAAATGTATTACCGTAGTTTTATCAAGTTATAACTTTACTGAAAATAATTGTACGGTGGACAGACGGGGGTACGGATGAAGCAAATTCCTTCACTCCTCACCATATAGCGTGATCGACATTTTGTAGAGCTGTCCGAATCTACTATTCTAAATTCCAGTGACTTGAAATTTCCCAGAAGTCTTTGCTAAAAACCAGAAAGTACGGACGCAAAAAAAGAATTTTACTTTATTTTTAATAAATCACCCAAGTTTTCCTCATCAGAACACAGAAAATAGTCCTCGTAAAATGTTCATATTCACGAGGTTTTCACTTTGGGAAGTTGGTCATGTCATATTTACCGTATAAAAAAGTAGTGAGCATGGTGCTTTAGCTTTTTAGGAGGTGGGGAGGGGATTCAGGCTGACGGATGGACGTCCAGACAGTTCTGTTGGAATCGGCCGTTTCACAGTGTGAGCACCCCCCTCCTCGAATTGGTTTGATTTGAGGTGCAGTCTTTCAGGTCCACTGCAGCCTGTGGGGTTAGACTTTATTGAAGATGTTCCAAAAACTGACTGTAGTTGCAGTAAATCAGGACAGATTCATCTCTGAAGCCAGTGACTTTGCAGCTCATCCATCAATGACAGAAAAACCCAATCAACTTCACATCCTGCACAAATGCTGACCTTCCTCTTCCGTCTTCTGACACAGGCACCTGAACAACCGACAGGTGACGCCACCATGCGAAGACAAAACATGAGGAATGGTTCCACCACCGCCAACGAGTGAGACCGCTTCTGATGGTCCGTTAAAGGGTCCTGACTGCTTTGCTGCACGCTCTGTACCAAGCAGTCATGTAGTGAGCAGAACTGATGTGAACAGGCACGGCGATTCAACCCACGGTGGGACCGACGCCTCCACCTAAATGAAAGCTGATGTGAGGCTGTAGAGATTGTTTTGTCAGACGGGAGATTGTGCAGATTCTCTGCCATGGATGTCACGTTCGTTCCCGCTCCTCAGTCGGGATGATATGTCAGAAACCCAACTGTGAAATAAGTTGAACAGCCAGATTAACAGAGATACGGCTGCAGGTGGGGCAGCTATAAATACACACCAGCGGTAAAGTCACCGACGGTGGGAGGTTTGATTCCTGCCGACAAGAATCTGGGATTTATCGAGGTTTGAAGTGTTTAGATAAAGAAAGAAAAAAGTCAAACAGGTTGAATCTACAACGTATACATAGTACAAATAGGTGGTTCTTGTTGAATCTGAATTTTTTTGTGTTTTCCTGGACCATTTTCTGTTGGTGTTAAAAAGGAAGCTGTCTTTCTGTAAATGTTAAAATGGCATAAGAACCAATGATTTTCCTCAGTTTATAAAACAACCGCTATGGCGGTGAGCACGCTACAAGAAAAGAGTTCGATTCATTAAAAAAACTTTAAATACTTTTAAATAGGCCTGCACAATAAACCGCAAATGTATCGTTTTTGCAATATCAAGCTGCGCAATATGCATATCGCAAAAGAAAGCTAAGATTGCAAATAAAAGGTTATCTTAAATGTGCTAAAACCATCGTATGGCAACTTGAAGCATTTAACGAATCAAATAAATCCCTTTACGCATTTGACCAATCAGATGAGCCCTTTTATGTTAGATGTTTGTCTCTTATGTCGACGAGGGTCATTTGGAGTATAATTTTTAAACTGTTGCAATGAAATGGGAATGGTGTTTTTTGGTTGTTTTGCTCTTTGTTTTAATACCGCAAATTATATCGTTATCGCAATATTAATCACTAATTAATATCGCATATCGCGGGTTTTTCCCCATATCCTGCAGCCTTACTTTTAACAGACATATGTGTCTCAATTAGGGGAATTAAAACCAACTAGACTCTTTGTTTGTAACTTTACCCTCTTCCTTTGTGTTTCCTTCATCATTCACCAACTCCTTTACTGTAGCCTCATCCTTCATTTCTTCATTTTTGTCCCAATCAGCCTCTGTCTTCAGTATTCTGTCTGGTGAAAGAAGAACTAAACACTAATTGAATAAAAAAATGTATACAATTATACACTCCATGTGCCAAAAGCCCCCCCCCCCCCCCCCCTTTGCTCCAATGTAACAACAACATCTGTCCATCACAAGAGGCCTTCAGCTCTTTTCCGTTTGACTGCTGGACAGGACAAGTTAAAACAAAAACCCTCCCCCCTTTGCTGGGGGTGGGCTGGGGGACGGCTGTTTGACCACCGGGGGACAGTCTACCAGCTGTCCCCAACTTACCCCCTTCCTTATATAACCTCATATTAGGGTGAGGGGGAGGGGGGTCTAGCCTGCGATGCGCCTTGGGGGGGGCTACTTGGGAGTGCCCCCCCCCCCTCCTATGGTTGCCGTATGGAGTGGGCCCCCCCTCTTTCGGTTTTATTTGCACCTTAGACATGAAGGGTCCTTGGTAGGGGGGGTGCTTGGACATCAGTGCAAGCAAGCAGCAGATGTCCTCCTGGCACCCTACCCGCCAATTTTAACCGCACCTTAGACATTTAGGGCCCCTTGGTGTGGAGGGTGAGGGGACATCACTGTGAGTAATCAGGAGATGTCCCCTTAGTGCCCTACTTGCCAATTTTAACTGCACCCCCCTTAGTACACACACCCCTCCCCCTTCAATATATACATTCAAACATAAACACACACACATGCACACAAACACCCTCTCAAACACCCATACACGCACACACATTTTACAAGGAAGGTGGGACCTGGGTCCATCTGTCCCCTACCCCTTCCCTGGTGGGGGGTGCGGGCCCCTTGGCGATGGCGGCCGTGTCCCTTGGGTGCCGGCTCCCTGGGCCCGGCGGTGCTCTCTCCGCACGGTGGGGGGGTTCATATTACACCTGAGCCGGGGGTGTTTGTGTCCCTGGGGGGTGGGTCCTGGTCCTTGCCCCTGGGCGCTGGGCCCCGCCAAACTTCCAACATGGCCGAGCCTGGTCGGGCCATATTTATAACATCCCTTGTGGGCCGCCCTTTTTTCCCCGGGGTTCCCCCCTCCTGGGCGGGGGCGGCGGGCCCCTGCCTTGCTCCTACCTGGACCAACCGTGGGCCGGGTGGGTGGCTGCCTGGAGTGCGGAGCGGGTCTCCCTTGGGGGGTCCTGGCTCGTACCTGGGGTCGGGGCGGGGGGATGCCCGGAACTCCTGGGTGGTGGTGGGGTGCTCGTCTGGGGCTGTGGGCGTCCCTCTCCGGTGGGGCCCTGCGTTGGGCTCTTCCGGCGTGGCGGGGGGCTGCTTTCCTGGCTGGGCTGGGGCTGCGCTCTCTTTCCCTCTGCGCCTCCCTGCTCTCTGGCTCTGGGGGCCTCGCGGCGGTCCTGCTGGCCCTGGCCTGGGTGGCGGTCTTGGTCGCCCGGGGGGCGGTTGTTCCCTGCCTGTTCCCGTGTGGCGTTGGGGGAATTCCGGCTGCCGCTGCTGCTGCGGCGGGGGTATGGGTGTGGGGGTGGCTGGGCGCTCCTCCTCCTTCTTTTCACATTCCACCATCCATTTTAGAAGAACATAAACACTCACCTGAGCACAGGTGTTAGCTCACCTTTGCACTAACAGTTTGCATGATTGAATGAATGAAAGATTTCACACTAGTTGGTTTAAAGGCATAGGTATGCGTTCGTGAACACTATCTGTTTTGTGTGCATGTTGACATGTGGACATTTTTGCGGCTAGCAGGTGTGTTGATAATATTTGAGTGTGTGTGAACAGGCCCCGCACTTTTTGTACTACATTTGAACCGTACCGTAACGATAACCAGTAAACCTGTCTGCTCTATGCTGCTTCATGGTCTTACCCCCCTTCCCCTCCTATTATCACCCTCCTACCCCCCCCTCTCTCTAACGTCCCTCTCTCTTCTTCCCCTCTTTCCTTTTCCGTCCGGTCCAACACCAAAGATTTTCAAACATGATTGAAATTAATAAAGTTTGGCCTCAATTACAAAAGGGGTTTATTCAGACATACCTTTGGTTTGTCTGAAGATGAATAACCCCTCTCGTTAAAATAAAATATGTCCAACACAAGAGGCCCTCAGCTCTCATCTGTTTGCCTAGCTGTTGGACAGGACAAGTTAAAAAAAAAAAAAAAAAAAAAAAAAAAAAAAAAAAAAAAACCTCCACACAGGTGTTGCTCTGTTACCAGTTTGTTAGTTAATATTATACACCAGCTTTAAGGTGAAGTAATACTTCTGGTGAGTTTAAAGGAATTTGAGTAACAAATGTAAAAATGAAAGCTTCATCCATCCATAAACCGCCCACACAAGCCGTTGGACATTATTTTGGCTAAAAATGGCATAATCCTAATTAAAATACCACTTTGAAAAAAGGTCAACAGATGATTGGAGAGGGACTTTCACACACAATAAACGGCTCATCACTTTTTTCTAAAGAGATCTGAGGAGCTCAGCCGTCGGTCCACTTCCTGCTTTCCTCCAATCATTTGTTTGCCTTTTTTCTTGCTGCTTAAGAGAAGACAGATCTTTTTGTGGAGTGTGACATAAAATATGAGGAAACAGCATGGTTTGTGTATTGCCGTCCGGCACTGGACTGGGTTATTTCAAGCTCTGGCTTTAACCTTTCCATGCAGGTGCTGAGATGACTGACCTTTCCACCGCGCAGTTCCCCGCTGCCTTTGAGTGCTTCTGATAGTTACAGAGTGGAGCTCTCAGCATGGGCACATTGAAAATGCACTTTTATTGTGGACGGGTGTGCGCTCGTGGGTTTCCAAGTGTTTGTGTGTTGTCTGTGGTTGGCGCGGAGGCCTCGTGGCGCAGGAAAGTCGGTTTGACACGACCATAGTGAAGATTACCTGTGTCCAGACAGTTATTGCCTTACAGACAATAAGAAGCGCCATCGCTCACTTTTAAAGGTCAACCCGTAGAAACAAGGGGGCTTCACCAGGCCGGAAATAACCTTACAAAAGACCCACAGGGGAGGCGGGGGAGGCAAAGGTGAGGGGAGACAGATATAGGAAAATGGTGGGTGGCTAACCCCAACACAGCAGGTGCCCATCAGCCAACTGACACTCGACTTTAGACCAAAACCGCCGGTTCAAGAACACCATCGGGTCGGGTCAAAGCTTCGCTTTGTCCTCTTTGTACCTGAGGGGACAGGTATGGGGAGGACATACCTTCAATAACTGAAAGAAATGTTACAGGAATAAATAAGTGGTTAAAGAGTATACGGGTAATAACTGTTATTGACTTACACCTATGATTTAACCAAATGAAAGATTCTAACTGAAAGTAAAACAATTGGAGAGACGTTTCAAATGAAAGTCATCATTTAACAGCCAATGCTTGGTTTCCTTTTGTAGAGCTAAAAACAAGACTAAGATGCCATAAGTGAGACTTTTATGCATAGCAGCAGCTGATGTGACAGATTCTCAGCCTGCCTACTGTTTGTGTTGAATATACTAATGAGGATTCTTTAGGCTGCAAGGCTTCTGTTTGTGCAATGAAGTTTGGATGTGGAACTTCAGTTCTGTTATTTTAAAATGGATTATTGACATTTACTGATGTCAAAGCCGCTCTTCCCCACGATCCTCCATGGCCCTGCAAAACCCACAGTGCTCTTATGGGTCAACCCCCTCCTACCGGGGCGCGTGACTATATCTTATGGTCGTGTCACGCAGACACGATGGACAGTTTCTGCATATTGCACGGATGAAAATCTGTCATACATGAATAAACATGATAACAAGTAAGAAAAGTTTTGCCAGAAATTTTCACAGCGGTATCACAAATGAACAATGTTAAAACCTCGGAGAAAGTACGAATAAATCACAAGAACACGAAAATCAACGTAGACCATGAACCGTGCGTGACTATATGCTATTCATTAATGACTCGTAAAGTAATATGTGCGACGTATGCGCGATTTAAAAATTATACATCGGTGGCACATCCGTGACAAGTCCGTTTGACACACGTGGAACGGCGTGGAAAGCCACAATTTGCACAAGATGTACCTTTTAGTTGCGCGTGAACTACGTCAAATAAAACCCATAGTTCTCAACCGACCAAAAACTTTGAACAGCTCAAAACCAAATTCATACATCTGAAGAAAGCAAGAAACACGAATTGCATTTAATGAATAACGAAAATGACGCATTTATCACGAAAATTCATAAAATGTACGTCGTGGCTGTGCGACACATCCTTTAAACCAGGGGTGTCAGACTCCAGGTTTTGGGGGCCGGCCTCCTGCTAGTTTTCCAGGAATCCTGCCACATCTGCTCCTGACTCCCTGGATCGGGTTTGCTTAGCCAATAAGGAGCTTCAATGGCTGCTTGGTCGGAAAACATGTTGGACACCAGTCCTCCAGGCCTGGAGTTTGACACCCCCGCCTTAAAAAAAATCTTTAAAAAAACATTAGATTGGCTGCTATTAAGCTCACTTGTAAAGTTGATATTTTATTGACTTCGACCAAAGAAAAAAAGTTAATTCAACAATGTTTCTACAAGGTAAACGACATTACTGTGAGGTTAATCCAATAAACATAAGAAAAAATGTACCGACCATTCTTTGCATTACTGACATAAAGATAGGTCGCTGTTAAAGACACAAGCCAAGAGAAAAAGCACTTTGAGGCACAGACTGTATGAAGTAAAGTTGATTTACTGATTGATCGACAGTAAATGTGAGTAAACCCTTTAAAGGGATCTTGTTTTCAGTCGGCACACTTTCTTCTTGAAACTGAAACGAAGCAAAAGTTTCTGTTAAAACTCCTGATTAAGAAAGCCTTCTGGGGGCAATGCGTTTGTGTCACCCTCCTGCAAATGTGCTGCACTGAGCAATAAAAGTTCAAGCTCCAATAGTTTAATCCTGAACACGGTTTTCATAACAAGAAGGGGCCTGGAGCACAATTACAATACACAGTGGATCTTGGATGCATCGGCTCGAAAACGGCCGGCATCAATCCTTAAAACGTGAACGCTGCAGGTCTGCAGAGAAAAGAACTTTTTTGTAAAAACGTCTGCTTGTTTCTGTGCATGCAGATGCCTTATAGATGATCCCAACTCTGAAATACAGCCTTTGCTGCCCCTCCCACCCACATACATGCACACAGCCACACGAAATCAATACGTCTTTTAGCAGACTGCTGCTGCGGCTTGAATGCGAATAAACAGTCATATATTTTAGCGGAGGATCGATCGGTGTAGACGGATGAATGGCGCACAAAGACCTGCGTTGAGTTCCCGTTTCTCAGCTCCCCCCTCCCTGCTGGTCCAGTGGCACTTTTACTTTGGTAGGATCAATGGATGTGATGGATGAGTGACAGGTACCACACACTGGAGACGCATGCTATCAAACAAAAACACTTCCTTTTCAGCTTCGCTTCAATCACTCTCTGCCAGTCATAACAGGTTTCCTCACACGGTTAAAGCTCCTGATCTGCTTCACGCTCTCCGTCTGACCGCTGGACTCCAACGCTGACACACCTTCACTCAGGGGTCCAACAGCTGACATTTAAATGTGGGTTTTTGGGAAGTTTGCCGTGCTATGTGCAACTCTTCGGACAATGGCTGTCCGACAGTAATTGATTGCATCCAGTTTGGCCGGATGACGAAGAGCCGATCAAGGCCTGAGGTTTCCAGCTATAGAATTACAAACATTTACCTGCCTTCAAGAACGATATTTCTTAAAAACAAACTCCAAGACGCAGAACTTCGATCAACTGAAAGAGTCGTTTAAAACACGGACTTGCTGGAAAAATATCCAGCTTGACCCTAAACGTCCATCAGAATGTAAAGAAGGTTTATGGGTGAACGGTTTGTCTGCGGTGTTCTGTTGCCCTTCTGGTCCATTTGTACTTAAACATATTTTCAAAGCAATTTCTTCCTTTTATAATGCCAAACTTTTATTTTTTACGGTTAAACAGTTTATCAATTTACAGAGAACAAGGTTATGACATATTTTTAATTTTCTATAAAACGTCTTTCCCTTTCTTCTTAGACGTAATTACTAGCTGCGTTTCCATTGACTATAAAATTACACTAATTGGATTTGCGATAATAAAGTCGCCTCATGGGAACATGACAGTTTCAAAAAGAACTCGCATTTAACCAAAATAAGTTTTCGCGCTTGGAGGAGGTGGTTTCTGAGTCGTATCAAAATTGGCATATTCAGCAAAATTGCAACGGAAACTCTTGTTTTGAATTAAATAAGTCACATGACCAACAACTGGATACAACTGGACCATTATGATTTAA